>NW_025319038.1:1237000-1855500 GCF_017639315.1 Drosophila ananassae
GGAGTATGCTGGGTCAAGCAGCCGCCGAAAAGAAGTTTGGCCGGCAATAATTATTGAATTCGTGACGTCACATTCTTTTATATTTTAGTTCGCGTCTCCCGTTCTATTCTCGTCGCCCGCTCTCGTGCATTGGATTTATTGGGCGATTGAATTTATTTATCTCGGCAATGCCATGAGTCAAGCTGCCGTGCGTGTGGTCGCAGACTTCATAGTCTGCTGCATTTTGGCGGCAATTCACCAGCTCAAGGCCAACACCCCTCTCCCGAGGTTTTAGCATCTAGCGATGCTGTTTCTGGTTCAGCGTCCGCCGCCGTCAATTCTCTCATCGCCAAGGATCGTTTTGGTGATGTGGTATTGCTAGCCACTGCCAATATTCTGGTTAGGAACCGCTCCGGAGATCTACTGCCTTGCCGAGCGCTGCTCGATTCTGGCTCGCAGGTGCATCTAGTCACTTCAAGGCTGGCGGACCAGCTGCAGCTACGGAAGATAAGGACTCCGGTGTCTGTATCCGGTATAGGAGGCGCAGGGTCTTCTACAGATGGGTTTTCTGTGCAAGTCAGCTTGCAATCCCAATGCTCTGACTACTCTGCGCAACTAACTGCGATCATAGCCTCCAACATCACTGACCTTCAGCCCAATTTTGCATTCTGCTCTTGGAAAATTCTCGCCAATGTAGAGCTAGCGGATCCTCATTTTCACCAGCCTCAGCCAGTTGATTTTCTAATTGGAGCTGAATTATTTTACGAGCTGCTTTGTGTGGGGCACATTTATCTGTCTCCTGGTTTGCCCTCCATCCAAAAAACTCGGCTCGGTTGGATTGTTTGTGGAGGCGGAGGCCCTGACGATGGTAAGGTCCTAATGGCAAGTGAGTAGTCAGAGTTGCTCGTCCACCCTCAGTCGGAGCCGGTGAAGGTGGAGTCTCATCGCAGTTTAGCGTATAAGCCAAAGAAGAAGCGCCTCCGCAAAGTGCTCAGCGAAAAGGAGAAATATTATAGGCACCGTAGTCACTTCGAGCAGCGCTTGTAGATGCGTCTGGCCGGGATTTGAACAGTGGTGGCTATTGTGATAGGTCATATATTACCCAGTGTGGATGTGGAGCCGCTTTTTGATGACAACGAAATGGCTACCCAGATGCCATCGCTCAGCTGCAGTGACAGCGAGGTTGAAGACGACGATGACGGAGTGTTACGGGTGCGCTGCTGAGGACGGTGTCCGAAGCTACAAGGGGGGCAGTCAACAAATTGTGCCTGCTGCCCCTTTATGATGCTGTTGAAAGCCCATCTTCCAACGGGGGGAGTATGTCGGGTCAAGCAGCCGCCGAAAAAAGTTTGGCCGGCAATAATTTATTGAATTCGTGACGTCACTTTCTTTTATAAATATTTTCGCGTCGCCCGCTTTCGTGCATTCGATCGGCCACCTGCATCTGCCGTCATGCGCTGCCTTTGTCTCGCTGTCTCGTGGGATCTCTCGGTCGCTCCGCAGCATCAAGCGGTGAGCCGCGCTCCCGCGTCATTATTCTAATTCGGTCGTCAACCCTACTCAGTCACATATGTACAAGTTAGTAATAAGTGGTTGTGGTGTGGTTTTTAATATTATTTATTTATTATTTATTTATTGATCAATTTGTTTCGCACAAGCCCGTTAGGGTTATGGCTACTGACAAATATAAGATATAACGCGAGCTAAGGCTGCGGAGTTCTGCTTAAGACTAAATTAGAATACTACCCGGGCTGTACTTCGAAGCCTTCGTTGGGCTGCGGCGCAGTTGCCCAGTTGCAGTGTCAGCATTCCGTATCCGGCCAGCAACGTTGTGTTGGTTACTTAGGCTAAGCTCATGAAGAAACGGGATGCTGAGCCGGTTGTAGTGAGCAGTGACGTTTACTATTGTCATAGCCAATACGGCAGGTTTTTTCAGTGAGCTGCCCAGCTGGTTTATGAACCAGGTTCCGTTGAGCGCCACCTTGTTGGAGTACGCTAACAGGTAGGTTCCGGACACCTTTTGTTCCCGGCCTTGGTCATCGGTCACCGTTACGTTCGCATCGTTGATGATGAGGGTTCCGTGGTCCACAATGGTGATTGGATCTAGATGACCTGGGAGCGTGGAGCAGTGCGCGGTGGCCCCAGAGACTATCTGTTGGGCACATATGCCGTTCTTTAGTTCCTTGCAGAAGGCGGCACCTACCGTTGTCTTGCAGTCGCCGATATTGAGGTTTCGTGTTGGGCATTCGGCAACTAAATTCCCGCTCTCGAAGTTCAGGATTCTATTATGGCGTTGAACCGGGTAGATTGTTATTTTCTTACATACGAGCTTAGGATTAGGAAATTTAATGAGAAAGTGCAGAATGTCAAAATTTTGAAAAACACTTATGCTAGATACTTCTAATATTTCTACCAAACTAATATTAATATTAATAGGCTGTTTGTCTCTGAATTCGCTTACATCGGCACCATCTAGAATAGCTGGGCTTACAATATTTAATTTTGCTAGGGTTAGGCCCATAAGGATGTTTTCTAGGTCTGTAATGATGATTCTATTCTTGGCTAAAATGATTTCCAACAAGTGTGTTTCTTTATTTGTTTCGTATTTCTGAATCTGATTCATTGCGTTTGCGAGCTCATTTAGACGTTCTTGAAATTTTATATTTAATTCTGTCTGACCTTCATCTGCCCTCATTAGCCTGTCCTGATTAAATCTTACCTGCTCCCAATCATTAAAGTCAGGCGTACCTGCAATAACCTTGAGAGCTGTACCAATTAGATTGATACTTCTAGAAGCCCTATGGTGGAACTTAAGGGTGGTCACCAACTTGCGAATATGTCTAAGGTCCGTTGCTATAACCGGTGTTCTGTGGTCATCTGTGAATGTCTTCGTCATTGCTTCTGTCTGGTCTGCGTAGTCCTCGTAGGTCGTCATGTTCGTTGCGTGCTGTAGGTATCCGTAATTCTCCCAGATTACAATGTCATTGTCTTCTATCGGGATATAGTCCGCGTTCGTGTAATCGTTTAGGTTTAATGTCGCGTCCGTCTTAACAGCCGTTAGTATGAAAATTAAGAAATATTTCTGTAACATAGAAAGAATAAAGAAAGAACAAGGGGTTAGGTCAAAATTTTGTGAGGACGATTAACGTAGATTGTCCTTGTGGACCACCCTCCCTTTAATAAGGACCGTGGTCCCCAGGTCTGCATCAATAACCTCTTCTGAGCACAGTGGTGTAAGCTTATTCCCCAGGCGTTTGTTTGCTTTCAGGAAAACCTTATCGCCCACTTGGTAAGTTTTATGGGTCCTATCTTTGTTTATGTGTTCGAAGGTTTTCTCCTGAGCTTGTTGAATTTTTTTGCTAATTTCTGCCTCGAATTCTGCGGGTTTTGGGTGTAAAACGTCTATGGGTTTTTCGTTAGTCACCGAGTGAATGGATTTATTATATTTATTGGTTGCAAGAAGAATTATCTCAGTGGTGTCAATTAGATTTTTTTCTAGCTTCAAACATCGTGCTATTTCTGCTAGGGTGCTATGGAATCTCTCTACCTGGCCGTTTGAGGTGCTGTGTAGAGGTGGGGCGTTAGAAATGGTAATGTTATAGTTGTTCGGGAGAATGGATTTTATGGTCTCGGAATTTAAAGATTTCTCGTTATCGCAGTAGATCGTTTTCGCTTTTGGAAAAAAATTCGATATTTGCATTATTGGAGTTTTTACGTCCACAATAGCTCTTGACGCGATCACCTGTACTGTGGCGAATTTCGAGAATTTGTCCACACACGTAAGGAAAAGAATTCCGTCTGTGGAAAAAATGTCAATGTGGAGGATTTCCCCTATAGAAGTAGGTATAGGTGTTTGTGCTATTGCCGGTTTGGATGGGTGGCGTTTGTACTTAGCCATGGAACAGATTTTGCAGTTTGATGCCACATCTGTTGCCAGCCGGAACATTTTTGGAAAAAAATAGTCCCTTAGGACTTGTTTCACATTTTCCTGGGCTGCTCGATGCGCTCTATTGTGTTCGGTTACCATGATCTCTCTCTGTTCCGTCCGTTATGTCCTGTACAAAGCATTTTGAATGTCTGAACGTAGTGTTCGGGAATAGCCCCACGAGTTCGTGTTGAATAAATGCCAGGATTAGTAGGGAGCAATATATTGCGTTTACCACTTCGGCGTTAACCACCTCTTGCAAGGTATTTAGCAGGTTACCGCGGTCATTTATTTTAACTATGTGTCTAACTTTGCTTTTAAACAGAATGAACGTGTCTACGGATGAGCTGTTACTCTCTTCAATTATTATTTGATTCCTGAAACAGTTAAGCGGGGTGTCCGTTGTGGCTATGGTGTACGTTAGCGATTCCTCGCTATGTATAGTAGCCATATCGGAGTCCTGTACTTCCTCTAAAGCGTTAATGTTTTGGCAACGGGACAACGCGTCAGCGACAAAGTTTTCTTTGCCGGGTGTATAAATCACCTTTGCCCCGTGGTCGTCAATAATTTCTTTCCAGCGCTTTAGTTTAGCGTTAGGATTTTTATCAGAGACGCCGTAAGTGAATGGCTGGTGGTCGGTAAAGATCTGAAAGTTTTTTACTCCATACAAATAATTGCGGAGCTTTTGTAGTGCCCAGACTATGGCGAGGAGTTCTCGTTCGTTGGTTGCATAGTTCTTTTCGTTATCACGCAGAGTGCGTGATATCATTGTAATTGGGCGACCAGCCTGCGATAGAACCGCCCCTGGACCAAAACCTGATGCGTCCGTTGTTAGATCGAACGGTTTCTTATAGTCTGGGTAGGAAAGTAAAACATCTTCTGATGCTAAGATTTCTCTTAGTCTGCAGAATGTTTCCATCTGTTCCTTGTTCAATTCAATGTTTATTTTTCTAGATTGGTATTTACTTGTCTTACCGTTTTCGCCCTTAAGAATGTTAGTAAGAGATCTTTTATTGGGTTAGCAAGCTACTTAATAAAACATCTATAGTAGCTTGCTAACCCAATAAAAGATCTCAGCTCGAAAAGGGTCTTTGGTTGGGGAAATTGCTTGATGGCCTTGACCTTTTCGGGTGATGTCCGCAAGCCCCCTTGTGTCACTATGAATCCCAAGTATTCAACGCTCTTTTTGAAGAACTTTGATTTTTCTTGTGATACTCTCATACCTGCTTCGGAAAGTTTTCCTAGAACCCATCTTATGTCATTAAGATGGTCCTCTTTCGTCTTTGAGTATATTATGACATCGTCTACATAAACATAGCATATCTTTGAAATTCCATCTCGTAGGACATCATCGATAGCTCTTTGGAAGATACTCGGAGCATTCTTTAGTCCGAATGGCAATCTACAGAATTCGAATTTACCATTGTCTTTTTTGACAATTTACCAAGCCTTTTTTGTCGGTCTTTCTCTGCCAGCTCTATTTGGTGGAAGCCGAATTTAAGGTCGAGTGTTGTAAAAAACTTTGACTCGCCCAGGTTCGACAATATTGTCGTAATCGCAGGGAAAGGGTATCTATCGTCTACGGTTTTTTCATTTAGTTTCCTAAAATCGATAACGAGTCTCTTCTTCTTGGCCCCGTTCTGGTCGGTTCCTTTTTTGTCAACAACCCACGTTGGATTATTATAAGGAGACTTGGATGGCCTTATTACGCCGTCCGCTAGAAGTTGTTTAACCTCTGTGTTGACGAACTCAGTTACACCCATGGGGTGCGGGTACGACTTTGAGTACACCGGTTCCCCGTCTGTTTTGATTGTAGCAACAGTATTTATATTGAAAGGAAGTGATTCGTCTGGATCAGCGAAGGCTTTGTAATTTTCCCTTATCATTTTGTCAAAGGCGGTTTTTACTGCGAGGGGAACGTCCTCGTCATCTATTTTGATAAAGTTGGCATTTTCTGCCTTAGCGAACTGGATCTTTTCGGATCCATTATTAGTATGGAAAGTATTTGCAGTAAAATCGAGTTTCGCATTCACTTGTTTAAGCAAGTCGAGACCGATAATACCGTCGAAATCCTTTAGGACTTTGAGAATAAAAAATGGTGATTTAACATTAAATATGGAAGCAAAACATTTCTTCTCGATTTTTGTATAGCCGTGGATTGACTTTACGTTAAAAGGGGTGTCCACAGCCATGACGCCTTTCAGCCCCGGGATTACCTGTATCGATTAAAAGCTTTATTTCCCTTCCTGCCAGCGTACGTGTAATGTACGGGAGCTGGGACTTTACCCTAAAAAATGCGGCTACCTTCTCATCAAATTCGCGCTGTTGCCTTTCGAGTGCGCCTTTCATGGCGTTCTCGATGGCTAGAAGCTGCTCTTGAGACATTTCTATTTTCTGACTGGAAAATTCAGAGGTTCCAGTTTCAAAGGCACTCTTTCGAACAAGGGTGTTGGCCCTACTGGTCGATTGATACTAGTCCTCTTGGGGAGCTCCTGACCCCCGAGATTTCCTATACTCTTCCAAAATTTCTTCGTCTGACGACACGTGGACATGGGTCAAAGCCAACAATAAAAACTGCTGCGGGTTTTTATATAATTTGTAATATTTTGTTTCATAAAAATAAAAAAAATTTAATGCATTTATCTATTATGTAGTATTTTGCTAAGAAAAATAACTCCCAGTGTACTTTTTATGAATCGTAAAAATGAGTTGGCTGCGCAAATGTTTTTATTCGTACTCGAATTTCGGAGAAAAATTTATTTTTTCACACTCAGGTTTCATAAAAAAGGGAGATAGGTTTTTTTAAATCTTGTATTTCTTTATTGTATTACTTTTTTATTTTTTATTTCTCTTGAACGATATGTTTAACAAGTTTAAAATTTTTTTGGAAACGGAGAAAAAAAGAAATTTAAATATTTTCTCTTTTTTTTTTTTTATGTAGTCACTACAGACCTAGCAAATCTTTTTTATTGATTTTTTTCTTTCTTTTTTTTTTAAAACATTTTCTTTTCTATATTATTTATTTTGCACGACACAAACAGCCTACTTACATTTTCTTATATTTATTTTTCAAAGTTTTCTGCAAAGCTGCCGTCGGCTTTCCTCCGCTTCAGTTTGTTTACTCCCACGGAGGGGGGCGAGTACACTTACACTTTGTTTTTATGTAGTAATTTTCCGAATTAGGGTGCGGGTTTTTTTTTACGCTTGGGCGCCAGTTAGTAATAAGTGGTTGTGGTGTGGTTTTAAATATTATTTATTTATTATTTATTTATTGATTAATTTGTGTCGCACAAGCCCGGTAGGGTTATGGCTACTGACAAATATAAGATATAACGCGAGCTAAGGCTGCGGAGTTCTGCTTAAGACTAAATTAGAATACTACCCGGGCTGTACTTCGAAGCCTTCGTTGGGCTGCGGCGCAGTTGCCCAGTTGCAGTGTCAGCATTCCGTATCCGGCCAGCAACGTTGTGTTGGTTACTTAGGCTAAGCTCATGAAGAAACGGGATGCTGAGCCGGTTGTAGTGAGCAGTGACGTTTACTATTGTCATAGCCAATACGGCAGGTTTTTTCAGTGAGCTGCCCAGCTGGTTTATGAACCAGGTTCCGTTGAGCGCCACCTTGTTGGAGTACGCTAACAGGTAGGTTCCGGACACCTTTTGTTCCCGGCCTTGGTCATCGGTCACCGTTACGTTCGCATCGTTGATGATGAGGGTTCCGTGGTCCACAATGGTGATTGGATCTAGATGACCTGGGAGCGTGGAGCAGTGCGCGGTGGCCCCAGAGACTATCTGTTGGGCACATATGCCGTTCTTTAGTTCCTTGCAGAAGGCGGCACCTACCGTTGTCTTGCAGTCGCCGATATTGAGGTTTCGTGTTGGGCATTCGGCAACTAAATTCCCGCTCTCGAAGTTCAGGATTCTATTATGGCGTTGAACCGGGTAGATTGTTATTTTCTTACATACGAGCTTAGGATTAGGAAATTTAATGAGAAAGTGCAGAATGTCAAAATTTTGAAAAACACTTATGCTAGATACTTCTAATATTTCTACCAAACTAATATTAATATTAATAGGCTGTTTGTCTCTGAATTCGCTTACATCGGCACCATCTAGAATAGCTGGGCTTACAATATTTAATTTTGCTAGGGTTAGGCCCATAAGGATGTTTTCTAGGTCTGTAATGATGATTCTATTCTTGGCTAAAATGATTTCCAACAAGTGTGTTTCTTTATTTGTTTCGTATTTCTGAATCTGATTCATTGCGTTTGCGAGCTCATTTAGACGTTCTTGAAATTTTATATTTAATTCTGTCTGACCTTCATCTGCCCTCATTAGCCTGTCCTGATTAAATCTTACCTGCTCCCAATCATTAAAGTCAGGCGTACCTGCAATAACCTTGAGAGCTGTACCAATTAGATTGATACTTCTAGAAGCCCTATGGTGGAACTTAAGGGTGGTCACCAACTTGCGAATATGTCTAAGGTCCGTTGCTATAACCGGTGTTCTGTGGTCATCTGTGAATGTCTTCGTCATTGCTTCTGTCTGGTCTGCGTAGTCCTCGTAGGTCGTCATGTTCGTTGCGTGCTGTAGGTATCCGTAATTCTCCCAGATTACAATGTCATTGTCTTCTATCGGGATATAGTCCGCGTTCGTGTAATCGTTTAGGTTTAATGTCGCGTCCGTCTTAACAGCCGTTAGTATGAAAATTAAGAAATATTTCTGTAACATAGAAAGAATAAAGAAAGAACAAGGGGTTAGGTCAAAATTTTGTGAGGACGATTAACGTAGATTGTCCTTGTGGACCACCCTCCCTTTAATAAGGACCGTGGTCCCCAGGTCTGCATCAATAACCTCTTCTGAGCACAGTGGTGTAAGCTTATTCCCCAGGCGTTTGTTTGCTTTCAGGAAAACCTTATCGCCCACTTGGTAAGTTTTATGGGTCCTATCTTTGTTTATGTGTTCGAAGGTTTTCTCCTGAGCTTGTTGAATTTTTTTGCTAATTTCTGCCTCGAATTCTGCGGGTTTTGGGTGTAAAACGTCTATGGGTTTTTCGTTAGTCACCGAGTGAATGGATTTATTATATTTATTGGTTGCAAGAAGAATTATCTCAGTGGTGTCAATTAGATTTTTTTCTAGCTTCAAACATCGTGCTATTTCTGCTAGGGTGCTATGGAATCTCTCTACCTGGCCGTTTGAGGTGCTGTGTAGAGGTGGGGCGTTAGAAATGGTAATGTTATAGTTGTTCGGGAGAATGGATTTTATGGTCTCGGAATTTAAAGATTTCTCGTTATCGCAGTAGATCGTTTTCGCTTTTGGAAAAAAATTCGATATTTGCATTATTGGAGTTTTTACGTCCACAATAGCTCTTGACGCGATCACCTGTACTGTGGCGAATTTCGAGAATTTGTCCACACACGTAAGGAAAAGAATTCCGTCTGTGGAAAAAATGTCAATGTGGAGGATTTCCCCTATAGAAGTAGGTATAGGTGTTTGTGCTATTGCCGGTTTGGATGGGTGGCGTTTGTACTTAGCCATGGAACAGATTTTGCAGTTTGATGCCACATCTGTTGCCAGCCGGAACATTTTTGGAAAAAAATAGTCCCTTAGGACTTGTTTCACATTTTCCTGGGCTGCTCGATGCGCTCTATTGTGTTCGGTTACCATGATCTCTCTCTGTTCCGTCCGTTATGTCCTGTACAAAGCATTTTGAATGTCTGAACGTAGTGTTCGGGAATAGCCCCACGAGTTCGTGTTGAATAAATGCCAGGATTAGTAGGGAGCAATATATTGCGTTTACCACTTCGGCGTTAACCACCTCTTGCAAGGTATTTAGCAGGTTACCGCGGTCATTTATTTTAACTATGTGTCTAACTTTGCTTTTAAACAGAATGAACGTGTCTACGGATGAGCTGTTACTCTCTTCAATTATTATTTGATTCCTGAAACAGTTAAGCGGGGTGTCCGTTGTGGCTATGGTGTACGTTAGCGATTCCTCGCTATGTATAGTAGCCATATCGGAGTCCTGTACTTCCTCTAAAGCGTTAATGTTTTGGCAACGGGACAACGCGTCAGCGACAAAGTTTTCTTTGCCGGGTGTATAAATCACCTTTGCCCCGTGGTCGTCAATAATTTCTTTCCAGCGCTTTAGTTTAGCGTTAGGATTTTTATCAGAGACGCCGTAAGTGAATGGCTGGTGGTCGGTAAAGATCTGAAAGTTTTTTACTCCATACAAATAATTGCGGAGCTTTTGTAGTGCCCAGACTATGGCGAGGAGTTCTCGTTCGTTGGTTGCATAGTTCTTTTCGTTATCACGCAGAGTGCGTGATATCATTGTAATTGGGCGACCAGCCTGCGATAGAACCGCCCCTGGACCAAAACCTGATGCGTCCGTTGTTAGATCGAACGGTTTCTTATAGTCTGGGTAGGAAAGTAAAACATCTTCTGATGCTAAGATTTCTCTTAGTCTGCAGAATGTTTCCATCTGTTCCTTGTTCAATTCAATGTTTATTTTTCTAGATTGGTATTTACTTGTCTTACCGTTTTCGCCCTTAAGAATGTTAGTAAGAGATCTTTTATTGGGTTAGCAAGCTACTTAATAAAACATCTATAGTAGCTTGCTAACCCAATAAAAGATCTCAGCTCGAAAAGGGTCTTTGGTTGGGGAAATTGCTTGATGGCCTTGACCTTTTCGGGTGATGTCCGCAAGCCCCCTTGTGTCACTATGAATCCCAAGTATTCAACGCTCTTTTTGAAGAACTTTGATTTTTCTTGTGATACTCTCATACCTGCTTCGGAAAGTTTTCCTAGAACCCATCTTATGTCATTAAGATGGTCCTCTTTCGTCTTTGAGTATATTATGACATCGTCTACATAAACATAGCATATCTTTGAAATTCCATCTCGTAGGACATCATCGATAGCTCTTTGGAAGATACTCGGAGCATTCTTTAGTCCGAATGGCAATCTACAGAATTCGAATTTACCATTGTCTTTTTTGACAATTTACCAAGCCTTTTTTGTCGGTCTTTCTCTGCCAGCTCTATTTGGTGGAAGCCGAATTTAAGGTCGAGTGTTGTAAAAAACTTTGACTCGCCCAGGTTCGACAATATTGTCGTAATCGCAGGGAAAGGGTATCTATCGTCTACGGTTTTTTCATTTAGTTTCCTAAAATCGATAACGAGTCTCTTCTTCTTGGCCCCGTTCTGGTCGGTTCCTTTTTTGTCAACAACCCACGTTGGATTATTATAAGGAGACTTGGATGGCCTTATTACGCCGTCCGCTAGAAGTTGTTTAACCTCTGTGTTGACGAACTCAGTTACACCCATGGGGTGCGGGTACGACTTTGAGTACACCGGTTCCCCGTCTGTTTTGATTGTAGCAACAGTATTTATATTGAAAGGAAGTGATTCGTCTGGATCAGCGAAGGCTTTGTAATTTTCCCTTATCATTTTGTCAAAGGCGGTTTTTACTGCGAGGGGAACGTCCTCGTCATCTATTTTGATAAAGTTGGCATTTTCTGCCTTAGCGAACTGGATCTTTTCGGATCCATTATTAGTATGGAAAGTATTTGCAGTAAAATCGAGTTTCGCATTCACTTGTTTAAGCAAGTCGAGACCGATAATACCGTCGAAATCCTTTAGGACTTTGAGAATAAAAAATGGTGATTTAACATTAAATATGGAAGCAAAACATTTCTTCTCGATTTTTGTATAGCCGTGGATTGACTTTACGTTAAAAGGGGTGTCCACAGCCATGACGCCTTTCAGCCTCGGGATTACCTGTATCGATTAAAAGCTTTATTTCCCTTCCTGCCAGCGTACGTGTAATGTGCGGGAGCTGGGACTTTACCCTAAAAAATGCGGCTACCTTCTCATCAAATTCGCGCTGTTGCCTTTCGAGTGCGCCTTTCATGGCGTTCTCGATGGCTAGAAGCTGCTCTTGAGACATTTCTATTTTCTGACTGGAAAATTCAGAGGTTCCAGTTTCAAAGGCACTCTTTCGAACAAGGGTGTTGGCCCTACTGGTCGATTGATACTAGTCCTCTTGGGGAGCTCCTGACCCCCGAGATTTCCTATACTCTTCCAAAATTTCTTCGTCTGACGACACGTGGACATGGGTCAAAGCCAACAATAAAAACTGCTGCGGGTTTTTATATAATTTGTAATATTTTGTTTCATAAAAATAAAAAAAATTTAATGCATTTATCTATTATGTAGTATTTTGCTAAGAAAAATAACTCCCAGTGTACTTTTTATGAATCGTAAAAATGAGTTGGCTGCGCAAATGTTTTTATTCGTACTCGAATTTCGGAGAAAAATTTATTTTTTCACACTCAGGTTTCATAAAAAAGGGAGATAGGTTTTTTTTTAAATCTTGTATTTCTTTATTGTATTACTTTTTTATTTTTTATTTCTCTTGAACGATATGTTTAACAAGTTTAAAATTTTTTTGGAAACGGAGAAAAAAAGAAATTTAAATATTTTCTCTTTTTTTTTTTTTATGTAGTCACTACAGACCTAGCAAATCTTTTTTATTGATTTTTTTCTTTCTTTTTTTTTTAAAACATTTTCTTTTCTATATTATTTATTTTGCACGTCACAAACAGCCTACTTACATTTTCTTATATTTATTTTTCAAAGTTTTCTGCAAAGCTGCCGTCGGCTTTCCTCCGCTTCAGTTTGTTTACTCCCACGGAGGGGGGCGAGTACACTTACACTTTGTTTTTATGTAGTAATTTTCCGAATTAGGGTGCGGGTTTTTTTTTACGCTTGGGCGCCAGTTAGTAATAAGTGGTTGTGGTGTGGTTTTAAATATTATTTATTTATTATTTATTTATTGATTAATTTGTGTCGCACAAGCCCGGTAGGGTTATGGCTACTGACAAATATAAGATATAACGCGAGCTAAGGCTGCGGAGTTCTGCTTAAGACTAAATTAGAATACTACCCGGGCTGTACTTCGAAGCCTTCGTTGGGCTGCGGCGCAGTTGCCCAGTTGCAGTGTCAGCATTCCGTATCCGGCCAGCAACGATCACTTGTTGCATAAAAAAAAAAACACTTGCTTCACAATTCGCGCTCCCGATGTAACATAACCAACAACACTTACAGCACTTCAACCTAAGACAAAGAGGGCTGGGTAGCTTTCTCCAGTGTGATTTTGACATCTTTAATGGTAATAATAACAATAAATGCAGTTTTTAAAGCCAGGCATGGCCTGCGCTTTCGAAAACTATCGGACCATTGATACTGACTGGTCTAGATCGCTATATGCAAATTATATAAAACCCTTTACTAAGCCCATTACAACCTAACAATACTAAAGCTAATGGACAAAACTTCGGAAAAATCTGGACAAAACTATACCCATATAAAAAAATGATTTGCCATTATCAGTAAATTAGTAGAACCATCTATGATCAAGAACCCGCCAGCCATCTATGTGCGGCGGGCAAACGGCACTATACTGGTCACGAAACAAAACTATTCGCGAGTATGAAACTGAGCCAACGTATTTTGCGACAATTCCGGGAAATATTGAATAAAGTGTAAAAAAATAATAATTACTCAAACAAAAACAAGAAAGGAAAACTAACTTCGGGCGGAGCCGAAGTTGATATACCCTTGCAGTTGAGTCGCGGTCCGCTAGGTGGCGACACGCATCTTATATTATTAGATATATAGCGGATCGTATATAGTCGGTCGATTCTTATGAAATTTTGTATATTGAATTATTTTGCCCAAAGAGCAATCTGTACCAAGTCCCATCTTTCTAACTTAAAAAACACCAAGGTCAATGCCAATTCCGATCGTTCTATGACAGCTATAGGATATAGTTGGCTGATCCTTTTGAAATTTTGAACATAAGATACTTTCAAATATAACATGTGTGAAAAGTCCCAACCCTCTAACTTAAAAAACACCAAAGTTATAGCATTTCCGATCAATCTGTTATATGGCAGCTATAGGATATAGTCGACCGATCCCGGCCGTTCCGACTTATATACTACCTGCAAGAAAAAAAGGATGTGTGCGAAGTTTCAACTCGATAGCTTTTAATCTGAGAGTCTAGTTTGCGTAGAAACCGACAGACAAACGACAAACAGACGGACAGACAGACATGCTCATATCGACTCAGGAGGTGATCCTGATCAAGAATATATATACTTTATAGGGTCGGAGATGTCTCCTTCACTGCGTTGCACACTTTTGACCAAAATTATAATACCCTCTGCAAGGGTATAAAAATATCTGGGGTAACCCAATATACATAAAGAGACACTTAATCCCAAAAAAGCAAAAAATCAACAGACAAACCTTATCAAAAACTATTTTGATATTTTTAAAACTAGTGCACAATTGTTTTAAATAAATAATTGAAAAGCAAAGTAGATCAAATGAATTATGAAGAAAAGAATGAGCGAAAAAGCTCAGGAAACCAAAGAAATGTTACTTCGTAGCCCGAAACACTGAAGTGAAAAAATCGTCACTAAAAAGCAAAGAAAGCTGGGTAACCCTGACCCCACAAGCTGAAATGGATCACTGCATTCAGTTCAAGCTTAAGCTTATTCCACAGAATAATCCGGCAACAAAAAATAAAGTCCAGTCCTGGTCGGTACGGAACTTTCATGTTGAAACGCTTATTAAAGAGAACATCTAGAAACCTAAGCTGCTAACAAAGACCGAAGAACACTTCTAAGCCGGGTCTAAATATCTGGACGGTGCTAAGAAAAATTATTTTGTATAAGCTGAAAAGCAGCAATGGCAATGCACTATCAGCAAACAAGACCCCTATCTGAAAAATGTGGAAACGGCCAACCATAGGGTCTGTGTGGTGCAAAGCAAAAGACAAGAAGCGGAAGAGTCGCATGCGACAAGCGACAGCATCGCGTTAACAAAACATTGGAAATGAGTACACAATATCAAAGCTGCGTGATCCTGATTTGATCTTCTTATCATCACCAACGGCCTCTCCTATTACGATGCGCTCAGCAGGCCCAAGGACATTCACAGGCCAAATGGGGAATGCCAATAGTGTCTCTCGGCATAAGATAGAATTGAGTTAATTCCTCTTTGAAAATCATATAGATGTCATGCTAGTGCTGGAAATGCACCTTACAAGCAAATACCGGAACCGGAGTCCTAATCACAGAGCGCCTCAAACTTATTTCTACTGTGTACTGCTCGCCTTGTATCACAATTTCGGAAGGACAATTCATGCACTTCGAAGAAACGATTAAAGCAATAAATTTTAAAATATATTTAACGACAAAATAAGCATGAAACAATTCTAAATACCATACTAAATGAAACAATACAAAACCATATAATAAGAAAATGAAAAACAAAACTACCGCTTAGTGACTTAGTGAGTTCGACTTTTTATACCCTTGCAGAGGGTATTATAATTTTGGTCAAAAGTGTGCAACGCAGTGAAGGAGACATCTCCGACCCTATAAAGTATATATATTCTTGATCAGGATCACCTCCTGAGTCGATATGAGCATGTCCGTCTGTCCATCTGTCCGTCGGTCCGTCTGTCCGTCTGTCCGTCTGTCTGTTTCTACGCAAACTAGTCTCTCAGTTTTAAAGCTATCAAGTTGAAACTTTGCACACACCCTTCTTTCCTTTGCAGGCAGTATATAAGTCGGAACGGCCGGGATCGGTCGACTATATCCTATAGCTGCCATATAACTGATTGATCGGAAATGCCATAACTTTGGTGTTTTTTAAGTTAGAGGGTTGGGAGTTTCTACACATGTTATATTTGACCAAAATATCTTATGTACAAAATTTCGTAAGGATCGGCCGACTATATCCTATAGCTGTCATAGAACGATCGAAATTGGCATAACTTTGGTGTTTTTTAAGTTAGAAAGATGGGATTTGGTACAGATTCTATTTTGGGGAAAACAATCTGATCTGCCAATTTTCATAAGGATCGGCCGACTATAAACGATCCGCTATATATCTAATAAAATAAGATGGGTGGCGCCACCTAGCGGACTGCGACTGAACTGCAAGGGTATATCAACTTCGGCTCCGCCCGAAGTTAGCTTTCCTTTCTTGTTTTCTACTGCTTCTATTCCGATTCTTAAATTTGACACGCCACCGCGATATAGCGTCGCCACCTTCCCTTCGATGGACCGTTGTTTTCCCAACTACTTTTCTGCCACCGGTCCGAGCTCCCATCTTCTTTGTTAA
This sequence comes from Drosophila ananassae, assembly GCF_017639315.1. Classification (NCBI taxonomy): domain Eukaryota; kingdom Metazoa; phylum Arthropoda; class Insecta; order Diptera; family Drosophilidae; genus Drosophila; species Drosophila ananassae. Next base: position 1,253,104 of record NW_025319038.1, read on the forward strand.
GATCCGGTTGTCTAGGATGCATGCTGTGACATCGGAGGTACCGGAACCTGGAAATCCATGCCCTCGAGGCTCAACCGTCCGACTTGACACCTGGCTCCGAAACAGAATGGCGTTCTTCATGACGTAAGTATGGCTCTCCGCACGCGTTTCCCATGTCGTATCTTCTTAGGTGCATTGCAACCATTCCGCTAACGGCCGGATCCCTTGTCATGATAGCACCGTGTATTTCTCGCAGGCCAGCGAGTCTGGCTCCATCGTCTCCTACCCTTCTCCTGATATATTCACTTCCGGGCTTGGTGTACGCCCCTTCGGACCCTTTCCAAGTTCACCGGGGCGCAATGCACCCTCAATGTCTTCGTGCGACTCATGTCTTGCAGCTTCGTTTTGTCTTATTAATTGGGTTTTCTTATTCTAATTATAAACCGGAATAGATCCGAGACAGTTTAAGCGAGGAGTAGGATAAGGATGCACAGATAAGGCGTTTAATAAAAGCGATTTAAGATTGTTAGTGGAGCAAAGTGACAAGATGTGGTAGAGACCATTGTAGTCCGAACATAATACCCTGAACGAATCGTGTTGGGCATATGTCGAACTACAATGGCTGAGGAGTAGACGGCGAAAGTTTCTAGTCTTTCTTCTAGGAACGTTAAAATTAACGCGTGTTAGTAAATGCTGGCTGTCCACATTTCCATAAATAAGATTATATAGAAACATGACACCCAGCATCGTTCTACGGTTTGTTAATAATGGTAAGTTGATTAGTAAAAGTCTACTACGATAAGAGGGGAGGTAAAGATTTGCATCCCAATTAAGTCCCCTAAGAGCAAAAGTAAGGGAGTTTTTTTATACAGATTCAATGTGATCTTGGTGTACTCCGTATTGAGGACTCCAGACACACGATCCATACTCAAGAATCGGACGGAATAATGATGTATATAACGTTTTAGTTATGTACGGGTCATTAAATTTGTTTGACCATCTTTTAATAAAACCAAGCGCACCCATAGCTTTTTTAACCATGGTAGATATATGGTCGGTAAATTTAAGTTTCAAATCTAATAGGACACCTAGATCGTTAATCGATCTAAGGCGTTCCCATAGAGAAAGTACATAGCCTGGTGAGGACTATATCGGTAAAAAGACATTTAAAAGAAGTTTACATTTCGATCCATTAAGCTTTAGGTTATTTGCTAAACACCAATTTTGAAGTTTATCCAAATCGGATTGAAGTCTAGACTGGGAGCTAGTGCATTTATACTGAAGGCATAGCTTAACGTCATCAGCGTACATAAGTACAAGTGAATTAGATAAGGCAAGGGGCAAGTCATTAATAAACAGTGAAAAAAGTAGGGGTCCAAGATGGCTTCCATGGGGCACGTCAGATGTGGCGCGGACTAAACGCGAGGTTACATCTTTTAAGAAGACACGTTGGGTTCTCCTAGATAAGTAGCTCGAAATAAGAAGGTTAGTTGGCAATCCCAAAAGACTGAGATTACTTATAAGAAGCGAATGGTTAACAGAGGCAAATGCTTTACTGAAGTCAGTTTAAGTGACGTCTGTTTGTAAGCCATTCCGGAACCCATCCGTGATCAAAGATGTTAGCTAGAATAAGTTGGTAGTGGTGGAGCGGCGCTTCATGAAGCTATGATGGCACGGAGTTATTATTGAACTATATAGGTGTAGCAAATGTGGAGTAAAAAGTTTTTCAAAAAGCTTAGGAATTGCTGACAATTTAGAGATGCCTCTATAATTTGCAGCGTTGGATTTTTTCCCTTTTTTGAAAAAACTGTTCAAAGAGATCGGCCATTGCCTGATCAGTGTTCGCATAAGAGTTCTCAAACGTAAGCAGTGGGGTAAAATATACATGTTTACGCTTAGTGTTTACAAAGTTATAAAACTGATCCTGAGTAAGCAATTGTTTTCGATTGAAACCTCAAGAGTGGGGTGATATGGATCCTCAGGGTTAGAAAGGGGCAAAGTTCTGAAAAGAGTAATTCCATCAGGATCAGAAACAAAACATAAGTCCAACAGCCGACCTAAAGAATTTCTAACATCGGAACTGTCGAACATGCCTGCAGGGAAGTCGTGGTGGGAGTTAAGCTGTAAAGACGGTGAATTTTCAACATTTGACCATATAAGTTCTGGGATAGTAAAGTCCCCCAGAGCTATCAGCTGGTCACCATCAGACAGACGATCGAAAACCAAACGAATAGCGGACAGATGTTGCCAGTATGTTGGCGGTTCGGACGAATGTGGTATGTACGAACGATATGTTTTTGCAATCACATTGTGATTAAATATTAAACTCATACCCATATCGCGTTTGTTCAGTGCTATATTTTGGTGAGTATTTAATTGATTTAGAAAAATATTGCAATTCAAATATAGTTCTAAATAGTTATTTTTATACCCTTGCAGAGGGTATTATAATTTTGGTCAAATTTTGGTGCAACGCAGTGAAGGAGACATCTCCGACCCTATAAAGTATATATATTCTTGATCAGGATCACCTCCTGAGTCGATATGAGCATGTCCGTCTGCCCGTCTGTCCGTCTGTCCGTCGGTCCGTCTGTCCGTCTGTCTGTTTCTACGCAAACTAGTCTCTCAGTTTTAGAGCTATCGAGTTGAAACTTTGCACACACCCTTCTTTCTGTTGCAGGCAGTATATAAGTCGGAACGGCCGGGATCGGTCGACTATATCTTATAGCTGCCATATAACTGATTGATCGGAAATGCCATAACTTTGGTGTTTTTTAAGTTGGAGGGTTGAGACTTTCCACACATGTTATATTTGACCAAAATATCTTGTGTACAAAATTTCATAAGGATCGGCCGACTATATCCTTTAGATGTCATAGAACGATCGAAATTGGCATAACTTTGTTGGTTTTTTAAGTTAGAAAGATGGGATTTGGTACAGATTCAATTTTGGGAAACAAAATCTGATTTGTCGAATTTCATAAGGATCGGCCAACTATATCCTATAGCTGTCATATAACTGATTGATCGGAAATGCTATAACTTCGTTGTTTTTCAAGTTAGAAGCATGGGAGTTTCAATGGATTCCTCTTTTGGCAAAATAATTCGATATGCCAAATTTCATAAGGATCGGCCGACTATATACGATCCGCTATATATCTAATAATATAAGATGCGTGGCGCCACCTAGCGGACTGCGACTCAACTGCAAGGGTATATCAACTTCGGCTCCGCCCGAAGTTAGCTTTCCTTTCTTGTTCTTTATAGTTTTTGCAATTATCTAAAATAAACTTATTGGTGATAGCATTTCCATAGCCCTTTTCAACAGCCTTTAGCATTTGAATAAATCTCCTTAGCGTAAAAAACCCGCTACTAAAGATGTTGCAGCGCCAGAGATCGCGTTGATGCACCCGCAACAATGCCACCCCAAGAGCAGGAACGGTAAAAACAAATTGGCATCCTAATTTGTCATTAATGAGCAAAAATCATCCGCCTTGTCCTCAATGGTATCATTTCCTCTGCGTTTTTATTAAATCTTTTATTTAATAACTTTAAACGATACGGTTCTTTTTATGTTTATTTATATTTATAAAAAAAATTTGTATTTCAAATATCCGTATCGCTTTCCGTGTGAAGTGGTAAATTTCGAAGTAAAATATATTTATTAATATTCTTTGAAGCATAGCTTCTTCATCTTTCGCTGTGTCGCATCTATTGTGAAAATTTTAAAAAGGAATATTTTTGTACAGATTCTATAAGATCTCAATGTACTGTGCATTGAGAACTCCAGACACAGGATTCAAACTCAAGAATCGGACAGACCAATGATGTATATAATGTTTTTTTTATGTACGGGTCATTACTTTATTAACCATGGTCGGAAATTTAGCTTTCAAATCTAATAGGACACCCAGTTTGTTAACATGTGTTAATTGTTTCAAGGCGTTTCCATAGAGAAAATACGTAGCCTAGTGAGGGCTTGGTCAAAAAGATTTTTGACGCGGACCAAATACGGGGTAACATCTTTAAAGAAGACACGTGTTCTTTCAGATAAGTAGCTCGAAATCCAGATAAAAAGAATAGTTGGGAATCCCAAAAGACTGAGTTTACTTATAAGAAGCGAATGGTTAACAGAATCAAATGCTTTACTGAAGTCAGTGAAAATGACTTCAGTTTGTAAGCCATTCTGGAACCCATCCGTGACGAAAGATGTTAGCTCCAAAAAGTTAGTAGTGATGGAGCGGCGCATCATGAAGCCATGCTGGTACGGTGCTATTAATGAACTACATAGGTGTTGCAAATATAGGCTAATTGATTTTTCAAAAAGCTTTGGAATTGCTGGCAATTTAAAATGCTTCTATAAATGGCAGCATCGGATTTTTTCCTTTTTTATGCAGAGGAATAATATAAGATTCCTTTCACATAAATCAAAGTCTTCAGCGATAGATTAATGAGTTTGAGGTGCGGTTTGCACAGTGCCTCGACGCAGTTCTTCAGAACACAGTCCATCGGGGCCTGGCGAATACATGGGCTTGACCTTAAGAAGATCCGATAATACAACACTTTTACCAAAGATGGGCAAAATATAAGGCTGATTTGATTTGATTTTATTGGCTGATTGGATATTATAGGTATAAGGCTAAGCTGAACTGCTGCTAGGTTGATATGTTGTTTGAAAAAACTGTGCAAAAAGATCGGCCATTTCCTGGTCGGCCATTCGCATAAGAGTTCCCAAACGTAAGCAGTGGAGGAAAAGTTACAGGTTTGCGCTTAGTGTTTAGTTAATTGGGCCGAGCTAATAAATATCTTGAATAAATGTAAAGCCATATAACCAAAAAATATGTTTATTTAAAAGTCTACTCATACTGTTCCTTTAATTTATAAGGTGCCTTGTATACCAAAGCAAATTTTTTTAAGCGCATGCCAGTAGATCGGACCACTCAAATTCCGAAATTAACTTATTTAATCAGTCAGCCTTACGGAAGAAATGAACTTTATAAGATTTAAGTGTAGACTTAAGGTCAATTAAGCTATTGTTTTCGATTAAAACCTGAAGAGTGGGATGATATGGATCCTCAGGGTTAGAAAGGGGCAAAGTTCTGAAAAGAGTAATTCCATCAGGATCAGAAACGAAACATAAGTCCAACAGCCTGCTCAAAGAATTTCTAACTTAGTTAATTTGCCCGAGTAACATGACGAACATGTCATGGTGGGAGTTAAGCTGTACAGACGGTGAATTTTCAACATTTTATCACATGAGTTCTGGGATATTAAAGTCACCCAGAGCTATCAGCTGGTCGCAACCAGACAGAAGATTAGAAACGGATCGAACGGATCGAATGTTGCCAGTATGTAGGTTCGGACAAAGGTGGTATGTAAGAACAGGTAACATATAAAGATTGACTGAAATAAGTGAGATTAATGCAAAGGAATTTTATGTCACCAAGCCCTTGTTATTTTACCTCGTCAGAAGCGAATTTTAAGTCAACAGAAATTAATACTCCTCCTCCCCGTCGCAATGTTCTGTCACGTCTAAAAGTGGTGTACTTACGTTGAAAAACTTCGGAGCTTAAGATCTTCAGCTTTAATTAAGATTCTGTGAAGACTGTAATGTGAGAACTAACTGTACTGTTGTGTAAAGAACTATCAGAATACAGTTTGGGAAGTTGGTTTTTTGCAACTGAGGAAAACGAGGTGGAAGGTTGGTCAGTGGCTCTAACAAGTGGGAGCTTCACTTCCACAAGTTTGGTAATTAAGTTCAGATATATGTTTCGATGGTGGGATCACCTGTAAGAATTTTGATGTCGCAGTTAGTAAAACTGCAGCATCAAGTTGTACCGGTGATCCGGACGGTTGATTACCCTGTTGGGTGATTTTTAGGGGGGTTTGATTTAATAGGTTTGGTGACTTCACTTGGAGCGATGCCCCTGAGGACAAATCGGACTCTCGATTATCTCGAAACCGAGATTGTTTATTGAGATTATTTTATCTCGTCGCGAAAGCTTCTCGTCGTGAGAGCTTCACTTGCGCTCCCGCTCCGCCCTAAACTAACTTATACTAGACTTCATACAATTCCACTTAATTATCTACATCTAATTATACACCGGCCCCGTTGAAGGCCTTCCTTAGGCTTCAACTATTGGCAACCTTGCCAGCTTGTGGACTGCTCTCCGAAATACTGCTCCTCTACTCGTCCTGACGTCGGCGACCCTGACCCTTCCGTCCGCGCCGGCGTGAGTCTCGACGACCCTGGCGGTGATCCACTGCTTCGGCGGCTGGTTGTCCTCGGCGACCAGCACTAGATCGCCCTTCCTGGCGTCCTCCTGCTCCCGCTGCCACTGCGACCGAGCCTGTAGGCCCAAGACGTACTCCCGGGACCAACGCTGCCAAAACATTTGCTTGATTGACGAGACAAGCCGCCATCGCCGCAAGCACGTTAGACCCTGCTGGTCCGGGGTCCGCGGTGCTGGTGGGGCGATGAGCGGCCCGCCTGTCAACAGGTGCCCGGGAGTCAACGCCTCGCCGTCGCTTGGGTCCTGACTGAGGGCGCCCAGGGGCCTCGAGTTCAGGACGGCATCGACTCCAACAAGGACGGTCTGCAGCTCCTCTGCGGTCAACTTTGCGCTGCCCACCGCTCGTAGGAGTAGGTGGTTTGCAGACTTCACACCTGCCTCCCATAGTCCGCCCATGTGCGGAGCCCGCGGCGGTATGAACGCAAATACGCATCCTTTTTTTTATGCGTATTGCCGCAGCTCGTCCGCTTCGCTCTCGATCTGGTGCCGCAGTGCCGCGAAGTGGCGACTCGCTCCGACGAAGTTCGTCGCGTTGTCGCAGTGCACGGTCTGCGGACATCCTCGGCGCCCAACGAACCTTTGAAAAGCCAATAGAAAGGAATCAGTTGAAAGATCGGAAACTACTTTTAAATGTACTGCTTTAGACGAAAAACAAACAAACAGGGCAATGTAGGACTTGTATGGTGGCCTACCACGAATTTTCAAGGTCGTCTCAATAGGGCCACAGAAATCCACGCCACATATGGAAAATGGGCGGAGAGCACGAACTCGATCTAAGGGCAAATCTCCCATGATTTGAGTCATCAGATGAGGCTTGCATTTAAAACAGCGTATGCATGACTACTATGACTATCTGACTGCAGACTTCCTGCGCGTTTACTATCCAAACGCGCTGTCGCAAGAGACTCACTAGTGCTCGTGGACCCACATGAAAATTCGACTCGTGCAAGTATCGGACGTAGCTCTGAACAAATTGAGAGCGCTTCGTCAACAATACTGGAAACTTGGCATCGTACGAAATAGGAGCATTAGCTAGTCGCCCCCCGACCCGCAACAACGAAAAGGTAAGCCCAGCCTGAGAGGTTTCATGGACAGACGGACTTAGCTTCTGTAGGCTTGGGCTAACAACAAGATTTTATCTAACATTTTTAATTTCCTCTTGATACTCGTGCTCTTGGACTATCTGGACAATTTTATTAAACGCGTCTCGATATTCGACAGGGGAAGGTACATTATCAGAAGGAACTACTACTTTTTTACACTTCTTTATAAAGCGGACCATGTAAACGAACACTCGCAGCAGTTTTAAGTGAGAGGAAAATCCTTCTATCACTTCCAACAAATATGAGGTAGAGACCATTGCAGTCAGTCCGACCGCACTCTTCTTTGCTTCCATCTGCAAAATCTCTGGTGACGGATCAAACCGAGGGCTCGTTGGCCACTTATCTTCCGGCTCCGTTAAAAACGATGGACCTGTGAACCAAATTGATTCTATCGTTTTCTTTACGTCTCCACCTCTTGACACAATATCTGCCGGGTTCTGTTTAGTTGGTACATGCCGCCACGTGCTATCCTCTGACCACTCTTGAATCTCAGCAACTCTATTTGATACGAACGTTGACAACGACGATGGATGGGAACGAATCCAATGAAGACAAACTTCCGAATCTGACCAATATACACTTCGTTCGATCGGTGCTTTGATAAGAGGTTTTATTTTGCGACAGAGGTCCGCGAGAAGGTGAGGGGCACATAACTCAAGACGGGGGAGCGTCTTTGTCTTGAGCGGCGCTACTTTCGACTTTGCTGTCAACAATGAGACGCAGGCTCCATAGGCTCTCATCGATGCGTCAGAAAAGGCATGAATTTCAATTGGTGACATTGGCTCACTCATCACAAATCTCGGTATTGAGATCTCTTCTAACTGTGACAAGGCAAGCTGAATCTTGTTCCATGCGGTTTCCAAGTGCAGTGGAATGGACTCATCCCAATCTAGCTTATTGAGCCAAAGTTCCTGTACCAGGATCTTTCCTTTAATAAGGATCGGGCTTAATAAGCCAAGAGGGTCGAAAAGCTTTGACGTCACCGAAAGCATATTCCGCTTAGTCGCCCTTTGACCCATGACTGACATATCAATTTCGAATTTAAATACATCATCTTTAGGAACCCAAACGATTCCTAATGTTTTTGTCAGCTCTGAGTCCGAAAGTGTTATTGGCTTAACCGTGCTCTCGGATGCAGTAACTTCAGTTTGAAAACCGAGTTTGAAAACCACTAGCTCAATTCAAACCCAGCGTTTTGAAGAACCTGAGTTACTTCAGACTTAATTGTCTTTAGCTCCTCCACGCAACCAGCACCCGTTAACATGTCGTCGACGTAAAAGTCAGACCCAATAACTTTAGCAGCTCGAGGGAATGTATTTTTCGCGGATTCACTCAACCTCTTCAAACACCTTATGGCCAGGAATGGGGCTGGTGCAGTGCCATATGTAACGGTGTTGAGCTTGCACAATTTCAAGGACTCAGACGGGTCTTTTCTCCACACTATCAACTGGTATCGTCGATCTGCTTCATTTACCATCACTTGACAATACATCTTTTTTATGTCGGCTACCAGAGCGAATTTGTTTAGCCGAAATCTAAGAAGAGTTGAGTAAAGCTCTTCCTGAATTGTTGGACCCACCATCTCATTAACAACTCATTTAAACACTTTTGTGTGGATGTCTTGCAGGACGCATCGAAAACGACTCGAAGTTTGGTCGTTGTACTTTGCGGCCGCAAGACACACTGGTGGGGTATGACGTAGTGTGGAGAAGCAAGAACGTCATTGCTTGCAGGGGACATATGGCCTAGGGATTCGTATTCTCCCATAAATTCCAAATACATTTTCTTTAAGTTCGGATCTCGAGATAATCTTCTCTCGAGCGACAGGAATCGGCGTTTGGCTATCTCGAATGAATTGCCCAAAACGCTTGGATCCGACTTAAATGGAAGTTTAACTTCAAATCGACCTGAAGGCAGTATTCTTGTAGTCTTCCGATAATGTTCCTCACATAGCTCTTGTTCTGGCGACAACATCTTTTTAGAAGAAGGAACTTCTTCCAACGACCAGAATTTTTTCAAGTTTTTGTCTTTTGACTCTAATACTTCCTCTTGGCAATTCAGACTAGAGACTGGCTGTGGAGGAGTTGAGGAATTTGCCAGATATTTTCCCGATACTATCCACCCAAGGAGAGTTTTTTGAAGGATGGGATGGTTCGGACCTTGTTTTATTTGGCCAACGGACAACAGTTCGAAAAATGACTCAGCTCCAATTAGCATATCTATCCGCTGAGGTTTGTAAAAATATGGGTCTGCTAACGGCAAGTTCTTTGGTAGGGTCCAATCTTTCACGTTCATCGACTGGTCAGGGTGATAGCCTGAAATGGTTTTCAAAACCCAAAAGTCGAACGGAAACTCGCTACCATTGACTCTCGACTTCACCACGGTGTGTATCTTTTTCTTGACTTGTGAATTAGTTTGACCAATTCCAAGCAAGTTGATGCACGATTCCTCCCTACGGATCTGTAAGCGTTGAGCAAGATCTTCTGTAATAAAATTCATTTGTGACCCTGAGTCAAGTAATGCTCGGGCAAAGATGTGCTCACCATTTTTTGTGCGAACGCTTACGATCGACGTTGCTAACAAAATCCTTTCTACAGACGACGCATGCAAAGCATGTGAAGTAGAAGGGCCATCATTCGTTAACTCTGGAGGAGGATTTTGTGTGGGTGGTGGTAATGCTAAGCTATTTTCGGTCACTGTAAATCGGTGCAGAAGTTTATGGTGCGATCGTGAACAGATTTGGCACCTGGTCGATTTACAATTCGCTACCGTGTGACCTTTTCGCAGACAATTCAAACATAGGGAGGCTGACTTAACAAACTCAAACCTTTGCATTACAGCATGGCGAGCGAACGGACTGCACTGGGCCAAAAAATGGTTGTTCGCGTTACAATAACTGCAAGCTGGTTTGGCGTAGTAGTAGAAGAACAAGCCAACGAAGTTCTATTCAGTTGCTTGCCGAACCCAGTTCTTTCTTGTTTTGGTTTGCCAGTCTCTTCAGCGGACAGATGCTGGTATCTACGATTTAGTATTTTTTCGAAATCGGACCACAGCGGCAATTCCTCATAATCCAGTGACTCTTCCCATTTTTGCTTGGTCACTGGATCCACTCTACTCAAAACTAAATGAATAATCATTGAGTTTGCAATTTTAGTATCATCTCCTATGGATAATAGTGATCCATAAATTGATGATACAGTGTCGATGAGACCCCTCAACGACGACGCAGACGGCTGGGAAATTTTCGGAAGGCTGAACAGTTGACGTATTTGGTTCGCAAAGATGAGACATTCGTTATCATAAACTCTTTTTAGACTAGCGATAGCTTTGTCGTAATTACTCTCGGTGACCTGGAATGCCTTGACAGTTCCTTAGGCTTCACCAGAGAGGCAAGAAATTAAATGATTAAATTTCTCGATAACTGGAATGTTCACATCTTTGTCAACTAATGTCTCGAAAAGACTTATGAAATTTTTGAAATCCGAATAATTTCCACTGAATTTTGGCAATGCCAAACTAGGAAGTCGAGCTCGAGTTGGGGCTGCAGAAATTGCAGTAGCTGAACGGGAGTCTTCAGCTGAATTAAAGGCATTACATAAGGACATGATCCTTGCCTTGGTAGTTATTCCTAATTCTTCCAACTCGGCTCCGAAATCATCTAATTCATCTATTTGCTCGATCTGGTCTTGCAACTCATTTGCTTTAGAAATTGCCTCATCTGAAACCTGAAGCCTGCACTCTAGCTCGGTTTTATTTAGAGGAAGTGATCCATCTTCCAAACGTTCCTCCAACCGGCGAATGCTTTTAACTTTGACATTTAATCTTCTTTTTAAGTCAATAAGAGTCGTGGAATTAAGTTTTTGTTTAGTACTTTCCATTTTAAAAAAAACTTGTTTTTTCAATACAAAAACGAAAACAATGCAAATTTAAGGTTTAATAATTTATTTAAAATTTTTTATTAATTTTAAAATAATAATATTAAAAATTTATTAAATTTTTATTTATTAAATTTTTCTAAAATTTATTTAAAAATTTATTGAATTTAATTCAACCACAAGAAAATGCGAAAACGAAAATAATTAATTAATCTTATTTAAATATAATAAATAATTTATTAAATTTAACCAAATCTAAATTGATTAATTAATTGATAACGAATTATTGATAGTCGAGGCACAGAGTATCCAAAAAATTAGTTGGTCGCCAATGACACCGAAACCAATATGCTCGACCAAATTGTAGGGGAGCGCGTCACTTGGCAGACCGGTAAACTATACGCGCCAAAAAGTGCATATACATTTATACATACAGCAGCGGAACGGTGGGAAACGAAAACGAGAATATTATCGCTGCATCTATTTGTATGTATGTAAACCAAATATATATGCACCTTTATTTTATCTGTAACTAGCAGTACCCTGCCACGTTTCGCTGTGGCATATTGTTGTTGCACGCATAAAAAATAAGTCAAACAAAAAAGAATAATTTTCAAATTAATTACAGTTTGTCAATTAATTCTTTGCAAAATGAAAAAAGTCATTGAAATTCATTTTCAAGTGGAATTTTCACTAATAATAATTCAATTTATTCCATTTTTTCTTTCACATTATTGTTAAGGCACTTATATTCTACAATTATAATCTAAAAACAAAGCGAATTTCAAAATAAAACATAAACAAAATCCTTAAAAATAAAAAATAGGCACTTCATAAGCTGTCAAGTAATTCTTTGCAAAATGAACACATGATCACGAAAACTTAAAAACTATAGCCTTAATTATTCTAATATTTGGTGTGTTGTCCCTTAGCATCTAATGCAGCATTCAGGCGTCGAGGCATGGAATGAATAAGGTCCTTTAGGTCATAATTATTAGGTATACTCTTCCACTCCTCTTGGATTGCTGAAATTAACGCTTTTTTGTTAGTGGGTCCCCGTTTAGCCACCTTTTTCTTTAACAAAGCCCACAAATTTTCGATGGGGTTCAAGTCAGGACTCTGGGCAGGAGTGTCAATCACTTTGCTGCAGTTGTAAAGCAGCCAGGTCTTGCAAAGCAACGACTTGTGTTTGGGGTCGTTGTCTTGATAAAGTTTGTAGTTTAGTTTATCTGGGTTTTGAGGGTCAACAAACCCAAAATCCTTAGCGCTTTTTACCAACTCCTTTTTTAAAATGTCCAAATAAAATTCTTTGGTCATTATGTCATTAAATATTCGGAGCTCTCCAACGCCCTTGGATGAAATACATCCCCAAACCATTACAGACAATTTGCCAAACTTTACTGTTGGTATAACATTCTTCTGGTTGAAGGCTGTGTTGGGCTTTCTCCAAACCTTGCTGGGACCATCATGATAATACATCATTATTTTAGTTTCATCACAAAAAATAACGTCGTCCCAATACTCGGCCGGCCTATTAGCATTGGCAATAGAAAATTTTAGCCGCCTGTCGATGTTGAGAGCAGAAAGCAGAGGTTTCTTTCTGGCTACATGTGACGAGTATTTGTGTTTGTTGAGCACTTTTCGGACGGTCTCGTGGCTCACTATTTTATTGGAGTCATTTTTCAAATCCAAGGCCAACTGCCTGAGTGAGGTTTGCGGATTATCGTTAATTTTTTTCAAAATTTTTGAATCGTCACGTCTGGTAAGCTTTGGTGGCCTACCAGCAGAATTGTTTAAATGCAGCCGGTTTTCTTTTTCTGCTCGATTAATAATGTTGTAAACTGTCCTTAATTTAATATCAAACAAAGTGGATAATTCCTTTGCCGTTTTACCCTTATAGTAGTTAAAGTAAACTAATTGGATTAAGTTTTCATCAATTCGTTTCCCAGGCATTGCTTAAATAGCGGAATAAGAATAATTCTGAACTTGACCAAACAAAAATTGCAACGAAAATGGGGTATCAAAACATTGCAAAGACGCAGGTGTTCATTTTTCTCGAATTTTCTTTTACCGTTGCTTTGCTTGGCGCCTCTCTTTTGCTTCTATTTGCATTTTGCAAAGAATTATTTGACAGCTTATGAAGTGCCTATTTTTTATTTTTAAGGATTTTGTTTATGTTTTATTTTGAAATTCGCTTTGTTTTTAGATTATAATTGTAGAATATAAGTGCCTTAACAATAATGTGAAAGAAAAAATGGAATAAATTGAATTATTATTAGTGAAAATTCCACTTGAAAATGAATTTCAATGACTTTTTTCATTTTGCAAAGAATTAATTGACAAACTGTAAATTCTGTAATACTTGTGGGTATACAATATTCTTTGTTTCTCCTCCTTAATCATTCATTATTATTTCTGTATTTTAGTACATAGGTTGCTCTTCACTTAAGCACCTTGTGATACACGACATTTTTTGTTTTATTATCAGGCGCAAAAACAAACAACGCAGATGGTCTTCCGACCCGTGAACATGCCACGTATAATTGACCATGGGAAAAACATGAATGTTCTAGATTTAAACCACAAACTTTTAAGGATTGGCCTTGTGATTTGTTGATTGTCATGGCAAATGCAAGACGTATCGGAAATTGAAGTCTTTTAAATTCAAACGGCATATCGGTTGGGATCATCGGGATCCTCGGAATGAGAACTTCATGGCAAATGCAAGTCGTATCGGAAATTGAAGTCTTTTAAATTCAAACGGCATATCGGTTGGGATCATCGGGATCCTCGGAATGAGAACTTCCTCACCTTTGAATTTTCCTATCATTATATTTCCAGCCCTGGTGGAACTGGCAAGACATTCCTTATGTCATTAGTTTTAGCAACTGTTCGGGCGAGATCCAACATAGCGGTTGCAGTTGCTTCTTCTGGAATTGCAGCCACATTGTTAGAAGGATGCCGTACGGCTCATTCAGCATTCAAATTACCGTTAAATCTTCAAACTATTGAAGAACCAACGTGTAATATTGCAAAACACTCAGCAATGGCCAAAGTTTTAGCGACATCGAAAATCATCATCTGGGACGAATGCACAATGGCGCATAAACGTGCATTAGAAGCACTTAACCGAACATGAACAGTCCTTTCATATGCAATATTTATTTTGTCGGGAAAGATTCGACCGTCTTGGTCGCGGCATTATTAATTAAACTTCACTTCACTTCAATCCACTTGTTAATTATTTATTTAATAGAAATAGTTTTAATATTGATTTCAGCGCAACACAATCTTTTTGGTTCGTTGTTAAATTTGAGAGCCTGACTATGAATTTGACTTCGTTTGTAACTGACATTTTGACATTTGACATTTTCTTCTTAGCTGTCTGCCTAAATAAAAAAGTATGGGCCAGGGAGGAACGCTGTCGAACGGGACAAAAAGTATCCTATGTCCTTCTCCTGGCTCTAAGCTACCTCCCTACCAATTTTCACTCAAATCTGTTCTTCCGTTCTTGATTTATAAGTGGTGTAACATAAAACACGATGTTCTTTTATATATATAGATAAATATAATAATTTTTGGCTGCACTTTAGTATTTATTTGGAAGATTTGTAAATTCGAGAACGAGGGGTAGGGGGCGACAGTGATTGCAAATAATATAAATATTCTTTTTTTTATTTTATCCACAGGCAGTACATTTAGGTTAGCACATATATTTATAATTAAATTTTTAGAATTTTTATATATGTATATGTGTATTTATTTTTGCTCTACTATTTTTTCTACGTACATATGTATGCGCCAAGAATTGAAAGGAGGGTGCAATATTCCAGCACAAGACGGATTTTAATTTGTCTTATCTCAACTTTCAATTTTTTGCACAAATACCTGGGGTTCTGCTTTCGGATCCTTTAATCCTGCGGCCACTTTCCTTTCACAATTGATGAAGGTTCAGGGCATGGGGACGACGAATCCTTCCAGTAGCAGCTATGTAGTTGATTGGAGAAGTTTCGCGACGCGGAGAATTCTTTAATTTGTATTTGTGAATTCACTGGCACAACCGTCGCGAGCAACTCTTTTGAATATATATATGTAATATATATTGTTTATATATGTTATGTGTCACTGTCACTATTTTTTGTTGCTTTTTTTTTTTTATTTAATTATACTAGAGTCCACCCGGGGGCGCCAAAATGTTTATTGAGATTATTTTATCTCGTCGCGAAAACGAAAGGAAAAATAGGTGGCTGTAGAAATTAAATTAAATTGTGAAAAAAAACGAACGAAAACGAAAATGCGTGCACTCTTCGACGTTATAAATTCGATTATATTCAATCAGCAACAACTTAAGCCTAGCTTATCTAATGCGGCGAAGCGGGGCGAATTCATGGGAGAGCGCAAGTGAGAGTTTCACTTGCGCTCCCGCTCCGCCCTAAACTAACTTATACTAGACTTCATAAAATTCCACTTATTATCTACATTAATTATACAAGCTCTATATCTATATCATTACCTGTCACTGGATTCGCAGGGCGACTGGACATTCATAGGTCCAATCTGGAGATTAAGGAAAATTTATGTGTTTCCACGTTGGCTATCTTGGAAGCTATGCGTTTGGGATATGTGGCCTCTAGCATCAGGACCCTGCCAGTGCCTTCACATATACCACACTCCCGCCCAATTCCTTCAGTGGACTGCATGGATCGTGTTGCCTTGGGCTCTAATAAGAGCTTAAAAGTTTTCTTCCAAAATATATCTGGAATTCGGACCAAATCCCGCATGGTGCTTTTGAATTCTTCAGTCTGTGATTTTGATGTAATCGTTCTCGTGGAAACATGGCTCAATAGCAACTTTAGTTGCTCCGAGTTCTTTGAACCCAAATTGTTTCAAGTATTTAGAAAAGACCGTGATTCATCCAGCACCCATTGTGAGCGAGGAGGTGGTGTGATTATCGCTATCCGCCGATCCATGTTGGCCACGGTGGTTAGCCACCGTTGGCGACCCTATACTGGACCAGCTAGCCGTCTCAATCCAGGGCATTCAGGGCCCTTTCATCATCATTGCATCGTATATCCCACCAAACAGCGCATTCCGTACTTATCAAGCGCATATGGAAAATATCGCCAGTGTCTGTGGTAGCATGGAGGACCCTACGGCTCTAATGGTTGCTGGCGACTTCAACTTGAGCTCTATTGTTTGGACTTGGGACCCGGAGTCCCTTGGCATGTTACCCAGCAATGTTCACCAATCGCATGAAATCGTTGTTTTTGATGATATTTTTAGAATGGGCCTCTCCCAAGTAAATAATATTTATAATGATTTATCGAAAATTCTGGATCTGATATTTTTAAATAATGTCGTTCATAGTAAAGTAGAAATTTGTAATGTACCATTAAGTCCGTGTGATATGCACCATAAGCCATTGTTGATACACATTGAATTTTATAGTTTTCTGCCTTCCCCCTCACCTATTTCTTATTATCACTTTAATGAGTCTAACCTTTCACTTATTAATAACTCTATTGTAAGTTTTGATTGGGTTTCCCTTTTTTCGGATTGCTCGATTGATGAGTGTTATGCTAAGTTTTTGATTGCTCTTTTCAATATTATCGACAATAATGCCTCCGTTGGGGTTCGAAGGTCGTACAAGCTGCCTTGGTACACAGAGGGTCTAAAAAACTTAAAGAATAGAAGGGAAAAATTTTATAATCGATTTTTAAAGACAGGGGAACAAATGGCTGGTGAGTCGGATTTCTCAATAAATTTCTATACAACCAATATATTACTGATGTTGAAGCGAGCCTCATATCCAACCCTAAAGCGTTTTGGCGGTTTGTGAACGGGAAAAAATCATCCCCTGATATACCTTCTTCCATGCCTTATGGAGGTTTGGCAGCTAACTCCGATAAGGGCATTTCTGAACTTTTTTCGAAATATTTTGCCTCATACCTTGAGCCGAAGGTCTCCTGGGATGAGCAGGAGGTAGTTCAAAAAATTTTGCCTCTTCTTGAGGTTGGAAGCTTGGACACACTAGATTGTGACATTGTTGAGGCCTCTAGTCATTTGAGTCGCATACACCTGACTTAGATGGTATCTCCCCATTCTTCATTAAGAAGTTTATTGCATCCTTAACCACACCTCTGCAACTTCTGTTCTCTTTATCATTATCATCGGGTAAGTTTGCTTTTCGATGGAAAATTACCTCGATCACGCCCATTTATAAAGGTGGCAGCAGGGCAGACGTCACTAACTATAGGCCATCTCCTCTTTCTTTCTTTATTCGAACTTTTTGTTATACGCGGATGACCTTAAAGTGTTTAAGGCCATTAGCTACATTAGGGATAGCTATCTACTGCAGGATGATTTGCGCCGAGTATCTTCTTGGTGCGCCCTCAATCTTCTTCCTCTAAATTTAGCTAAATGTCATTTCATTCGTTACAGCAAGAGGGCGCTTGACTTATGTACTTCCTATGCAATTGGCAACCATGACCTGCAGCTCAAGGAGGAGGTGGTTGATCTTGGCGTCCTTTTTGACTCAAATTTAAAATTTTCTAGCCATTTAGATTTTATAATGCCTAAGGCATATGCCATGTTGGGTTTTGTGAAGCGGCACACAGACCAATTCAAGAGCCCGTACGCGAAGCTTAGTGTTTACGCCGCATTCGTCCGGTCGAAGCTGGAAGCCTCTATTATTTGGAGCCCCTCAAATAAAATAAGTTCTAATAGAGTTGAGCGGTTGCAGAAAAAATTTTTAAAATTTGCACTTCTTCCTTTAAGGTTTGTGCATCCTCTACCCTCATACCATAGCCGGTGCCTTCTCCTCCACATATGTACACTTGAGGATCGGCGCACTGTGGCAGCTTTAACTTTCATCAATAACATAGTAATTAGCAGCATTGATTGCCCCATGTTATTGGGGCTTATAAACTTCAATGTGCCCCAGAGGGATCTTCGCTCGCTTGCTCCCTTTCGGATTGCTTTTCGTAGGGCCAATTACCTTTTGAACGAGCCTATTGATAGAGCATTATCATTTTTAATACATTGCCGCCTAGCCTCCGAACTAAGTGGGGCTCAGATAAACAAGCGTTTAGGGTCATATTGGTTAGGCATTTCTTAAGTAGTATGTAAGTTAGATTGTATAGTAGCCATGTAAGATTAAAATAATCAATGGCGAAAGATAATAAATAAATACAATTTTTAATTCGGCTATATATTGAGTTTCCTCGCGCACGCCAAGGCATGCAGGCCTCGTGGACTTCCGTCCACAGTGATAGAGTCTCCTCGAGCACGCCAAGGCATGCAGGTCGTCACCTCGTGGACTGCCGTCCACAGTGATTTGGTCAAAATATCTTATGTAAAAAATTGATAAGGATCTGTCGACCATATCCTATAGCTGTTGTAGAACGATCGGAATTGGCAAACTTTTGGTGTTTTTTAAGTTAGAAAGAAGAGACTAAGTACAGATTGCATTTTGGTCAATCTTTTCTGATTTGCAAAATTTTATAAGGATCGGCCGACTATATCCTATAGCTTATATAACATATTATACTTATATATAGCTTATATTAACGAATTAAAAATATATAGCTTATATATAGCTTATATAACTGAACAATCGGAATTGTCTTAACTTTGTTGTTTTTGAAGCAAGAATGATGGGAATTTCTACGGATTCCGTTTTGGACAATCTAATCCTATCTTTTATATGGATCGGCCGACTATATCCTATACTTGCCATATTACTGAACAATCGGAAATGACACAACCTTGTTATTTTTAAAGATGTTTGGGGTTGTTTCCAATACTTTTATAATACTCCAATAAAAATTATTCGATGGTGAAATTCTCATAAGGATCGGACAACTATATACGATCCGATATATATAATAATAAAACAAGAGGTTGCTTAACTGCAAGAGTATATCAACTTCCTTTATATTTTTTTTTAAATAATTTTTTATATAGTGAAACTCCCAATAGGATCGAACTCTCATCTGTTTATTTGTTTAAACAATTCGGTTTCCCACAACTACGAAACAATTTTGGATTTTTAATAGAATTTTGGGCACATTTTTAATTAAAATTTTTAAACTAACAAAATACGAAACCTTTGTAACATCGAAACATTCTTTACATCTTTTGAAAGGTTTTTAATTATTCCACTTTCTTTAATGTCAGAATCTATGGAGTAAATAAAAAGCAGAGTTTAATTTATATGCATTATATGCTCAGTGGAGCATATGCATATAAATCTTTCTACTCGTAAAAATGTGCATTTGTAAGTCTTCTCATTAAGACATGAGACACTGAAACACAAAGCAGAATTACATCAAAATTTGCCATCAAACAACGAAGTTCGAGGTTAGAAGAGTGGAGAGCGTTGTGGCTTCTAACGGGAAGGGCCTGACTTCTAGTCCTAGTTGAGTCAATGATTATGTTTTACTTTTTTTTTAGCCGTTTTTTTATTTGGATTTTATTTTTAAATAAATAAACTAAAATCTGAAAAGATATACTCCATATTTTTTAGGGTATTGACCAAATATATGCAGATTCCAAAAAGCAAAGTTGCCAATCAAATACACACACATGTATAAGTAAATGAAAAGCTTCAAAGGAGGCTGCACAAAATGGGTAGCTGCACTTACAGGACTATATCTTGAGTTAACGAATTTTGCCAGATATGAGCGATATATCAAAAGTTGCGTCATCTCAAAAGCTATCTCCACGTGCCATATAAAAAGGATCAAATGAGCAAATTTTGAAAAATAGTTTTTTTCTTAAAAATTTTTTTTATTCTTTTTTTTTTTTTTTTTGTACTATATAGACGTTTGGTCGCAAAGGTTTGGTCTTTAATTTTTGACGTAAGCTTAAGGTATTTCAAAAAGTTGTAGAACAATAGTTGCTCATATGATAATAACAAACATCTCCAATTTTTTCCAGGATTGTTAAGAACAGACAAACCGACGCACACTGCCTTCATTTTGAAGAAGAAGAAAAAATCGAATATTTCGAATAACTTCTGAAAGAAATGTCGAATCGGGTCGATTGAGGTACCAGTCTATCTGGGGACTAAAATGTGTCCACCAGCCCCTTAGGATTAGTGATTAAAAAGTGATTAAACTTTAGTGATTAAAAATTTTTTTACTTTCACCCTAATTTCTCCCAAACCAAATAACTTTTGGAATATGTTTCGACAAAAAATCTCTAATTGAAACAACACCTTTCCATTGGTATATAATTCATTTCGATCGGTTGCCTACACTACCCTCAGTCTCAGTCTAGCTTTCTTTGCGTTCGGACGTTTATTTTCTGCTATGTCGCCACTCGTTTGTTCGGAGTGCAGTGGAGAAGTTACTGCTACGCAGCTTCGTGGGTGTGAGGCCGTTCGGTGCTCATCGATCTGCCGCCGTGCCTATCAAACCGCTTGTGTTGATTTACCATCCGAGGCTATAAAACTTCTAATAAACATTCCAAACTTACTGTGGCAATGTGATAGTTGCTTCATTGGAAACGACTCTCATTCAAAAATTGATGAGCTTAATATGAAGGTTTTGGACCTGGAATCCCTTTACATGAGCATTAATGCAAAATTGGATCTTGCTCATGAAAGTTCGTCTGGGCCCATGGCTGCTTCAGAGGGGTCTCAAAGAGTGACACCCCCTACTAATTCTACTAACGCCGAAAATAAAAAGTCTTCATTGGCCCAGATCCCCACTGGGTCAAAAGTGGCTGTCCCAAGAAATAAGAGGAATAACCCAAGCAGGCGCATTGTTCCCACTCTAAAATACCTGCACATTGGTAAATTTGCAACGGCTACCCAACCGGAGGCACTGTGCAAATATGTCGCTGATAAGTTGCACCTGGACCCCAGTGATATAGCCTGTGCTAGATTGGTTAAAAAAGATGCTGATATCAACGCTCTAAAATTCGTCAACTTTAAATTGGGAGTTCCCGAGAAACATTTCCCCGCTGTCTTCAAGGTTGATTTTTAGCCCATGTCGGTAAAAGTCACTCGTTTTCTTCATAGAGAGCCTGCTAAGGTTATTGACCTCCCTGCGAGACTCCCTCGATCAAACCCTGGAGCGTCAAAAAACCCCCAGTAAGCGGCGCCACTTGAGCCGTTATTTTTCCCTCTTCATATTCTTCGACCGGTCATCACATTCTCCTTCTCCCGAGCCGCCAACAACATTCGGCGCTGGCAGTTATGGAAACTGTTGATATCACTTCCTACGTTATTCTGCTCCCCTCAAGGCACTATTTGCTCTAATAACAGCAGCTGATCCCAAGGTGGGCTGTTTGCATATTATCTTCGCTTGTGGACCTCCAGCACAACAAATGGTTCGTTATCGTCTTATTGTGAGCCCCTCTCTGTTTATCTTATCTTTCTTGGATGGGTTGTCCACTGTGAGATTGACCACTCGTGCTCACTTTTCGGCGTCTGGAGGAAATTTTTGTTTACATCATGCTCTGGAGTGCAGAGCATCGCTACGCGTGGATGCTCAAAACTTTATTAGCTCTACATCTATATCATTACCTGTCACTGGATTCGCAGGGCGACTGGACATTCATAGGTCCAATCTGGAGATTAAGGAAAATTTATGTGTGCCAACGTTGGCTATCTTGGAAGCTATGCGTTTGGGATATGTGGCTTCTAGCATCAGGACCCTGCCAGTGCCTTCACATATACCACACTCCCGCCCAATTCCTTCAGTGGACTGCATGGATCGTGTTGCCTTGGGCTCTAATAAGAGCTTAAAAGTTTTCTTCCAAAATATATCTGGAATGCGGACCAAATCCCGCATGGTGCTTTTGAATTCTTCAGTCTGTGATTTTGATGTAATCGTTCTCGTGGAAACATGGCTCAATAGCAACTTTAGTTGCTCCGAGTTCTTTGAACCAAAATTGTTTCAAGAATTTAGAAAGACCGTGATTCATCCAGCACCCATTGTGAGCGAGGAGGTGGTGTGATTATCGCTATCCGCCGATCCATGTTGGCCACGGTGGTTAGCCACCGTTGGCGACCCTATACTGGACCAGCTAGCCGTCTCAATCCAGGGCATTCAGGGCCCTTTCATCATCATTGCATCGTATATCCCACCAAACAGCGCATTCAGTACTTATCAAGCGCATATGGAAAATATCGCCAGTGTCTGTGGTAGCATGGAGGACCCTACGGCTCTAATGGTTGCTGGCGACTTCAACTTGAGCTCTATTGCTTGGACTTGGGACCCGGAGTCCCTTGGCATGTTACCCAGCAATGTTCACCAATCGCATGAAATCGTTGTTTTTGATGATATTTTCAGCATGGGCCTCTCCCAAGTAAATAATATTTATAATGATTTATCGAAAATTCTGGATCTGATATTTTTAAATAATGTCGTTCATAGTAAAGTAGAAATTTGTAATGTACCATTAAGTCCGTGTGATATGCACCATAAGCCATTGTTGATACACATTGAATTTTATAGTTTTCTGCCTTCCCCCTCACCTATTTCTTATTATCACTTTAATGATTCTAACCTTTCACTTATTAATAACTCTATTGTAAGTTTTGATTGGGTTTCCCTTTTTTCGGATGGCTCGATTGATGAGTTCGATTTTCAATATTATCGACAATAATGCCTCCGTTGGGGTTCGAAGGTCGTACAAGCTGCCTTGATACACAGAGGGTCTAAAAAACTTAAAGAATAGAAGGGAAAAATTTTATAAGCGATTTTTAAAGACAGGGGAACAAATGGCTGGTGAGTTGTACCGGAAATATAAGCGGGAGTCGGATTTCACAATAAATTTCTATACAACCAATATATTACTGATGTTGAAGCGACCCTCATATCCAACCCTAAAGCGTTTTGGCGGTTTGTGAACGGGAAAAAATCATCCCCTGATATACCTTCTTCCATGCCTTATGGAGGTTTGGCAGCTAACTCCGATAAGGGCATTTCTGAACTTTTTGCGAAATATTTTGCCTCATACCTTGAGCCGAAGGTCTCCTGGGATGAGCAGGAGGTAGTTCAAAAAATTTTGCCTCTTCTTGAGGTTGGAAGCTTGGACACACTAGATTGTGACATTGTTGAGGCCTCTAGTCATTTGAGTCGCATACACCTGACTTAGATGGTATCTCCCCATTCTTCATTAAGAAGTTTATTGCATCCTTAACCACACCTCTGCAACTTCTGTTCTCTTTATCATTATCATCGGGTAAGTTTGCTTTTCGATGGAAAATTACCTCGATCACGCCCATTTATAAAGGTGGCAGCAGGGCAGACGTCACTAACTATAGGCCATCTCCTCTTTCTTTCTTTATTCGAACTTTTTGTTATACGCGGATGACCTTAAAGTGTTTAAGGCCATTAGCTACATTAGGGATAGCTATCTACTGCAGGATGATTTGCGCCGAGTATCTTCTTGGTGCGCCCTCAATCTTCTTCCTCTAAATTTAGCTAAATGTCATTTCATTCGTTACAGCAAGAGGGCGCTTGACTTATGTACTTCCTATGCAATTGGCAACCATGACCTGCAGCTCAAGGAGGAGGTGGTTGATCTTGGCGTCCTTTTTGACTCAAATTTAAAATTTTCTAGCCATTTAGATTTTATAATGCCTAAGGCATATGCCATGTTGGGTTTTGTGAAGCGGCACACAGACCAATTCAAGAGCCCGTACGCGAAGCTTAGTGTTTACGCCGCATTCGTCCGGTCGAAGCTGGAAGCCTCTATTATTTGGAGCCCCTCAAATAAAATAAGTTCTAATAGAGTTGAGCGGTTGCAGAAAAAATTTTTAAAATTTGCACTTCTTCCTTTAAGGTTTGTGCATCCTCTACCCTCATACCATAGCCGGTGCCTTCTCCTCCACATATGTACACTTGAGGATCGGCGCACTGTGGCAGCTTTAACTTTCATCAATAACATAGTAATTAGCAGCATTGATTGCCCCATGTTATTGGGGCTTATAAACTTCAATGTGCCCCAGAGGGATCTTCGCTCGCTTGCTCCCTTTCGGATTGCTTTTCGTAGGGCCAATTACCTTTTGAACGAGCCTATTGATAGAGCATTATCATTTTTAATACATTGCCGCCTAGCCTCCGAACTAAGTGGGGCTCAGATAAACAAGCGTTTAGGGTCATATTGGTTAGGCATTTCTTAAGTAGTATGTAAGTTAGATTGTATAGTAGCCATGTAAGATTAAAATAATCAATGGCGAAAGATAATAAATAAATACAATTTTTAATTCGGCTATATATTGAGTTTCCTCGCGCACGCCAAGGCATGCAGGCCTCGTGGACTTCCGTCCACAGTGATAGAGTCTCCTCGAGCACGCCAAGGCATGCAGGTCGTCACCTCGTGGACTGCCGTCCACAGTGATTTGGTCAAAATATCTTATGTAAAAAATTGATAAGGATCTGTCGACCATATCCTATAGCTGTTGTAGAACGATCGGAATTGGCAAACTTTTGGTGTTTTTTAAGTTAGAAAGAAGAGACTAAGTACAGATTGCATTTTGGTCAATCTTTTCTGATTTGCAAAATTTTATAAGGATCGGCCGACTATATCCTATAGCTTATATAACATATTATACTTATATATAGCTTATATTAACGAATTAAAAATATATAGCTTATATATAGCTTATATAACTGAACAATCGGAATTGTCTTAACTTTGTTGTTTTTGAAGCAAGAATGATGGGAATTTCTACGGATTCCGTTTTGGACAATCGGAAATGACACAACCTTGTTATTTTTAAAGATGTTTGGGGTTGTTTCCAATATTTTTATAATACTCCAATAAAAATTATTTGATGGTGCAATTCTCATGAGGATCGGACAACTATATACGATCCGATATATATAATAATAAAACAAGAGGTTGCTTAACTGCAAGAGTATATCAACTTCCTTTATATTTTTTTTTAAATATTTTTTTAATAGTGAAACTCCAACTACGAAACAATTTTGGATTTTTAATAGAATTTTGGGCACATTTTTAATTAAAATTTTTAAACTAACAAAATACGAAACCTTTGTAAATTAAAAATACGTTTAACTTCAGATCCACTGAAGCTATCGAAACATTCTTTACATCTTTTGAAAGGTTTTTAATTATTCCACTTTCGTTAATGTCAAACTCTATGGAGTAAATAAAAAGAGTTTTGGTGATTATCCTTACATTTAAAGTATTGCAAACTGTGTGAATAGCCTGCCCATGGGAGGGTTACTTTAATATTTTATATATTATGTGTTCTATTTTAATTAATTGAAGATCTATATATACAAAAAAAAACAACTGACATCATATAAAAAACCTCTTGACGAGGTAAAATACAGGTGACGAACCTGCATGCGAAACCGATATCAATTTTGGTGACGAAAATATATTATATAGGTGTACAGAATTGCATATAAAAAATATTCTTGTTCGGCACGTGCAAGAAAAACAAACAAAAAATCAGGCGCGTGCCGAAGAAGAATATATTGTATATGCAATTTTATAGACCTAGCCTCAAGGGCTATATATCCACGTGTAATATAAACAAGATTCCATTTCTCAAATCTTCCATTTAAGCCAATTGTGAAAAATAATTTATTTAAAAAAAAAAATTATTTGTTTTTATTATACCCTTGCAGAGGGTATTATAATTTTGGTCAAAAGTGTGCAACGCAATGAAGGAGACATCTCCGACCCTATAAAGTATATATATTCTTGATCAGGATCACCTCCTGAGTTGATATGAGCATGTCCGTCTGTCCGTCTGTCCGTCTGTCTGTCTGTCTGTTTCTACGCAAACTAGTCTCTCAGTTTTAAAGCTATCGAGTTGAAACTTTGCACACATCCTTTTTTTCCTTGCAGGCAGTATATAAGTCGGAACGGCCGGGATCGGTCGACTATATCCTATAGCTGCCATATAACTGATTGATCGGAAATGCCATAACTTTGGTGTTTTTTAAGTTAGAGGGTTGGGACTGGGTTGGGTTGGGAGAGGGTTCCACACATGTTATATTTGACCAAAATATCGTATGTACAAAATTTCATAAGGATCGGCCGACTATATCCTATAGCTGTCATAGAACGATCGGAATTGGCATAACTTTGGTGTTTTTTAAGTTAGAAAGATGGGATTTGGTACAGATTACTCTTTGGGCAAAATAATTCAATATGCCAAATTTCATAAGGATCGGCCGACTATATACGATCCGCTATATATTTAATAATATAAGATGCGTGGCGCCACCTAGCGGACTGCGACTGAACTGCAAGGGTATATAAACTTCGGCTCCGCCCGAAGTTAGCTTTCCTTTCTTGTTATACCCTTGCAGAGGGTATTATAATTTTGGTCAAAAGTGTGCAACGCAGTGAAGGAGACATCTCCGACCCTATAAATTATATATATTCTTGATCAGGATCACCTCCTGAGTCGATATGAGCATGTCCGTCTGTCCGTCTGTCCGTCTGTCTGTCTGTCTGTTTCTACGCAAACTAGTCTCTCAGTTTTAAAGCTATCGAGTTGAAACTTTGCACACATCCTTTTTTTCCTTGCAGGCAGTATATAAGTCGGAACGGCCGGGATCGGTCGACTATATCCTATAGCTGCCATATAACTGATTGATCGGAAATGCCATAACTTTGGTGTTTTTTAAGTTAGAGGGTTGGGACTTTCCACACATGTTATATTTGACCAAAATATCTTGTGTACAAAATTTCATAAGGATCGGCCGACTATATCCTATAGCTGTCATAGAACGATCGGAATTGGCATAACTTTGGTGTTTTTTAAGATAGAAAGATGGGATTTGGTACAGATTCTATTTTGGGGAAAACAATCTGATCTGCCAATTTTCATAAGGATCGGCCGACTATAAACGATCCGCTATATATCTAATAACATAAGATGGGTGGCGCCACCTAGCGGACTGCGACTGAACTGCAAGGGTATATCAACTTCGGCTCCGCCCGAAGTTAGCTTTCCTTTCTTGTTTTATATGATATCAGTTGTTTTTTTGTATATATTGATCTTCAATTATTTAAAATAAAACTCATAATATATAGAATATTAAAGTCACCTCTGGACAGGCGATTCACAGTTAGCAATACTTTTATTGTAAGGATAAACACCAAAACTATTTTCTCACTCCTCCATAGATTCACTTTTCAAACTCCATAGATTTTGACATGGTTCCAAGAAGGTGGTGTTGAGCTATTAATGGTTTTTAATAGCGGCCAAACGAATTAAATTCCACAGTTCAATTTTCAAGTCAATTTCAATATTTATTTTTCGAGGGTTCAACTCTAACCCCAACTTGCAAACGCTCCAATCAATAACAAAATCACAAGTACAAAGCTTAGTAATATGAATTATCAATATGAACGCACACAAATGCAAGATTTGCTAGTGTGCAGCAGCTCTACAAAAAAGCTCCCCAAAGCGCATGCGCTACAAATACCAGCAAAGCGCATGCGAACGGGGGAGAAGTAAACAAAACCAGAACTGCCGATAACACCGCCGCTACACAGATTATAATATATGTAGCTTATTTTACGCAGCTTCGCCCTTTTCTGCTTGGCTCAACATCCTCCCCCCGTTGAAGGCTGGGTCTTCAACCGAATCCTTGACAGGCAGCAGACACAACCGTGACACCGCACGCTTAGTCATTCCAACCGCTGTTTTGAGAACGGCTACACGGTTCACTCCGTCACGCCCAGGAACCAGCTCCAGTATCCTGGCCAGAGGCCACCAGAGGTAGATTTTCATCCTTCACCAGGACTATGTCTCCAACAGCAATTACAGGGCCAGGGGTGCGCCATTTGGAACGCTGCTGCAACAGCGTGAGGTACTCCTCCTTCCAACGAGCCCAGAAAACCTGCTGCAGGAAGGAGACTCTCTGCCACCCATCCAGCCGATTAAAGTTTAGCGCAGTAAGGTCCGGCTCGATGAATGTTGAAGGCGGTCCGCCATTTAAAAAATGAGCCGGCGTCAGGACATCTAGATCCGCAGGATTCTCTGAAATCGACACAAGGGGCCGAGAATTAATAATTGAGGCGATGCGACACAACAAAGTCCTTAATTCCTCGAAGCCAAGAACTGAGGGACCAACTGCGCGATAAAGATGGTGCTTAGCCGTCTTCACTGCTGCTTCCCACAGACCACCAAAATGGGGAGAGCGTGGAGGAATAAATCGCCACTCGATAGACTTAGACAGGCAAAACTCGTGCAGAGAAGCCTGATGATCCTGGCTGAGGAATCTTCGCTTCAACTCAATTAGCTCATTCTTGGCTCCCACAAAATTGGTGGCATTATCCGACCATATCTGCCTGGGTTTACGTCGCGTACAAATAAAACGTTGAAGGGTGCTCAGAAACGAAGCGGTGGAAAGATCCTTAACCAACTCCAAGTGCCTTCGTGCTGAAGCAGATGAATACGCTTACATAACACTTAATAGGGCCCTTATTCCGAGTCTCTGCCTTGTAGAAAAACGGTCCGCAAAAATCCACACCGGTGACATCAAAACATTGGAATCCTTCAACCCTCTCGGTAGGAAGATCGGCCATGACATGCTCCAGTAGACGAGGCTTTGCGCGAAAACAGCGTACGAATTTATTCACAACCCTTGAAACGGTCTTCCTCCCCCCAATGGGCCAGTAGTTGAGAACGGATTTTCGCCACTAGTGCCCGAGGACCAGAATGCAGGTTCTTCTCGTGAAAGTGAGTCACTATGGCCGAAGTGACGGGATGGCCTCTGGGAAGGATGATCGGATGACGTCCGTCAAAATCCAACGCAGAGTTCCGCAATCGCCCGTCAACACGAAGCAAACCATCATTATCCACAAAGGGAGCAAGCGAGGCCAGAGGGTTTGAGGGCGGAACCAATCTGCGTGACTTTAGTAAGCTTATCTCTTCCTTAAACTCGGCAAGCTGGACGGCGCGCAACAGTAGATGGGTTCCTCCTTTGAGATCCTGAACAGAAATCCCTTCGTGACGGATGCGGCGGCAAAACTTGAAGACGTAGGCGAACACTCTCTGTAGGGAGGGAAACGAGTTGGCAAACTTTGACAATGCGGCGATATCCCTGGGTGGAGCCGTAGCCAATAAAGTCCTGGCGCGAAGTTCGATGGCTGCCTTTTCGGCCACAACAGCAATGGGCCAATCATCCTTGGAACCACGAAGAAATGGAGGGCCTTGGGACCAAAGCTGGGAGTTTAATAGCTCATTGGGAAGAGAACCTCTGGACAGTAGATCGGCTGGGTTGACGGCAGTAGGAACATAAAGCCATTTCATTGCCTTGGTCAGCTCCTGAATGGAAGAAACGCGATTAGAAACAAACACGTTAAATCGAGCAGGTTCATCTTGAATCCAGGATAGGGCAACCAAGGAGTCACACCAACAATAATGATCTCCTTTATATGTCCCAAGATCAGCAACTTTAGCCATTAGTCTTGCTAGCAACTCAGCTCCACATAACTCTAGCTTCGGTATTTTCTGAGTTTTAATGGGTGCCACTCGACTCTTTGAGCATAACAGCCGACAATCAGAACCTGACAATACATACACGCACGCTCCATACGCATCTAAACTAGCGTCGCAAAATCCGTGGACCTCCAGCCTTTCTTGACAGGGAATGACTAACCGAGGAAACTTAATTCGCTGAATTTGGTCAAAACTGGAACAGAACTGTAACCACTCGGAGAGAAGGGATTGAGGAAGGCTTTCATCCCATGACAAATTTTCTCGGCACAGCTTCTGCAACAGGATCTTTGCCCTGGTGACTACAGGACCTACCAAGCCCATTGGGTCATAAAACCGAGCGACGGAAGATAGTATAGATCTCCTGGTGGGTTTGGCGGTGGGCTGAAGAGCTTCAAAGGAAAAAAGCAGCAGGTCAGCTGAAGGATCCCATGCTAATCCAAGAGTCTTTGTGAACGGACTGCCATCGTCAAATTTCAAGTAAGACTCTCTATCACTTTCGGGCACGCCTTCCAAAACCTCTGGGATGTTGGAGCACCATTTCCTTAATTGAAACTGACCCTTGTTCAACAGGCTCGATGTTTGAGCTATTATCTCAAGCGCTTCAGTCTTTGTTGGGGCACCAGATATAAGGTCGTCCACATAAAAATCCTGGAGGACAACACGAGAGCCAACGGGAAAACCGGCACCTTCATCCTTAGCCAGCTGGTGCATTGAGCGCACAGATTGAAAAGACGCTGGCTTTGTGCCATACGTCACGGTGTCGAGCTTAAAAACCTTCACGTCATCGTGGCTAGAATCTCTCCAGAGGATGCACTGCAGAAAACTATCATCCGGAAAGACCCTTACGCAGCGGTACATCTTGCAAATGTTCCCAGTCAAAGCTACATGGTGAGACCGAAACCGAAGCAATGTGTGAAAAAGCTTAGGCTGAATCACGGGGCCGGACATCAGGACATCATTGAGGGAATAGCCAGAGGTCGTAGCAGCCGAACCATCGAACACAACTCTCAGCTTAGTAGTGGAACTTTCTTCCTTCAGGACGCAGTGGTGGGGAAGGAAATACTGGCACTTACCTCGCAATTCCTGCGGCACCAGAGACATGTGACCCAGATCCAAGTATTCCATGTTGAAAGACGAATATTTGGTCCTTAAATTCGGATGACGATCCAGCTTGCGCTCAAGTGAATGGAACCGACGCAAAGCCTGTGCGTAGGATTCCCCTAACAGCTCCACACTGTGCTTGATTGGAAGGCGATCTGAATAGGCACCAGATTCAAGACGGACGTGGTGCATGACGAAGTGGGCCTCGCAATCGAGCTCCTCCTTAGTAGCCTGAACGATAGGCGCAGTGCAGGCATCCACTTCCCAGAATTGGCGGAGAAGAAAATCGAGGCGATCAGCAGGAATCATCTTACACGCGGCGGCCAAACGAGGTTTTCCTGGGGTGCCCCCTCCTCCAGAAACTACCCATTCAAAACGTGTCTTCTGCACCAGAGGCAGACCGTCTCCTAGCTGGATTCTGAGAGCAGATCAAAAAACAGGCTTGCTCCAATCAGCAGATCCACACGCTGAGCTCGGTGGAAGTCCGGGTCGGCTAGAACCACATTGGCGGGAACCTTCCAATTGGACACATCTAAGTTCAGGCCAGGTTGACGCTCTATGATGTGAGACGCCACAATTGCCTCAATGTAAACGGAATACGTGGATAGGCGAGACTTCAGGCAAACGTTAACAGATGCTCCATCCGTAGTAAACTCAGCGTCTCCAAGGCCAGTCACTGCTACAGAACATTTGGACCGATGAAGCTGAAGTTGGCTGGCCAGCCGTGATGTGATGAGATGAACTTGGGAGCCGTAGTCAAGTAGCGCTCGACAAGGAAGAAAGGCTCCTGATCTGCCACGGACGAGAATGTGGGCGGTGGGCAAGAACACTATTTCAGCGCTGCGATCCTGTGCAACAAGAGCATTAGCAGGAGGAGCCTGAGAGGTCGCAACCCCAGCTACATTGGCCGGATTCGATCCAGAAGCAGGAACGGAAGTGGCGCTAGATAAACGCTCGCAAGGTTGCAATAGCGCATGATGTCGGCGATTGCAAGTTGGGCAGCGGGAGGATGAGCATCCGCGGGCCAAGTGATCAGACTTGAGGCACACAAAGCAGAGGGCAAGACGTCGGACCTCATCGTATCGTTCCTCAACTGACAAGGCGAGAAACCTTGGGCAAGAAGGCACAGCGTGTGCCAGGATGCCGCACAGGGCACACGAAGCAGGCGGAGCATTCAGGAGCATGCAGGATCGGTTGTTAAATGGCCTACGTCGGCCCGCTTGGTTCGCTGACAAATGCGGAGCTAAGGCCAAATCCACCGTCTCCAGGGTACGGCACCTTTGTTCCAGAAACCGAGCCATAGATTCCCAAGTTGGCAGGCTATCATCAGTGCTTCCTGCCAGAGAGTCTTCCCATTTGGCCTTCGTGGCAGGGTCCAGCTTTTGAAAGATGATCTGGATGAGGAGGCATCCTTGAATTTCGGCCGACGTCCCAGAACTCATAAGGGCCCGCAAATGTCCATTAAATCGGTCGGATAATTCTCGAAGAGTAGAAACGAATCCCGGCTCAACAGCCCTTAACTGCAGGATCTCGTTGATGTGAGCCTGGAAGATTAAGCGACGGTTGCTGAAACGGTTGCGCAAAAGGTCGAGGGCAACATCATAGTTAGCGTCGGTAATCTCAAGCGCCCTCACAGTCTCCAGGGCTGAGTCCCGCAGGCAGGAAATGAGCCACCTGAGCTTCTCCATGTTGGTCAAGTGCGGGTGGCTGTCAATTGTTGTCCTAAATAGGGCGCAGAAATCCGGCCACTCAGCATAGCCGCCGCTAAATGTTGGCATTGGCAACGGGGGCAATGAGGGAGCAGGCCTATATGGAGCGTTTGAAATCCCAGCACCATTGGTAGCATCTACATAACAGAGTAGAGTGAGCAGCAACCCGCATAGAATGCTTGGCCACCTCCACCTGGATGTCAACGTGCACGTCTGTAGCCAGCTGAGAGAATCGCCAATATAAATCGCTCCCGATCTCGCTGTAATTTAGCTCCTCCAATTCCTCCTGCAGAGTGGTGAAACGGTCGCGCAGACGCTTCTCCATAGACTCGAGGGTCAGAATGGTTGAATCTTCAGTTTGCATCGCAGCCTTGACCTTCCGATGCAGTACCTCCATTTCCTGGCATGTTACCTCTGCGCGTCTCCGCAGCATCCTTTCACGGCTTGACGCAGCAGATGCAGTAGCTTCAGCTCCAGATTCCATTGGATTATTCCAATTAAGATGCCAATTAAATTAAAATGCGACAACAAAACCAACAACTGTGTTTTAGTGGCACTTTTAATGCTGATCGCGATAATTGAACGGGATGATAATCACGTCGGGATCACCAAAAGTTGAGCTATTAATGGTTTTTAATAGCGGCCAAACGAATTAAATTCCACAGTTCAATTTTCAAGTCAATTTCAATATTTATTTTTCGAGGGTTCAACTCTAACCCCAACTTGCAAACTCTCCAATCAATAACAAAATCACAAGTACAAAGCTTAGTAATATGAATTATCAATATGAACGCACACAAATGCAAGATTTGCTAGTGTGCAGCAGCTCTACAAAAAAGCTCCCCAAAGCGCATGCGCTACAAATACCAGCAAAGCGCATGCGAACGGGGGAGAAGTAAACAAAACCAGAACTGCCGATAACACGCCGCCGCTACACAGATTATAATATATGTAGCTTATTTTACGCAGCTTCGCCCTTTTCTGCTTGGCTCAACAGGTGGAATAATTAAAAACCTTTCCAAAGACGTAAAGAATTTTTCGATAGCTTCAGTGGTTCTGAAGTTAAACGTATTTTTAATTTACAAAGGTTTTGGTTAGTTTAAAAATTGTAATTAAAAATTTGTCCAAAATTCTATTTAAATCCCAAAATTGTTTCGTAGTTGTGAGAAACCAAATTGTTTTAAAAAATTATCAGATGAGAGGCCTATCCTTATGAGAGTTTCTCTATATAATAAATTATCAGAAAAAAAATAAGTAAGGAAAGTTAACTTTGAGCGGAGACGAAGTCCGATCCTTGTTGAATATATATGTTGAATATATATATAAAAATATTGGAAACAGCCCCATGTATCTTTAAAAATAGCAAGGTTGTGCCATTTCCGATCGATCAGTTATATTACAGGTATAGAATATAGTCGGCCGATTCTTTTGAAACATAGGATTAGATTGCCCAAAACGGAAACCGTAGATAGTCCCATCATTCTAGCTTCAAAAACAACAAAGTTAAGCCAATTATCCTAATAAAATTTTGCAAATCGGATAAGATTGCCAAAAATGCAATCTGTACTAAGTCCCATCTTTCTAACATAAAAAACATGCCACAGCATAAACATATGATAGCTACAGGATATAGTCGGCCGATCCTTATGCATTTTGCCCATAAGATGTTTTGACTAAATATTACATGTGTGGAAAGTCCCAACCCTCCAACTTAAAAAACACCAAAGTTATGGCATTTCCGATAAAATCAGTTAAGTTAGAGGGTTGGGACTTTCCACACATGTTATATTTGACCAAAATATCTTGTGTACAAAATTTCATAAGGATCGGCCGACTATATCCTATAGCTGTCATAGAACGATCGGAATTGGCATAACTTTGGTGTTTTTTAAGTTAGAAAGATGGGACTTGGTACAGATTACTCTTTGGGCAAAATAATTCAATATGCCAAATTTCATAAGGATCGGCCAACTATATACGTTCCGCTATATATCTAATAATATAAGATGCGTGGCGCCACCTAGCGGACTGCGACTGAACTACAAGGGTATCATCTTCGGCTCCGCCCGAAGTTGGCTTTCCTTTCTTGTTTTTTAATATCACAGTCTCTAAAATAAACTGTTATATTCAAAATTTTTTATTGTCTAATTAAATGCAATACAATTTAATATCTAATTGAAACAATACCTTTCGATTGGTATATAATTCAGTTAGATCGGTTGGCTACAGAAAATTTTTAAAATTTAAAAATTAAAAAAAAAAAGGTTTTTCCAGTTTTTCTAGTTGAACAAATTGTTGAATGTAACACTTTAAAAAGTATTGGCGGAGTTGGTTTGCCTAGTTTTTTTTAGCTTTTAATCCATGATTTGGCCAAAAAACGGTGGTGGCTGTAATTTAAGTAAAGCAGAGTTTAATTTATATGCATTATATACTCAGTGGAGCATATGCATATAAATCTTTCTACTCGTAAAAATGTGCATTTGTAAGTCTTCTCATTAAGACATGAGACACTGAAACACAAAGCAGAATTACATCAAAATTTGCCATCAAACAACGAAGTTCGAGGTTAGAAGAGTGGAGAGCGTTGTGGCTTCTAACGGGAAGGGCCTGACTTCTAGTCCTAGTTGAGTCAATGATTATGTTTTCCTTTTTTTTTAGCCGTTTTTTTATTTGGATTTTATTTTTAAATAAATAAACTAAAATCTGAAAAGATATACTCCATATTTTTTAGGGTATTGACCAAATATATGCAGTATCCAAAAAGCAAAGTTGCCAATCAAATACACACACATGTATAAGTAAATGCAAGCTTCAAAGGAGGCTGCACAAAATGGGTAGCTGCACTTACAGGACTATATCTTGAGTTAACGAATTTTGCCAGATATGAGCGATATATCAAAAGTTGCGTCATCTCAAAAGCTATCTCCACGTGCCATATAAAAAGGATCAAATGAGCAAAATTTAAAAAATAATTTTTTTCTTAAAAATTTTTTTTATTCTTTTTCTTTTTTTTTTTGTACTATATAGACGTTTGGTCGCAAAGGTTTGGTCTTTAATTTTTGACTTAAGGTATTTCAAAAAGTTGTAGAACAATAGTTGCTCATATGATAATAACAAACATCTCCAATTTTTTCCAGGATTGTTAAGAACAGACAAACCGACGCACACTGCCTTCATTTTGAAGAAGAAGAAAAAATCGAATATTTCGAATAACTTCTGAAAGAAATGTCGAATCGGGTCGATTGAGGTACCAGTCTATCTGGGGACTAAAATGTGTCCACCAGCCCCACTTTAGTGATTAAAAATTTTTTTACTTTCACCCTAATTTCTCCCAAACCAAATAACTTTTGGAATATGTTTCGACAAAAATTATATAATTGAAATAACACCTTTCGATTGGTATAAAATTCATTTCGATCGGTTGCCTACACTACCCTCAGTCTCAGTCTAGCTTTCTTTGCGTTCGGACGTTTATTTTCTGCTATGTCGCCACTCGTTTGTTCGGAGTGCAGTGGAGAAGTTACTGCTACGCAGCTTCGTGGGTGTGAGGCCGTTCGGTGCTCATCGATCTGCCGCCGTGCCTATCAAACCGCTTGTGTTGATTTACCATCCGAGGCTATAAAACTTCTAATAAACATTCCAGTTGCTTCATTGGAAACGACTCTCATTCAAAAATTGATGAGCTTAATATGAAGGTTTTGGACCTGGAATCCCTTTACATGAGCATTAATGCAAAATTGGATCTTGCTCATGAAAGTTCGTCTGGGCCCATGGCTGCTTCAGAGGGGTCTCAAAGAGTGACACCCCCTACTAATTCTACTAACGCTGAAAATAAAAAGTCTTCATTGGCCCAGATCCCCACTGGGTCAAAAGTGGCTGTCCCAAGAAATAAGAGGAATAACCCAAGCAGGCGCATTGTTGGACATGCACCCAACTGTGCGCAGCTCCAAGTTCTTCCCACTCTAAAATACCTGCACATTGGTAAATTTGCAACGGCTACCCAACCGGAGCCACTGTGCAAATATGTCGCTGTTAAGTTGCACCTGGACCCCAGTGATATAGCCTGTGCTAGATTGGTTAAAAAAGATGCTGATATCAACGCTGTAAAATTCGTCAACTTTAAATTGGGAGTTCCCGAGCAACATTTCCCCGCTGTCTTCAAGGTTGATTTTTAGCCCATGTCGGTAAAAGTCACTCGTTTTCTTCATAGAGAGCCTGCTAAGGTTATTGACCTCCCTGCGAGACTCCTTCGATCAAACCCTGGAGCGTCAAAAAACCCCCAGTAAGCGGCGCCACTTGAGCCGTTATTTTTCCCTCTTCATATTCTTCGACCGGTCATCACATTCTCTTTCTCCCGAGCCGCCAACAACATTCGGCGCTGGCAGTTATGGAAACTGTTGATATCACTTCCTACGTTATTCTGCTCCCGTCAAGGCACTATTTGCTCTAATAACAGCAGCTGATCCCAAGGTGGGCTGTTTGCATATTATCTTCGCTTGTGGACCTCCAGCACAACAAATGGTTCGTTATCGTCTTATTGTGAGCCCCTCTCTGTTTATCTTATCTTTCTTGGATGGGTTGTCCACTGTGAGATTGACCACTCGTGCTCACTTTTCGGCGTCTGGAGGAAATTTTTGTTTGCATCATGCTCTGGAGTGCAGAGCATCGCTACGCGTGGATGCTCAAAACTTTATTAGCTCTACATCTATATCATTACCTGTCACTGGATTCGCAGGGCGACTGGACATTCATAGGTCCAATCTGGAGATTAAGGAAAATTTATGTGTTTCCACGTTGGCTATCTTGGAAGCTATGCGTTTGGGATATGTGGCCTCTAGCATCAGGACCCTGCCAGTGCCTTCACATATACCACACTCCCGCCCAATTCCTTCAGTGGACTGCATGGATCGTGTTGCCTTGGGCTCTAATAAGAGCTTAAAAGTTTTCTTCCAAAATATATCTGGAATGCGGACCAAATCCCGCATGGTGCTTTTGAATTCTTCAGTCTGTGATTTTGATGTAATCGTTCTCGTGGAAACATGGCTCAATAGCAACTTTAGTTGCTCCGAGTTCTTTGAACCCAAATTGTTTCAAGTATTTAGAAAAGACCGTGATTCATCCAGCACCCATTGTGAGCGAGGAGGTGGTGTGATTATCGCTATCCGCCGATCCATGTTGGTGGTTAGCCACCGTTGGCGACCCTATACTGGACCAGCTAGCCGTCTCAATCCAGGGCATTCAGGGCCCTTTCATCATCATTGCATCGTATATCCCACCAAACAGCGCATTCAGTACTTATCAAGCGCATATGGAAAATATCGCCAGTGTCTGTGGTAGCATGGAGGACCCTACGGCTCTAATGGTTGCTGGCGACTTCAACTTGAGCTCTATTGCTTGGACTTGGGACCCGGAGTCCCTTGGCATGTTACCCAGCAATGTTCACCAATCGCATGAAATCGTTGTTTTTGATGATATTTTCAGCATGGGCCTCTCCCAAGTAAATAATATTTATAATGATTTATCGAAAATTCTGGATCTGATATTTTTAAATAATGTCGTTCATAGTAAAGTAGAAATTTGTAATGTACCATTAAGTCCGTGTGATATGCACCATAAGCCATTGTTGATACACATTGAATTTTATTGTTTTCTGCCTTCCCCCTCACCTATTTCTTATTATCACTTTAATGAGTCTAACCTTTCACTTTTTAATAACGCTATTGTAAGTTTTGATTGGGTTTCCCTTTTTTCGGATGGCTCGATTGATGAGTGTTATGCTAAGTTTTTGATTGCTCTTTTCAATATTATCGACAATAATGCCTCCGTTGGGGTTCGAAGGTCGTACAAGCTGCCTTGGTACACAGAGGGTCTAAAAAACTTAAAGAATAGAAGAGAAAAATTTTATAAGCGATTTTTAAAGACAGGGGAACAAATGGCTGGTGAGTTGTATCGGAAATATAAGCGGGAGTCGGATTTCACAATAAATTTCTATACAACCAATATATTACTGATGTTGAAGCGACCCTCATATCCAACCCTAAAGCGTTTTGGCTACAGGATATAGTCGGCCGATCCTTATGCATTTTGCCCATAAGATGTTTTGACTAAATATTACATGTGTGGAAAGTCCCAACCCTCCAACTTAAAAAACACCAAAGTTATGGCATTTCCGATAAAATCAGTTAAGTTAGAGGGTTGGGACTTTCCACACATGTTATATTTGACCAAAATATCTTGTGTACAAAATTTCATAAGGATCGGCCGACTATATCCTATAGCTGTCATAGAACGATCGGAATTGGCATAACTTTGGTGTTTTTTAAGTTAGAAAGATGGGACTTGGTACAGATTACTCTTTGGGCAAAATAATTCAATATGCCAAATTTCATAAGGATCGGCCAACTATATACGTTCCGCTATATATCTAATAATATAAGATGCGTGGCGCCACCTAGCGGACTGCGACTGAACTACAAGGGTATCATCTTCGGCTCCGCCCGAAGTTGACTTTCCTTTCTTGTTTTTTAATATCACAGTCTCTAAAATAAACTGTTATATTCAAAATTTTTTATTGTCTAATTAAATGGAATACAATTTAATATCTAATTGAAACAATACCTTTCGATTGGTATATAATTCAGTTAGATCGGTTGGCTACAGAAAATTTTTAAAATTTAAAAATTAAAAAAAAAAAGGTTTTTCCAGTTTTTCTAGTTGAACAAATTGTTGAATGTAACACTTTAAAAAGTATTGGCGGAGTTGGTTTGCCTAGTTTTTTTTTAGCTTTTAATCCATGATTTGGCCAAAAAACGGTGGTGGCTGTAATTTAAGTAAAGCAGAGTTTAATTTATATGCATTATATGCTCAGTGGAGCATATGCATATAAATCTTTCTACTCGTAAAAATGTGCATTTGTAAGTCTTCTCATTAAGACATGAGACACTGAAACACAAAGCAGAATTACATCAAAATTTGCCATCAAACAACGAAGTTCGAGGTTAGAAGAGTGGAGAGCGTTGTGGCTTCTAACGGGACTTCAACTTGAGCTCTATTGCTTGGACTTGGGACCCGGAGTCCCTTGGCATGTTACCCAGCAATGTTCACCAATCGCATGAAATCGTTGTTTTTGATGATATTTTCAGCATGGGCCTCTCCCAAGTAAATAATATTTATAATGATTTATCGAAAATTCTGGATCTGATATTTTTAAATAATGTCGTTCATAGTAAAGTAGAAATTTGTAATGTACCATTAAGTCCGTGTGATATGCACCATAAGCCATTGTTGATACACATTGAATTTTATTGTTTTCTGCCTTCCCCCTCACCTATTTCTTATTATCACTTTAATGAGTCTAACCTTTCACTTTTTAATAACGCTATTGTAAGTTTTGATTGGGTTTCCCTTTTTTCGGATGGCTCGATTGATGAGTGTTATGCTAAGTTTTTGATTGCTCTTTTCAATATTATCGACAATAATGCCTCCGTTGGGGTTCGAAGGTCGTACAAGCTGCATTGGTACACAGAGGGTCTAAAAAACTTAAAGAATAGAAGGGACAAATTTTATAAGCGATTTTTAAAGACAGGGGAACAAATGGCTGGTGAGTTGTACCGGAAATATAAGCGGGAGTTGGATTTTTCAATAAATTTCTATACAACCAATATAGTACTGTATATATTAATTATATAATTATATATTATATAATGTTGAAGCGAGCCTCATATCCAACCCTAAAGCGTTTTGGCGGTTTGTGAACGGGAAAAAATCATCCCC
This sequence comes from Drosophila ananassae, assembly GCF_017639315.1. NCBI lineage: Eukaryota > Metazoa > Arthropoda > Insecta > Diptera > Drosophilidae > Drosophila > Drosophila ananassae. Next base: position 1,293,394 of record NW_025319038.1, read on the forward strand.
TGATATACCTTCTTCCATGCCTTATGGAGGTTTGGCAGCTAACTCCGATAAGGGCATTTCTGAACTTTTTGCGAAATATTTTGCCTCATGCCTTGAGCCGAAGGTCTCCTGGGATGAGCAGGAGGTAGTTCAAAAAATTTTGCCTCTTCTTGAGGTTGGAAGCTTGGACACACTAGATTGTGACATTGTTGAGGCCTCTAGTCATTTTAATGAGTCGCATACACCTGACTTAGATTTTATCTCCCCATTCTTCATTAAGAAGTGTATTGCATCCTTAACCACACTTCTGCAACTTCTGTTCTCTTTATCATTATCATCGGGTAAGTTTGCTTTTCGATGGAAAATTACCTCGATCACGCCCATTTATAAAGGTGGCAGCAGGGCAGACGTCACTAACTATAGGCCATCTCCTCTTTCTTTCTTTATTCGAACTTTTTGTTATACGCGGATGACCTTAAAGTGTTTAAGGCCATTAGCTACATTAGGGATAGCTATCTACTGCAGGATGATTTGCGCCGAGTATCTTCTTGGTGCGCCCTCAATCTTCGTCCTCTAAATTTAGCTAAATGTCATTTCATTCGTTACAGCAAGAGGGCGCTTGACTTATGTACTTCCTATGCAATTGGCAACCATGACCTGCAGCTCAAGGAGGAGGTGGTTGATCTTGGCGTCCTTTTTGACTCAAATTTAAAATTTTCTAGCCATTTAGATTTTATAATGCCTAAGGCATATGCCATGTTGGGTTTTGTGAAGCGGCACACAGACCAATTCAAGAGCCCGTACGCGAAGCTTAGTGTTTACGCCGCATTCGTCCGGTCGAAGCTGGAAGCCTCTATTATTTGGAGCCCCTCAAATAAAATAAGTTCTAATAGAGTTGAGCGGTTGCAGAAAAAATTTTTAAAATTTGCACTTCTTCCTTTAAGGTTTGTGCATCCTCTACCCTCATACCATAGCCGGTGCCTTCTCCTCCACATATGTACACTTGAGGATCGGCGCACTGTGGCAGCTTTAACTTTCATCAATAACATAGTAATTAGCAGCATTGATTGCCCCATGTTATTGGGGCTTATAAACTTCAATGTGCCCCAGAGGGATCTTCGCTCGCTTGCTCCCTTTCGGATTGCTTTTCTTAGGGCCAATTACCTTTTGAACGAGCCTATTGATAGAGCATTATCATTTTTTAATACATTGCCGCCTAGTCTCCGAACTAAGTGGGGCTCAGATAAACAAGCGTTTAGGGTCATATTGGTTAGGCATTTCTTAAGTAGTATGTAAGTTAGATTGTATAGTAGCCATGTAAGATTAAAATAATCAATGGCGAAAGAGAAATAAATAAATAAATACAATTTTTAATTCGGCTATATATTGAGTTTCCTCGAGCACGCCAAGGCATGCAGGTCGTCACCTCGTGGACTGCCGTCCACAGTAATTTGGTCAAAATATCTTATGTAAAAAATTGAAACCGATCTGTCGACCATATCCTATAGCTGTCGTAGAACGATCGGAATTGGCAAACCTTTGGTGTTTTTTAAGTTAGAAAGAAGGGACTAAGTACAGATTGCATTTTGGTCAATCTTTTCTGATTTGCAAAATTTTATAAGTATCGGCCGACTATATCCTATAGCTCTTATATAACTAAACAATCGGAATTGTCTTAACTTTGTTGTTTTTGAAGCAAGAATGATGGGAATTTCTACGGATTCTGTTTTGGACAATCTAATCCTATCTTTTATATGGATCGGCCGACTATATCCTATACTTGCCATATTACTGAACAATCGGAAATGACACAACCTTGTTATTTTTAAAGATGTTTGGGGTTGTTTCCAATATTTTTATAATACTCCAATAAAAATTATTTGATGGTGAAATTCTCATAAGGATCGGACAACTATATACGATCCGATATATATAATAATAAAACAAGAGGTTGCTTAACTGCAAGAGTATATCAACTCTCGATCGAACTCTCATTTCTCGAACTCTCGAACTCTCATCGAACTCTCATTTGTTTATTTGTTTAAACAATTCGGTTTCCCACAACTACGAAACAATTTTGGATTTTTAATAGAATTTTTGGCACATTTTTATTTAAAATTTTTAAACTAACAAAATTCGAAATCTTTGTGAATTAAAACTTCAGATCCACTGAAGCTATCGAAACATTCTTTACATCTTTGGAAAGGTTTTTAATTATTCCACTTTCGTTAATGTCAAAATCTATGGAGTAAATAAAAAGAGTTTTGGTGATTATCCTTACATTTAAAGTATTGCAAACTGTGTGAATAATCTGTCCATGGGAGGGTTACTTTAATATTTTATATATTATGTGTTCTATTTTAATTAATTGAAGATCTATGTATACAAAAAAAAAACAACTGACATAATATAAAAAACATCTTGACGAGGTAAAATATAGGTGACGAACCTGCATGCGAAACCGATATCAATTTTGGTGACGAAAATATATTATATAGGTGTACAGAATTGCTTATAAAAAATATTCTTGTTCGGCACGTGCAAGAAAAACAAACAAAAAATCAGGCGCGTGCCGAAGAAGAATATATTGTATATGCAATTTTATAGACCTAGCCTCAAGGGCTATATATCCACGTGTAATATAAACAAGATTCCATCTCTCAAATCTTCCATTTAAGCCAAATGTGAAAAATAATTTATTTAAAAAATAAATTATTTGTTTTAATTTTTATTTATAATTGGAACGAAGTTTCTTATGGCGCGGTATGAGTTTGGCGGAGGAGGGCCAGACGAGAAAAACCGTAACGTAACGTTAAGCGGCTCTCCGTCTTCTTCTCCTTCGTAGAGTGAGACGATATAACCATTTGAACTTTCAATTTAAATTTATAAATTCAATTAAAAAAAACGAATTACGAAATATTATCAGATTAACAACAAGAGAAGCTAAAATTCGGCTTCTGAGAATTTAACACTTGTTGCATTCTAAATATCAAAAAGATCACACGTCAATATATCAGAAAAAAATATTTTTTTCAAAAAATCAGAAAACTAATGTATCACACGTCAAACTATATCTTATTTGAAGAAATTCGACAGACAGATGATTTTGAAGTTGTAATTCATATCTTCAGTTTTCATTGTCAATCTCTATTTCTTCAATATTCAATTTTCAGTTTAAATTTTCAATTTCAGTTTTCAATTTACATTTTAAATTTCAATTTTCATTTTCAATTTTCAATTTAAATTTTCAAATTCAATTTTAATTTCCAATTTCCATTTTCAATTTTCAATTTCAATTTTCAAATTCAATTTCAATGTTCAATTTTAGTTTTCAATTGTATTTCATCTGTTTTCGCACTATTTCGGAGTTTTTTTTATTTTGTGATATATTTCCTGTGATATTTTGACGTACTGATTAGTTTTGTATACCTAGATTAAATAAGTAAAAGTAAAAATCAATTTTGTATAAATGTTGTAAATTATTGTTGTAAATAATTTTTCGCCTTGATTCACTCCTGTGTTTCCTTCATTGACCTCCATCTCGTCCATCTCCATCTAAACGAAAACATCACAAAGAAACATCGTCCTCACCCTTAGACACACTGTTTTTTTTCTTTAAAAAAAATTATTTTTAGTGTATTGTTTTGTCTACTATTTACACGTTTGGTCTTAAAGATAGTGAAATAGATATTTAAAAATCCTTTTTAACGGTGTAAATCACCTTTAAATATCTACCTTATTTATGATATGATTTATTTAATTAAAAACGTTTTTAGATTCAAATTTTTTTACTTTCACCCTATTTTCTTCCAAACCGACTAATGAAAAATTGTTGGAAAAAAATTACACAGTGTAACAGTGATTTTGATCTTTCGAAGTGACATAGTAGGAATTGCTTATTGCTTAACCGATTTCAAAATTTTCGGTGTTTTTCTAGTTAAATGTTGTAGCTTTTGAAAAAAAATATATCTTCGATTTTGTTAAACAAAAAGGACAACATTTTTACACCTGAAACTAAAGTTTTCGACTTTTATTCGTGTTTTTCGGATTTTGACGCAAATTTTTCGGTACAACTTACAAAAATTCTGTCATCCATGCTACATATCAATGTTGTCTCATAAATTCTGAATAAAACGAGACAAATTTCATAAAAAAATAACGAAAATTGGTGAAGTTATAACGCTTTTCCCAAAAAGAGTCAATTCAACCTCTGGCAAGTTCCGTCTGGCAAGTTACAACCTGAACTGCATACCATAGGTTCCATATAGTTCATAGTGACATTACAAAGATCTTTAGTATATTAGTTTGAACCAGAATAAAAAATTTAGCTTGATTTGTTAGTTAATGGCAAATTAGTTAGGAGACTTTTGATAATGGATAATATGGATTAATAGATTAATAGGAATATGATTAATGAGTCATAAACACACGAGGACGTGGGAGAGTCAGGATATCTGAGTCGGGGATCAGTTGGGAAATTCAAATGATAACGACTTCTAGCTCTTATTTTCCCTTAGCTTCCCATCCATTTTCATAAAAATAGCAAGGTTTTGGCATTTCCGATCGTTCAGTTACATGACAGCTTTAGGATATAGTAGGTCGATTCTTATGAAATTTGGTAGACTGGATTAAGCTAGGTTTAGGAAAATGGAACCCGTAGAAAGTCCCATGTATCTAGCATCTATCTAAAAAACACCAAAGTTTTACCCATTCCTATCAATCAGTTATATGGCCGCTTAGGATATATATAGTCGATCGCTTCCGGTCGTTCCGACTTATATACTGCGAAAAATGTCACATTTTTCAAAAAGAAAGAAAAGCTAACTTCGGTTGGAGCCTATGTTGATATAGCCTTGCAGTTATCGTATATAGTTGTCCGATCCTTATGAGAATTTCACCATCAAATAAATTTTCTAATAAAAATATTGGAAACAGCCCCAAGATTCTTTAAAAATGGCAAGGTTGTGCCATTTCCGATCGTTCAGATATATGGTAGGTATGGGATATTGTTGGCCGATCCTTATAAAATTTCGAAATACACGAAAGCAATCATTTTTCTACTTTCAAGTTACTTTCCGTTTTTGGTAGGTACTGTAAACTTATCTTCACAGTTAATAAAAATAAAGTGTGTAATGTAAATGTATTTTTTTCGTTTTGTCAAAACGAATATCAGCAAACGAAAACTTTGTAACGAACTGTTTTTGCTAACTTTTCCTCGCAACAAATGTCGCGGCTAGCTCGCAGAGTTTGAGGGATCGTTCCACCGAATTTATATATTCGCTGTGATTTCCCGAGCCCAGAAATATCTCAGGGTGCTTCGTTTTATAAAAATCCCCTTTATTTTGATACAAAAGGATGAATCTCACCGGCTGCAGCCGATCGACAGCTCGTCCTCCCGTCGTTCCCCGATCACCGTTCCGCGTTGGTGCCAATACCCCCAAAGCTTGCGCCCAGCAGGACGTGTGGTCTTGGTGCCTGGCGCCGAATTCCCTCCTTTTGGACTCACGCGCTCCAGTTGGGTCTGTGCTGGCCCTCTCCTGCCGCTTCCGCTGTTTTGTCGTCGCTGCTCTCCTGTCGTCGCTGCTCTCCTGTCGTTGCAGCTGCTCCTGTTGCTGATCCTGTCGCTGCTCCCGCCACGGCCCCTGTCGCTGCTCCCGCCGCTGCCCCTGTCGCTGCTCCTGTCTCTTCTCCGTATTAGCAGACCAATAGGCTCACCTCCCAGGCATACGCCGTGCAGGATACGCTTCTTGGTGCCTGGCGGCCGGATCAGGGCACGAAGGGCCTACCTACCCCACAGGACACGACCCCGGTTGCGTTCGCCACTCGCCTCCAACACCTGCGTGTTGAATGCCCCCCTTTGGGCATTCCAAATGCATTTCTGCATTTAAAACTGCGTTGGCCGCTTCGTTCCCCGCCGTCCCCGCTCTCTCCTATCACATTTCAGCTCGGCCGAGGTGGCCCGCCCGGGACCGTTACGTTTACGTATTCCTTACGGGACCGTTACGTTTACGTATTCCTCTTTCGCCTTCTTCCGTGCGCGCAGCCGTGCTAGCTTGCCTGCCCCCCCCCCCCCCCGCTGTTGCCCGCTGTGAGAGATCTAATCTCCTCACAACTTATATCGATCGGTCACGAAAAAATAAGAACCAAAGCAACCAAGTACACAAAATAAAAAAGTATTTCCTAATCGTATTGCTACTTGCTCTAATCAAAAAATTATAGAGCTACCTGGAAGAATTACATGAAAGCATGCCGGACAGAGAAGGATTCTAAAAAAAAGTTCCAAAATATGTTTATAAAAAAATTAAGATATTTGCAGGGCTTATTGCTTCATGCAATAAAAATATCATACAAAAATCAGATCGATCTACTAACAGATGAATTTAAGGTTTTGGAGTAGTGGAATGGCAACATAGACAATTTTTCTCTGCTTTTTAAAGTTAGTTGAGAATTTTAGGCATTCCAGCCAGCAGTGGCACTTCCAAGAAAGCTTTGTCTCAATCCAATATTTGGTTTCTGAAAAATAATTTTTCATATATATTCTTGATCAGGATCACCTCCTGAGTCGATATAAGCATGACCGTCTGTCTATTTGTACGCAAACTAGTTTTAAAGCTATTGACTTGAAACTTTGCACACATCCTTATTTTCTTCGCAGGCACTATATACATAAGTCGGTTGGGATTGGTCAATTATATATTACAGCTGCCATTTAACTGGTTGATCGGAAATGTCATAACTTTGGTGTTTTTTAAACTAGAAGAATGGGACTTCAGATTCAATTTTGAAAAGTTATCCGATTTGCCAAATTTCATAAGGATTGCTCGACTATATCCTATAGGTGTCATTGAACTGAATGATCGGCACAATCTTGCCATTTTTAAAGATGCTTGGGACTGTTTCCAACATTTTTATTTGAAAACTTATTTGATAATAGTTTTCCAAATATATTCGAGTATATATATAATAATATAATAATATAATAATATAATAATATAATAATATAATAATATAATAATATAATAATATAATAATATAATAATATAACAATATAATAATATAATAATATAATAATATAAGCTGCTACCTAACTGCAAGGGTAGTTAGCAAGGGTATCACATTGCCCGAAGTTAGCTTTCATTTCTTGTTTAACCTTGAATCACTTTAACAATTAATCTAAAAAGGAAGCGATACGAATATGGAAAAGGGTAAGGTAAAGGGTGAGTAACGAATCTAAAGGAATAGAGATCTCTATTGGACAAAAATAGAAGAAACACAAAAATATTAAGAAGAAGAGCCCAGCAATGCTTTCCATAATAATAAAAAATGTATTGATTTACCTCCAAATATTAGACTGCACACGCGAAGCGATAAGTATTTTTGAACATATATAAAAACGCATTCGCTTTATTTTTCGCTTTACGATAAAGATAGAAAGTACCACTTGCGAATCGGTGTCCCAAAATAGAGAACTTGGGGCAAAATTCTTTACTCCCCTAGATATAAAAGCAGCTTCCAGATTATCTAGCCGAACAAAACAGCGGAAAAACTTCTATCTCATAAATGTAAGAAAATACGAATTTAGTTGGTGTTGGAACTTGTCAAATATTGTAATTATCGCTAATTAGTTCTCTCAGTGTAACTAGCCGCAGCGGTTCGACTAATTGCCCAGTTATCAGCAGTTCCATCTATGCCATCCAGTTATGCACTATTGTATGTTAGGCATTAATTGGACCAGCTGCTGCGTTTGTTTTTTGGTTAAATCGATCCATAATAAATAATGCAATCGAAATTGGATTTGTTTAATTCGGCCACTATCAAAAAGCCTATAGTGTTACAATTTGTTGACCCCGACGTGATCGCGCACTTGTTTGATTTTGTGATCATTAAAGTATTTAAAGTACATACTTAATGATTGTTGCTGTTGTTTCCATTACTTGACACCTTGCACGATAACTTGCATAATGCAGTCTGGACACGTAGCTAGTGCCTCGGTTCCAGCAAGCAGGCAAAGGCTTTTGCAGCGTTTGTTACGTAATAAATTCACCACGTTCCAAGATGAGCGTAACGACTACGTCAGGGCCCAGGTTTGACTTCATTCTGGACCATAACCTGCGCCCTTCCAATGGGAGGAGGTCGTCCGCTTCGCTACTGCAGCCGTCTGCAGCTGCCAAGGTGGCTGCTATTCCAGCCGTGATGGCTTCCGATCCTGCAATCTCTCTTAACCGTACTGACGATAAGCGCTCTCTGGGTGACTCTGGGTCTGGATGGACACAACAGCATGCAACCGAGAACTATGGACCTTGGGATCATAAGCAATATTATGTGATGAAAGTGTCCCATGCCGCTAGGGATTTTTGTTGAAAGTTTAATTTTTAACGGGGGGAGGATGTTGGGACTTGTACAGACTCCCTGTCTCGTCTGAACATCAGAAAGAACCCCAGTCCGATGCTTTGCTAAGAGAACTTTTACTGACCTACGCAGTCGAACCCACAGATAAGGCTTTAAAATTACGATTTTTTATAACATTCGGTCACAAGCCCCGCTTTATACTTTTTTTTAACAACAAAGACGATCTGTTTGAACAAGTAAGGAAGATTCACGCAAACTTAGTAAATACCAGTTAATGCGAGTGTAACGCTATAAGCTTTTTGGTAATGGACGATTTAAACAATTTCGATTTAAATTTCAAATGTTTATTACGGGTTTAATTTAACCCTAATACCATATATGTATGCCGCTCCAATCAATGCCGGATATACAAGTGCATAACTAAGAGCTTAGGCGCAAACAAAGCAAACAGAGAATTATTGCTGATAACAGCCGCTGAGCTAAACATATTATGATTATTTTTAAATGGTTTTGTTGGTGGCTGCTTGGTTCAATAGCGATCTTACAAAATTAGATCGCCTTCAACATTCCTTGTTGCTTGAATATCCAACAACCAAGTTTTTGCACTGTAAAAATTTTTTCAAACGAGCTTAAAGAAATAATAACAAGTTTCTCAAGAAAATGTATAGTTCAGTTAGTAGTCGTGTAGTCTTAGTTGTATTAGTTGCGACAACTCGCCAAGGAAATCGTTTGGAATTATAGAACCCGCAATGGTTTGTGATTGTGCAACCGTTACATTCGGGGGCTATCGTGGGCGTTTGTGGCCCTATATGGTCCCTTTCCCAACACTATTTGAAAAACCTATATGGCATAGATATAATCAATGTACCGCCCTTATATTACCATGTAGCTACTCTCTAACGGGCAAGTAGAACGGTTCCACCACACTTTGAAAGAGGTAGCAAGATGCTTAAAGGTGCACTAACCCCTTTTAATACAAAAGAACAACATAGAAAGAACGTGGATGCCACAGAAAGTGTGTACGCTCCTATGCGTAGAACTCACGCATAGAGTCATGCGTGAATCGCATGTCCTTAGACAAGGTTGCTGGGATCATTTGAACTGATTCATCCGTCGTGTTAGTGTGGAACAATACTTCCTCTTACCACGTTTAGTGGCAAATCGGATAGAGAAGATTCAAGAAGTCAGTATCAATGGCATCACGTATCATCCGCCAATAATGACTTGTCCAGAGGAACAACAGCTAGCAAGCTCTCGAGCAAGAGTAAGTGGTTTTATGGATCCCTATTCTTACATGGATCAAGGGAGAACTGGACAAAAATGCCAGCCATTTTTCGACAAATTGAAAAAAACAAACTAAACAAAATTCGTCAGCATGGCGGCCTCTAAGGACACATACGGAGAAGTGGTATTGTAGTATGCACATATATTGAATACCCACTGTACCGAAAATACTTAAAGGGTACACACTGTAAGACTTTGTTGCAGTGTTTACATATTTTCAAATCCCGGTCATAACTCCTAAGTGGCCGAAATATGATCCGATCGTTATGGCTTAGCCCACACACGGTAAAGGCTAGCGTCGGCATAATTGCAACGAACGGACAGCATATGCATACCCCTCGCGCCTACACTTGAGAGCGCATAGCAATATACATAAGTATATTGATACGTAGCCGTCTCTCTGCCGCTGCCTGCGAGCAGCGCAGCTATGAGACTTAGCCTTAGTTAGACTTAAAGAATATTGTAAAAAGCAGAGACCTTTCGGTCGTTGGAGCGGCACCATTGCTGCTCCAATAAAATAAACTCCAAACACATTTCAATACAAAATAAAACCAAACATATTTTAATACAAAACAAAACCAAACTTATTTCATGGCGACCGTGACATGAGTCCTGGAGGACTTAGGAAGATATTCGGAACCAAGGCTAAAAGGAACCAAAGGATGGAAAATGCAAAAGGAAAAATACATCATACGAGAAAAACGTCTGAGTGAGTAGAGTGTGCACAATGGTACGTGGAAGGAAGACGAAACCAAGCCTGGGAGTAAAAATTTTTTTTTTTCCATGCACTGCGCTGCATATTTTTTTTGATTGCACTGCGATGCATATTTTTTTTATATCCATAATATAATATTTTGTAAAATTGAGCGGAACCTTTTCTGCTCGATTAGACGTGTAGCCTGTAAAGCTACGCAAAAAACTAGGTAGGAAGCTTGTTAGTGCGCAGTAATGCGATAAGTAAATTTTTAACAGAAGATCTTTATAATTTTAATGAAACACAAATAAAAGTATATGCAAAACCCACCAAAATGACGTTGGACATAAAAACAGTGGATTCCACTGCCAATGTCATCAACAAGGTAGAATCTACCAACGTTGATCTATATTGGGTACATGTACTTTTAGTAATCATTGTCGTTATTATGTGCGCCGCTGTTTTTTAAAAGATTTACAAGCTGCATAATAATTGTCTGAAAAAAAGGTATATGAGCCGGGGAAATGACCTGGATAAAATATAAGCAGCAAATAAATAAAAATAAGAAAAAATATATATAGCACAAACAACAGATTACACATAAATGTTAACACCTAAAAATCTAAGAAAATGAAATAAAAAAAAAATAAAATAAAATAATAAATATAAAATATGTCAATATATTCCTCTCACAAAGTACGGCCAAACTAAAGGCATGGAATGGAACAAATTATACACAGAATTATCAAACATTAAAACTAATTTTGACAGATCATATAAGTCACTAACCCAGAATAGACCTATCCAAACGAACACGGTTAGGAAGCATGTTGAAATATTAGTAGAATGCTTTAATGAAGCACGAATGCTAATACATAAACACAGGGAAAGGTTAAATCAAGATCATTGGTCACAGGTATCGAAACTTTTGATTCGACTACGATCTAATTTAATATTTGTTAAACAAAAGTACAGTTTAGAAATATCGGTACCAACCGTTCTAAACACCCCAATAGCAGTTGACACTGCACCTGACTCAGAATCAACAGAAGCGAATGAATCAGAGTCAGAAGAGATTTTCAAAGTAAACCTCAAAATAGAGGATGAAGATTTGAATAATCGTACTATTCCAGCGGTATACACTGATCTGGACAATTCAACAGATTCGGATACCTCCAGTGTAATAGAAAACAAAATAATTATCTTTGTAACAATGGCACAATCAAATATTGATTTTATTAATACAGCATCCAAGCTTATACCAGTTTTTGATGGTAAGGCTGAAAATTTAACGAGTTTCATTGATGCTTTACAAATAATAGAATCGATAAAAGGCGAGCACGAAGAATTAGCTGTCTCCATAATAAAAACAAAGCTAAAAGGTGTCGCCAGAAATCTAATCGGTAATGAGACAACAATTACTGAAGTGATTTCTAAACTAAGAGGCAACGTCAAGGGCAAAACTGTAGAAGTATTTTCAGCGAAGCTGATGAACCTACAGCAGCGCAATAAAACTGCTAACCAATATACACAAGAAATTGAGCAGATGACGAAAGCCTTAGAAGGTGCATATATAACGGATGGTTTACCTTTAGAGCTAGCCAGAAGTTATTCCACGCAGCATGCAGTCAAAGCAATGACTAAAAATTGCACAATCGATAAGGTGAAACTTATCATGCAAGCTGGCACCTTTAGTACTATGAACGATGCTGTTTCCAAATTTGTCAATAGTTGAACCGAAGCAACTGGACAGTCAAATACTGTCCTATATTTCAAGAATTATCCACAGCGCGGCTCATATCGCGGACGTGGAAATTATAGAGGTAATTCTCGTGGTAATTACAATAACTACAACAATAATTACCAAAATAAAAACAATAACTACAACAACCAAAATAACAGGGGAGGACGAGGCCAGTATAGAGGAAACTATAGAGGCGGTGGAAACTCGTACCAAGGTCCCAATGGCAATAATCAAAGCAATGTCAGAATTGCACAAAATACTAACCAAAACACTTCGGGAAACTCCCAAAGCCCTTTAAATAGTAAAAGAAGTCTGAGTTCGCACCATTAATCTCAGTCAAAGAGCTTATCTTTTTAATAGATACAGGTGCAGACATTTCCATTTTAAAAGAAACTTCGGATACCTTCCAAAACATCCAAGATGATCACATCATAGACATAAAAGGCATAAGTCAAGAAATAACCAAATCCAAAGGTTTAGTTTCTTTGGAGATACAGACAACTAAATACATAATTCCACACGATTTTCATATTCTAAATTCACATTTCCCAATTCCATGCGATGGAATAATAGGCATCGACTTTATCAAAAATTCAACTGTCAATTAGACTTCAAGTCATCTGAAGATTGGCTTATAATTAGACCCAATAACTTAAATTTTCCAATTAATGTACCAATAACTCATAGTTCTGGCAATAATTCAATACTTCTGCCAGCAAGATCCCAAGTTATTCGGAAAATTGAGCTTAACTCAAAAGAATTCGGTTAACTCAGTTAAAAGAATCGGCCGACTGTCGTCGCATGCAGACGTGTTTTTTATTGTGCTCCGGGAAAAAAATATTCAATAAAATCATAAAAGTGCAGTGACTGGTCTAAGAAATCTACGATAACGCGAAAAGACGCTTTTTGCGATGAAATCGCTAATGTTTATATTAATTAATTAATTAATTAATTAATTAATATAAAACACAACTCTCAAAACTCAAACTAAATCAATCTCGACTGCAATGAGCTTAAACGACGTTCGCACACAACGTTAATGTGAGCAAGACGAGAGACGGCTCTCAGTACAAAGAAACAACGCGTACTTCTCTTTTAAAGCAACCGAAAACCATGCAAGCTCTGATCAAGCGCGGTCAATTACACCCAAATTGACCGAATTCTTAAACGTAGAGAGCGAGAGAGCGCGTTCCTGCTCCCCCTCGATACCATCGATGTCTCTGCAGCCAAAGAGTGCAGTAACTAGCACCTCAATTTCTTTGACAACGTCAACAGTAACAACAACAACAACCGCAACTGTATCGACAGCGCGTTTAACGACGTCATCAGCTAGCAGCGCAAATAGTAGTACGTCCGCGCTGCCCGAAAACCAAAACAAAAACAATGACTATATTAAGCCAGCTGTGCAGACTGGCATGGATCGCTACATCCAAATCAAAAGGAAGCTGAGCCCCCTCAATTCCAAACGCAAAATAACCCGTGGCAATGCTAGCCTAGCAGCAAAAGAAACGCCCATTAACTCAAACCGATTTAAAATCTTGGCAGACGCCGATGAGGTTGAGGCGGGCGAATCCACTGAAGTTGAGAAAAGGAAGCCAAAACCTCCGCCTATCTATATACGCGAAAAAAGTTCCAATGTTCTTGTCAACAAAATTATTGAGCTTATTGGTAAGGATAACTTCCACATAATACCCCTTGTAAAGGGCAACATTCAAGAAACAAAAGTTCAAATGAAGTCTGAAGATAACTACAGAGTATTATCAAAATATCTAACCGAGAATAAAAAGAACTTTTACACATATCAGCTAAAAAGCAGCAAGGGCCTGCAAGTCGTACTTAAGGGCATAGAGCCTGAAGTAACGCCTGCAGAGATAAAAAAGGCGCTACAGGACAAGGGTTTTAGCGCCAAGACAGTCTTTAATATCCTTAACAGGGATAGAAAGCCGCAGCCACTCTTTAAGGTTGCGCTCGAACCAGAAACCATGCTCCTGAAGAAATACGAAGTGCACCCAATATACAATCTTCAGTACCTGCTGCACCGCAGAATTACAGTTGAGGAACCGCACAAACGCAATGGCCCGGTACAATGTGCGAACTGCCAGGAATATGGCCACACAAGGTCATACTGTAAACTGCGCCCGGTGTGTGTAGTTTGCGGAGAGCTTCATGACTCCGCACACTGCCCAGCGAGTAAAGATGACAGCAACTCGAAAAAGTGCGGCAACTGCGGTGGCAACCACACTGCTAATTATAGAGGATGCCCAGTCTATAAGGAGCTGAAAAGTCGCATCCACCAGAAAGGAATAGCTGCCCGCACCCAAAATGGACAGTTCACGGCGTCCAGATCAAACCCTGAAGTCTTCTTCTCGACTGCAGCCAGATCCTCACTAGGACCCATTAACTCTGACAAAAACGTGACATATGCAAGTGCCTTAAAATCAGGACCGGCGACACCTGCCTCAAGAAGCTCATTTCTGCAATCAGCATTTCAAGAACCGTACACGGCTCAGCAACATCAACCAACAGAGCAGCCAAAAAGCAACTTTGAAGCTATGATATGCAGCCTACAACAAAGCCTGACGGAATTTATGTCGTTTATGCGCACAACTATGCAAGATTTAATGCGAAACCAAAATCTATTGACTCAAATGCTGGTTTCACAACAATCCAAATAATGGCTTTCCTACGGATATCTACGTGGAACGCTAACGGCGTTTCGCAACATAAACTTGAGTTAGCTCAATTCCTACTCGACAATCATATCGATGTAATGCTGCTTTCGGAAACACACCTTACAAACAAATACAATTTTCAACTACGAGGATATTCATTCTACGGAACAAATCATCCAGATGGTAAAGCACATGGTGGGACTGGAATTCTAATCAGAAGCCGCATAAAGCACCATTATCAAAAAAAATTTGCTAAAAACTACCTACAGGCCACATCTATAAATATACAACTAAATACTGGCAACCAACTTACACTAGCCGCCGTATACTGCCCCCCTCGCTTCAATATAGCTGAAGATGAGTTTATGCAGTTTTTCAACACACTTGGAGACCACTTCATAGCAGCAGGAGACTACAATGCCAAGCACACACACTGGGGATCCCGTCTCGTGACTCCAAAAGGGAAGCAGCTCTATAATGCAATTATCAAAGCCAAGAACAAGCTCGACTATGTTTCTTCTGGCACACCAACATACTGGCCGGCAGACCCAAGGAAACTACCAGATTTAATAGACTTTGCGATTACCAAAAACATCCCTAAAAATCTGATAAGCGCCAATTGCCTATCGGATCTCTCATCTGATCACTCACCTGTCCTGTTTATTCTACTGCGACATCCAGGAACATTGGAACAACCATTAAAATTGACCTCACAGAAAACCAATGGGGTTAAGTACAGAAAATATATCAGCTCACACATTGAGCTAAGTCCTCATCTCCACGATAAAGCCAACGTAGACAGCTTTGTTAATTCACTTGAGTCTGTACTCGTCTCTGCAGCTCGAGCCTCAACATCGCAAACTATAAATACACAAAGCAATAAAAAGACAAATCTACAAATCGAACAGCTCGTCCTCGAAAAGCGGCGTTTACGTCGCGAGTGGCAATTCCACAGATCGCCATCTGTCAACTTACTAAAGCCCTACAGAGAAAGCCCCTAGAGAAATTGTCAACTTCTAGAACAAAACACTCACTATGGAGAGCTCACCCAACTCTAAGCTCACCGAAAGAAACCGTGATACCTATTAGAAATCCCACAGGCGGCTGGGCGCGCAGCGATGCAGACAGAGCCACTAGTGCCTTTACTTTGCCGACTTTACCATATGAGCCTCAGCTTCAACATGAACCAATCGAGTTTCGCCCAAACGAAATCGCTAATATCATCAAAAACCAACTAAATCCGAAAAAATCACCAGGCTGCGACCTCATAACTCCCAAAATGATCATTGAGCTTCCATATTACGCCGTCTGCACTATCACCCAGCTCTTCCATGCCATCGCAAAACTTGGCCACTTTCCAGCGAGATGGAAAAAGTCAATTATAATAATGATAGCAAAGCCGGGAAAAGACCACACAATTCCCACGTCGTAAAGACCTATAAGCCTACTTTCATGCTTATCTAAACTCTTTGAGAAATGCATTCTGACTCGAATAAACACATACCTAAGGATCCAGGAAGGAATCCCGTCACATCAGTTTGGGTTTCGTGAAAAGCACGGAACAATTGAGCAGGTCAACCGGATAACAGCAGAAATTCGGAATGCATTCGAAAAACGCGAGTACTGTACCGCAATATTTCTAGATGTCTCTCAAGCATTTGATAGAGTCTGGCTAGAAGGTCTAATGTACAAGATCAAGACAATGCTCCCTTGTAATACCCACAAGCTTTTAGAGTCTTACCTTTACGACAGAAAATTTGCTGTGAGGTGCAACACAGATATATCTGACGAATTCACTGTTGGAGCCGGAGTTCCTCAAGGAAGTGTACTCGGACCAACATTATATGTTCTCTACACAGCAGAGACGTTTGCTGATGATACAGCTATTCTTAGCCGCTAAAAATGCCCGATGCAAGCAACTGCGCAGCTAGCTCTTCATCTGGTGGATGTTGAAAAATGGCTATCAGACTGGCGAATTAAAGTAAACGAACAAAAATGCAAGCACGTTACGTTCACCTTGAATAGGCAAAACTGCCCGCCCCTTACGCTAAACAACACCCTACTCCCGCAAGCAAACGAGGTAACATATCTAGGAGTACACCTCGATAGAAGACTCACATGGCGTCGGCACATAGAAGCTAAAAGAACCCACCTAAACCTAAAAGCCAGCAGCCTTCATTGGCTTATCAACGCTCGGTCTCCCCTTTGCCTTGAATATAAAGTCCTGCTGTATAACTCGGCTCCCAGTTATGGGGGAATGCCAGCAATAGCAATATTGACATAGTCCAGCGAGCTCAGTCGAAGATCTTGAGAACAATCACCGGGGCACCGTGGTACGTTCGCAACGAAAACATACATCGCGACTTAAACATTCTTCCAGTCAAAGATGTGATCGCAGAACAGAAGGAAAAGTACTTTAGCAAGCTATTGTCGCACCCTAACCACCTGGCGAGAGGTCTAACAAGGTTGAGTAACCAATCACGACTTCGTCGGAATGACCTACCCACCCAGCGACCGTCTTGAGGAACGCGCTGTTAGTTAAATGTTAATGTTAAGATTTGAAAACTGATTGTTAGTCTCAAAATTAATAGAAGATCCAATAAATAAAAGCAAAGTTTAAAAAAAAAAAAAAAAAAAAAACTCAAAAGAAGACAGTGTATTTATTCCAAATTAGGCAATTCAGCATGGCATTTATATTGCAAATACCATAGCAACATCTAATAATGCCTTCTTAAGACTACTAAACACAACAAATACCGATCAAGTAGTCAGTACTGATAACCTAACATATGAATCACTTACGAACTACGATGTAGTCAACACAAATTCAGACAATAGGAAAAAATCCGTACTATCACAACTTTCAAAAAACTTCCCTTCACAGTTCAAGTCACAGCTTTCTAGCTTATGCACCCAGTATAGCGATATATTCGGATTGGAAACCGAATCAATAACCACCAATAATTTTTATAAACAGAAATTGAGATTAAAAGATGATGAACCCGTATATATAAAGAACTATCGAAGCCCACATAGTCAGGTGAACGAAATCCAAAAGCAAGTAGGTAAATTAATCTCTGACGGGATTGTCGAACCGTCATTTGACCCCGGGTCAAATGTTAAGAAATGGCGATTAGAAATTGACTTCCGCCAGATAAATAAAAAATTACTATCTGATAAATTCCCATTACCTAGAATTGATGACATTTTAGATCAACTAGGTCGAGCAAAATACTTTTCATGTCTTGACTTAATGTCAGGATTCCATCAAATTGAACTCGAAAAAGGCTCAAGAGATATAACGTCCTTTTCAACGAGCAACGGCTCATATCGTTTCACGCGATTACCCTTTGGATTAAAAATAGCCCCTAATTCGTTTCAAAGAATGATGACTATTGCGTTCTCTGGTCTAGAACCTTCTCAAGCATTCCTTTATATGGATGACTTAATAGTAATTGGCTGTTCCGAAAAGCATATGCTTAAGAACTTAACAGATGTTTTTGAGAAGTGTAGAAAATGCAACCTAAAGTTACTTTCAGGAAAATGTTCATTTTTTATGCATGAAGTGACTTTTCTAGGTCATAAATGCACTGATAAAGGAATACTTCCAGATGCCAAGAAATACGATGTCATTATGAACTACCCAGTTCCGCACGACGCGGACAGTGCTCGACGTTTCGTAGCATTTTGTAACTATTATAGACGTTTTATAAAAAAATTTCGAAAGTGCATTTCAATACTTAAAAACAAAACTTATGGAACCTACCTTGCTACAATATCCAGATTTCACTAAAGAATTCTGTATAATAACAGATGCAAGTAAGCAAGCATGTGGAGCGGTTTTAACTCAAAACCATAATGGTCTCCAAATTCCCATTGCATACGCATCAAGAGCATTTACAAAAGGTGAAAGTAACAAATGTACTACTGAGCAGGAATTAGCTGCAATTCATTGGGCGATATTACATTTCAGACCATATATATATAGAAAACATTTCTTAATAAAAACAGACCACAGACCTTTAATATACCTCTTCTCAATGATCAATCCCAGTTCTAAACTGACACGTATGGGGCTCGAACTAGAAGAATACGATTTTACAGTCGAATATTTAAAGGGAAAAGATAATTATGTAGCTGATGCTTTATCAAGGATAACCATCAAAGATCTACAAAATATAACTAGAAATATATTGAAAATCACTACCAGATATCAAAGTAGACAAAAATTCCGCGCGGAAAATCAAAAACAAGAATTGCCTATGCAATCTTTAAATAAAGCTTCTAAGGCCAACGTATACAACGTCATAAACAATAATGAAGTACGTAAAGTAGTGACATTGCAGATAAAAAATTCGTTATGTTTATTTAAACAAGGCAGAAAAATTACTGCAAGATATGATGTTAGCGATTTATATACTAATGGAGTTATTGACTTAGATCAATTTTTCCAAAGGCTTGAAATGCAAGCCGGTATTCATAAAATCAGCCAACTCAAAGTGGCACCGTGGGAAAATATCTTTGAACATACTTCAATAGATAATTTTAAATAAATGGGCAATAAAATCTTGAAAACATTAAGAGTAGCGCTACTCAACCCGGTGACCCAAATAACAAATTTAAATGAAAAAGAAGCAATTTTGTCTACATTTCATAATGATCCAATTCAAGGAGGTCATACTGGCATATCAAAAACTTTGGCCAAAGTAAAAAGACACTATTACTGGAAAGGCATGTCTAAAGATATAACTGAGTACGTAAGAAAATGTAAAAAATGCCAGAAAGCCAAAATAACTAAACACATAAAGACTCCTTTAACAATTACAGACACACCAGCTTTCGACAGAGTGATAGTGGACACCATTGGTCCATTGCCAAAATCAGAAAATGGCAATGAGTATGCAGTCACTTTAATATGTGATTTAACTAAGTATTTAGTTGCAATACCTGTTCCAAATAAAAATGCTAATACTGTCGCCAAAGCAATATTTGAATCTTTTATCCTGAAGTACGGTCCAATGAAGACGTTTATTACGGACATGGGAACAGAATATAAGAATTCAATTATAGACGATTTATGCAAATATTTAAAGATTGAAAATATTACATCCACAGCACACCACCACCAGACAGTTGGAATAATAGAAAGAAGTCATAGAACTTTCAATGAGTACATACGATCTTACATATCGGTTGATAAAACTGATTGGGACGTATGGCTTCAATATTTTGTCTTTTGTTTCAACACGACCCCCTCTATGGCACACACTTATTGTCCATATGAGCTAGTATTTAGTAAAACAAGTAATTTACCGAAACATTTTAATAGCATAGATAGTATAGAAGCACTATATAATATAGATGACTATGCTAAGAAGAGTAAGTATAGATTAGAAGTAGCCTATAAAAGAGCTAGAGTTATGTTAGAAGCAAATAAGAATAGAAATAAAATACTATATGATCATAAAGTAAGGGATATAGATATATCAGTAGGTGACCAAGTTTTATTAAAAAACGAGACAGGTCATAAGTTAGATCCTAAATATACAGGTCCGTATATAGTAACGGAAATAGGAGATAGAGACAACATTATAATAACAGATAATAAACATAGGAAACAAACAGTTCATAAGGATAGATTAAAAATCTTTATTTCATAAATTTTACTTAGTATGGCCATACAAAGACACACATATATAAATAAATAAATAAACATATTTTTTTTAATAATTTCATTTTCTTTAATTCTTAAAGGGTACACACTTTGTTGCAGTGTTTACATATTTCAAAATCCCGGTCATAACTCCTAAGTGGCCGAAATATGATCCGATCGTTATGGCTTAGCCCACACACGGTAAATGCTAGCGTCGGCATAATTACAACGAACGGACAGCATATGCAAATTAATAAGATGTTGTGCGGTGATGATTCGCCGTCGACAAATTCTATTCCGCCACGGATTGTTCCTGGAGATGTAAGGTTGGGGCAACAGTCCCTTTGATGTCTTCTAGCCGGCTGGCCGTAGAATATCCAGTTAGGAAGATTAGGTTGGAGGGATGACTGTCCCTCTTTATCTGCTGGCCTAGAGACTCAGTCAGATTTGTAATAATAAATGCTTTACGACGGATCGTCGGAGTTTCAGTATGAGAGCGATGGCTCTTTATTTCATAATTGTCAAAACAGAACTGAACTTAAGAACTAACAAAAGTGAGACTCATAGCGGCCACTCCAATGGGCAGTGCTTGCCGGCTATGCACGAGCTTCCGGCCAGACGCTGGGTCAGCAATTTGGCCGGAGCGAGCTATCGGACGATCGGTCGTTGCCGTCCCCCGGTTGACTTAGTTAACTACTCCCCCCTCCAGATTAAGGCCGCCCTCGGCCGACCCTATTTGGGCAATCACTTCCTTAGTTGGGCCGTAGATCTCTTGGCCTGGGTGACTCGCCAATAAGTGAGGCCGATGCAAATCAACGCGCAGCAAACTGCTCCCGCGACTAGCGCTATCTGGCGCGAGCGGTAGTTGTTGACATCTTCCCCAAATCTCTTGATATGCTCCAGGTTACGTTCACTCAAGCGGTGAAGGTAAGGGAGGCTGAGAATATTGTGCTCCAGAGAAATGTTCAGGGAAGGCGAGCTGGCTACTCCTGGTGCCCTCTTCTGGGCCGTATCATGATTGATATAACGGATTTCATTAACCGTGGCACTCTCGATGAAGGTGATAAGGTGTGTTCCTTGTAGGTAGATGTAAGTGCCATTGTCGACACTCACACGAGCGATCGTTTATGATGAGGATTCCTTCGTCCACATACGTGATGGGAGGTCGCTATGCTGGATGTCGCAGTGCGCAATCCCACCCGCGTGGGGTTCCTGGGCGCAAGATCTTCTCAACGCCAGTTGGCAAAAAGTTACTCCAGATGACATGGAGCAGTTTTTTACAGTGTGGATCTCTCCATCGCAGTCCGCTATGACCTTGTCCTCCAGTCTGAGCATTGTGTCGTGATGTGACACGGGAAAAATTGTAATCTTGACGCAAGCTGACTTAATTTTAGGAAACTTGATAATGAAATGAATAATGTTAGCGGATTGTAAAACTTTAACGGACGCAACGGACAATATATCTTTGATTGGGGTATCTGTGGGCTCCTCTATCCACATACTTTCCAGGTCTGCATGATCTAATATGCTAGGGCTAACTATATTGATTTTGGCGAGCGCTATTGTAAGCAATAAATTTTGCAGCTCCATTGTAATCATCCTATTCCGAAATAATAACATCTCGTATAGGTGTCCCGAATCGATTTGGGATTCTTTAGCCGACCTCAGAATTTGATTGACTGTGTTGGTAATGTTATTTATCTGTTCTTGTACTTTACTGTTAATATTGACCTGTCTATTGTTTGCATTAATGAGCTGGAATTTGGTAAGCCTAACTTTTTCAAAACCCTCCGCGTCTGGCGTTCCCGCCACTACCTTTAACGCCGCTCCCAAGAAGTCTAAACTCCTACCTACTCTATGGTGGATGCTCAGTGACCCGAGCAGGTCACGCAGGTGAGCGACATCTACGCTCAAAAGTTTCTGCATGTGTGACTGGGGAAACATGTGAATCATGTTATTAGTCTCTTCCACCACGCGCCTGTATTCTGAGAGATTTGCCGTGTGTCTCACGAATGCAAATTCTTCCCATACTAATATTCGACCATCAATGATGGGAATGTACTTGGCCTGCGAGTAGTCCGTGACGTGTGCCGATGTTAGGGTCAAAAGGAATAACAGAGGTATAGTAGTGAACCTGTAATTTTCGGATTTATTGTAGTGTTTTGCAAAATTTAAGAAGCCCACCACCAAGCATATAAAATAAAGCGTAGAATAGCCGAAGTAAAAACAATGGTAATGACAAATAAAAAACAAGAAAGGAAAGCTAACTTCGGGCGGAGCCGAAGTTGATATACCCTTGCAGTTCAGTCGCAGTCCGCTAGGTGGCGCCACCCATCTTATTTTATTAGATATATAGCGGATCGTTTATAGTCGGCCGATCCGTATGAAAATTGGCAGATCAGATTGTTTTCCCCAAAATAGAATCTGTACCAAATCCCATCTTTCTAACTTAAAAAACACCAAAGTTATGCCAATTTTGATCGTTCTATGACAGCTATAGGATATAGTTGGCCGATCCTTACGAAATTTTGTACATAAGATATTTTGGTCAAATATAACATGTGTAACTCCCAACCCTCTAACTTAAAAAACACCAAAGTTATGGCATTTCCGATCAATCAGTTATATGGCAGCTATAGGATATAGTCGACCGATCCCGGCCGTTCCGACTTATATACTGCCTGCAAAGGAAAGAAGGGTGTGTGCAAAGTTTCAACTCGATAGCTTTAAAACTGAGAGACTAGTTTGCGTAGAAACAGACAGACGGACAGACGGACCGACGGACAGACGGACAGACGGACATGCTCATATCGACTCAGGAGGTGATCCTGATCAAGAATATATATACTTTATAGGGTCGGAGATGTCTCTTTCACTGCGTTGCACACTTTTGACCAAAATTATAATACCCTCTGCAAGGGTATAACAAGAAAGGAAAGCTAACTTCGGGCGGAGCCGAAGTTTATATACCCTTGCAGTTCAGTCGCAGTCTGCTAGGTGGCGCCACGCATCTTATATTAAAAGATATGTAGCGGATCGTATATAGTCGGCCGATCCTTATGAAATTTGGCATATTGAATTATTTTTCCCAAAATAGAATCTGTACCAAATCCCATCTTTCTAACTTAAAAAACACCAAAGTTATGCCAATTTCGATCGTTCTATGACAGCTATAGGATATAGTCGGCCGATCCTTGCGAAATTTTGTACATAAGATATTTTGGTCAAATATAACATGTGTACAAACTCCCAACCCTCTAACTTAAGAAACACCAAAGTTATGGCATTTCCGATCAATCAGTTATATGGCAGCTATAGGATATAGTCGACCGATCCCGGCCGTTCCGACTTATATACTGCCTGCAAAGGAAAGAAGGGTGTGTGCAAAGTTTCAACTCGATAGCTCCAAAACTGAGAGACTAGTTTGCGTAGAAACGGACAGACGGACAGACGGACATGCTCATATCGACTCAGGAGGTGATCCTGATCAAGAATATATATACTTTATAGGGTCGGAGATGTCTCCATCACTGCGTTGCACACTTTTGACCAAAATTATAATACCCTCTGCAAGGGTATAATAAGAAAACTTATGCCAATTGGCTAGGATTAAAAAATGTGAAAAAAGTAGTAAAAATTATCAGACGAATCAAGTCAACATGACCATGCCTCGTCTACCTAAGGTTGTCCTTGTGGACCACCCTCCCCTTAATGAGGACTGTGGTCCCCATGTCCGCTTCCACAACTTTCTCTTCACACAATGGAGAGAGTTTGTTGCCTAGTCGCCTGTTGGATTTTACCAGGACTTTTTCGCCAACTTCGAACACCCTGTTTTGTCGGGAAGCATTTTCCCTGTTTCTGAGCTTATCTTGGGCAATCCAAATCTTATCCTGAATCTCATACAATGGTTCTTCCGATTGTGTTTGTATCACGTCGGCCGGCCTCTTGTCGATGACCGAATGGATAGAATTATTGTATCTGGCTGTGGCCAGCAAGATTAGCTCGACGGTGTCACTGATGCCTTGATCAATTTTAAGGCACCTGGCGAGCTCCACCAGAGTGCTGTGGAAGCGCTCCACTTGTCCGTATGAGGTACTGTGGAGGGGCGGTGCGTTTGAAACGTTAACGCCGAAATGGTTTTCCAGCATGGTCAAAATGGTGTGCGATTTTAACGATGGTTCGTTGTCGCAATATATGACCTTGGTTTTAGGGAAAACATTCATCAGCAGTAGTAATGCCGGTTTCAGGTCCTCTATGGTTCTAGAGGAAATTGGTTGGACTATGCCAAATTTCGAGAATTTGTCAATGCACGTAAGGAAATGTTTTTTGTCCGTGGAAAAAATGTCTATGTGTAGCATTTCTCCTACATGAGATGGGAGTGGCGTCTCGCCAAGCTCATGCTTTTTGGGGTGTCTGTCATACTTCGCCTTAGCGCATGTCCTACAATTAGCGACTATTTCGCTTGCTAGTTTAGCCATTTTCGGGAAGTAGTACTCGGAGAGTACTTGCTTCACGTTTTCTTGGGCAGACCTGTGAGCTCTATTGAGCTCGACAGTGAGAATTTCCTGTCTTTCGTCAATTGCAAAAATATCCGTTACTCGGTTTTTGCAGTGCCAAAATTTGGTGGCAGGGAACTGCCGAACCAATTTGTCCTGTACCATTCGCAATGGATGGCGTTTACGCCTTTAGGAACTATTACGTCCGCGAGCTCCTCCAGCAATGACTCCTCGCAAGAGAAGTCAATGTTATGCCGTCTCTTATTTCCAAAGAGAACGAAGCTGCGTTTCGACGAACAGCGGGCTTCTTCCAGAGTTATCTGGTTTTGGAAGCAATTTAGAGGCTTGTCCGTTGATGGGATAGTGTGGGTTAGCGACAGCTCACTGTGGATTGTGGCCGCGCTTGAAAACGCCTCCTCTTCTTCTACAACGTTGAGTTGTTGCTTTGAGAGGGCATCTGCAACGAGGTTGTCTTTGCCAGGCATGTAATGAACCTTGGCACCATACTCGTCGATGCGTTCTTTCCACCTTTTAATTTTCGTATTCGGATTAGAATCCGACACCGCGTAGGTCAGAGGTTGGTGGTCAGTGTAGACATTTATGTCTTTGACCCCATACAGGTAGTGACGCAGCTTTCCTAGTGCCCAAACTATGGCTAACAGCTCCCTTTCGTTGGTAGCGTAGTTAACCTCTCTGTCCTTTAAGGTCCTGGAGATCATAGTCATGGGTCGTCCCTTTTGGGAAAGCACTGCGCCAATGCCGTATGCCGAGGCATCTGTCGTTAGATCAATTGCCATTTTATAATCGGGATAGCTGAGGATGACATCCTCTGAAGCAAGAATGTTACGCAACTTATGGAAAGCAAGCCGTTGCTGCTCGCTAAATTGCACCTGGATATTCCTGGATCTGTGCCTACTGACACTTCCATGCTCCCCTTTAAGTATTTCATATATGGGCCTAGCTATTGATACGAAATCTTTGATGAAGCATCGGTAATAACTGGCCAGGCCAAGGAACGATCTCACCTCGAATACATTTTTGGGTTCGGGGAATTCCTGTATGGCCTTGATTTTTTCTGGGTCTGTTGTGGTACCTTTATTAGTGACAATAAAGCCCAAGAAACTACCGCTCTTTTTAAAGAAACGCGATTTTTGAGCCGACACCCTCATGTTGGCGTCGAGCAGGCTCTTAAGAACCCAATCCACATGCCATATGTGGGCGTTTTCGTCTTCTGAAAAAACGATGACATCATCAACGTAGACATAGCAAAATTTGCCAATCTGCTCTCGCAGTATGTCGTCGATGGTTCTCTGGAAGATGCTGGCAGCATTCTTCAAGCCAAACGGAAGACGGCGAAACTCGTACTTTCCTCGGTTAACGGAAAAGGAAGTCTTTTCGCGGTCACGCTCTGCCAGAGTGATCTGGTGGTAGCCTGACTTCAGATCAAGTGTCGTGAAGTATTTGGCTTTGCCTAAATTCCCTAGTATCATAGAGATATTTGGCATGGGATAGCGATCGGGTATCGTCCTCTCGTTCAATTTGCGAAAGTCCAACACGAGTCGCATTTTTCGGTTGCCTGCTTCGTCAGTGCCCTTTTTGTCTACTACCCATATTGGGTTATTGTAGGGGGACTTTGATTTTTGTATTATGCCATTCTTTAGCAACTCTTGGATTTCGCTGTTGACAAAATCTGCAGCCCCCATTGGGTATGGGTAAAGCTTTGCATAAATGGGCTCCTCGCTTACCGTCCTGATGGTAGCTACCACCGACGTGTTGTAAGGCAGGGCCTCGTTGGGGTTTGCGAAGGCTTTCTTTCGTTTGCCAAGCATTTTGATAAAGGCATCTTTAACTAGAGGTGGCGCGCCCGAGCAATCAATGTTGGTAAAATTGACGTCGGGGCACGATTGGAACTCTAAATTTTCTACTTCGGAGCCCCATTTGAGGTGGCCGGAAGCTAGACAAAGCGATGCCCCTGCCTGTTTTAACAGGTCAAGACCAATTATGGCATCAAAGGAGGACAAATCTGGTAATATGAAGAACGTGGCCTTCAAGTTAAATAGGGAAACATAACACTTTTTAGTGATAGTGGTGACGCCATGGATCGAATGTATCGTAAATGGCGATTCTACTGAACGGACACCTTTCAATCCCTCGTATGGACGGATGAAATTTTTTGCCGCGCCCGTATCTATTAAAAGTCTCATGTTTACCCTCGCTACTCTTCGTCTGATGACAGGTAGCAGGGATTTTCCCCTAAAAAATTAATTGCGTCTGAGTCATATTCGAGGATAGCATCGTCACTGACTTCTTGTGCGCGCTTGAAGCTGCGGCGGTATAATCCTCGGTTCCATTTGGGCTTTGGGTGATGTGGTTTACCCTCTGCCTTTTGGGCGGGCCGGACCGATCGGATCCGGCCGGCTTCCTATTTTGGTAGGCCGGCGCTTGAGATGGCTTGAGCAACCTAGACATTGAAGGGTCAACATCCATGGGCTCTGGCGTGTTTTCGTGACGCCTGTCACCGCTCAGAGCGGAGTGCACCTGAGCCTTGTGTTGTTTGGTGAAGTGCGGGCTTTTACCCGCACCCCCTTGGGAGTGCCCTTGATATGATGTTTGTTGGCGACACGGTTGCCATTCCAAAAAAATTTTTTGTACCAAAATTTTGAAAAAATGTACCAATTTGAGTAAAAATGTACCACAAATTTTCCTCGGTATTTTTTAAAACTAAAATTTCTTAACGTTTTTTTAAAATGATCTTTTATTATTTCACGTTTCATTTTTTACTTCAAATTATAGTAGTAGTATAGTATATAGCGTATAAAAAAAACAGAACTTTCCTTAAACAATAATAAATTAAATTTAAACTTAGTTCATTTTTAAAAATGAACAGTCTTTTGGAGACCAAACATAGTGAAGGTCTTTACAATAAATCAATTCTTTACAATACATAATATTATTTAGTGTCTTAAATTCTAATTTATTTCGTAATTTAGTTTTTATTAAAGAAATTTCAAAAAATTTTCTCTCTGCAGCTGCAGAGCTGTGTGGCAACGACATCAAGTTATATATGAATTCTATCAAGCTTTTGAACAGCGGTTCGTCAAGACCGTTTTTTTACTTATTACTTATATTTTTATAACTGTTTACGTAGTGATGGACCTTACGTTGGCGCATACATATTTTCTCAATTTGAGATGGAACATCGCAAATCGACTGCATGCGATATTTTTCAGTGTTAGTAATGGTTCTATTTCTAACTGATACAAAATTTGTGCTTGGTGGTAATATGTGTGAACATAAAATTAAAAAAAAAAAAATAGACCAGGCATATTGAAAATGTACCAAAATGAAAAAAAGTGATCCAATGTACCAACGCATAAAAAATGGACCATTTGTTAAAATAATATGTGTGAACATAAAATTTTTTGAAAAAAAAACTAGACCAGGCATATTGAAAATGTACCAAAATGAAAAAAAGTGATCCAATGTACCAACGCATAAAAAATGGACCAGTTTTGGTACATTTGTACCAAAAATGACAACCGTGGTTGGCGATCTTGCGCCTTTGGAACTTGTTTCCTGTCCCTATCTTCCAGGCTCTTCGCGAACGATGCTGCGAAGGTGTACCTCTCGGGGTTTGATTCAACTTCTTGCGCCAATGCCAGCGCAGTTGGCATGACCTTCGGCTTTGCCGAGAAAAGGACATCGGAGAGGCTGCGCTTGAGGCCCGAAATAAAAATACGGAGCGCATCATCCCGGAACTTTTCGCATAAAATTCTTGCCGCCGATGTTTCGTACGACATAGTTGCCTTATTAGTGAGGAAGGTGAGTTTCTTCTCGACCTCGTCATAGTATTGCAGAAGCGTGAGGCTTCCCTGTCTGAGGGTGCCCATTTCCTGCTCGATGACGTGAATCTGTCGTTTGTCACTATATGTGAAATCTAGGCGGTCTATAATCGCATCAAAATTCAATATTGTGCCAAACGAGGATAGCACTGCATCGGCAGGGCCCCTAATCTTAATCCTAATTATGACTACCGCCTGATAATGGCGTGAGCTATTAACATAATTCCTAAAAATGTAATACGCAGCTACCGCCGCTTGCCGCCAAGAGACGTACGTTTCTTGTGCCCCGTAAATTCGGGCAGGCATTTAACGGCATCTAAAGGCTCATTGCAATGAACATTGTCTTTGATGTCAATGGGCTCATAAACCTTGATTTTTGGAGCCTCTGCTTGTGCGGGTGCGACATGCACCGCTGCCACCTGAGCGGCCAACTGCTGCGGCTTGGCGCAATTCCTGCTCTTTGTTGACCCTTTCTGCCAAGGCATGGTTAACCGCGGCCTGAATTACAACTTTAAGCTGTTCTGGGTCCATAATTCCTACTGTGGGGTTAGTACGCGGGGGCCCTTCGCTATCAGATTCTGAGTCACTAGCGTATTGTTTATTCTCCCTGTACCGCTGGAATGGAGAGCTCATATGTGGCCAAGTTAAATTGCACCGGTAGGGGAATGTTTGCTCAAGCTATTCTGCCCATGAAGGCAGTTGGCATGGCAGACGGACAGACGGACCGACGGACAGACGGACAGACGGACATGCTCATATCGACTCAGGAGGTGATCCTGATCAAGAATATATACACTTTATAGGGTCGGAGATGTCTCTTTCACTGCGTTGCACACTTTTGACCAAAATTATAATACCCTCTGCAAGGGTATAACAAGAAAGGAAAGCTAACTTCGGGCGGAGCCGAAGTTTATATACCCTTGCAGTTCAGTCGCAGTCCGCTAGGTGGCGCCACGCATCTTATATTATAAGATATGTAGCGGATCGTATATAGTCGGCCGATCCTTATGAAATTTGGCATATTGAATTATTTTTCCCAAAATAGAATCTGTACCAAATCCCATCTTTCTAACTTAAAAAACACCAAAGTTATGCCAATTTCGATCGTTCTATGACAGCTATAGGATATAGTCGGCCGATCCTTATGAAATTTTGTACACAAGATATTTTGGTCAAATATAACATGTGTGGAAAGTCCCAACCCTCTAACTTAAAAAACACCAAAGTTATGGCATTTCCGATCAATCAGTTATATGGCAGCTATAGGATATAGTCGACCGATCCCGGCCGTTCCGACTTATATACTGCCTGCAAAGGAAAGAAGGGTGTGTGCAAAGTTTCAACTCGATAGCTCCAAAACTGAGAGACTAGTTTGCGTAGAAACGGACAGACGGACAGACGGACATGCTCATATCGACTCAGGAGGTGATCCTGATCAAGAATATATATACTTTATAGGGTCGGAGATGTCTCCTTCACTGCGTTGCACACTTTTGACCAAAATTATAATACCCTCTGCAAGGGTATAATAAGAAAACTTATGCCAATTGGCTAGGATTAAAAAATGTGAAAAAAGTAGTAAAAATTATCAGACGAATCAAGTCAACATGACCATGCCTCGTCTACCTAAGGTTGTCCTTGTGGACCACCCTCCCCTTAATGAGGACTGTGGTCCCCATGTCCGCTTCCACAACTTTCTCTTCACACAATGGAGAGAGTTTGTTGCCTAGTCGCCTGTTGGATTTTACCAGGACTTTTTCGCCAACTTCGAACACCCTGTTTTGTCGGGAAGCATTTTCCCTGTTTCTGAGCTTATCTTGGGCAATCCAAATCTTATCCTGAATCTCATACAATGGTTCTTCCGATTGTGTTTGTATCACGTCGGCCGGCCTCTTGTCGATGACCGAATGGATAGAATTATTGTATCTGGCTGTGGCCAGCAAGATTAGCTCGACGGTGTCACTGATGCCTTGATCAATTTTAAGGCACCTGGCGAGCTCCACCAGAGTGCTGTGGAAGCGCTCCACTTGTCCGTATGAGGTACTGTGGAGGGGCGGTGCGTTTGAAACGTTAACGCCGAAATGGTTTTCCAGCATGGTCAAAATGGTGTGCGATTTTAACGATGGTTCGTTGTCGCAATATATGACCTTGGTTTTAGGGAAAACATTCATCAGCAGTAGTAATGCCGGTTTCAGGTCCTCTATGGTTCTAGAGGAAATTGGTTGGACTATGCCAAATTTCGAGAATTTGTCAATGCACGTAAGGAAATGTTTTTTGTCCGTGGAAAAAATGTCTATGTGTAGCATTTCTCCTACATGAGATGGGAGTGGCGTCTCGCCAAGCTCATGCTTTTTGGGGTGTCTGTCATACTTCGCCTTAGCGCATGTCCTACAATTAGCGACTATTTCGCTTGCTAGTTTAGCCATTTTCGGGAAGTAGTACTCGGAGAGTACTTGCTTCACGTTTTCTTGGGCAGACCTGTGAGCTCTGTTGTGCTCGACAGTGAGAATTTCCTGTCTTTCGTCAATTGCAAAAATATCCGTTACTCGGTTTTTGCAGTGCCAAAATTTGGTGGCAGGGAACTGCTGAACCAATTTGTCCTGTACCATTCGCAATGGATGGCGTTTACGCCTTTAGGAACTATTACGTCCGCGAGCTCCTCCAGCAATGACTCCTCGCAAGAGAAGTCAATGTTATGCCGTCTCTTATTTCCAAAGAGAACGAAGCTGCGTTTCGACGAACAGCGGGCTTCTTCCAGAGTTATCTGGTTTTGGAAGCAATTTAGAGGCTTGTCCGTTGATGGGATAGTGTGGGTTAGCGACAGCTCACTGTGGATTGTGGCCGCGCTTGAAAACGCCTCCTCTTCTTCTACAACGTTGAGTTGTTGCTTTGAGAGGGCATCTGCAACGAGGTTGTCTTTGCCAGGCATGTAATGAACCTTGGCACCATACTCGTCGATGCGTTCTTTCCACCTTTTAATTTTCGTATTCGGATTAGAATCCGACACCGCGTAGGTCAGAGGTTGGTGGTCAGTGTAGACATTTATGTCTTTGACCCCATACAGGTAGTGACGCAGCTTTCCTAGTGCCCAAACTATAGCTAACAGCTCCCTTTCGTTGGTAGCGTAGTTAACCTCTCTGTCCTTTAAGGTCCTGGAGATCATAGTCATGGGTCGTCCCTTTTGGGAAAGCACTGCGCCAATGCCGTATGCCGAGGCATCTGTCGTTAGATCAATTGCCATTTTATAATCGAATAGCTGAGGATGACATCCTCTGAAGCAAGAATGTTACGCAACTTATGGAAAGCAAGCCGTTGCTGCTCGCTAAATTGCACCTGGATATTCCTGGATCTGTGCCTACTGACACTTCCATGCTCCCCTTTAAGTATTTCATATATGGGCCTAGCTATTGATACGAAATCTTTGATGAAGCATCGGTAATAACTGGCCAGGCCAAGGAACGATCTCACCTCGAATACATTTTTGGGTTCGGGGAATTCCTGTATGGCCTTGATTTTTTCTGGGTCTGTTGTGGTACCTTTATTAGTGACAATAAAGCCCAAGAAACTACCGCTCTTTTTAAAGAAACGCGATTTTTGAGCCGACACCCTCATGTTGGCGTCGAGCAGGCTCTTAAGAACCCAATCCACATGCCGTATGTGGGCGTTTTCGTCTTCTGAAAAAACGATGACATCATCAACGTAGACATAGCAAAATTTGCCAATCTGCTCTCGCAGTATGTCGTCGATGGTTCTCTGGAAGATGCTGGCAGCATTCTTCAAGCCAAACGGAAGACGGCGAAACTCGTACTTTCCTCGGTTAACGGAAAAGGAAGTCTTTTCGCGGTCACGCTCTGCCAGAGTGATCTGGTGGTAGCCTGACTTCAGATCAAGTGTCGTGAAGTATTTGGCTTTGCCTAAATTCCCTAGTATCATAGAGATATTTGGCATGGGATAGCGATCGGGTATCGTCCTCTCGTTCAATTTGCGAAAGTCCAACACGAGTCGCATTTTTCGGTTGCCTGCTTCGTCAGTGCCCTTTTTGTCTACTACCCATATTGGGTTATTGTAGGGGGACTTTGATTTTTGTATTATGCCATTCTTTAGCAACTCTTGGATTTCGCTGTTGACAAAATCTGCAGCCCCCATTGGGTATGGGTAAAGCTTTGCATAAATGGGCTCCTCGCTTACCGTCCTGATGGTAGCTACCACCGACGTGTTGTAAGGCAGGGCCTCGTTGGGGTTTGCGAAGGCTTTCTTTCGTTTGCCAAGCATTTTGATAAAGGCATCTTTAACTAGAGGTGGCGCGCCCGAGCAATCAATGTTGGTAAAATTGACGTCGGGGCACGATTGGAACTCTAAATTTTCTACTTCGGAGCCCCATTTGAGGTGGCCGGAAGCTAGACAAAGCGATGCCCCTGCCTGTTTTAACAGGTCAAGACCAATTATGGCATCAAAGGAGGACAAATCTGGTAATATGAAGAACGTGGCCTTCAAGTTAAATAGGGAAACATAACACTTTTTAGTGATAGTGGTGACGCCATGGATCGAATGTATCGTAAATGGCGATTCTACTGAACGGACACCTTTCAATCCCTCGTATGGACGGATGAAATTTTTTGCCGCGCCCGTATCTATTAAAAGTCTCATGTTTACCCTCGCTACTCTTCGTCTGATGACAGGTAGCAGGGATTTTCCCCTAAAAAATTAATTGCGTCTGAGTCATATTCGAGGATAGCATCGTCACTGACTTCTTGTGCGCGCTTGAAGCTGCGGCGGTATAATCCTCGGTTCCATTTGGGCTTTGGGTGATGTGGTTTACCCTCTGCCTTTTGGGCGGGCCGGACCGATCGGATCCGGCCGGCTTCCTATTTTGGTAGGCCGGCGCTTGAGATGGCTTGAGCAACCTAGACATTGAAGGGTCAACATCCATGGGCTCTGGCGTGTTTTCGTGACGCCTGTCACCGCTCAGAGCGGAGTGCACCTGAGCCTTGTGTTGTTTGGTGAAGTGCGGGCTTTTACCCGCACCCCCTTGGGAGTGCCCTTGATATGATGTTTGTTGGCGACACGGTTGCCATTCCAAAAAAATTTTTTGTACCAAAATTTTGAAAAAATGTACCAATTTGAGTAAAAATGTACCACAAATTTTCCTCGGTATTTTTTAAAACTAAAATTTCTTAACGTTTTTTTAAAATGATCTTTTATTATTTCACGTTTCATTTTTTACTTCAAATTATAGTAGTAGTATAGTATATAGCGTATAAAAAAAACAGAACTTTCCTTAAACAATAATAAATTAAATTTAAACTTAGTTCATTTTTAAAAATGAACAGTCTTTTGGAGACCAAACATAGTGAAGGTCTTTACAATAAATCAATTCTTTACAATACATAATATTATTTAGTGTCTTAAATTCTAATTTATTTCGTAATTTAGTTTTTATTAAAGAAATTTCAAAAAATTTTCTCTCTGCAGCTGCAGAGCTGTGTGGCAACGACATCAAGTTATATATGAATTCTATCAAGCTTTTGAACAGCGGTTCGTCAAGACCGTTTTTTTACTTATTACTTATATTTTTATAACTGTTTACGTAGTGATGGACCTTACGTTGGCGCATACATATTTTCTCAATTTGAGATGGAACATCGCAAATCGACTGCATGCGATATTTTTCAGTGTTAGTAATGGTTCTATTTCTAACTGATACAAAATTTGTGCTTGGTGGTAATATGTGTGAACATAAAATTAAAAAAAAAAAAATAGACCAGGCATATTGAAAATGTACCAAAATGAAAAAAAGTGATCCAATGTACCAACGCATAAAAAATGGACCATTTGTTAAAATAATATGTGTGAACATAAAATTTTTTGAAAAAAAAACTAGACCAGGCATATTGAAAATGTACCAAAATGAAAAAAAGTGATCCAATGTACCAACGCATAAAAAATGGACCAGTTTTGGTACATTTGTACCAAAAATGACAACCGTGGTTGGCGATCTTGCGCCTTTGGAACTTGTTTCCTGTCCCTATCTTCCAGGCTCTTCGCGAACGATGCTGCGAAGGTGTACCTCTCGGGGTTTGATTCAACTTCTTGCGCCAATGCCAGCGCAGTTGGCATGACCTTCGGCTTTGCCGAGAAAAGGACATCGGAGAGGCTGCGCTTGAGGCCCGAAATAAAAATACGGAGCGCATCATCCCGGAACTTTTCGCATAAAATTCTTGCCGCCGATGTTTCGTACGACATAGTTGCCTTATTAGTGAGGAAGGTGAGTTTCTTCTCGACCTCGTCATAGTATTGCAGAAGCGTGAGGCTTCCCTGTCTGAGGGTGCCCATTTCCTGCTCGATGACGTGAATCTGTCGTTTGTCACTATATGTGAAATCTAGGCGGTCTATAATCGCATCAAAATTCAATATTGTGCCAAACGAGGATAGCACTGCATCGGCAGGGCCCCTAATCTTAATCCTAATTATGACTACCGCCTGATAATGGCGTGAGCTATTAACATAATTCCTAAAAATGTAATACGCAGCTACCGCCGCTTGCCGCCAAGAGACGTACGTTTCTTGTGCCCCGTAAATTCGGGCAGGCATTTAACGGCATCTAAAGGCTCATTGCAATGAACATTGTCTTTGATGTCAATGGGCTCATAAACCTTGATTTTTGGAGCCTCTGCTTGTGCGGGTGCGACATGCACCGCTGCCACCTGAGCGGCCAACTGCTGCGGCTTGGCGCAATTCCTGCTCTTTGTTGACCCTTTCTGCCAAGGCATGGTTAACCGCGGCCTGAATTACAACTTTAAGCTGTTCTGGGTCCATAATTCCTACTGTGGGGTTAGTACGCGGGGGCCCTTCGCTATCAGATTCTGAGTCACTAGCGTATTGTTTATTCTCCCTGTACCGCTGGAATGGAGAGCTCATATGTGGCCAAGTTAAATTGCACCGGTAGGGGAATGTTTGCTCAAGCTATTCTGCCCATGAAGGCAGTTGGCATGGCAAGGGGTGTGCGGGGTCGGAGCCGCCGCTCTAGCGACAAGTAAATGAGCTCGTCAAATCGAGCCGGTGCCCTGCCAAGCAGCGATAGGGTCAAGGGTATGCGGGGACTGAGCCTCCGCTATGAGAAACAAAGAAATGAATAGCAAGAATTTGCCATACAAATGTATATGCAGCGGGATCGGATTTCCAGCAGTGGCCGAGTGGGGGTAATAAAAAAAAATGTATTGCGAGGCAAATACTAAGAATTTAGGGTCTAAGCAAAGAGGCACAACGAATTATATAAACAAATTCACAATTTATGAATATCCAAACTGCAGAATTAAACGCCGATATTAAGTGAAAAATAATTTTAAATAAATTCACGACAAATTTGTTCGTTAGCGGCGGCCTAGTGCTTTAGAGATATTTAATATCCGTATTTATTTTTGGCAGTAAAATGCAAACAATACACAGACAGCATAAAACAAATATTATCATCGCACATATAATTCACCATTAAATTGTCAATCAAATAATGAGTTAATTAGTTTTTACTTAATACAAAGTTAACACAAAAATATTAAAGTGGAGCTGCAGAAATTATTCCGGCAGCGATTTATTTTATTTATTTTGAAGCTAAACTAATGCAGATATAGGAAAGTATATGTAATTGGAGGTGCTCACTTACATGTTTCCCCAATTTGCTACAGTGGGTACTTTAAGAGGTTGGGCGCCAATTAATAAGATGTTGTGCGGTGATGATTCGCCGTCGACAAATTTTATTCCGCCACGGATTGTTCCTGGAGATGTAAGGTTGGGGCAACAGGCCCTTTGATGTCTTCTAGCCGGCTGGCCGTAGAATATCCAATTAGGAAGATTAGGTTGGAGGGATGACTGTCCCTCTTTATCTGCTGGCCTAGAGACTCAGTCAGATTTGTAATAATAAATGCTTTACGACGGATCGTCGGAGTTTCAGTATGAGAGCGATGGCTCTTTATTTCATAATTGTCAAAACAGAACTGAACTTAAGAACTAACAAAAGTGAGACTCATAGCGGCCACTCCAATGGGCAGTGCTTGCCGGCTATGCACGAGCTTCCGGCCAGACGCTGGGTCAGCAATTTGGCCGGAGCGAGCTGTCGGACGATCGGTCGTTGCCGTCGCCCGGTTGACTTAGTTAACTTGCATACCCCTCGCGCCTACACTTGAGAGCGCATAGCAATATACATAAGTATATAGATACGTAGCCGTCTCTCTGCCGCTGCCTGCGAGCAGCGCAGCTATGAGACTTAGCCTTAGTTAGACTTAAAGAATATTGTAAAAAGCAGAGACCTTTCGGTCGTTGGAGCGGCACCATTGCTGCTCCAATAAAATAAACTCCAAACACATTTCAATACAAAATAAAACCAAACATATTTCAATACAAAACAAAACCAAACTTATTTCAGTATACATCTGTAGGCACTGCAATTCCTTTTACAAATTGCAACGGATTGTTGCGTATAGCATGTTCTCTTTATAAGGCTAAAAGAGCGCCAACAATGGCACCATGTTTAGGTGTACTGAGCTAGGCACGCACCATTATTTCACGATTTACAAAACAGCGGACAAATTCCCTTGTATCGTTGGCCCCCATCTTTGGATTTGATGGGTTGATTTTGAGTAGACTGGAATATTCCAACCTGTTCTATGATGCAAAACATCTAGTTTTGTTACCCTACAATGCTACAAATGTAGAAATGATCCTAAGAGAATTACATGAGACCAACATGCATTGCGGCGCCCAAGCTATTGCTATATTCGATAACAATACTAGATCAACTGTAGCAGAGTCAAGCCCAAATTAACGAGCCAAATTAAGGGAAATCTACCAGCCAAAAATTAAAGCTCGAAGCCACCAACCAAAAACACCATAGTTCAACATTGCCAAGGACACCATAGTTCAACATTGCAACAAAAAAGAAATGAACTGTTTGGTCATTGATATTTTTTAATGCCGTTCTAAATAATAACACACAAGTTACATTATAAAACGTTATAATGTTCTTTATTTTTCGGGCATATAAAAATGGAGAGAGGCACAGAAGATCCAATTTATGATGTGTACGCAATAAGATGAGAGGCGAAAGTAAAAGCCCGCCTTAGAACATAGGCTGAGCAAAAGCTTAATGCTAAAAATAAAGAGTCGTGGCCAAGCGGCCGAGAGAACTACACTCACGTAACCTTTTACAGGTGCCTTAGATCTGGCTTATAATAAAATAGAACTCAAAAATCCACACCAGTGACTCCAAAGACCTGGCAACCACTGACTCCATAATTTTCTCTAGCAACCAAAGCTTGGTGTGGAAGCACCGGGTACATATGTTCACTGCGTTCGTCAGCGTCAGATATGTATATTTCACACCTGGAAATTGACAATTATATAGCCAAAATGACTGGAAGGCTTCTAGACAGTATAATTGGATGACGACTATGAAAATCCATCGTCGAATTTTTTTAACGACCGTCCTCACGCAAAAGACCAAACTTATCCAAAAAAGAAAAGGATGAGGCAAGTGTGCTGGATGGCGAGATCTCCCTTCCATTCTGAAGCTCCTCTATGTCATTCCAAAAAGTCACACGCTGGGTTCCAGACTTGATGTCGCTGTTAGTGACACCCTTGTGACGAAATAAAAAAGCTTGTGCACATAAGCAAATACCCGCTGCATTGGTAAAAATGAATAAGCATACTTGGAGATTGGATTAGCAGCTGCTGGCTACTGATCATGGACCATGAAACCACATGCTATCATCAATTAACTTCTTGGGAAGAGCACCACGCGACAGGATTGTCTGCAGATTTAAAGAGGTAGGGACATATCGCCACCCCCTTGGCGACGAAAACATTAAACCGACCGGGCTCCTCCCCAATCCAGGACAACGCCACAGTAGAATCGCACCAGCCGAAATACTTCCCAGCGTAAACCTTCAACTGAGCTACCTCCAACATTAGCCGAGCCAGAAACTCTGATCCAGATAATTTTATTACATCTAGGGTTAAATCAGGGGAATCTAAATGTGACAATAGATAACACGAAAAGAATCATGATCCGCAAAATTATATCTGCAAATTGGTAACCAAAGGGGTCGGAAGGACCTGGTTGTCTTGTTTGGAACAGAAAAAAGTATCTTTTCCAATAAAAGTTTCGAGTGATCATGATCCCAGCACAAGTACGACGTACCTACAATGGTGGTAGGTCTAATAACTTTAGCCGACAACAATATGATGGAAGGAGACCATCTGATTTTAAAGCAAATTAAAGAAACTGCTTTTGCACTGATTCAAAACTTCTTTGATGAACCATATTCTGCGGACTCCAAACGCATGAACAGTATTCCAGGATCGGTAGAAAATACAATGTTTTAGTGGTGAAGAGATCATCAAAATCTTTTGACCAACGCTTCATAAAAGCAAGCACTCCTCTGGGTTTATTAACTGATACAGAAACATGTCCATTAAACGACAGCTAGCGAAAAGAACTCCAAGAGAACTCCTTCATTAAGGAAACCCGATTTAAAAAGTAATTCCCAAGTGAGTACGAGATGACAAGAGGCGTGCTACGATTAAACGTCATAACCTTGCACATTGAGTAGTTTAGTGAGAGGTCAGAAGAAGGCTTCATCAAGGTCAAATTGTAGATGTCTATGAAGGAAGTGGTCATAGAAAGAAAATCAGAGCTTGACATCTTCAGCATACATAAGTGTAGTAGCATAGCTTACGACACTACGTAATTCGTTAACAAAGAGAATACACTTGCAAGTCTTCGTATGTATATTAGCATTAGCGGACCGAAAAACAATTGACGGTCGTATTGTTTGTTTAATTAATGTATTTATTTATATTAGTAAAGAAACCGATTTTTTTTTTTGAAGCTTGATTTTATTTATTGGATCTTCTCTTTATGAGTCTAACAATAAGGTTGCAAATCGTAAAATAATACGTTATCTAACAGTTTAATTTAACTGAAGAGAGACTACATGGTCCTAATAATTAGCGCTGGATTGGAAGGTCGTTGCGGTGTAGGCGGGAACTGCTAGAAATTCGCGTGAGGGCTCTCGCGAGATGATTTGGATGTACTGTTAGCCTGTTGTAGTACTTTGTTGTAATTTGTGCTATCTCTTCTCTGACGAGTGGTATGTCAAAGTCCCTGTGAATGTTTGTATTCCGAACGTACCACGGTAACCCGGTAATGGTTCTGAGAATTTTTGACTGTGTTCTTTGCAATATATCCACACTGCTGTTACTGGCATTCCCCCACAACTGAGAGCCGTACATCCAGATTGGTTACAGAACTGTGTTGTATAAGAGTACCTTATAGTCCAGGCTAAGGGTCGAGCGGCTATTTATAAGCCAGTGGAGGTTGCTGGCTTTGAGCTTTAAATGAGTTCTTTTGGCTTCAATGTGGCTGCGCCAAGTAAGACGTCTATCGAGGTGTACGCCAAGATATGTCACTTCATTTGCTACCGGAACCACTGTGTTGTTTAGAATAAGTGGGGGGCAGTCTTGCCTGTTAAGTGTGAACGTTACGTGTTTGCATTTTTGTTCGTTAACTTTGATTCGCCAGTCGGATAGCCATTTCTCCGATTTATAACTGATTTATGGATGCACTTTATGCAGTTTATTCAAAAATTTGCACACACACATGTGTTTAAACAATGGGCATAACTGAAATAACTGAGATGCTCAGGAGATCCAATATATGATGTGTACGCAATGAGATGAGTGGCGAGAGTAAAAATAGGCTGAGCGAAAACTCGCTAGCTTAATGCTAAAGCAGTCGTGGCCGAGATGCCGAGACGAGTCAGCTTGCGACCAACAATAGTGATAAAATAAATGAAGATAAGAGTAGTTATTCTATTTTAATGATGAAAATTCTACGAACGTCTGGGAACCACGAACCAAATTTATTTTCGCGCGGTTCCCACTGCATACGTACAGCCCACCTCCCGCCTAACCGACCGAGGGGCGCCTGCCGCATAACGTACGGCTCGAATCGCGGGAATAAATTCGAGTTAGTATAATGAGTATAGTATATAAGTTTAAATAGAAGGATTATAAAGAAAACGAGGAAGAATTAGTATGTTCTTGTAGGTAATTTAAAATGGAGGTTTTCAAATTTGACAGGGAAGAAAGAGAAATAATATTATACAGACCATTGTAGTTCGAACATAAAATCCTAAGGGGATCATGCTGTGCATATGTCGATCTACAATGGCTTAAGAATAAAGGACTAAAGTTTCTGGTCCTTCTATTCGGAACGTTAAACTGTAAGCGTGTTAGTAAGTGCTGGCTATCTACATCACCATTAATAAGGTTGTGTAGGAAAACGACACCCAGCATTGTTCTACGATTTTTTAAGGAGGGTAAGTTTATTAGTAGGAGTCTACTATTATACGAAGGTAGGTGAAGATTTGCGTCCCAGTTAAGTCCCCTAAGAGCAAATAATAAGAAGTTTTTTTGTACGGATTCTATGCGGTCTTGATGAACACCGTATTGGGGACACCAGACACATGAACCGTACTCCAGTATCGGGCGGACCAAGGATATAAATAAGCTTTTAGTAATGTAAGGGTCGTTTAATTCCTTAGCCCATCTTTTAATAAAACCGACAACACCTTTAGCCTTATTAACCATTGAAGAAATATGGTCGGAAAATTTAAGTTTTATGTCTAAGAGGACACCAAGATCATTAACCTGAGTTAATTTTTCTAAGGCAATCCCAGAGAGATTGTACGAAGCCTGGTGAGGACTAGTACGATAAAAAGACATAAGTTTGTATTTTGATCCGTTAAGTACTAAGTCATTAGCTAAACACCATTTTTGAAAATTGTCAAGATCCGACTGGAGTCTGTTTTGGGCAGACGGGAACTTATATTGCAGACAAAGCTTAACATCGTCTGCGTACATTAGTACCAGCGCGTTCGTTATGGATGGGGGCAAGTCATTTATAAAAAGAGTGAATAGTAATGGGCCAAGATGGCTTCCTTGAGGGACTCCAGATGTGGCACGGACTAAGCGGGAGTATTGATTTTTAAATAAGACTCTCTGTGTTCTTCCATTTAAATAGCTGGAGATCCACGTAATGAGGTCGGTTGAGAATCCCAAAAGATTTAGTTTACTCAACAAGAGTGAGTGATTAACTGAATCAAATGCTTTACTAAAGTCTGTGTAAATAACATCAGTTTGAAGTCCCTTTTGGAAGCCATCTAAAACAAAGTATGTCAACTCCAATAAATTAGTGGTGGTAGAGCGACGCTTAATGAAACCATGCTGACATGGAGAAATTATTGATGAGCATAGGTGTTGCAAATGAGGAGTTATTAATTTTTCGAATAACTTTGGAATCGATGACAATTTTGAGATGCCTCTGTAGTTGGCAGCATCGGATTTTTTCCCCTCTTTGTGCAGAGGAATTATGAAAGATTCCTTCCATTTAAAGGGGAAAATCGAAGATTCCAAAGATAAGTTAAATAGTTTTTAAAAAGGTTTGTACAGAGCTCTAGCACAGTATTTTAGCACACAGCCTGGCTAATAAACTGGCTTTACCTTTTGAAGATCAAATAATATATGGAACAAATATACGATTAGTTGGTTGAATGTTGTAAGCGTATGGCTGATCTGAAGTTTTAGGAGGTGAATACGTTATTTGGAAAAATTTTGAGAATAAATCAGCAATGGCCTGATCTGAAGTCGCTGATAAATTTGTATACGTAAGTAGGGAAGGAAAAGATACATGTTTACGCTTCGTGTTTTCAAAGTTATAAAGCTGCTTTGGATTCTGAGTGAACTGAATCCGACAGCGGCGAATATAATTTTTATAACATTCGGCGTTATGCACGGTGAAATTTAGCCGAGCTATTAAGTATCTTAAGTCAAATCACTTAAGTCAAAGAATGTATTTAATGTCAAATAAAATTTATCTAGGATGATATTTATATCAATGCATGCCAGAATATCG
Source organism: Drosophila ananassae (assembly GCF_017639315.1). Lineage (NCBI taxonomy): Eukaryota > Metazoa > Arthropoda > Insecta > Diptera > Drosophilidae > Drosophila > Drosophila ananassae. The sequence continues at coordinate 1,336,076 of NW_025319038.1, forward strand.
GACCAGTCAAAAGTATCAATTAATAAATTAAGTTTACGAAAATCAGCCTTACGAAAACAACGAATCTTCTTTGATACGCAGGAAGGCTTTTGATTGACACCAGAATTGGTTTCAATTGAAACTTCAAGCGTTGGGTGGTATGGATCTTCAGGGGTTGAGAGGGGCAACGCTCTGGAAAGTGTGGTACTATCTGGATCAGATACAAAACATAAGTCAAGAAGCCGACCTAACGAATTTCTAACATGGTTGATCTGGCCTAGGGACAAGTCAATGATGCCCGCCGTGAAATCATGATGGGTGGAAAGTGATAAGAAAGTTACATTTTCAGTAATTGACCAATTGAGTTCTGGTAAATTAAAGTCGCCAAGAACTACCAGAAGGTCAAAATCTGACATAAGATTGGAAACTGACTGTATAGCCGACAAGTGATACCAGTATGTAGGCGGCTCGGAAGATGGTGGGATGTAAGAACATGTAATAAACAAAGATTAAGCAGACAATATGACTTTAACGCAAATGAATTCGAAATCACAAAACTCTCGTAACTTTACCCCTTCAGAAACGAAATTGGAGTCAATAGAAATTAGGACTCCTCCTCCTCTTCGCAGAGGTCGGTCACGTCTAAAAGTGGTGTACTTCGGAACAAAAGATCTCCGGCTTTAACCAGGTTTCAGTAAAGACTATAATATTGGACGCAAAGGAAAGACTATCAGAATAGAGTCTAGGGAGCTTGCTACGTAGACCCCGACAATTCTGATAGGTAAGATTGATAGAAGATGTTAGTTTTTTGAAGAGTCGGATTGGACAGATGTTGGGAGCTTGACTCCAGCAGGCTCCGAATTTTTTTTCTTTACCTTACTCAGCTGATGCTCTTGTACAAATATGTCCTCTGGCCAGAAGCCAGGCGAACATATTGTCACAAACATAGGCACTGGCACACGTATCATGAAGGATGACATGCGCCTCGAGTAGGAGTATTTAAATTTCCTAATGTCTTCCACTCTAATAACGGCCTTAGTTTTGGCTTTGATATAAGCCGAGATATCAATCTCCGAGGTATCGGGGGCTAGCCGTGAGACAAATATTTGTCTAACAGGTGGTATTACCTGTAATGGTTTTGGTGCCACGATCGGTAATACCGCGGCATCAGTCCGTTCCGGGGGTCCCGGTTGCTCCCGTGAAACGGACCACAAGTAGACCCCGCATTACTTAACCACTTCGAGTGTTGCTCCCGGGAAACGGACCACGAGGAGATCCCGCGGCATACCAGTCTATTTCGAGTGTTGCTCCCGTGAAACCGACCACCAGTAGACCCCGCGTTACCTAACCTACTTTGAGTGTTGCTCCCGTGAAACGGACCGCCAGTAGGACCGGCCGATAAGGAATCAGCCGAACCACCATACCACCGGTACTTGAGGAAAACCAGCCCAGGACTTCAAGCATCCCACATCAACTCCAGCCTGATCACAGCAAGCGCCTGGTCAACCCGAGCAGTTCCTTGCAGAATCCAGGTAAATTTAGTCAGACTATTTACGGTCTTTGACTACTACTCCGGGACCTACCGCTACTCCCGCGAGTTCAAGTTTGACGTAGTTGCCGCATAACGCTCTACGGACGAACATATTACGTATCAAAATTTAAAATATTTTTATAGATTTTGAAGTTGAAGGTATTTTTTAAAATTTGAGATATTATAAAAAAAGTATTTGGGTACTTTTGTAAGTAAAAAGTAAATTTGGGTAAGTATTCCACATGGAATTCTTTGTAATTTTTGGCGAAAGTTTCTGGATGTATCGCAGATGAGCCTTTTCTGCCTGTTGCAATTTGGTCTGCCAAACACGACGCATACGCTTCTTTTCCCGCATATCCCGTTAAATTTATTGATTCGATTATAGTTTGTTTGCTTATACTTCCTTCTCTTGGGTAGATATTTGAATGTCCATCGTGGATTGGACACGATGCTGAATGCATCCAATAACTCTGACCACACCAGTGGTATTGTTATTCGAAAAATGGCGTGAGTATTAGTTGTACTGTCTTGCGCATAGAATTTTTTGTATAGCTGAAGCAGATTAGTGATGGCGACTGACAATATCTGATCGGGTCGTAAATGATCCCAAATCACTCTCTTCCTTCACTTCATAGCGAACGGTCGTGATTATTTTTTGCGCTTGCGATAAATTCTATTTTTGCCAAACGCGGGTTTGAAATATAATATTGTGTCTAAATATTAAAGTTATACCCGTATCGCTACGCGCTTGTGCAGTGCTATATTTGGGTGAGCATTTAATAAAATTAAAAAGTCGCAATCCAAATATAGCTCTGCTTCTTTTTTACTCTCTGCCTTTTTAATTTTTGCAGTTAATTCTGCTCTTATCTTTTTGCGCGCATTTCTTTACACTTGCGCTCTCCCGTAGCTCTCTCTTTACTAACACTCTCCACTACCTACTCTTTTATTAACCTTAGTTGGTACAGTGGTTGAAGGCTTATTTGTTTAAAATAAAAAAAAAAAAATAATAGAATATTTAAAAATTATAAATTAAATTTTGCTAATTTGCTAATTAATATTTTAAAATGGAATACAATGTTGTCTGCTCTTAAAAATCGTGCAATAAGCCGATATCTGCGTCCCAGGCCAGCATCTATTGTTGGCTATGCGAAAGTGTCTCACATGCCAAATGTGCTGGCCTTACTGCATCTGTCTCGGATGCCATATCCCGCCTTGTTGGCCTCCATTATTGCTGCAGTGGGTGCCGAGCTGTCCAAGATGAAATGAGATCATTCATGCGACAGACCAAGAGTGGGTTTAAAGATTTGATCGTTGGTTTCCGAAAAATCAACGATCAACTCAGTGCACTGGATGTTCAATTCAATAGCCTTAAGCTGTTGAATGAATCTCCTAAGCGGAAAAAATCTGCTACTAGGGAAGTTGCAGCTCCAGTAATCGCGGAACAGCTGGATCCTCCCGCAATAATGCAGCCGCTCATTTCCCTTGCTACTCCAAGAGCAGGGACGGTAAATGAAAAGTCAGCACCCGAATTTACCGTAGCAGAGCATAACTTGTCTGCTTTGTCCTCCATGGCATCACTCCAAGTGATTCCCAGGAATACCCTAGAATTAACCCCCATAGCTTCCACTAGAAATGCGGTATTACCGACCGTGGCACCAAAACCATTACAGGTAATACCACCTGTTAGACAAATATTTGTCTACGGGGGTTAATTCTAGGGTATTCCTGGGAATCACTTGGAGTGATGCCATGGAGGACAAAGCAGACAAGTTATGCTCTGCTACGGTAAATTCGGGTGCTGACTTTTCATTTACCGTCCCTGCTCTTGGAGTAGCAAGGGAAATGAGCGGCTGCATTATTGCGGGAGGATCCAGCTGTTCCGCGATTACTGGAGCTGCAACTTCCCTAGTAGCAGATTTTTTCCGCTTAGGAGATTCATTCAACAGCTTAAGGCTATTGAATTGAACATCCAGTGCACTGAGTTGATCGTTGATTTTTCGGAAACCAACGATCAAATCTTTAAACCCACTCTTGGTCTGTCGCATGAATGATCTCATTTCATCTTGGACAGCTCGGCACCCACTGCAGCAATAATGGAGGCCAACACGGCGGGATATGGCATCCGAGACAGATGCAGTAAGGCCAGCACATTTGGCATGTGAGACACTTTCGCATAGCCAACAATAGATGCTGGCCTGGGACGCAGATATCGGCTTATTGCACGATTTTTAAGAGCAGACAACATTGTATTCCATTTTAAAATATTAATTAGCAAATTAGCAAAAATTAATTTATAATTTTTAAATATTCTATTATTTTTTTTTTTTATTTTAAACAAATAAGCCTTCAACCACTGTACCAACTAAGGTTAATAAAAGAGTAGGTAGTGGAGAGTGTTAGTAAAGAGAGAGCTACGGGAGAGCGCAAGTGTAAAGAAATGCGCGCAAAAAGATAAGAGCAGAATTAACTGCAAAAATTAAAAAGGCAGAGAGTAAAAAAGAAGCAGAGCTATATTTGGATTGCGACTTTTTAATTTTATTAAATGCTCACCCAAATATAGCACTGCACAAGCGCGTAGCGATACGGGTATAACTTTAATATTTAGACACAATATTATATTTCAAACCCGCGTTTGGCAAAAATAGAATTTATCGCAAGCGCAAAAAATAATCACGACCGTTCGCTATGAAGTGACGGAAGAGAGTGATTTGGGATCATTTACGACCCGATCAGATATTGTCAGTCGCCATCACTAATCTGCTTCAGCTATACAAAAGATTCTATGCGCAAGACAGTACAACTAATACTCACGCCATTTTTCGAATAACAATACCACTGGTGTGGTCAGAGTTATTGGATGCATTCAGCATCGTGTCCAATCCACGATGGACATTCAAATATCTACCCAAGAGAAGGAAGTATAAGCAAACAAACTATAATCGAATCAATAAATTTAACGGGATATGCGGGAAAAGAAGCGTATGCGTCGTGTTTGGCAGACCAAATTGCAACAGGCAGAAAAGGCTCATCTGCGATACATCCAGAAACTTTCGCCAAAAATTACAAAGAATTCCATGTGGAATACTTACCCAAATTTACTTTTTACTTACAAAAGTACCCAAATACTTTTTTTATAATATCTCAAATTTTAAAAAATACCTTCAACTTCAAAATCTATAAAAATATTTTAAATTTTGATACGTAATATGTTCGTCCGTAGAGCGTTATGCGGCAACTACGTCAAACTTGAACTCGCGGGAGTAGCGGTAGGTCCCGGAGTAGTAGTCAAAGACCGTAAATAGTCTGACTAAATTTACCTGGATTCTGCAAGGAACTGCTCGGGTTGACCAGGCGCTTGCTGTGATCAGGCTGGAGTTGATGTGGGGTGCTTGAAGCCCTGGGCTGGTTTTCCTCAAGTACCGGTGGTATGGTGGTTCGGCTGATTCCTTATCGGCCGGTCCTACTGGCGGTCCGTTTCACGGGAGCAACACTCAAAGTAGGTTAGGTAACGCGGGGTCTACTAGTGGTCCGTTTCACGGGAGCAACACTCGAAATAGACTGGTATGCCGCGGGATCTCCTCGTGGTCCGTTTCCCGGGAGCAACACTCGAAGTGGTTAAGTAATGCGGGGTCTACTTGTGGTCCGTTTCACGGGAGCAACACTTGAAGTAGACTGGTATGCCGCGGATTCTACTTGTGGTCCGTTTACACTGGAGCCACGCGAAGTAGATAGTTTTTAGAGAGTCCTACTTTGTGAATCGTTTTACACAGGATCACATGAAGTAGGTTGATTTTAAGTGCCGTGGTTCAGACACTGAGTAACGAGACGATTCACTCTGATTTCGCTATTTTTTTTATTTCATAAGAACAATTCTTAAATAAGATGCTAAATTATACATAATTAAATCTAAGGAAGGTCAATGTTATGGACGTGCTAAAACTAATGTTAATGCCAGGGTCACCCACCTCTGAGTCTGCTGACTCAGATTGTTCGTTCATGTATTGCTTGTACATGCATTTCGGCTTAGCTAGCTGGTTTTTGCTTGCTTCGGTCAGTCGGTCATTCTTCCCGCTAATAATGCTGATTCTGCTTCCGGTGCCATCGACTAGTGCCTGGTTAGTAGGTTGGATATTGGCTTATGCTTATCGATACATTATTAATAGGCTAGTAGGTCTGATGCTTGTATATCGTGACCTGCTGATGCATCTTGATTGGGTAATAGGTCTTGGCACTAGGTGCCAACATAAATAACAAACTGACCTCTTTATTGTGAAATATTCGCGATGCGCACAAGCTGCGCTGTGCAAATGAGCACCTTCCCATAACTTCAATTCTATTTTTACAAAGAACCGTAAGATTTCCAGAAAAATCTAGTTTGCCATGAAGAAGCTTGGACATTTTGGACACGATTTGTTTACTTTTCGTAATTTTTTGTTGGTAAATCTTTTTTTTTTTTTGGACGATGGGAGCAACCACTGTGCGACATGATTGTACTCGGGAAAATAATTAGTTAAAATATAGTAGAATGCGCATCGGCGACGAGGCTTCGCGAGCTTTCCGATAAATTTAATTTGGACATGGGCACAACGAAGTGGATTGCTAGCTGCATGATCTGTTATGGCCATTGCCCTACTTTCTGCTTACTCCAGCCGAATATTTTTAAGTTTGTCGCCTGAGGATCGTTTAAGCGATGTTAGACGGCTAGATTTATGCCGAATGTACCTTTGATTTGACCTATCTCGGCATTGCAATGCTTCAAGCTGCCGTGCGTGTGGAAACTCGCCAGCTGGTATTCAAGGCCCTCTCCCGAGGATTCCTCATCCAGCGACGCTGTACCCACTAGCCACTGCCAATATTCTAATCCGGAACCATTCTGAAGCTCTTCTTCGGCGAACGATACTCGCAGGTACACCTAGTCACTTGAAGATTGGCAAACCAGATGCAGCTGCAAAAGATAAGGTCTCCGTTATCTGTATTCGGTATAGGTGTCGCAGGGTTCTCTATAGATGGGTTTTCTTGCAATCCCACTACTCGGCGCACTTAGCTGCGATCTCTGACCTTCAGCCCAATTTTGAGTTGAAGTAGGATTAATTTACGAGCTGCATTGGTTGGGTCAAATTCATCTATATTCTGGTTTGCCCTCAATCCAGAAAACTTTTTTCAGTTCTGGGAAATAGAAAACTGACCGATCCGATTTTGAAGGATCAAAGGAAGTTGAAGAGAAGATCAAAGACTATGTCAGCACCCTCAACTTCATCCGTGGGCGATGCTGTGGATGTCCTTGACTTCATTCTGGGATCGGCACGCTTCCAGCTGCCCAATCTCAAGGACTTCGACAAGTGGGGAAACCGAGGGGTGAAGAATTAGCTCTACTACTGAAGCAACTACATTCTGCTCTTCCTGACCATCTACGTCCTTTTGGTTATCCGCAATCCGGTCCAGATCATCAGTGGTGTGATTGTCCAGGCCTCGATCATCGCCGTGTTTTGGCAGTTCTTCAGTGGAAAGTTCAAGTCAAACTTTATTGCTAGACGTTTGAACGGAGAAAATGCGAACTCCGCGGAGCTGAACTCCCAGCAGAAGTAATACATAACTGCATCTGATCTACGCTATGCTGCTGACCACCTTCACCCTTCAGCTGCCCATCTCGGTAACTTTTATCCATGTCTCTCTGCGGCTCCGAAACATGAGGGGCGAAAAGTGGCCGCCAATGAATTGGCCCCTGGCGAGAGTACAGAAATGAAATGACGGAGTGTGTCGGGTTGCGCTGGTAAGGACGGCGTCTGAAGCTACAAGGCGGGCAGTCAACAAATTCTTCTTGTTGCCCCTTCAAGATTCGGTTAAAAGCTCATCTTCCAACGGGGAGAAAATGTCAGGTCATTTTGATGAAAGAAACACCCTTGACGTCACTCTCAGTCCACTTGCGCTCGATCTTGCGCTCGCCATTTGTGCATTCGATCGGCAACCTGCTTCTGCTTGCATACGCTATCGTTGTCTCGCTCTCTCGTGGTATTTCTCGGTCGCTCCGCAGCATCATGCGTTGAGCAGCGTCCCCGCGTTCTGACTTCTTTGTTGGACCTTCAATCCTACAGACGTATCCAAATTTGAATATCGCCCAAATCATAATCAAATCTGATCAAATAAATAAAGTTTATATTTAAATCGACCAGAATTTGTATTATATTAAATACCGAAATTCTGAACATTAATTGCAGCTACCTGAAAACGCTCGGTAACTTAACAGCTGCTATAGGATATAGTCGGCAGATCCAATTAGGTTTCCCATAATAAAGTCCGTAACAAAATTATATGACAGCTAGAGGATATAGTCGACCAATCCCGGCCGTTCCGACTTATATACTACCTGCAAACAAAAAAGGATGTGAGCAAAGTTTCAGCTCGATATCTTTAAAACTGATAGACTAGTTTGCATAGAAACCGACAGACAGACGGACATGCTTATATCGACTCAGGAGGTGATCCTAATCCAGATTTATAGTATCGTGGATTTCTCCTTCACTGCGTTGCACACTTTTGACCACATATATCACTGTTATCCACATATAGTATATTTACACAATTAAAACCTGGCTGCACTGGTTGCCGCTCATTGGGTGATGGACGCCGGGGTTCTGTTTGTGGTAGTGGTTTGTGGTGGTGGTGCCGTACATATCTCCTCTATGGATACGTGGTTGGCTGCCGTGGCTCCTTTTCCAATTTTACTTTTTCTGTTTACTAAGATTTGGTGCTCTAGACCAGCAACGTTGAAAGATTTTTAATTTCAAAAATAATTATAAATTTTTTTAAGTGAGTGTTCTAAAAAAGGTAACTTTAAAAAGATGTATATATTATTGACATACATCCCAAAGAAAAATAAAATATTTCAATTCCATTAATTCATAAAATGTAAAACAAAACGTGAAGTGTTAAGAGGAGCCCCGTAAACAATCGTGTTACTCCAATGAGTTCCGTTTAAAAACTGTTTTTATTTCTTACAATTTTCTTACAAGAAACATACATGAAAATCTTAAATCTATTTAAAACTACTTATCAACGGACTGCACGCTGACATGCTATGTGACCCTTCTTAAGTGCTTCATGTGCACCACATAAATATTTGGTTAGACTGCAGGAGATCATCTTTCAAACCATGCTGTTGACTACTTATTCCAATGGTTCCGATCTCTTTCATTCTATGTTTGGAATTTTTATCGTGTTCAATGCTTGAACATTCTGCAAAGGGCCACAAAAAAGGTGTACATTTTATATATTTTTTAGATTCATTATATTGTCCTTTGATAACACGAGATAGCGGACTGTATATGTATATATGTACTTTTGCTTTTATAAATTTCTTTCCTTCAGTATCAGAAAATTGTTATTATTATAATTCGATTCGACAATATGTTGTTAATTATATCATTCTATTACGTTTTTTTAAATATTTTAATAAAACTTTTTTCATTCGATATTGTAGTGGACTGTAATATTATATATATTTGTTTCTTATTATTTTTAGATATATGTAGCTTTTCTTTTTTATTTGATTAATTACTTAATTATATGTATAAAACCATTACATTATACATTACACATATAAACATTTTTTTTAAACATTAGGCATTGGGGTTGGCAATTCTATAGCCAACAATTGTTTTTTCGACTTTAATTTTCTTACATAGGATATAATAAGTACAGTTATGATTATCATTACCAAAATTAAGGAGCTATGACCTGACACATGATGAAAGTCGATATTTTTAAATTTTCTTTCAAATCTTCTATTTGTTTGGCCAGGTGAACTATTTCTGCTGTATGATTCATAACAGGAGGCTTTAGAGGGTCCCAAGCTATTCTCGGAATCTCTTTTATTTCTCCTATATAAGCCGAAGCTAATGCTTCTTGACTTTCCTAGAGGCCACCTCGCTGGATGGCAACTATCATCTTTTTTAGTAAATTTTTTAAAATTAGTTTTACCTATTTCTGTTTTTATGTCATTGCTATCCTCTTTTTCTACCTTCCAATATCGGTCCATCCTGACACTGTCCATCCAAAGATAGTTTTTTGCCCAAGAAGCATACCCTTTTTGGTTATCTCCGGCAGTAAAATTTGTGGATATAAATCCGCACCAATTACCAGGTCAATTCGATCAGGTTTGTCGAAATTGCGATCCGCTAAAAAGAATCCTTTCCAATCCGACTTATTTATAAACATTTTATTTTTGGGAAGACTTTTTATTAATTTTGGCAAAACAATTGCGTTTGTGCTCATTTCTTTTGAATATTTAGAATTATTCCTGATTGTCAATATTAATTTGTGATTTGAAACACAGGCACCTGTTGCTGATACTCCACTTATTTCAGTGTGCGCTTTTATTTTTGGCAACTTAAGTTTTTGTGCCGCTTCTTCAGAAATTAGAGTGCTTTGTGACCCATTGTCAATCAAGGCTCTAAATTTCCCGAATTTACCATCTTGACCTTTAATCTGAACATACGCCGTGGCCAACTACGCTGGTTCAGAGGTCATGCATGTATTTACATTCTCTTTTTTAAAATGTAACATGCTATGGTGTAATTTTTGACAATACGAGCATACAAGCTCGCTTGGACATTGTGAGTTTGAACTGTGCTTTAAACATCTTTAGCACCAATTCAATTTTTTAACCATATTCGTTTTTTCTTGAGGACTTAATGCTTTAAATTTATAGCAAAAAATTAATTGATGCCCGGGCATTTTGCACATCGGGCATGCTTGGTTATTTGTGTGATTATTTTTTATTATTTTTCTAGTTGGCAACTCATTTCCAACTGATGTCAACGAACTAAGCCGTTGATCTAAAAATTCTATGACATCTTTCAAGTTTTGAATGTCATTTGACTTTTTTACTTGGCCCTCATATTGTTGCAGAGCCTCAATATTAAATTTCTTTATAATAATATGCGCAAAAATGCAATCTGATTCTTCGGTCAGATTTGCTTTGAGACGCATCATATAAATTGATTCATTTATAGAATCAATTGTATTTTTTAAATGCCTATATGAGTCCAAATTTATTTTTGGAAGATCAATCAGGCGATTCAATTGGTCTGAAAATATTTTTCTATTATTCTCATACCTTTTTATGAGCAACTCCCAGGCTGCATCATAATTATTGCCTGAGCCAAGCAATAAATGGGAGACCACATTTCGTGCTTCCCCTTTTAGAGCACTTTTAAGGTAGCTTAGCTTCATGGATGGGCTTAAATCAATTCTTGAATGCACTAGCTCCTTGAATAATTCATAAAAATGGTCCCAATCTTTGGAGTTTCCAAAGAAACTGGGAACCTCAATTTTTGGTAGGGTAGGTAGTTTTTATCATTCATGAGCTCAATGTGTATTTCCACATCCTCTCTGAGCTCTTTTATTTTGGGCATATATTTATTATTAAGCCCTTCAATATTTATTAAATCGGAGACTGTTTCTACTCTGATGAGAAACATTTTTAATTTTTTAATTCTTATCGGAAAGGTTTCAGCTTTCCTTTCCTGGATTTCTATATAAGTTTGCTCGAGGTAATCCTCGAGATTCTTTATGGAACCCTCAAGCCTAGGAAGTAGCTCATCCTGCCCAATAATTTTTTTAATTTTTTCCTTAGCGGACTTGAATTTTGATAGCATGCTATCGAAATGATTTTTAGTAAAATATTCGTGCTCTACAGCACCAAGTTGAACCAAATGATTATGGTTCGTACAGGCGCTAAGCTCCATGTTCTTAAGTGATTCCCTATCCTCTTCTAAATAAGATTTTTTTGCGAGAAGCGCATCTATTTGCCGGGTGAGACGCACCTGGTCTTCTATAATCGCGATTTTTTCTTTTGTCGACATATTGGATTTTTTTTTATACCCTTGCAGAGGGTATTATAATTTTGGTTAAAAGTGTGCAACGCAGTGAAGGAGACATCTCCGACCTTATAAAGTATATATATTCTTGATCAGGATCACCTCCTGAGTCGATATGAGCATGTCCGTCTGTCCGTCTGTCTGTTTCTACGCAAACTAGTCTCTCAGTTTTAAAGCTATCGAGTTCAAACTTTGCACACATCCTTCTTTCCTTTGCAGGCAGTATATAAGTCAGAACGGCCGGGATCGGTCGACTATATCCTATAGTTGCCATATAACTGATTGATCGGAAATGCCATAACTTTGGTGTTTCTTAAGTTAGAGGGTTGGGAGTTTGTACACATGTTATATTTGACCAAAATATCTTATGTACAAAATTTCGTAAGGATCGGCCGACTATATCCTATAGCTGTCATAGAACGATCGGAATTGGCATAACTTTGGTGTTTTTTAAATTAGAAAGATGGGATTTGGTACAGATTCTATTTTGGGGAAAACAATCTCATCTGCCAATTTTCATAAGGATCGGCCGACTATAAACGATCCGCTATATATCTAATAAAATAAGATGGGTGGCGCCACCTAGCGGACTGCGACTGAACTGCAAGGGTATATCAACTTCGGCTCCGCCCGAAGTTAGCATTCCTTTCTTGTTTTGACTTGATTTGTCGACATGCTCAAATCGAGCTATTTTATCAGAAGACAACTGCGAAGGACTAAAAGTTACTTGAGACGTGATCTTCACTTCTTTTGGTCCTTTCTGGTAACTGTTAGTTGATCCATTTGTTTCATTTAATGGAAATGCACTTCTAGTATTATGTGTATTTGGATCTTCAAACGAATAAATATTTAAAATTGGAACAGGTTGAAATTTATGTTGATTTTGATATATCTCTGGCGGTGGTGCATAACTGGATAGTGATATTTCTTTCGAGATAAATAGACCTAAAGAAAACGAGTAACTATTATTATTAGTAATCCAGTAAAAAATGCATCGCATAAATTTATAATTAAAACATTAAACAAAATTGAAAAAATAAATTTTATATTTCGATTTTTTTTTAATATTTTATATTTACATATGTTTTTAGTTTATTGAGACTCTATTGGGAAAAAAAAGATATTTTTTGGAACATAAAGTATATTAAGATAATGGTAGGATTATGGGAGTATTAGATAGAAAAACGTGTTACAAGATAAAAGAAGAAGAAGATGTACACAAGATTAAAAGTTACATTACAATAATAGCATGAACTATATTTTGCGCTTCTTTCGCTGGATATGTACAGCCCAAGATGTGGACCCTCAAATAATCATGCTGGGAATAAGTCAAACTACAGGAGAGCTAAGGAGTAGAGAACAACAAGAAGGACTAGACCTTCCACTTGGAACGTAAAATTTTTAGATTGTTAGTAGATGCTGACTATCTACATCACCATCAAATAGGTAATGTAGTAACACGACTCAGCCTAATTTTACGATTTGTTAGAGTACGTAATTAGTAAAAGTCTACTACGGGAGGTTAGATGGTGAAAATTTGCATCCCAATATAGTCCTTTAAGGGCAAAATTAAAAAGTTTTTTTACACAGATTCAATGTGATCACCGAGATCACTCCTTATTAAGTACTCCTGACTCACGATCCATACTCAAGTATAGGACAGACAAAAGATATGTAGGCACCAATAATATTTAAGAGTTTTTTTCCCATAGCTTTGAAAATTTTCTTCTTCACCGTACTTGACTGATGTTCTTTAACGAAAATGTTCTCTGGCCAAAACGATAAACAACTAGATCCTGATCAAGAATAGGGTGGGAGATGTCTCACTGCGTTGCACACTTTTGATCAAAATTATAATACCCTCTGTAAGCGTATAAAAAGAAATCAATAGGATATAATCATCCGATCCTTCTGAGATTTTGTGAATAAGATATTTTGGCCAAATATAACACGTGTGATAAATCAGTTATATGACACCTATAGGACATAGTCGACCAATCCCGGCCGTTCCGACTTATATACTGCCTTAAAACAAAATAAGGATATGTGAAAAGTTGCATCTTTATATCTTTAAAGCTAAGAGACTAGTTTGAATAGATAAAGATAGACAGAACTTTATAGGGTCGGATATGTCTCCTTCACTGCGTTGCACACTTTTGATCAAATTAGAATACCCTCTGCAAGGGTATAACAACAACTTCTTAAACTAATCGTATTGAATATATCCAATTGTGAAGTAATGCCACAGAGGACATATCGGACAATGGCTCATTTATACCATTAATCATCATTAATACCAGATATTCGAAAGCCAAATTATTTCATCCCAGGTCAAGCCCTTGGGTTAGCCAGAGATATGAGCGGCTGCATAATTGGCTGTGCAGGCAAAACTACATCACTAATAGAGGATTTCTTACGCTTTGGAGATTTATTCAGCAGCTGAAGATAACCAGTTGTAACCAGCAGTGGATGGTAGGCTGGGATGACGAAATCGTCTTATTATAAGATGAAAAGTGGGTATCGAGTGTAGAAATAAGATATAAGAATATCTATCGGACGAAATTAGAAGCGAAGCACAAAAGGAGAGGGAAGCTAAATTCGGGCGGAGCCGAAATTAATATACCATTGCACTTAAGTTGCAGCTTATATTACGTTATATAAATCGGATCGAATATTTCATTTCATAAGTATATTTTTGCATATATCGACTCCGAAGGTGATCCTGATCAAGCATGTATATATTTTTTAGGGTCAGAGATGTCTTCTTCATTGCGTTTCACACATTTGACCACAATTATATTATCTCCGCATAGGTCTAAAAACTTGTGTAACAATAGTCAAGAATAAATGTAAACAAACAACATTTTTTTTTTAATTTTACTCAGGTTTTGAACACATTTGAATACATTAAAGGAAGTAAAAAGGTTTATCTTGCCTTCTTTTTTCGACTTTAATTGCGAAAATTCCACAAGGGAACGTTTCTCAAATGTTTGAATTAGCTCCCAAACATTCAAACTCTCTTCTTCGGCACATGTTTCTTCCTCTTTATCTGTATATTTTTTGAGTTTTAAATTAAAATAAAACGGTTTTGGATTACTTTTTGTTCAATATTTTCTTTCTTCATTTTAAAAAGTTATCTGCAAGAAACTATGAAAATCAGTTATAAAACAATAAAGGAAAGCTAACTTCGGGCGGATCCAAAGTTGATATACCCTTGCAGTTAGGTAGCAGCTTATATTATAATTATATCTTTATAATTATTAAGTTCTTGACTTCTTCTATTTATCTCAAAGCGGACGGACGTGTTTTTTTGTGCGCACTGCGTTGTCATAAAATTTGCTTATTAGATTTGCATAAACAATCGGTGTTTATTTCTATTCACTTAAAAAAAATAAAAATAATAAAATATTGCAATTCATAGATCCGTATCGTTTCGCGTGTGCAGTGATATATTTGGAGGTAAAATAATAATTTTATAAATTTTTCTTCCAAACATAGCCCTGCTCTTCTTCTTCATCTCTTACGGTGTTGCTTCTATTCTATTGCTCCTATTTCTCGCTTAATGGAGATTCTTATCTCTATTCTTTGCATTTTACTAACTCGCACTAACTGCTTTCTTCAATCTCCCCCTTTCGTTTCCCTGGTACAGTGGTACAAGGTTCATCAATATTATTAATAAATTAATTATTGAAATTTTAATAATTTTTAATAAATTAATTATTTAAAATCTTAATAATTATGGAATTTAAATTGGTCTGTGCATTGAAGTCTTGTAATAAGACTCCATTCCTGGCTCTGTGAAAACGTTTTACACGCTAAGTGTGCCGGGTTCACGGCCTCAGTTTCGGATGCAATATCGCGTAAGTCTGGTCTCCACTTTTGCTTTGACGGTTGTCGTGCTGTTCAGGACGAAATGAGATCATTCATGAGGCAGATTATAAGCGGTTTCAAGGAGTTGATTAGTGGTTTTCGAAAAATCAATCCAAAAAAAAAATCAGACCAACTCTGTGCGCTCGATACACAGTTTAGTAGTCTTCAATTGCTAAACGAGTCTCCAAAGCGTAAAAAATCCTCTTTTAGTGATTTGCTTGTGGCGAATAATCTTCAGCCTGCTCAGCCGACAACTATGCAGCCGCTTATATATCTGGCCACCCCAAGGGCCGGACCTGAGAAAAATTCGGCTTCCGAATATATCAGGATTAATGAGCAATTGTTAGTGATCCCAGACCCAATAATTCAAACTCCTGTAACAGTCACCAACGTACTGATGCCGCTGTACTAGTTGTGGCGGCACCAAAACCCTTGCAGGTGATCCCACCATCGAAACATATTTTTATTTCCCGGCTTGCCCCTGATACTTCTGAGATTGATACCTCGGCTTACATCAAAGCCAAAACAAAAGTCGACATAAAGGTGGTGGACATTACAAAATTTAAATATTCATACACCAGGAACCCGTCATCTTTCAAAATCCGTGTGCCCTTGCAGATGTTCAAGACGATTTGTTCCGCCAGCTTTTGGCCAGAGAATATTTTCGTCCAAGAACATCAGCCAAGTACGGTGAAAAAAAAAATAACTAAACCTGTGGGTGTAAAACTCCCACATGTTACGGCCACTGACCAACCTTCCACTTCATCTTCCTCTGTTTAAAAAAACTAATGTCTTCTCTAATACTTACCTATCAGAATACAGGAAGGTTACGAAGTAAACTTCCCAAACTGTATTCTGATAGTTCTTTCTTTGCATCTCACATTATTGTATTTACAGAAACTTGGTTCAAGCCGGAGATCTTAAGCTCCGAAGTTTTTCCTAGTAGGTACACCACTTTTAGATGTGATAGAACTCTGCGAAGAGGAGGAGGAGTGTTAATCTCTGTAGACTCCAAACTCGCTTCTGAAGAGGTAAAATCACAAGAGTTAGGTGACATTGAATTCCTTTGCATCAAAATCACTTTGTCGTATCAATCATTGTATGTTACCTGTTCTTACATACCACCTTCGTCCGAACCGCCAATATACTGGCAACATTTGTCCGCTATTCGTTTGGTTTTCGATCGTCTGTCTGATGGTGACCAGCTGATAGCTCTGGGTGACTTTAATATTCCAGAACTTATATGGTCAAATGTTGAAAATTCACCGTCTTTATAGCTTAACTCCCACCACGACTTCCCTGTGGGCATGTTTGACATGTCACTCGGGCAAATTTTCCACGTTAGAAATTCTTTAGGTCGACTGTTGGACTTATGTTTCGTTTTTGATCCTGATGGAATTACTCTTTCCAGAACTTTGCCCCTTTCTGTCCCGGAGGATCCATATCATCCCACATTTGAGATTTCAATTTAAAACAACTCCTTAATTGACCTTAAGTCTACACTTAAATCTCATAAAGTTCGTTTTTTTCGTAACGCTGACTTTATGAAATAAAATAAGTTAATTTCGGAATTTGATTGGTCTGATTTACTGGCATGCGATGATATAAACTTAGCATTACAAAAATTTTATTTCACTGTAAACTCATTTTTTGACGTTTGTGTGCCGTGGAAATATCCGTCCGCCTCAACGAATCCGCCTTGGTATACAAGGCATCTTAACAACTTAAAGAATAGTATGAGTAGACTTTTGATTAATCATAGATTATCTGGGTGTACAGTTAGTTATTCTAGATACTTAGTAGCCCGGTCCAATTTCACCGTGCATAACGCAGAATGTTATAGGAGTTATATTCGCCGCTGCAGGATTCAGTTTACTCAGGATCCGAAGCAGTTTTATAACTTTGTAAACACTAAGCGTAAACATATATCTTTTCCCCCACTGCTTACGTTTGAGAACTCTTATGCGAACACTGATCAGGCAATGGCCGATCTCTTTGCACAGTTTTTTCAAACTACGTATTCACCTAGCAGCAGCTCAGCTCAGCCTTACACTTATGATATCCAATCAGCCATCAGTAAAAATAGATGTTGGCCGATTCTCATAGATACCGGATAAGCACAAAAAATTTCATCAAAATCGGTCAAGCCGTTTCGGAGGAGTATGGTAACGAAAACTGTGACACGAGAATTTTATATATTAGATTGACATACATCCCAAAGAAAAATAAAATATTTCAATTCCATTAATTCATAAAATGTAAAACAAAACGTGAAGGATTAGATGGTCAATGTTTTATTAACTTTATTATTAATATTATTTTGATAAATAAGCTCAGAAACAAATGATATTACAATATATATATATATATATGAAAGCATATTAATACATATTTTTTATCATTGCTTTAAGTCATTTCGTAGATCGGATCTTTTTAAAAGTCAGTATATGGTAAATTTTCGTGCTGTTGTGGAGAGCACCAATAATCTTCTTGAGAATTTTTAGCATCCCATCCATGAGCATGGGCTTTAGACGTTGGACCCTGGTGCAATAGTGACGAAGCCTTACTGTTATAAAATTGGCCGGATCTAGTAGATGGCGTTGTTGAAGGATGAGAGAGGGTCGTTCCAAAAGAAGATATTGAGTTTGGAGATCTTGTAGCCGATTTATTAAATGCAACCCCAAATGGTGTGGGCGATGCATTACGTACATTCGTTTTTGGCCGAGCTGTTAGATACTGTTGAATCGAATTTTTTTGACTTGATTTGTCGACATGCTCAAATCGAGCTATTTTATCAGAAGACAACTGCGAAGGACTAAAAGTTACTTGAGACGTGATCTTCACTTCTTTTGGTCCTTTCTGGTAACTGTTAGTTGATCCATTTGTTTCATTTAATGGAAATGCACTTCTAGTATTATGTGTATTTGGATCTTCAAACGAATAAATATTTAAAATTGGAACAGGTTCAAATTTATGTTGATTTTGATATATCTCTGGCGGTGGTGCATAACTGGATAGTGATATTTCTTTCGGGATAAATAGACCTAAAGAAAACGAGTAACTATTATTATTAGTAATCCAGTATAAAATGCATCGCATAAATTTATAATTAAAACATTAAACAAAATTGAAAAAATAAATTTTATATTTCGATTTTTTTTAATATTTTATATTTACATATGTTTTTAGTTTATTGAGACTCTATTGGGAAAAAAAAGATGTTTTTTGGAACATAAAGTATATTAAGATAATGGTAGGATTATGGGAGTATTAGATAGAAAAACGTGTTACAAGATAAAAGATGAAGAAGATGTACACAAGATTAAAAGTTACATTACAATAATAGCATGAACTATATTTTGCGCTTCTTTCGCTGGATATGTACAGCCCAAGATGTGGACCCTCAAATAATCATGCTGGGAATAAGTCAAACTACAGGAGAGCTAAGGAGTAGAGAACAACAAGAAGGACTAGACCTTCCACTTGGAACGTAAAATTTTTAGATTGTTAGTAGATGCTGACTATCTACATCACCATCAAATAGGTAATGTAGTAACACGACTCAGCCTAATTTTACGATTTGTTAGAGTACGTAATTAGTAAAAGTCTACTACGGGAGGTTAGATGGTGAAAAATTGCATCCCAATATAGTCCTTTAAGGGCAAAATTAAAAAGTTTTTTTACACAGATTCAATGTGATCACCGAGATCACTCCTTATTAAGTACTCCTGACTCACGATCCATACTCAAGTATAGGACAGACAAAAGATATGTAGGGACCAATAATATTTAAGAGTTTTTTTCCCATAGCTTTGAAAATTTTCTTCTTCACCGTACTTGACTGATGTTCTTTAACGAAAATGTTCTCTGGCCAAAACGATAAACAACTAGATCCTGATCAAGAATAGGGTGGGAGATGTCTCACTGCGTTGCACACTTTTGATCAAAATTATAATACCCTCTGTAAGCGTATAAAAAGAAATCAATAGGATATAATCATCCGATCCTTCTAAGATTTTGTGAATAAGATATTTTGGCCAAATATAACACGTGTGATAAATCAGTTATATGACACCTATAGGACATAGTCGACCAATCCCGGCCGTTCCGACTTATATACTGCCTTAAAACAAAATAAGGATATGTGAAAAGTTGCATCTTTATATCTTTAAAGCTAAGAGACTAGTTTGAATAGATAAAGATAGACAGAACTTTATAGGGTCGGATATGTCTCCTTCACTGCGTTGCACACTTTTGATCAAATTAGAATACCCTCTGCAAGGGTATAACAACAACTTTTTAAACTAATCGTATTGAATATATCCAATTGTGAAGTAATGCCACAGAGGACATATCGGACAATGGCTCATTTATACCATTAATCATCATTAATACCAGATATTCGAAAGCCAAATTATTTCATCCCAGGTCAAGCCCTTGGGTTAGCCAGAGATATGAGCGGCTGCATAATTGGCTGTGCAGGCAAAACTACTAATATCACTAATATCACTAAAATCACTAATAGAGGATTTCTTACGCTTTGGAGATTTATTTAGCAGCTGAAGATAACCAGTTGTAACCAGCAGTGGATGGTAGGCTGGGATGACGAAATCGTCTTATTATAAGATGAAAAGTGGGTATCGAGTGTAGAAATAAGATATAAGAATATCTATCGGACGAAATTAGAAGCGAAGCACAAAAGGAGAGGGAAGCTAAATTCGGGCGGAGCCGAAATTAATATACCATTGCACTTAAGTTGCAGCTTATATTACGTTATATAAATCGGATCGAATATTTCATTTCATAAGTATATTTTTGCATATATCGACTCCGAAGGTGATCCTGATCAAGCATGTATATATTTTTTAGGGTCAGAGATGTCTTCTTCATTGCGTTTCACACATTTGACCACAATTATATTATCTCCGCATAGGTCTAAAAACTTGTGTAACAATAGACAAGAATAAATGTAAACAAACAACATTTTTTTTTTAATTTTACTCAGGTTTTGAACACATTTGAATACATTAAAGGAAGTAAAAAGGTTTATCTTGCCTTCTTTTTTCGACTTTAATTGCGAAAATTCCACAAGGGAACGTTTCTCAAATGTTTGAATTAGCTCCCAAACATTCAAACTCTCTTCTTCGGCACATGTTTCTTCCTCTTTATCTGTATATTTTTTGAGTTTTAAATTAAAATAAAACGGTTTTGGATTACTTTTTGTTCAATATTTTCTTTCTTCATTTTAAAAAGTTATCTGCAAGAAACTATGAAAATCAGTTATAAAACAATAAAGGAAAGCTAACTTCGGGCGGATCCAAAGTTGATATACCCTTGCAGTTAGGTAGCAGCTTATATTATAATTATATCTTTATAATTATTAAGTTCTTGACTTCTTCTATTTATCTCAAAGCGGACGGACGTGTTTTTTTGTGCGCACTGCGTTGTCATAAAATTTGCTTATTAGATTTGCATAAACAATCGGTGTTTATTTCTATTCACTTAAAAAAAATAAAAATAATAAAATATTGCAATTCATAGATCCGTATCGTTTCGCGTGTGCAGTGATATATTTGGAGGTAAAATAATAATTTTATAAATTTTTCTTCCAAACATAGCCCTGCTCTTCTTCTTCATCTCTTACGGTGTTGCTTCTATTCTATTGCTCCTATTTCTCGCTTAATGGAGATTCTTATCTCTATTCTTTGCATTTTACTAACTCGCACTAACTGCTCTCTTCAATCTCCCCCTTTCGTTTCCCTGGTACAGTGGTACAAGGTTCATCAATATTATTAATAAATTAATTATTGAAATTTTAATAATTTTTAATAAATTAATTATTTAAAATCTTAATAATTATGGAATTTAAATTGGTCTGTGCATTGAAGTCTTGTAATAAGACTCCATTCCTGGCTCTGTGAAAACGTTTTACACGCTAAGTGTGCCGGGTTCACGGCCTCAGTTTCGGATGCAATATCGCGTAAGTCTGGTCTCCACTTTTGCTTTGACGGTTGTCGTGCTGTTCAGGACGAAATGAGATCATTCATGAGGCAGATTATAAGCGGTTTCAAGGAGTTGATTAGTGGTTTTCGAAAAATCAATCCAAAAAAAAAATCAGACCAACTCTGTGCGCTCGATACACAGTTTAGTAGTCTTCAACTGCTAAACGAGTCTCCAAAGCGTAAAAAATCCTCTTTTAGTGATTTGCTTGTGGCGAATAATCTTCAGCCTGCTCAGCCGACAACTATGCAGCCGCTTATATATCTGGCCAAGGGCCGGACCTGAGAAAAATTCGGCTTCCGAATATATCAGGATTAATGAGCAATTGTTAGTGATCCCAGACCCAATAATTCAAACTCCTGTAACAGTCACCAACGTACTGATGCCGCTGTACTAGTTGTGGCGGCACCAAAACCCTTGCAGGTGATCCCACCATCGAAACATATTTTTATTTCCCGGCTTGCCCCTGATACTTCTGAGATTGATACCTCGGCTTACATCAAAGCCAAAACAAAAGTCGACATAAAGGTGGTGGACATTACAAAATTTAAATATTCATACACCAGGAACCCGTCATCTTTCAAAATCCGTGTGCCCTTGCAGATGTTCAAGACGATTTGTTCCGCCAGCTTTTGGCCAGAGAATATTTTCGTCCAAGAACATCAGCCAAGTACGGTGAAAAAAAAAATAACCAAACCTGTGGGTGTAAAACTCCCACATGTTACGGCCACTGACCAACCTTCCACTTCATCTTCCTCTGTTTAAAAAAACTAATGTCTTCTCTAATACTTACCTATCAGAATACAGGAAGGTTACGAAGTAAACTTCCCAAACTGTATTCTGATAGTTCTTTCTTTGCATCTCACATTATTGTATTTACAGAAACTTGGTTCAAGCCGGAGATCTTAAGCTCCGAAGTTTTTCCTAGTAGGTACACCACTTTTAGATGTGATAGAACTCTGCGAAGAGGAGGAGGAGTGTTAATCTCTGTAGACTCCAAACTCGCTTCTGAAGAGGTAAAATCACAAGAGTTAGGTGACATTGAATTCCTTTGCATCAAAATCACTTTGTCGTATCAATCATTGTATGTTACCTGTTCTTACATACCACCTTCGTCCGAACCGCCAATATACTGGCAACATTTGTCCGCTATTCGTTTGGTTTTCGATCGTCTGTCTGATGGTGACCAGCTGATAGCTCTGGGTGACTTTAATATTCCAGAACTTATATGGTCAAATGTTGAAAATTCACCGTCTTTATAGCTTAACTCCCACCACGACTTCCCTGTGGGCATGTTTGACATGTCACTCGGGCAAATTTTCCACGTTAGAAATTCTTTAGGTCGACTGTTGGACTTATGTTTCGTTTTTGATCCTGATGGAATTACTCTTTCCAGAACTTTGCCCCTTTCTGTCCCGGAGGATCCATATCATCCCACATTTGAGATTTCAATTTAAAACAACTCCTTAATTGACCTTAAGTCTACACTTAAATCTCATAAAGTTCGTTTTTTCCGTAACGCTGACTTTATGAAATAAAATAAGTTAATTTCGGAATTTGATTGGTCTGATTTACTGGCATGCGATGATATAAACTTAGCATTACAAAAATTTTATTTCACTGTAAACTCATTTTTTGACGTTTGTGTGCCGTGGAAATATCCGTCCGCCTCAACGAATCCGCCTTGGTATACAAGGCATCTTAACAACTTAAAGAATAGTATGAGTAGACTTTTGATTAATCATAGATTATCTGGCTGTACAGTTAGTTATTCTAGATACTTAGTAGCCCGGTCCAATTTCACCGTGCATAACGCAGAATGTTATAGGAGTTATATTCGCCGCTGCAGGATTCAGTTTACTCAGGATCCGAAGCAGTTTTATAACTTTGTAAACACTAAGCGTAAACATATATCTTTTCCCCCACTGCTTACGTTTGAGAACTCTTATGCGAACACTGATCAGGCAATGGCCGATCTCTTTGCACAGTTTTTTCAAACTACGTATTCACCTAGCAGCAGCTCAGCTCAGCCTTACACTTATGATATCCAATCAGCCATTCTTATATTTCGCCCATCTTTCGATCAAAGTGGTGTGTTATCGGATCTTTTTAAGGTGAAGCCCGTGTATTCGCCAGGCCCTGATGGAGTACCAGGCTGTGTTCTGAAGAACTGCGCCGAGGCTCTGTGCACTCGTCTTTCCCCTTATGTGGAAGGAATTCTTCATTATTCCGCTGCATAAAAAAGGGAAAAAATCCGACGCTGCGAATTATAGAGGCATCTCTAAATTGTCAGCAATTCCAAAGCTTTTTGAAAAACTTATCATTCCACATTTGCAACACCTATGTAGTTCAATAATAACTCCGTGCCAGCATGGCTTCATGAAGCGCCACTCCACCACTACCAACTTATTGGAGCTAACATCTTTTATCACAGATGAGTTCCGGAATGGCTTACAAACAGACGTCATTTACACTGACTTCAGTAAATCATTTGACTCTGTTAACGATTCGCTTCTTATAAGTAAACTCAGTCGTTTGGGATTCCCAATTGATCTTCTTATCTGGATTTCGAGCTACTTATCTGGGAGAACCCAACGTGTTTTCCTTAAAGATGTTACCTCGCGTTTTGTCCGCGCCACATCTGGGGTGCCCCAAGGAAGCCATCTTGGACCCCTACTTTTTACACTGTTTATTAATGACTTGCCCCTTGCCTTAACTAATTCACTTGTACTTATGTACGCTGATGACGTTAAGCTATGCCTTCAGTATAAATTCGCTAGCGCCCAGTCTAGACTTCAATCCGATTTGGATAAACTTCAAAATTGGTGTTTAGCAAATAACCTAAAGCTTAATGGATCGAAATGTAAACTTATGTCTTTTTACCAATCTAGTCCTCACCAGGCTATGCACTTTCTCTATGAGAACGCCTTAGAACGATTAACTCAGGTTAACGATCTAGGTGTCCTATTAGATTTGAAACTTAAATTTACCGACCATATATCTACCATGGTTAATAAAGCTATGGGTGTGCTTGGTTTTATAAAAAGATGGTCAAAAGAATTTAATGACCCGTACATAACTAAAACGTTATATACATCACTGGTGTGTCCGATTCTTGAGTATGGATCGTGTGTCTGGAGTCCTCAATACGGAGTACACCAAGATCACATTGAATCTGTACAAAAAAAAGTTCCTTACTTTTGCGCTTAGGGGACTTAATTGGGATGCAAATATTTACCTCCCCTCTTATCGTAGTAGACTTTTACTAATCAACTTACCATCATTAACAAACCGTAGAACGATGCTGGGTGTCATGTTTCTAGACAATCTTATTTATGGAAATATAGACAGCCAGCATTTACTAAGACGCTTAAATTTTAATGTTCCTAGTAGAAGGACTAGAAACATTTGTCCTCTACTCCTCAGCCATTGTAGTTCGACATATGCCCAACACGATCCGTTCAGGGTATTATGTTCGGACTACAATCTTGTCACCACATCTTGTCACCTTGCTCTACTAATAATCTTAAATCGCTTATATTAACCGCCTTAACTGTGCAACACTCTTCCTCGTGATATCTTTCTCCTACTTTTCGCTTAACTATCTCGGATCTATTCCCGCGATTCGAGCCGTACGTCACGCGGCAGTGTCCCTCGGTCGGTTGGACGGGAGGTGGGCGGTACGTATGCAGTACGAACCGCGCGCAAAAAAAAAAGAAAGATATATGTCGGATCGTATATAGTTGGCCGATCCTTATGAGAATTTCATCATCGAATCCATTTTCTATTAAAAATGTTGGAAGCATATTTAACAAGAAAGGAAAGCAAACTTCGGGCGGAGCCGAAGTTGATATACCCTTGCAGTTAAGACTGCATCATTTCCGATCGTTCAGTTATATGGCAGCAATAGGATACAGTCGGCCGATCCTAATAAAATCGGCAAATCAGATTATTTTGTCCAAAACAGAATCTGTACCAAGTCCCATCTTTCTAACTTAAACAACAACAAAGTTATGCCAATTCCGATCGTTCTATACACCTATAGGATAAAGTCGGCCGATTCTTATGAAATTATGTACATAAGATATTTTACAAATATAACATGTGTGGAAAATCCCAACATTCTAACTTAAAAAACACCAAAGTTATGGAATTTCCGATAAATAAGTTATATGGAAGCTATTTGATAAAGTCGACCAATCTCAATCTCATTCCGACTTATATACTACTTGCAAAGAAAAGAAGCATGTGTGCAAAGTTTCAACTTGATAGCTTTGAAACTGAGAGACTAGTTTGCGTAGAAACAGACAGACAGACGGACAGACGGGCATGCTGATATCGACTCAGGAGGTGATCCTGATCAAGAATATATATACTTTATAGGGTCGGAGATGTCTCCTTCACTGCGTTGCACAGTTTTGACCAAAATTATAATACCCTCTGCGAAGGTGTAAAAACCTAGACTTATGTTCAAATCTTATTCTGATAAGATTTTTTCGCCATTTCGACATTATTATTTTTTTCTATATTAATCTTATAGTATATCGACCCTTTTTTGAGAAATTATCGTAGGCTACATTTTTGTTTTGTCAAAATTAATTTTTTAATGCAAAATTGTTCTAGGATTCAAAGCACATTGCTCTGTAAAATATTTATATTGTTTGTAGGTTTCGGAGTCGTAGTCAAAAACTATTGAAGGCCTGACAAATGTTTTTCTGGATTGTCCTATGGGCACCTTTGAGTTAGGCTCCCCGAGATTAGGATAGCTGGCCTTGGGTGTGTGTTGCTTGTGTATTGATTAAATGATTCTTCTGGCGGTTTTTCTGGCGGGAGCTGTACGCTGTGGCTAGTTTGGTAAAGGATCTTGCTGGTGGTCTTCCTGTCGGGAGCTGCACGGTGAGAATGTTTTAAACACCGTGGCTATGATCCTTTATTCTAATTATTGACTCTATTGACCCTATTCTAATTATTGTGTATTATAGAAGGTTTAGTGGAAGTTTTTAAATTTTAACGAATAACTACTGTCGGATCAGGCAGCAGCTACTGAATAAATTTTTAATCAAAACATAGTTTTAGTTAGTTTTAGTTAGGGTAGTTTTAGTTATTTAAATTAAGTTTGTCTTATCTTTAATTATATTATCTTTAATTATATTATCGCTATTGATATCGCTATATAGGTATATCGCTATTATATTATCGCAGTCTTTAGTCTGACTTTGCCGTATCCCGACGTGTTTTTGCGATTGCTCTCATCTGTTCTCATCTGATTGCCTATCTATCTTTGATACGAGTTTCCTCTTTTCGCTTATCATTGTCGGAGCATATTTGACCTATATAGTTCATTGAACCATACACTTCTTAAAAACAATATTATTCTTCAATATTATTTATGCAGCGCTCTTCGAATTTTCATATATATATTCCCTTCCTGAGTTCTATTCTCCGGTCGTGTAATTCCGTTACATCAATGTTACTTTGAAGCGGTTATTCGTCGCGACGTATCTCTTTTGTTACGTCTTCTCTTCGAACGTGCCTCTGATCCGAACGTGCCTCTCTATCACAGAGTTTCTAATTGAACTCTTCTCGCTCTCACTACAGTGGACAAATCTCAGTCAATAATGAGTCTAATTTGCGCTGCTAAGAAATGAAAGTTGGGGGGATCCACCACTGGTGACTCGTATCTGTCCTGTTGGCTTTGCAATAACTGCTCACATATTAAATGTGCTGGTGGTGGGCACAATGGACGGATAAGCTATCTTATCACAAAGAATATTGGTCTGACATGGTCTTGTATTGCCTGTAGATAGATTGAGTCTGAGATGCGGACCTTCATGAAGCAGACGAGAAAGGCAGACGAGAAAGGCACTTAATGAGCAATTCCTTACACTTGAGACCCAATTTCTTGGTCTCAAGTTATTAAGTGAATCTCCAAGGATAAAAATTCCGAACACAACCCGGTGGCGGTCAATCTATTGGGCATTCCTGCTTTTCATGCGATTCATTTGGATACATTTTTAACGCCTAATACTTCATCGCCTACTGTTGTTCCTGTAGAAGTGATCCATTCACCAACTCAGCCAATGGAATCGTCAAGGAGTCTTGGTCCACATATTGTCTTGGATCCTCCATCGTTGGAAAACCTGCAGGTTCCTGTGGCACCGTCTCCTAGGTCTCTCACTGGTGAGGCGCCTGAATTAAGATCCCCTGGGCTTTCGCTTAGAGCTGTTGCACCTGGTAAAGCAATATTTGTATCCCGCTTATGCCGGATGCTACTGTGGATGATGACAGGAGTCACCTCTTAAACCATTTTAAGGTAGCTCCTAATGAATTAGCGGTCTTTAAGTTTAATTTTAAAAATAAGCGTAGTATAGAGGATCTTTGGCTAAAAATTCATGAATAATACTGTGCTCAGGCCAGGCTGATGAATCAAGTGCTTTTTCAAAGTAGGATTCAGGAATTATATCCTCTTTTAAAATTGTAATTCCTGAATCCTACTTTGAAAAAGCACTTGATTCATCAGCCTGGCCTGAGCACTATTATTCATGAATTTTTAGCCAAAGATCCTCTAAATCCCAACCATGTCGATTCAGCTCCAAAAAAATGAGTAATAACGTATTTTCTTGCTGCTACCAAAACGTTCGAAGTATTCTGGGTAAATTGAGCCAATTTTTTACTAAGAGTGCTTCTTTTGATTTTGATGCTATTGCACTTACTGAAACCTGGCTTAATTCCTCTGTCTCTGATTATGAAATTTTTGTTCCAAAGTACACTGTGTTTCGAATGGATAGACCATCTTTCGGTGGTGATGTCCTCATTGCTATTAATAATAAATTCTCAGGTGAACTAATCTCTTTCCCGAATCAGTTTGGAATCGAGTTTATCGCTTTAAAAATAGCTGTTGGACCGACTCATATTTTCATGACCTGATATTTTCATTTTCTTATATACCTCCATCGGTTGGTGATACGGTATACTTTTATCACCTTAATGCTATCAAGTTCGTTTTATCATTAGTCAATGACTCTGATTTTGTCCTAATCATGGGAGATTTCAACCTTCCCCAAATCTCCTGGATCCCGTGTGAAGATGACAATTCCTTGCATTCTAGTTTCCATAACGACTTCATTGATGAATTAATTGAAATTGCTCTTTCCCAAATTAACCCCATCCTTAACACACTTAGCAGGTCCCTAGACCTTATTTTCTGTAATAGAATATCCTCTGTCACTGTAAATCGGTCTTCACCACTATCGCTTCCTGAAGACGTACACCACCCCACACTATTGGTTTCGGTATTAATTGATGTCCCTAATATTCATAACTATGAGGCTCAGTATCGTTCTAAATGTTTCCGAAAAACGGATTACAACGCTCTTCGCAATCATTTAGCAGGAATTGACTGGGAATATCTTTCATCTTTTTACACTATTGATGCTGCTACTGATTCTTTTTATGATGTAATCCTCAACGAATTGCACAAATTTTTTCCTGTAGTTTCATCGTCTTCATCAACAAAACCGCCTTGGTTTAATAAACACGTTTCTCGCCTTTAAAATAGAAAAACTAGAGCTCCTTCTATTCGTTTGTCAATACGTAAATCCATCTTTTTCCTCCTTCCCTAACTTATAAAAATATTTCTGATTCTTCATAACAAGGTATTACTAATCTCTTTGCTTCATTTTTTCAATCAACTTATTCGTCCGATTCTTATAATTTAAATTCTACATACCCTTATAAAATTCCGTATTTAAACAATATTTACTGGTCTAAACTTAATCATCTCGATGTTTCTAATGCTCTTTCAACCTTTGATATCTCATTTTCTGCTGGTCCTGATAATGTCCCGAGCTGTA
The DNA here is from genome assembly GCF_017639315.1 of Drosophila ananassae. NCBI lineage: Eukaryota > Metazoa > Arthropoda > Insecta > Diptera > Drosophilidae > Drosophila > Drosophila ananassae. Next base: position 1,365,187 of record NW_025319038.1, read on the forward strand.
TTCTCAGGCACTGCTTCGATATCCTATGCTACCCTCTTACCATCCTATTCAATTTATCTCTGGACCTATCATGCCTTCATAAGAGATGGAATGAATCTTTTATTATTCCACTTCATAAGAAAGGTTCTAAAATACTTATAGATAACTACCGCGGTATTGCTAAGCTTTCTGCTATTCCCAAGCTGCTGGAGAAATTGGTTACATTGCAACTGCAACATCATTGAAAAGCATAATTTCCTCCTCCCAGCATGGTTTTGTCAAATATCGTTCTACAACAACCAATCTGCTAGAATTCACTTAGATCGTCCACAAGGGTTATCTAAAACGAATGCAAACCGATGTAGTTTACACCGATTTTAGCAAAGCTTTCGATTCTGTTAATCATCGTCTCCTTCTCTGGAAACTTTATCTTATGGGTTTTTCTCCTAATATCATACAGTGGATGACTTCATATCTATCGAATCGTACGCAGCGGGTTTTGTTCAAGAACATCACATCGCATGTTATAAAAGTAACATCTGGTGTTCCACAAGGCAGTCACTTAGGACCTCTTCTATTTATTCTCTTTGTTACCAACTTACCTAGTGTCGTGAGCTATGCTTCTACACTTATGTATGCTGATGATGTCAAGCTTTGCTTTTCTTTCTCTGACCACTTCCTTCATAGACATCTGCAATTCGACCTTGATGAAGTTTTCTTGTGGTGCTCTAATAATCTTCTCTCACTAAATTGCTCAAAGTGCAAGGTTATGACTTTTAATCGAAGCATGCCTCATGTCATCTCGTACTCACTTGGGAATCACTTTTTAGATGGTGTTTCCTTAATGAATGATCTTGGAGTTCTTTTCGATCACAAGCTGTCGTTTAATGAACATATTTCTGTAACTGCAAATAAAGCCAGAGGAGTACTTGCTTCGGTGCAAAATCGGTGCAAAAGCAGTTTCTTTTATTTGCCTATAAAATATTTAAACTGGGACTCAGATGATCTTCTTCCACCATATCTTTGTCGGCTAAAATTATTAGACCTACCACCATTGCAGGTACGTCGTACTTGTGCTGGGGCCATGCTCCTTCATAAAATTATTCTTGGTCAAGTTGATTCGAAACTTTTACTCGAAAAGATAGTTTTCTCTGTTCCAAACAGGTCAACCAGGTCCTTCCGACCCCTTTGGTTGCCAATTTGTAGATCAAATTTTGCGGATCATGATCCTTTTCGCGTTATTTGTAAAAACTATAACAATTTGTCACATATATTTTCGCCAGAATTATCCCTAGATGTAATAATTTATATTCAATAAATAAATAAATAAACTGCAAGGGTATATAAACTTCGGCGCCGCCCGAAGTTAGTTTTCCTTTCTTGTTTAAGATGATGCTGATTTGTTTCGTGTTGAAGGGCGACAGCGGAACTCTGCGCTGGATTTTGAAGATCGCCATCCGATTATTCTTCCAAGAGGGGATGCCCTCACATGGCCAATAGTCGTGGCTGAACTTCCGCTCGATATAGTTAAAGGATTCCACCGGACCATTTTGGCAGTCTGTGGGAAACAGCAGTAAATACGGCAAAACACCATCTATATCGGGCAGTTGGTCCCGCAATGCTTGGCTTCGTAGAATTAAGGACTTTGTTAGCCTCAATCTCTTAGCCTTAATTATTAATTCTAGACCCCCTTTTTTCGACTTCAGCAAATCCTGCGGACCTAGATGTGCTAACTTCGGCTCATTTTTAAAATACCGGCCCGCCCTCAACGTTCATCGAGCCAGACCTTACTGACCTAAGCTTCAACCGTATGGATGGGTGGCTGAAGACAGTGGTTGGAATTACTAAACGTGCGGTGTCAAGGTTGTTTCTGCTGCCCCTCAAGGATTTTTCCCTGTCCCTGCCTCTTATCCTATGACCGACGGCTAGTCCACGGCTACTCCTTCGAATAACGGAGCGCTCCGGTTTCGCTCCTGCTCCTATAGGATAGCGCCTATTTTACGGCGACTCCTTCGAACGACGGGGTGCTCCTTGAAAGCACCGCCAGCACTCCGTCCTTGGTTTCACTCCTTCAGGATGACGCCTACTGCACGGCGGCTCCTGCCAGGTTAGGGCCGAACCCTACCTTAGTCTCCAGCGGAGCGCCCCTTAAAGCGTCGCGAACGCTCTAGCTGCTTCAGCTACGGTCGAGCTCACTGTACTCCTCGCTCCGAACTTGGATTCGATGTCCCTCCTCCGCCCCGTCTCACGGGCAGCCGGATGGCGAGATTCGCGTCGCTTCTGAAACTCGCTCTGCTTCTTCTGGCCGAACGTTGCTCGCACCACGCCTCGCTGCTTCGAGGGATCTAGCCTGTACGCTTGTACCCTTGACCTAACGAAACGAAAACACCTACGTCAGGCTCACACGAAAAGACCTAACCTCAAGACTCACCTCGCTCCTGCGATCCGCGACCTGCCTCAACTCAACTCCGCGTACACCGGCAAATGGTCGCTTGTGGCCTTTTTTTCTATAACTGCCGGCCCTGTGCCGCTCCTCCAGCGCGATGATCCCTCAGCGGGTAAATCTTCGCTACAGCCCTTCTTGAACTTCTCGATGCTTTTTCTTGCTCGGCCGATCTTTCGCTTACTTTTATTTTTAGCATTAATTTGAGCGGCTGCGGTTTTAGGGTTAGATTGAACCCAAAATTAAATATTGGAAATTTAATTAAACCTCGTCTACTTTTTAAAAAATATTAAAAGCGTGTGACAGCTACTGAAAATGTATTTGGTGGATTGAAGCCAATCAAAAATATTGACAGTGCGTCAGAAAGTCTTTGCAAAAAGTAAAATCTGTCTAAAACAAGAAAGGAAAGCTAACTTCGGGCGGAGCCGAGGTTTATATACCCTTGCAGTTGAGTCGTAGTCCGCTAGGTGGCGCCACGCATCTTATATTATAAGATATATAGCGGATCGTATATAGTCGAATTATTTGTGAATTATTTTTCCCAAAGAGTAATCTGTACCAAGTCCCATCTTTCCAACTAAAAAAACATCAAAGTTATGCCAATTTCGATCGTTCTATGACAGCTGTAGGATATAGTCGGCCGATCCTTATGAAATTTTGTACACAAGATATTTTGGTCAAATATAACATGTGTGGAAAGTCTCAACTCTCTAACTATAGGATATAGTCGACCGATCCCGGCCGTTCCGACTTATACACTACCTGCAAGGAAAAAAAGGATGCGTGAAAGTGAACTCGATAGCTCTAAAACTGAGAGACTAGTTTGGGTAGAAACCGACAGACAGACGGACAGACGGACATGCTTATATCGACTCAGGAGGTGATTCTGATCAAGAATATATATACTTTATAGGGTCGGAGATGTCTCCTTCACTAAAAAGTGCGAACAAAATACTCGGACTCGTTCACTTGGACATAGTTTTTGATTCTTTTTATACACTTGCAGAGGGTATTATAATTTTGGTCAAAAGTGTGCAACGCAGTGAAGGAGACATCTCCGATCCTATAAAGTATATATATTCTTGATCAGGATCACCTCCTGAGTCGATATGAGCATGTCCGTCTGTCCGTTTCTACGGAAACTAGTCTCTCAGTTTTAAAGCTATCAAGTTGAAACTTTGCACACACCCTTCTTTCCTTTGCAGGCACTATATAAGTCGGAACGGCCGGGATCGGTCGACTATATCCTATAGCTGCCATATAACTAATTGATCGGAAATGCCATAACTTTGGTGTTTTTTAAATTGGAGGGTTTGGACTTTCCACATATGTTATATTTGACCAAAATATACAAATATATTATATACAAAATTTCATAAGGATCGGCCGACTATATACTATAGCTGTCATAGACCGATCGAAATTGGCACAACTTTGGTGTTTTCTAAGTTAGAAAGATGGGATTTCGTACAGATTCTATTTTGGGAAAAACAATCTGATTTATCTAATTTTATAAGGATCGGCTGTATCCTATAGCTGCCATATAACTGATTGATCGGAAATGCTATAACTTCGTTGTTTTTCAAGTTAGAAGAATGGGAGTTTCAATGGATTCCTCTTTTGGCAAAATAATTCGATTTGCCAAATTTCATAAGGATCGGCCAACTATATACGTACCGCTATATATCGATCCGCTATGTATCTAATAATATAAGATTCGTGGCGCCACCTAGCGGACTGCGACTCAACTTTATCAGTCTTTAGTCTGACTTTGCCGTATCTCGACGTGTTTTTGCGATTGCTCTCATCTGCTCTCATCTGATTACCTATATCTTTGATAAGAGTTTCCCCTTTTCGCGTATCATCGTCGGAGCGTATTTGACTTACATAGTTCATTGAACCATTCACTTCTTAAAAAAAATATTATTATTCAATATTGCTTCTGCCGCGCTTTCGAATATTCATATATATACTCCCTTCCTGAGTTCTATTCTCAGGTTGAGTAATCCCGTTACATCATTGTTACTCTCAACCGGTTATTCGTCACGGCGCATCTCTTTTGTGAAGCCTTCACTTTGACGTGCCTGATTCGAACGTGCCTCTCTACCACAAATTTCTAATTGATCTCTTCTCGCTCTCACTACAGTGGACAAATCTCAGTCAATAATGAGTCTAATTTGCACTGCTAAGAAATGCGAGTTTGGAGGATGCATCACTGGTGACTCGTATCTGTCCTGCTGGCTTTGTAACAACTGCTCACATATTAAATGTGCTGGTGGTGGGCACAATGGACGGATAAGCGATCTTATCACAAAGAATATTGGTCTTACATTGTCTTGTATTGCCTGTAGAGAGATTGAGTCTGAGATGCGGACTTTCATGAAGCAGACGAGAAACGGCTTTTTAGATGTCCGTAAGCAATTTTCTGCACTTAATGAGCAATTCCTTACACTTGAGACCCAATTCCTTGGTCTCAAGTTATTAAGTGAATCTCCAAGGAAAAAAATTCCAAACAGCAACCCGATGGGGGTCACTTTATTGGGTACTCCTGCCTCTAATGCGATTCATTCGGATACTTTTTTAACGCCTAATACTTCATCGCCCACTGTTGTGCCTGTGGAAGTGATCCTTTCACCAAGTCAGCCAATGGAATTGCCAAGGAGTCTTGGTCCATCTATTGTCTTGGATCCTCCATCGTTGGAAAACCTGCAGGTTCCTGTGGCACCGTCTCCTAGGCCTCTCACTGGTGTGGCGCCTGTGTTAAGATCCTCTGGGCTTTCGCTTAAAGCTGTTGCACCTCGTAAAGCCATATTTGTATCCCGCCTCATGCCGGATGCCACTGTGGATGATGTCAGGAGTCACCTCTTAAAACATCTTAAGGTAGCTCCTAATGATTTAGCGGTCTTTAAGTTTAATTTTAAACATAGGAGTAGCATATCTTCTTTCAAAATTGTAATTCCTGAATCCTACTTTGAAAAAGCACTTGATCCGTCTGCCTGGCCTGGGCACAGTATTACAGTATTATTCATGAATTTTTAGCCAAAGACCCTCTAAATCCCAACTATGCCGATTCAGCTCCAAAAAACTGATCAATAATGTATTTTCTTGTTTCTATCAAAACTTCGAAGTATTCTAGGTCAATTGAGCCAAATTTTTACTAAGAGTGCTTCTTTTGATATTTATGCTATTGCACTTACTGAAACCTGGCTTAATTCCTCCGTCTCTGATTATGAAATTTTTGTTCCAAAGTACACTGTGTTTCGAATGGATAGGCGATTTTTCAGAGGCGGTGTCCTTATTGCTGTAAATAATAAATACTTAGCTGAACTAATCTCTTTACCGAATTAGTTTGGAATCGAGTTTATCGGTGTGAAAATAGCTGTTGGTTCGTCTCATATTTTCATGACCTGTTCCTACAATATACCTCCATCGGTTGAGTATACTGTATATTTTCACCACCTCGAGGCTATGAAGTTCGTTTTATCATAAGTCAATGACTCTGATTTTGTCCTAATTTTGGGTGATTTCAACCTTTCCCAAATCTCTTGGAACCCGTGTGAAGATGACAATTCCTTGCATGCCAGTTGACATAATGACTTTATTGATGAATTAATTGAAATTGCTCTTTTCCAAATACCCTTATCCAAATACAAAATATCCATAACACACTTAGCAAATCTCTAGACCTTATTTTCTCTAATATGATATCCTCTGTGACTGTAAATCGGTCTTCACCACTATCGCTTCCTGAGGACGTACACCATCCTACACTATTGGTTTCGGTGTTAATTGATGTCCCTAATATTCATGCTTGATATCGTACTAAATGTTTCCGAATAACGGATTACAATGCTCTTCGCAATCATTTAGCTGGAATTCACTGGAAATATCTTCACTTATATTCACTGGGAATATGATTCACTTTATGATGTAATTCACAACGCATTGGACAAATTTGTTCCTGTAGTTTCATCGTCTTCATCAACAAAACCGCCTTGGTTTAATAAACACGTTTCTCGCCTTTAAAATAGGAAAACTAGAGCTTACAAAATGTTTCTTAAGTCTGGATCTTTGTTTCATCAGACAAACTTTTTTTACATTCGCAACCAGTTTATTATTCTTAATAATCAACTTTATAAGCGTTACATCGTGAATTGTAAGGCGAACTTCCGAAATGATCCGAGCTCCTTCTATTCGTTTGTCAATATGAAACGTAAATCCATATTTTTCCTCCTTCCCTAACTTATAAAAATATTTCCGATTCTTCAGAACAAGGTATTGCTTATCTATTTGCATCATTTTTTCAATCAACTTATTCGTCCGATACCCTTATAAAATTTGGAACATAATGGATAATCCACCTCCACGTGCGTAATGGCCAGTTGATCGCTGTGTACGAGGACTTCAAGGCCATCCACGATGAGCTTAAAGAATTGGATATTTCCGATATCAGTAGCGACTTGCGATAAACCGTGTCTGACCTTGTAGCAACGATGCATACCGAAACCAGGCTCGAGACGTTGCTGCACTCTTCTCAAATGAGCCCGGTCGGAGATTTCAAATCTTGGCTCCTCTTCAAACCTCTCCCTACTTTCAGCGTATGATATTCGAAGTGGGCTAAATTTCACTCGGTGTTCTCAACAATCTTGTTGCGATCTTGTCTTCGGAACTGCTTTAGACGCAATTTGTTTGTTGGAAATTTCCGAAGAGAATTATGATGTCGCGATGCATCTTTTGGAGAAAGGATTTAATACCCTCACCCTAATACCCTTCACATGAGCCTGAATAATATTTCAGGCTCATGTGAACGAGACTCTGAACCACAGTCTATTGAAAGGTGTCTCTGTAGCAGCGCAGCGAGGACTTTCCGATAAATTCAATGCCCTTATGTGAGCCTTGAAAAATTTGGGGACGACAGTTCACATCGCCGGCTGCATCATTGTCCAGGTGCTTCTTCAAAGGTTGGACCCACCTACCCACCTACCAGGCCAAGTGGGAGGAAAGTCAAAATGCGTCGAACTCGGACCTCATCCCTAATTTGGAGTTGATGGCAGAATTTTGGGAGCAGCTATGAACCGATGGCCGCCTGCCACCTGAGCGCGCCGGGCACTCAGAGAAGACACAAAGTCACAAATATCAGTAGATTTTTTTAATCATTACTTATTTAACTTCCCTTCCGGGGGAAGGTACATATATTGTGCGGTGGTTCCATGTAAGGTGACTTGATCTTTGTCGAAAATGTCTCCAAACTGGTCCACACCTGTGTGATTGCCTCACTGCTAATTCTCATATAGGAGGAAGCATCAGAGCCTGCAATTTTTTTTGAATCTTCTAGTAGCCACCTTTTGGTTGCGTCTGCGTCAGCTACAGCCGAGCTCACCGAAGAAGTAACCGCGTCACCATCCACAGCTAATGCACTAGTTTCCTAAGGTCATAGAGGTGAGATAACCTTGCTGGCTACAGCGGACGTTCTCGTTTGGAGTCGCGCTAGGGCCTTTTTTCCTTGACGAGCTCTATTGGATTCAGGATCGCAAGGGCGCGTGATTACGTCCCGAGTGGGTAGTCAGCAGCAGCTTCGAAGATTCAAATCCTACATCGCAGTGTGCGAAATTTACGACACTGGATTCGTGACAGACGGATTCTCTGTTGATGTGCTCCTGCGGTCCCATTCCTCCGAATATTCAATTCAGCGATCGACTATTGTTGGATCAGAATGGTGAATTTATAATGGAGGGTTTGGAGCTTGAGAAAATTTCTGAAGTCCCGGCTCGAGCACGTCTCACCAGCCAGTATTTCCTACCGCATCACTGTGTTTTGAAAGAGGATAATTGAACAACCAAGCTCAGGTTTGTTTATAATGGATCTGCCGCCACCACTGGGTATTCGTTGAATGACATGTTGATATCTGATCCAGCCAAAGTTGTTGTACATCCAAGTGCCATCGTGTGTGCAACGGGTATCTGCAGTGCATTTTTTGGCGGAACTCCACACAGGATAAGTTTCAGTTTTTTAAACTGGATACTGTCATTTATGGGACAACAATGTCATTTGGCACAGGATGAGCAGTCTATGTTTCCAAAGGGTGCCGAAATTCTGAGTCGTTGTTTTTGATGATCTAATTTTCAAAGGAGGCAATCATCATAATGCTGCACATATCGGGGATTCTAGATAAGGTCTAATTTCGGTTGAGAAAGTGCTGCTCCATCTTTTCTAGACAGCACTTTTTCTAAAGCACTTAGAAAGTGCTGTCTACCATGCCTGAAGAATCGGGAATAATTCCTGAGGTTTTAGAAGACTCTGGGCCTTACCTGAAATCATGCGACTGATAGCTTGCTATTTTCGTTTCAGTCAACCTCCAATACCCACATCGTCCAATAGGCGCATCGTCCTTTCTTCAATCGCCCGGTCGTATAAAACGATATGACTTAAAACTAGGCTTAAAAACTGAGAGGCTAGTTCGCGCAGAAAAAGACAGTCAGACGGACTGACGCACATGCTGAGAATATACATTCTTTATTGGTTCGGAAATGTCTCCTTCACGGCAAACTTTTGACCAAAATAAAATATAAAAATTTAAAAAAGAAAGGAAAGATAACTTCGAGCGGAGCCGAAATTCATATACCCTTGAAGTTGCAGTAGTAGCTTAAACTACACAGTGTTACAAAAAAAACAAAAGTGAATTAACTTTTGAAGTGACATAGTAGGAATTGTTTATTGGGTCGAGTAACAAAACCATGTATGAAATATTTTTTTATCAATTAAACCATGCGAGCACTATAAGAATAAGAGCATATTCCTTTCTTATACACACTGTTACTCCGCAAGGTTGAGCGCTCGCAAGGTTGAATAGACTTTTTTTGGGAAAAGCGTTGTAACTTTAACAATTTGTATTATTTTTTAGTGAAATTTGTCCCGTTTTATTCAGAATAAATGACCGAATTTTTGTCAGAAGAAAGGAATATACTCTTATTCTTATACACATTGTTACTCCGGAGCGCTCGCTAGGTTGAATTGACTTTTTTTTGGGAAAATCGTTATAACTTCACCAATTTTCATCATTTTTTAATGAAATTTTTCTCGTTTCTTTCAGAATTAATGAGACAACATTGATATGTAGCATGAACGGTAAGTTTTACCGAAAAACTGGCTTCAAAATTTCGAAGAACACGAATAAAAGGCGAAAATTTCAGTTTCAGGTGTAAAAATGTTGTCCCTTTTGTTTAACAAAATCTAAGATATATTTTTTTTTCAAAAGCTACAACATTTAACTGTTGAAAAAAACTGTTAAAAAAACGAGTTCAGGAATTTTTAAGCGCAAAAAAGTCCCGAAAAACGGGTTTTTAACTATAAATCAAGATTTTGAGGGTGTTACAAATATTTCATACAAGGTTTTGTGATATACTCGACCCAATAGACAATTCCTACTTTGTCACTTCAAAAGTTCAGAATCACTTTTGCACTGTGTTATTATGTGTATCGGTTCGTATATAGTTGGCCGATCCTTACGGAAATTTCACCATTGAATTTATACTGAAGACAAAGCTTAACGTCATCAGCGTACATAAGTGCAAGTGAATCAATTAAGGCAAGAGGCAACTCGTTAATAAACAAAGTAAGGTTACTTATAAGAAGCGAATGGTTAACAGAGTCAAATGCTTTACTGAAGTCAGTGTAAATGACGTCTGTTTGTAGCCATTCCGGAACCCATTCGTGATATAAGATGTTAGCTCCAATAAGTTGGTAGTGGTGGAGCGGCGCTTCATGAAGCCATGCTTGCACGAAGTTATTATTGAACTACATAGGTGTTGCAAATGTGGAGTGATAAGTTTTTCAAAAGCTTTGGAATTGCTTTTTTATGTAGTGGAAGTATATAAGTCTCCAGCGATAGATTAGGAGCGGTTTGCACAGAGCCTCGGCGCAGTTCTTCAGAACACAGCCTGGTACTCCATCGGGGTCTGGCGAATACATGCAAAATATAAGGTTGGCTAATTGGATATTATAAGTCCGGCAGCGGCGAATATAACTCCTATAACATTCTGCGTTATGCACGGTGAAATTGGACCGAGCTACTTAGTATCTTGAATAACTAACTGTACAGCCAGATAATTTATGTTTATTAAGTTATTAATAAGTTAAGTATATATTAGTTAAGGTATCTATTTAAGTCTATTCATGAAGTTCTTTAATTGAATAGGTGCATTGTATTCAATGGAGGATTAGTTGAAGCGGACGTATATTTCCACAGCCCGAAAGCGTCGAAAAATATATTCAAGGTGTAATCTAATTTTTGTAAGGCAATGTTTATATCCTCGCATGCCAGTAGATCGGACCAATCAAATTCCAAAAATAACTTTTTTAATTTCATAAAGTTTTTTTCAGTGAGGCTGAGAAACGAATTTTATGAGATTTAAGTGTAGATTTAAGATCAATTAAGCTATTGTTTTCGATTATAACCTGAAGAGTGGGATGATATGGATCCTCATGGTTAGAAAGCGGCAATTTTCTGGAAAAAGTAATTTGAATCACTAAATTGGGGCTGGTGGAGACATTTTAGTTCCCAGATACAATATTTTTATATATTTGCATTCTACTCCTAAATACGCGACGGTTGGTACCGACCGATCCGACATTTCTTTCAGAAGTTATTCAAGAAATTCGATTTTTACAGCTTTTTCAAAATGAAGACAGTGTGTGTGTGTCTGTTTGTATGGTTGTCTGTTTGAACTATTATTTTCTTGACAATCCTGAACAAAATTTGAGATGTTTGATACTATCATATTAACAACTCTTGTTCTACAACTTTTTGAAATACCTTAAGCTAAATTAAAAAATTTATAACTTTATAATTAAGAAAGATATTAAAACGTGCTTTACATCGTTGAAAAGGTTTTTTAAATATATATTTCACTTTCTTTAAGACCAAACGTCTAAATAGTAGACAAAAAAAAACACTGAAAATATATATATTTTTTTTTTAATAATTTTTTTAAAATTGGCACATTTGATCTTATTTATATTGCACATGGAGATAGCCCTTGAGATGACGCAACGTTTGATGTATCGCCTATATCTGGCAAAAGTCCTTAATTCAAGATATAGTCCTATAAGTGGAGCCACCAATTTTGTGCAGCCACCTGTGAAGCTTGGTGTTACCACTAACCATACAACATAAAATATACAACAAAAATATTCTTGTTCGGCAAGTGCAAGAAAAAAAACAAAAAAAATCAGGCACGTGCCGAAAAAGAATATTTTTATATGCAATTTTGTACACCAATACAGCATACTATCGACACTAAAATATTTTTAGTATTTTTCTGATACCAGATATTTTTTGTTTCGCATGCAGGTTCGTCACCGGTATTTTACCTCTTCAAGAGGTTTTTATACCCTTACAGAGGGTATTATAATTTTGGTCAAAAGTGTGCAACGCAGTGAAGGAGACATCTCCGACCCTATAAAGTATATATATTCTTGATCAGGATCACCTCCTGAGTCGATATGAGCATGTCCGTCTGTCCGTCTGTCCGTCGGTCCGTCTGTCCGTCTGTCTGTTTCTACGCAAACTAGTCTCTCAGTTTTAAAGCTATCGAGTTGAAACTTTGCACACATCATTCTTTCCTTTGCAGGCAGTATATAAGTCAGAACGGCCGGGATCGGTCGACTATATCCTATACCTGCCATATAACTGATTGATCGGAAATGCCATAACTTTGGTGTTTCTTAAGTTAGAGGGTTGGGAGTTTGTACACATGTTATATTTGACCAAAATATCTTATGTACAAAATTTCGTAAGGATCGGCCGACTATATCCTATAGCTGTCATAGAACGATCGAAATTGGCATAACTTTGGTGTTTTTTAAGTTAGAAAGATGGGATTTGGTACAGATTATATTTTGGAAAAAACAATCTGATTTGTCGAATTTCATAAGGATCGGCCAACTATATCCTATAGCTGCCATATAACTGATTGATCGGAAATGCTATAACTTCGTTGTTTTTCAAGTTAGAAGGATGGGAGTTTCAATGGGTTCCTCTTTTGGCAAAATAATTCGATTTGCCAAGTTTCATAAGGATCGGCCAACTATATACGATCCGCTATATATCTAATAATATAAGATGCGTGGCGCCACCTAGCGGACTGCGACTCAACTGCAAGGGTATATAAACTTCGGCTCCGCCCGAAGTTAGCTTTCCTTTCTTGTTTTATATGATCTTAATTTGAGAAATTTTTTAAATATAGGTTTGCGTTAAAAAACTTTTCAGAACAGAATCTGTGTATATAAAAAGATTTTGTCTGGTGACACCAACGTCCCCCCTATCTCCAATTTAGTGAATCAAAAAGGTATTACATGTACCCAAATTTATCCCAAACCAAAGTAGTTTTGCAAAGATTTGGATAAAATCTATCTAATGAAAACAATACCACTCATTCATATTGAACGTACACAAAAATTTTTAACTTTTCGGCTATATATAGTGTATTAGCGAGCTAGCTACAAGCGAGTCGCCAACTAGAAGACTGGCAGATCTGAAAATATATAATATATAACATTAATTTTACTCTTACCCTTTGGCAGCTTAACGTTTCGACCTCCCCAACCCTGGGCAACATTTGGAATATATGCTAGATTTCTTTGTGTATTCGAGGGAACATTGATACTATGTGAAGATAAAGATGAGGCCTGTGGAAAATAATTATTATTGTTATATTATAAAAAAGAATAACTCACAATTTCACTTTTTTTCTCTGTTTCCTGATTGAAAACCAAATTATCATGTTGGGTGCGCTGTATATTATCTGTTAAGTCTTTCGCTCCATTTTCTGAATAATATGGTGTAGTGGTCGTTTCGTTTTTACATGGTTCCAGAAAAGCTGAACTTGCGGAACCAGTTTGTAAAGCGGCTTCCCAGGGCGATGTCACGAATTTAAGTCCAGGCTTTGAGTATTTTTTAATCACCTGATTCTGGTGAATATTTAACAGAACTCGATGTTTTGCAGCATCAGAATATGCTGGTAAAATGTTGGGAGATGTTGCCGGTCTTAGTTGATGCTGTTGGTAATCTGTAATACCAGACGGAAGACATTGAGTTTCCGCATTGGTTTCATCGATGACCCAATTATTCGCCTTTTTGCGCCGTTTTGCAAACAGTTCCGCCCCTATGTATGCGTTTTGTAGTTTATAGTAGATTGGCAGCAGTGGTGGCAAAGGTAGCAGTTACGGCGTCAGTAGCGTTGGTGGCAATGTTACCCATAGTTGAGGCGAAGCAACGCATTAAAAATGAAAGAGATACATTAAAATACCGTTACGCAAAAATCGTATCTGCATGTTTTTTAGTTTTTGTATGTTAGTTTTTTTGCTTAACTACATAAATCATAGAAGTAAAGCTGAAGCTTATTTATGCTCATTTATGGCAGTTTCCATTGTTAAGTTATATATCATAGTAGTAGGTGATAAGTCTTGATTTAAAAGTATACAAGATTTACAGGAAAAAAACAAGATACAAGAAAATTAATTTAAACACATATTGCCTGAAAAAAAACATAAAATCTCAACACTATAGGTTTTTATGATAATATGTCCAACAGAAACGAAAGATGTGAAAAATCCCATTGTTTATCTGTGTGAGATACCGTTCCAAAGTATATTATGCGGAAAAAACAAGAAAAGGAATGTAACTTTGGGCACTGCCTATGTGTAATGCGTGTATATACATATACGCATATATAGGTATATGTCATAGACAAGCTTCGCTTTTAGATCTAAACTAGTAACCCTAGACGTAAAGACCCAAAACTTAAAACATTCTTAACCCCCAATGGTACACTAATGTGGGTAACAAGTTAGGTATATTTTCAATTAAAACTTCGCGGGCTTGTTCTTTTTGTGTTGACTTGGCAGGATTGTTAATGAAATCTTGGCGAAATTTAATCAATCAATCACCAAAATAGCGCAAAATGTAAAATGATTTCCTGACCTGTCAAACAGTAAAAAACGAATATTACTTAAGCGTTATGCATCAATTGCGAAAAGCAATTCATCTAAAATGACCAGAATTATTTACCAAAAACTCTTGGTTCTTGCATCACGATGCTGCACCGTATCACACTGCACTAGTTCTTGACCAGAAGAATTATTTACCAAAAACTCTTGGTTCTTGCATCACGATGCTGCACCGTATCACACTGCACTAGTTCTTCGATACTAAGAACTTGACTCATGTCCTCGAGACTTCTCCGGGGAATGCGTTTCGAGTCGATTGAGAAAATAAAAGCTGAATCGAAGATTCAGGGAAGAATTATTGGCATGTTTCGAAGATTTGAAAAAAACTTTGGCAAACTTTTTTTATCTTATCGGGAGGATACTTTTAAGTATTGGAAAGCCTAGATACCTAGATTGTAAAACCAAAATCGAAAACGTAATTAACTCTATTATGGTTTGCTTTTTTTTAGGAGAATCTATTAGAACTTTCTTTCAAATTAATTTTTTTCAGCAACCCATCTGTTCTTAAAATTTGTATTAGAGACTGCTGACTGTATCTTAAAGCTGCTTTGTACCAACCCTCCATAGCGGTAACTCGGCTCCACTGAAAATTCATAGACAAAGGTGACGGCTCATCCGCTTTTCTCATTCCGACTGATTCGTCTGCTTCAACTGCCCGAAATTATTGATTTACGCCTTCGGAACTATGTTTAGACTACTCGCGTATGTTAATAACTCTTTATCAAAGCCCTGACATAATAACTGTTGGGCTAAGCAGCCACCAGATAAGCCGATTAGAATATTGATAATTTGTTTAGCTGCATTGGCATTTAATCTTCTCTGTTGTCTCCCAGGTTCGCATGCACTTTGTTGTCATTTGATTCTGCGCAAAAGCTCTTGTTCTTCTGTGAGCTACTTCTTTTACTTCACCGAGAGCACCATCTCATTAAATTTGACACAGACACATTTCATAGCTAATTTAATGACTTTTTCGTGAAAAGCAAAGTCTTCAGGAAGCCATCCAATTACTCGACCTTGCTTATAAGCAACATAGAGAAAATTTACAGCTCCTGTAGATCGAGAAACTTTTGCTCGATAAATTAGTACAGCTCGTGAAAAAAACGATTCCCAGATAAGAAACTTTTGGATGCTGGGCTCACAGCGACGGATGCATTTGCTTCACATCTTTAAGGGGTTAGGTGGGTCTGGGAGGCCAAAAAATGGCCTATTTTCAAAAATTTTTTTTTTATATAAAGAATAAAATATTTTATTGGAACTTTTAGGATTATTAAATATACATATTTAAAGATGAATTTCTGAAATTTTGAGAAAAAAATATTTTACAGTTAGCCATTGAGACGTCATTTGCCATGACTCCTGGCAAAAAAGGTGCTTTCGCGTTGACAGCACAATTCCTAACAGAATCATCTAAAATGAAAAAACCAAATAATTTCCTTTAGTACAGACCTAAAACTAGAAACTGAACGAAGGAAAACAAAATCAAGCAAAAATTGGATTTTTGGGACACCTTTTTGCAAAAAAATTCAAATTTTGGAGAAATTTTTCGAACATTTTTTTTTTTAAATAGTTGTAATCAACGAAAATAAAAATCCTTCGTTCAAGTTCTAGATAATCGTATCTCGAAGGCCTGTGCAAAATTTTATCAAGATCGGTTGAGTAGTTTCCGAGAAATCTTGACAACCGATTTCAAAAACACAGTTTTGAGAAAAACACGTTTAAAGTTTGCGCTCTGCCTATAGCTGACCTCGAGCGTCCACCTTTTCAGGACTGTATCTCCGAAACTTTTATTGCAATCGACTTGAAAATTTTCGCCAGACCCACCTAACCCCTTAAAGTGAAAATTCATTTGTTCTGCCATCAATTGAGCCCGAAACTATCGAAAAAGTTGTCAAGGAGCATAAACCAAAAAAATCGGTAAGTTTTAATTTACGAACTAAAAAAAAAAAACTAAACCTTTAGGTCAATTGTAAATTTTTCAATGGGATCTGTGGGAACCGGTGCTAGAGAGTGTCTCAGAGTCCTCTTCAGAGAGAGACGATGGTAAGTGCCGTGATGCAGTTCACACGGACGGACAATAAGAAAGATGCAACAGCCGAGAACGGACGTGACGAGAACGGACGTGACTAAGAAAGTTGTGAATAAAATATAATAAGTAAAACAAGACACTAGTTACAGGCGGATTAATATAGGATCATTAATCTTGACGACTATTCAAGGGTAGTACCAAAAGTACATGTCGAATTAAAAATGTATCGTTATAACCTATCTCTCGCACGAGATCCCGCTACAACCTAATAAGCCCAAAGGACTGGTCATATCTTCAGATGTATAAGGCAACTGCTTAAAGGATATTCTTCACGCGAATTGCCAGTTTGGCGAAATAGAAAAGGAAACTTTTGAAAATCTAAAGCTACATTTGGCTAGAATACTAAGCTTATCATATTTCGACCGAAGCAATAAGACACGCCTAATAGAAAATGCCAGCCCTGTTGCTCTGGGAGCAGTACTAATTCAATTTGTCACATCCGGTGAACCTGAAATTATTTCATTTGCAAGTCGTAGCTTATACGATGTAGAAAAACGGTACTCGCAGACTTAAAAGGAAAGTCTCGCCTTAGTATGGGCGGTTGAAAAGTTATATTATTATTTAGCCGGATTAGAATTCGAGTTGGTGACTAATTAAAAGCCGTTAAAAACTATTTTGAAACCAACCTCATAACCACCGGCACGAATTGAACGTTGGCTTTTACGCTGGCAAGCGTTTCAAGTTTAGAGTGATTTATAAAGCAGGCAGGGAAAATATACAGCTAATAATTCCAGCAGGAAAATAACGAAATGTAATAAATTTAAAGTTATTGAATGCACTGCCCTAAATTATTAAACATTTCGTAAATAGCACAGGTGGTGTTAATGAGGAAATATGCACGCGATGACCAGTTTGGATGCCAACTCGTGGAATAGCCGATTATCCAACAGATTTTATCCATTTCGGTATGAAATCTGGATGATACGAAAGATCCTGTTACGAGGAACACGACCAATTATCCCAAAAAGTCTGCAGGTAAAAGTCCTAGAACTAGCTCACGAAGGGCACCCCGGTGAGTCCGCCATAAAGCGTCGATTAAGAGTAAAAGTGTGGTGGCAACGCATCGATCGAGATGTGCAAATTTTTTGAAGACATGCAAAGATTGTATCCTAGTGTCTCAACCGGCTCCCATGCACTCTCAAATGTGTCCGTTTATCGAACATTATTCCCGGCATAAGGAAATCAAATTTTTACAGTCCATATCATCGGAAGCGATTATCGGGGCCATGAAAGAAATATTTTGTCGATTGGGTTTCACGAGATATCTACGAACGGATAACGAAAGACAATATATAAGTTCAATGTTCGAAAAATATTGGAGTAAAAATGGGATCCCTTTAATAAGGACCCCACCATATTGGCCTCAGGCGAATGGTGAAGTCGGGAATGTGAACCGATGAATAATGAAGAGACTAAAAAAAAACTGGAACCTCTACTTCGGAACTCATATTTAATCGAATGATTAGGAAAAAAAATTTCAAACGTTCAAGACATATTGGGTGAGATTCACGACTCTAAAGAGAAAGTCAACGATTGAACATTTTAGAGGGATGCATTTCCACATTTAAAAGGGATGCTGGCCATTTAAAAAAAATTCCAGCTGCAAGTACAAAAATGGACTCACTGGATCAAGCATCGACACCAGCGGATTCAGAGAAGAGCCAACTCTAGCTGGTAAACAAAGGAGGGATGTGGGAACCGGTACGAGAGAGCGTCTCAGAGTCCCCCACAGAGAGAAACGATGGTCCGCGCCCTGATGCAGATCATATGTTCCTTATTCGAACTGCATTCTTGATGTGCTAGATATAATTGCACGTGAAACGCTATTTAGTTGGCGACTTTTCGATACAGGCGATGGCTTTCAATTACAAACCTTTTTTTAATAGAACATATGACATATGTATGTGACTGCGTACGGTTGACGACCGAATTAGAAAAATAGACGCGGGAGCTTGATGCTGCGGAACGACCGAGAGATACCGCGAGAGAGCAAGACAACAGTAGCGCATAACGCCAGATACAGGTGGCCGATCGAATGTGCGAGAGCGGGCGACGTAAATAGAGGCAAAGATAAAGAAAATATAAACAAATTCAATAAATTATTTCCGGCCAAACTTTCCGGCGGCTGCTTGACCAGACAGAAAAATTCTTCGATGGTTAACGGCTGTAATAGGGGCACAACGCAGGACGTCAACGTTTGGCTTCCGGTACGGTGGCTTATATCGCAATCGTGCTATTATTCATTGACGACTCCAAAAGCCATCCGGTTGTATTCATAGTGTCCTTCGGGCGGGACAAATGCCCTGTACTTTCTAGAAGATCTACATATAGCAAACTGTTTCTCAAAGCTTGGCATAGGAAACGGTAATTTAACGGTGATAATATTTAAAAGCCGCTAATCAACGCAAAGACGATATTCTCCATTTCTTTTTTTTGAAATTATAACTATATCAGAGGCATACGGCAAATAATAAGTCATTTTCGAGGAGCTTTGAGATAATACGGGAAGCTGCGGATCGAAGTGCAAAAGTTCAACGATACGGCTTAACTTTGCATGTAACATTGTACTTAAGAGATCTCCATTTTTGATAGAGAACAATTTTAAAGCGTATTCGTTTCAAGGGCAAAGCAGGGAGTTCTCGTTTAAAATTTTTGTGATTTGTTTGGCTTTGAGGGTTGATTGATGTAAATCGAGGGTGGTCTGACGAAAACTGGCTATCTTCTATTATAAGTTTATTTCCGTAGCCGCACAATATATCTTTGCCCAGAAGAATATATTGCGATAATAATTTGTCTGCACAAACGAATTCGTTAATTGTAATCTTTGCGACTAGTTTCTGTGCTTAAAAGATTTTTCCACCACCAAATCTATTTAAAGTGACTACACAATGCGTATTGCGATTCAATGAGTTCATCTGGGCTACCATTGTGGTTCGGGAAGCTTCATCAAATAATGACCGACTTTTTGAAAGTTGAAAGTTCTGTAAAACTAATCTTGTAACGGTTTCGAAGGATTTTTAACAGTTTAACGAATGGATCCGCATTATGTGAGTTTTCGGACAATGAATTGAATTCAGGATGAGAGGAAACAGTATCACTTATACTTTGTTGATCATAGCATAGTTTCCGATTGTCGTTTGTCTATTTCGCATTGTTAGATTTTCTGCACTAACGTATTCTTTTTCGCTGGGCTTGTCGATGATTAAACGTTTGAGTAGGCCTTCTCGATTTTTTGACGTAAATTGGTGTGATTTCATCGACTATAGCATATTTTACTAGCTGTGCGATGCCCATGATTAATGTGAAAGCCGAACTGCATCGGCTTCCTCATGGTGTGAGATTGGTGTGGTTTGTCAGGATAGCATTCGGGTGGTTATTGCAGAATAAAGACAAATGACTGGTCGTAGTCGTATTGTTAGTTTTTCTCTTTATATTTTATTAAATTTACTTTATATAAATTATATATTACAGCCCGCGTTGCGACTCTCTTTTTTTTCCTCTCTCGATCGCTATTATTCCCCCTCAAACAGCTTCCATCTGTTTTCTCAACACTTTATCGATATCTTAAACTCTATGTTCCATGAGCCGTAAGCTATTCTAAGCCGGTGTGTCTCCCATATAGATAGTACCCGCCTTTTCCGAAAACTCTGCAATACTATTTTGATTAAGATGCCCTATCCTTGTAAATTTACACTTCAAAGAAATTGAAATGTGAATAGCTGATTGCGGCATACAAATTAACGAAATGTAAAAATGCAAACATTTAAAAAAAAACTTCCCCACTCCAAGACTGGTGGCAGATTTTTCTCGAACTGGACTCGGAAAAATGTCATCTCGCTTGGGACTTAAAAAAATTTTTGTGTTGGACTTTTCAGTTACAAAAAAGTTCATTCATAAACAATTCAAAGTATATTATTTAAGTTTACCAATTTATGGTCTATAAAAATGTTATTGAAGTACTAAATGTTTAATGAACAATATTATTTAAATAAGATATTTGTGTTTTTACATTGGTTGATGGCATCAAAAAAAATTCCGCGTGAATGGTGTGCGTTTTGTGCATCGTTTTTATTTTAAATCAACCCAAATCGAAACGGTCCCATTGGGTTGTCAATTGTATTTGTTTAGTATTGTGAAAGGGTAAGTTTTGATTGAAATTGAAGTCCGGGCCGTGGAGCAAGATGAACGGTAAATGGGGCAGCGCGACCGCGCTTAGAAGGAGCAGAAAAAAGTAGAGACGCCATGGAAAGTAAAGGTCCTTGAACGAGCAGTGCGACCGTGTTTAGAAAGAATGGTGAGGGAAAGGATGCCTTTGGATGGATGGATGACAGTCCGACAACCAAGTGAAAGAGTTTGCCGTAGAAAGCTGGAAGTGTTTAGCTTTAGTTCTAAGGCATTAAAGTCAAGTGCGAGAGTATAAGCATGTTCGAACATAAAAGGTAATAAGCCCTTCGTGCCTTTGTAAGGCTACCAGGCACAAACACCGCATACCACTATATCACTTTGTAAGTATAGTTAAGGACTAGTACAGAATATTAACGTATAGTTAAGGTATAGTATAGGACTATAAGTGTTTTATATTTCCCTGTATTTTTTTGTATATTATTTATAGTATTGGTTCCAAATATTTATTTTCTAGGTTTTGTGCTGTGTCGTTTCTTAGGATAACTAATTCTCCTTTTTTTACGTTTTTACCTAATACCATAATAATATTTTTATGTCATTTATGTTTTTATCATATTCTATTTTACGTTCAGTTTATTCGAAATGTATGAACGAATGAATTCAATTCAAGCTTCTATGACTCCTTTTAATGCTATCTAAAGTCTGGTGGTGATGTGCGGGGATTGTGAGATTCTGTAAGGAGATTGAATCTCCCCACTCGCCAAGATAGGTGGCAGGGAGAGGCTAGTGCGAGGGATAGGGGAAAGCGAAAGTCTAAGTCCGAGATGTGCGGAAAGGAGTGGTGAAAGGAGGTGACGCGCCATGCATGAAAGAGCAGGTGGACCATTGGAGCGACCCGGACCAGTCCTTTTGGGAATCTGAGAGTGTTGATTTTTAGGACCGCCTTTCGAGAGGGATGCTTGATCCGTGGCGCAACTGAACCCAAGGGTAAACTCATTACGGCCATGACGCAATTAATTAATTTATTAATTTTCTTTCAAGCAAAGCTCTGTTTCTTAATCTTTTTTGAGTTGCTTCTATTTTCGTTCAATAGAGATCTCTCTTTTATACGCTTTTTACTAACTCTCACTAATCTCTCTCTTTAAGCTCTGCCCAGTGGTACTTTAATATGAAAAAAAATAGTAATAATAAAAAGATTTATTTTTTGTATACTAATATGGAATTCAAGCTTGTCTGTAATAAGACAATTTTATTATCTCATCCAACCATCCATTGAGGGCTCTGTGAAAACGTTGTACACGCTAAGTGTGCCGAGATGCCGTTTCCCTGGTCTCCACTTCTGTTGTAACGGTTGTCGTTCTGTTCAGGACGAAATGAGGTCGTTCATGAGATAGGCTAAGAGTGGATTTATAAAGTAGATTAGCTGCTTTCGCAAAATCAATGACCCACTCTGTGCGGACTGTCTTCAACTTCTGTGCGCTTGATTCAGCTGCTAAATGAGTCTGCAAATCCTAAAAAATCCGCTGATAATGATATGCCCATGGCGAATAATCTTCAGTATTAGTAACTGCCATACCCAAACCCTTACAGTAGTCCTACCATCGAAATATCTGAAACTTCTGAGATCGATATCTCGGCTTACATCAAAACTGAAAAAAAAGCTGACATAAAACTAACCTGGACATAAGGTGATTGATTGTATGAAGTCTCAAGCATCTTAAAAAATATCAAAAATGTGTCTCAAGCATCTTCAAAAATATCAAAAATTTGTCACTTCCGATAGGTCAGATATATGGCAGCTATAGGATATAGACGGCAGATCCCTATAAAATTAGATTCAACGGATAAGTTTACCCAATAATCATTTAATGTTTAAAAAAACCAAAGTTATGCCATTTCCAATAAATCAGTTATTTGACAGATATGGAATATACTCGACCGATCCCGGTTCAGACTTAAATACTGCATGTAGAGAAAATGATTAATGCAAAGCTTGAAGCAATAAGTTTTAAAACTGAGAAACTAGTTTTGGTACAAACAAACAACCGTCTGTCTTCAAAAACACTAAAGTTGCATCATTTTCCAGCTTACAGTTCAATGGCAGCTACAGGATATACCTAACCATTCCAACTTACATAGTGCGTGCAAAAGAAAGAAGCTTTTAAACTGAGATATAAGTGTATTTAGAAAAATAAGGGTAAACAAACGGACATGGATTTATAGAGATGATCCGAATCAAGAATATATATAATTTCTAGTGTCTGAGATATCTTCCTTACCGCAATGCACACAATTGAAAAAAATTGTAATACCCTCTGCAAGGGTATAGAAATGAAAATAATATCATCATTACGACTTGTTTACCTCTTCCCTGGTGCAGTTGCAATGCAGTTATTAGTTCAGCACAATTATCAGGCGATAACAGACCGGTTTCGATGTTTATTAATTCTTTAAGCGAATCATAGTCTCGAACTTTTCCGCTTGGATTCATTATAAGCTTAAGCGGTATTTTTTCCAGCTGGGTTAGTTCCGTTGACGAGATTGAATTTTCCTTTAATGTGTCTTTTTCATCTCCTAAAATTTGTTTTTCTAAATATATAAACGATAGAACTAATTTATTAATATATTTTCAGCCAAAAATTATAATATAAACAAAAACTATACTAAAGAAATGCATAATATTATTTGATTTTGTTGTACCCTTTCAGATACTTTAAAGTTTAAACCAGTATTTAAAAAATTCGAAGGAGTTTTTTAAACAAAGTAGCAGAAATTTAAACTTTAATCATTTTTTTTACACGGTAAAGGTTAACATGCAAAATATTTGAAGTTCAATCAAGGATACAGTAAAAAAGGACATCTTATAGAAACAAAAGTGTTTCTATGGCGTTGGAAGGTGCGGGCTTCAAAGTCACAAGTAAAGTTGATAAGATTTTTGACGCGACAAGGACTCATAGATAGTCTAGCAGTAAGGTCCACGGCTGGTTTGTGAGTTTTAACGAGTGTAACGATCTTTATACTCTATATATATATATATCTATCTATATACGATCCGTTATGTATATAATAATAGAAGCTGCTGCAAATAAAAACTGCAAATTTTGATACATCGTACTCGCCTGTGCACAGCTGTGAAGCTTAACAATCTATACGCATGTATATATATATACACATATAAACACATACATATGTAAATTAAATTAAATATTTTGTGTTGAGGAGTTTAAGCTTGTATTAGGGGAAGGGTAACTTTAATTGCTTCTTATTTTTATATAAGTTCTTTTTATACCCTTGCAAAGGGTATTCTAATTTTGGTCAGAGGTGTGCAAAGATGTACAGTGATGGTCCCTATAAAGTATATATATTCTTGATCAGGATCACCTCCTGAGTCGATATAAGCAGGTCCGTTTGTCAGTCTATCTGTTTCTACGCAAGCTAAACTCTTAGTTTTAAAGCTATCGAGTTGAAACTTTGCACACATCCTTCTTTTTTTTGCAGGCAGTGTATAAGTCGGAACGGCCGGGATCGGTCGACTATATCCTAAGCTGCCATATAACTAATTGATCGGCAAGGCCTTTGATGTTTTTTAAGTTAGAAGGTTGAAACTTTCCACAGATGTTGTATTTTGCCAAAATATTCAATTATCTGCCAAATTTCATAAGGATCGGCCGAAAATATCCTATTGCTGTCATAGAACTGAATGATCGGAATTGCCATAACTTTTTTTTTAAGCTAGATAAATGTAGAAACCTTGCTGCCAACTCTATTTTGGGCAACCTTATCCGATCTGCAAAATTTCATAAGGTTCGGTCAATCCTATATAGCATCGCTAAATTAGTTCCCGGCCCGATTCGAAACTTCTCCATTGATACATTGCTCAAAAACACAAAAAGCGATCGTATTAAGCACCATCCCAGGTGTTCAGGTAAGATCAGTAATAGAAGAAAACGCCCTTGTTATGGTAGTAGTCCGAAAATAATTCACCATATACAAAAATACAATGGAATGAGTTATATAACGAATTGAATAAAATAAAAATCGATTTTGACAAATCGTATAAATCACTTACTCAAAACAGTCCAATTCAAAAGAACATTAAAAAACATGTGGAAATACTAGTAAAATGCTTTAATGAAGCAGATAGATACATGGCCAGAATACATGGCCAGATAGAAAAATTAAATCAAGATCATTGCTCCCAGTATCAAAATTTTTGATCAGACGACGATCTAATTTAATAACAATTAAGCAAAAATTCAATTTATATATATCAGTACCGACCATACTTAACACTTCTCTAACAGTTGAAACTGGTGATGAGCCGGAATCAACAGAACAAGCTGACATTGACCAAATACAACCAAAGAAACTTACAGATTTGAAACTGAAAATAGAAGAGGAAGATTCAAATAATCTTACTGTTCCAGCTGTACTAATGCTAGATCTAGATAATTCTACAGATTCTGATGATAGTTCAAGCATAATAGAGGATAACGTAAGCAACAATAATACAATGGCACAATCAAATATTGAATTTATTAATACAGCATCCAAGCTTATACCAGTTTTCGATGGTAAAGCTAAAAATTTAATAAGTTTTATTGATGCATTACAAATAATAGAATCTATAAAAGGTGAGCACGAACAATTAGCAATTTCTATCATAAGAACAAAGCTTAAATGTGTAGCCAGAAATCGAATCGGAAATGAAACAACAATTTGTGAGGTGATTTCCAGATTAAAAGGCAACGTCAAAGGCGAAACTGTAGAAGTATTGTCAGCAAAACTGATGAACCTACAACAGCGCAATAAAACTGCCAACCAGTACACACAAGAGGTTGAGCATATGACGAAAGCTTTAGAAGGTGCATATATAACAGATGACCTACCTCTAGAGTTAGCCAGAAGTTATTCCACCCAGCATGCAGTCAAAGCAATGACTAAAAATTGTACAATCGATAAGGTAAAACTTATTATGCAAGCTGATACCTTCAATACTATGAACGATGCCCTATCAAAATTTGTAAATAGTTGCACAGAAGCAACGGGACAATCAAACACTGTCCTATATTACAAGAATTATCCACAGCGCAGCTCAAATCGCGGACGTGAAAATTATAGAGGTAGTTTTCGTGGTAATCACAATAACTACAACGACAATAACTACAACAATAATATTTATAATAATAATTACCAAAATAACAATAGAGAACGAGGACAATATTGAGGAAACTATAGAGGCGGAAACTCGAACAGAGGCCACAATGGTGATAACCAAAGCAATTTCAAAATTGTCCAAAATACATCGGAAAACCCCCAAGACCCTTTAAATGTTCAGCAGTAAAAGACGCAAGAGTTCACACTATTAATCTCAGTCAAAATATATTTGTTTCATTTATTCATGTATCTACTGGAAAAGAACTTATCTTTTTAATAGACACAGGTGCAGACATATCCATTTAAAAAAAAAAACTTCTGATATCTTTTACGACATCCAAGATAATTATATTATAGACATAAAAGGAATAAGCCAAGAAATAATCAAATCCAAAGGTCTGGTTTCCATTGAAATACAAACGACTAAATATATAATTCCCAATTCCCAATGATGGAATCACTTTCGAACTATGACGTAGTCAAAACCAATCTAGAAAATAGAGAAAAATATGTATTATCCCAACTTTCAAAAAACTTCCCTCCACAATTTAAGTCGCAGCTTTCTAGCTTATGCACCCAATATAGCAACGTATTCGGATTGGAAACCGAACCAATAACTACAAACAACTTCTATAAGCAAAAACTGAGATTAAAGGATGATGAGCCTGTATACATAAAAAATTATAGTCAGGTAAATTAAATACAAAAGCAAGTAGGAAAGTTGATCTCCGAAGGGATTGTTAAACCATCCGTATCCGAATATAATAGCCCATTGTTACTTGTTCCTAAGAAACCATACCCCGGGTCAGAAGAAAAGAAATGGCTATTGCCAGATAAATAAAAAATTACTATCTGATAAATTTCCACTACCTAGAATCGATGATATCTTGGACCAACTAGGTCGAGCAAAATACTTTTCATGCCTTGACAGATGTTTTTGAGAAATGTAGGAAATATAACCTGAAGTTACATATGTTCATTTTTATACCCTTGCAGAGGGTATTATAATTTTTGTCAAAAGTGTGACCCTATAAAGTATATATATTCTTGATCAGGATCACCTCCTGAGTTGATATGAGCATGTCCGTCTGTCCGTCTGTCTGTTTCTACGCAAACTAGTCTCTCAGTTTTAAAGCTATCGAGTTGAAACTTTCCACACATCCTTCTTTCCTTTGCAGGCAGTATATAAGTCGGAACGGCCGGGATCGGTCGACTATATCCTATAGCTGCCATATAACTGATTGATCGGAAATGCCATAACTTTGGTGTTTTTTAAGTTAGAGGATTGGGACTTTCCACACATGTTTGACCAAAATATCTTATGTACAAAATTTCATAAGGATCGGCCGACTATATCCTATAGCTGTCATAGAACGATCGAAATTGGCATAACTTTGGTGTTTTTTAAGTTAGAAAGATGGGATTTGGTACAGATTCTATTTTAGGAAAAACAATCCGATCTGCCAAATCTCATATGGATCGGCCGACTATATACGATCCGCTATATATCTAATAATATAAGATGCGTGGCGCCACCTAGCGGACTGCGACTGAACTGCAAGGGTATATCAACTTCGGCTCCGCCCGAAGTTAGTTTTCCTTTCTTGTTTATGCATGAAGTGACTTTTTTAGGTCATAAATGCACTGATAAAGGAATATATCCGAACGAGAAGAAATATGATGTCATTATGAACTACCCAGTACCGCACGACGCAGACAGCACTAGTCGTTTCGTAGCATTTTGTAACTATTATAGACGCTTTATAAAAAACTTCGCCGACTGTTCAAGGCACATAACAAAATTATGTAAAAAGAATGTCCCTTTTCAATGGTCTGATAAATGTCAGAATGCATTCCAATATTTAAAAACCAAACTTATGGAACCTACTTTGCTACAATACCCAGATTTTACTAAAAAATTCTGTATAATCACAGATGCAAGTAAGCAAGCGTGTGGAGCGGTTTTAACTCAAAACCATAAAGGTCTCCAACTCCCCTTTGCATACGCATCAAGAGCATTTACAAAAGGAGAAAGTAACAAGTGTACTACTGAGCAGGAACTAGCTGCAATTCATTGGGCAATATTACATTTTCGACCATATATTTATGGAAAATATTTTATAATTAGAACAGACCACAGACCTCTAATATATCTATTCTCAATGATCAACCCAAGTTCCAAACGGACACGTATGAGGCTCGAATTAGATGAATATGATTACAGTCGAATATTTAAAGGGTAAAGATAATCATGTAGCTGATGCGTTATCAAGAATAACCATTAAAGAGCTACAGAATATTACAAGACATATAATGAAAGTCACTATTAGATATCAAAGTAGACAAAAATTCCGCGCGGAAAATCAAGAACAAGAATTGCCTATGCAATATTTAAGTAAAGCTTCTAAGCCCAACGTATACGACGTCATAAAAAATGATGAAGTACGTAAAGTAGTGACCTTGCATATAAAAGATACGTTATGTTTATTTAAACAAGGCAGAAAAATTAATGCAAGATATGATGTTAGCGATTTAAATACTAATGGAGTTATTGACTTAGGTCAATTTTTCTAAAGGCTTGAAATGCAAGCCGGTATACATAAAATCAGCCAACTCAAAGTGGCACCGTGGAAAAATATCTTTGAACATCAATAGATAATTTTAAATTAATGGGCAATAAAATATTGAAAACATTAAGAGTAGCGCTACTTAACCCGGTGACCCAAATAACAAATTTAAAAGAAAAAAAAGCAATTTTGTCTACGTTTCATGATGATCCAATTCAGGGAGGTCATACTGGCATATCAAAAACTTTGGCACTGGCACTTCTGGAATATCAAAAAGTAAAAAGACACTATTACTGGAAAAGTATGTCCAAAGATATAACTGAGTACGTAAGAAAATGTCAAAAATGTCAGCAAGCGAAAATTATATCGCATACAAAGACCCCATTAACAATAACTGATACACCTATAAATGTTTTCGCCAGAGTGATAGTGGACACTATTGGTCCATTACCAAAATCAGAAAATGGCAATGAATATGTAGTCACGTTAATTTGTGACTTAACAAAATATATAGTTGCCATACCAGTTGCAAATAAAAACGCAAATACTGTCGCTAAAGCAATTTTTGAATCATTTATTCTGAAGTTCGGTCCAATGAAGACGTTCATTACGGACATGGGAACAGAATACAAGAATTCTATTATAAATGACTTTTGCAAATATTTGAACATCAAAAACATAACATCTACCGCCCACCACCACCAGACAGTTGGGTCAATCGAAAGAAGTCATAGAACTTTTAATGAATACATACGATCTTATATATCGGTTGATAAAACTGATTGGGACTTATTGATTCAATATTTTGTCTTTTGTTTCAACACGACCCCCTCAATGGCACATAATTATTGTCCATATGAGTTAGTATTTGGCAAAACAAATAATTTAATAAAAGATTTCAATAGTATAGATAACATAGAAACAATATATAATTTAGATGACTATGCTAAAGAGAATAAATATAGACTCGAAGTAGCATATAAAAGAGCTAGAATTATGTTAGAAGAAAATAAGTATAGAAATAAAAAACTATATGAACAGAAAGTAAAAAAATATAGATATATCAGTGGGGGATAAAGTTTTACTAAAAAACGAAACAGGTCATAAGTTAGATCCCAAATATACTGGTCCATATAAAGTAACAGAAATAGGTAACAGAGATAACATTATAATATCAAATAATAAAAATAAAAAGCAAACAGTTCATAAGGATAGATTAAAAATGTTTATTTCATAATTGTATTTAGTATGGCCATGCATAGATACAAATATTTTTCGTAATTTCATTTTCTTATTTTTGCTAATATATAATTTAAAAAAAAACAAAAAAAAAATTTATTGAATCAAAATTATTATTATTATTAAAATAACTTCATATTATTACGTTATTTTCCAAAAGGAGGGAGATGTAGTTTGCACACATATTGAATAGCCACTGTACCAAGAGTACCTAAAGGGTAAACACTGTAACACTTTGTTGCAGTGTAAACGAAACTTAAATGGTCTAAACATGAACCGATCGCTATGTATAAAAAGTGCAAGCGCCGGCAGAATTGAAACACGAACGGACCTCATGTGCATATACCTCGCGCTTCCGCTTACGAGAGCATAGCATACATATATATAAGCATATACATAGCCGTCTTGCTGCCGCCGTCTGTGGGCAGCGCAGCGATGAGACTTAGCCTTACTTAGAATTAAAAGAATAATGTAAAATGAGATCCAATAGAAGCGTTGGAGCTGCACCTTTGCTGCTCCTTCAAGATTAAATAAATAAATTGGATATAAGTGACTTTACAAAATATAGATATTTTTTATCGAAAGTGTCGATTATCATAAACGCTCTGAGTACAAATTCTACAACTCTGTGACCACGTGCTTTTAAGTAACAAATTTTTAAGTGATATAACCTTTGGGTTTTTTCACGATATGGAAAAAAAGGAGTTTCGTGTCCTGATTAAGCACTGTTTTTTGATTGGAAAAAATACAGTAGAAGCAAAAACTTGGCTTGATAAACATTACCCAGATTCTTCTCCGGGAAAATCAACCATCAAAGATTGGTACAATGATTTTCAACGTGGTCGTGTGGACACCGAAGACGCGGAACGCAGTGGTCGCCCAAAAATAGCAGTTACGCCAGAAAATGTGGCGAAAATCCGAAAAATGGTATTGGCCGATCGCAAATTAAAATTAATGGAGATAGCTGATGCCTCAAAGATATCGGAAGGCAGTGTGTTTACGATATTACATGAACATTTGGATATGAGAGAGCTCTGCTCAAAATGGGTGCCGCGATTGCTAACACCGGACCAAAAGCAACAACGCATCGATGCTTCCGAGACGTGTTTAAGCATGTTGAAGCGCAATAGGACCGATTTTTTTCGCCGTTGCGTAACCATGGATGAAACCTGGATACACCACTATGCTCCAGAATCCACTCGTTAGTCTTCTGAGTGGGTGGTAGCCGGTGAAAGCAGTCCGAAGCGTCCCAAAACACAAATATCGGCGGGTAAGGTTATGGCTTCTGTATTTTGGGATGCACATGGGATTTTATTTATAGACTACCTGGAAAAAGGTAAAACAATAAACAGCGAATATTATATAAAACTGCTGGATCGACTGGAGCGCGTTATCAAGGAAAAACGTCCACATATGGCAAAGAAGAAACCCCTGTTTCATCAGGATAATGCACCGTGCCACAAGTCTATGGCAACAATGGTGAAATTGAGTGAATTGAGGTTTGAACGTCTGCTGCATCCACCCTATTCTCCAGATATGGCCCCCAGTGACAACTGGCTTTTTTCAGATGTCAAAAAGCACCTCCAAGGCAAGAGATGTCGATCAAATGAGGAGGTGATTGTCGATACTGAGACCTATTTTGAGGGTAAAAGTTCACCTTTCTACAAAAATGGCATAGAAAGGTTGGAGAAGCGCTGGACTGAGTGTACAGCCGTAGATCGAAACTATATTGATGAAAAAAAAAATTTTTTTTGAAAAAAAAGTGTTGTTCCTTGTTAGGCCGGGAACTTATTGCGGGGTGTGATGGCTGCCATGTAACTGAACGATCGGAAATGCTTACGTCGAAATTTAACTCGCGGGAATAGTGGTAGGTCCCGGAGACGTAGTCAAAGAACGTATAAAAGTTCTGACTAAATGTACCTGGATTCTCCAAGGGACTGATCGGGTTGACCAGGCGCTTGCTGTGATCAGGCTGATTCCGTATCGGCCGATCCTTCTTGTGGTCAGTTCACGGTAGCAACACTTTAAGTAGGTTGAGTAACGCGCAATCTACTTGTGGTCCGTTTCACGGGAGCAATACTCGAAGTAGATAAGATACCGAAGGCTACTTGTGGTCCGTTTTACATAGGAGCCACTCGGAGTAGGAGTAGGTAGGTACTCGGAATAGGAGTAGGTTCGATGACAAAAGTTCTGGGTCTAATTATTGCTTATTGCGACATGCTGATGAACATTGATTAGATCAAATTACTAGGTAGGAATATAGGTTAGTCTTGGCACTAGGTGCCAACAATATAGTTACTAAATCTATTCGGAAAGAAGGTAATATTGCAAATAAAGTTTTAAGATTTACGATCTATTTATACAAAAATATGCAACTGATATAAAATAAAAAACCCGAATAATTCTCGGTGAAATTAATAATCAAGAACTCGGTTTTTTGAAAAATTCCCCATCTCTATCTTTTTCAATTCATCATGATTTTTCTTCGGATTGTTTGACATGTCTTTAGGCTCAATCAACCATGTAAGGAATTCTTAAGGACATTGAGCACTCCCCGTAACGTAAAGCGACACCTAGAAGCCGAATTTGTCGGAAGGAGACGCTATTTATAGGAGAGGTTCGCATTTGCGAGCCCTTGCAAGCTTGGGCACAACGAAGCAGATTGCTAGCTGCATCATAATCCAAGTGCTGTCGCAGAAGGTTGATGATGCCACGCAGTCTAAGTGTAAGGAAATGCAATCTGACTCGGATTCCTTGGATTCCTCAGAGATGCCGGACTTTGGAGACCATGGATTTGCCGACGACATCGTATGCACCAAACCTAACTCTGCATTTTTGATTACAAACTCTTCCGCATGCATGATTTGTGATGGCCATTCTCACATAATAAACTCCTGCCCAAAGTTTTTAAGCTTGTTGCCTGAGGATCATTTTGGCGAAGTTAGGCGACTGGATTTATGCCGTAAGTGCCTTGGATCTGGGCATTGCAATTTGTCAAGCTGCCGTACGTGTGGACGCAGGCATCATAGTTTGCTGCATTTTGGTGTAAATTCGTGTCAGCTCAAGGCCAACACCTCTCTCCCGAGGTTTCTACATCTAGCGACGCTGCTTCTCGGTCAGCGTCCGCTCCCGTCAATTCTCTTGTCGCCAATCGTTTTGGTGATGTGGTGCTGCTAGCCACTGCCAATATCTTGGTCAGGAACCGCTCTGGTGTTCTGTGCAAGTCAGCTTGCAATCCCAATGTTCTAACTCTTCGGCGCAAGTAACGGCGATCGTAGCCTCCAACATCATTGACCTTCAGCCCAATTTTGCATTGGACGTCAGCTCTTGGAAAATTCCCACCAATATAAAGCTAGCAGACCCTCATTTCCACCAGCCGCAGCGAGTTGATTTTCTGATTGGAGCTGCATTATTTTACGAGCTGCTTTGTGTGGGAAAAATTCATCTGTCTCCTGGTTTGCCCTCAATCCAAAAAACTAGGCTTGATTGGGTTGTTTGTGGAGGCGGATGCCCTGGCAATGGTATGGTCCTCATGTCAGCTGATTGGTCGGGATTAATCTGTCCAAAAGGCCCTTTAGATGAGCGGCTCGATCAACTTCTTCAACAGGTCTGGGAAGTGGAAACATGTACCGATCCGCTTGTGAAGGCGCTTGTGAAGTCAGGTTGCCAATTAAACACAACTCCGGTTTAATGGGTGACTCGTACTAACAGGCTCTACGTCGTTTCCAGTCGTTGGAGAGGAAACTGTCGCATCAGCCCGAACAGCGCGCTCAGTATTCGGCCTTTATAAAGGAGTATCTTAGCCTACGACGAAACTTAGAGTGGTGTTTGACGGTTCCGCTGTTACCATCTCAGGTTATTCTTTGAATGACATCTTAATGGCTGGCCGGTCATCCAACCTAAGCCTTTTCCTGCTTAGGTTTCGTTCGCATCCGGTAGCGCTGACTGAAGACATTTGTAAGATGTATCGTTGTGTGTGTATGGCTTCTTCCGGCTTCTTCCGGCTATTTGCAGTGCATTTTGTGGCGAGATTCCCCTCTGGAGCAGCTGCAAACATATAAATTGGACACTGTTACATATGGAACAAAGCCGGCGTCCTATCTATTTTTACGTCGATGATCTTATTTCTGGTGGCAGCACCAAGGAGGAGGGTGAATTTAAGCTGCGTAAGTGTTGCTGCAATATACCTAGCGTATTGGCTGGTCTTCAATCCACGACGAAGCCGTCCCGACGTTCGGTCTTATATTCAATATCGCGGTCGTACAATCCGCTTGACCAAGTTGATCCAGTCGTTACCAAAGGTGAAAATACTGTAGAAGATGTTCCAGGAGCAGCTTTAATGGGATGATCGCTTGCCTCAGGTTTTCTACAACAAGTGGCAGGAGATCTGCCAGAGCTTCAATCTCATCAGAAAGTGCAAGATTTTCTAGGCTGGCGCCTACTTCTGGAGCTCTCGTGGAGATTCATGGCTTCTGTGAGGCCAGCATTGGAGCCTACGGACCGTGTGCCTACGTAGTTTTCACTGAAATTTTTCAGGTCACCAGGGGCTGACAGCTGACTCCTATGTCCGAAGTCTCATGTATGGCCTCTTAAGACATTAACTGTGCCGAAGTTAGAGCTGGCTGGAGCTGAATTTTTGGCGAGGATGATGGCAGAGATTTTCAGTCTAGGCGCTTACAAAGGGAAGTATTTTTGTTGGTGCGACTGACTAGTAACTGACTAGTTGTGTTATCCTGGATTCGAAATGAGCCAGCCAGGTTTAACGTTTCGTCGCCAACCGCGTATCAACCGTCCAAAATCTGAATCATTCCATGGAGTGGCGTTATGTGCCTACGTCGCAAAATTCAGACCAAATCCTTTCTCGTGGGGCCCTTCCTCCTGAGTTGATTGGATCCAGTTTTTGGTGTCAGGGGCCGCCATATCTTCTAAAGCTTCAGGAGGACTGGCCTGCTACGATAGTAATCGAGAAGCCAGCTTTAGAACTCTGCAGGCAATAGGGAATCATTGCCTCCCCCCCACTTTGACGGCTGGTGGGAAGCTGCTGCGAAGACCGCCAAGTATCATTTTTACAGGGTCGTGGACTCGGCTGTACTAAAGGCCGACGATTTGCAGACACTGGTGTACATTATTGCTACCGGAGGGCCTCCTTCTAGTTTCAGTGAGCCAGACCAGACAAAACTCAACAAAACTCAACTCAAAACTCAAACCGGCTAGATGCCAGGCGTCGTCTTTCTTCAGCAGTGTTTCTGGTCCAAATGGAAGGAAGATTAATTAACCCTGTTGCAGCAACGATCTAAATGGCGCATCCCAGGTCAAGGCATAGCTGTAAATGACATCGTGCTAGTGAAGGACGAAAACTGGCCTCCAATGATGTGGCCTCTGGCGAGGGTGACGGAAATGGTCGTCGGAGATGACGGAGTGTGTCGGGTGGCGCTGCTGAGGACAGCGTCCGGAGCTACAAAGCGGGCAGTCAACAAATTGTGCATGATGCCCCTTCAAGATGCTGTTGATAGCTCATCTTCCAACGGGGGAGTATATCGGGGCAAGCAGACGTCGGAAAGTTTGGCGGGCAATAATTTATTGAATTCAAGAAGTCACTTTCGTTTATATTTATGTCTCATATCAAATTTGGTCACATATTAAATTTGTATTTATATAAACAAAATCAAATTGTGAAAAATAACTTGTATTCATACATAGAAATTTCCCAGAGCTTGTTTTTATTAACGCCTAGATTTTAACATAGATTTTAAACATTAAGTATAGCTCCCGAAAATGCTCGGTAACTGAACAATCACTTTTGGCGATTATGTGTCATGGCAAATAAAAGTCGCTGATTCCGTAAGGCTGACTTTCACAAATTAATTTTTAATTTAATTATTTAATTAATACTTCTGATGCGTTCGATCTTCTGACATTCTGGCACTGATAGAATCACTGATTCCAAGGGTTAAACCCGTTGTTTCGCCAAGGCCGACGCTACGAGGCTCTATAATTACCTTTTCATCATCTCTGTAATCTATCTCTGAAAACTTCCATCTTTCCCGTCATGTGAATTCAATCTTATGTTATTACTCTGCATAAAATAGGGGATGCTGACAACTATTCAACTATTTTTCCCGGGAACCAGGCCCCTTCCTGTCAGCAAAGACGTGTGGTGATTCCAGCGCAGCGTTAAGGTGATAGCCTGCGATGACGAGAGGTCTGCAGTACAGTGGAGACCATCAAATACGACCCCAAACAGACCTATCAGTACAAAATTGCAGAAAAAAAATATTTTTATTCCGCACGTGGAAGAAAAAGAATAAAAACAAGAAAGGAAAGCTAACTTCGGGCGGAGCCGAAGTTTGTATACCCTTGCAGTTGAGTCGCAGTCCGCTAGGTGGCGCCACGCATCTTATATTATTAGATATATAGCGGATCGTATATAGTTGGCCGATCCTTATGAAACTTGGCAAAATTATTTTGCCAAAAGAGGAATCCTTTGAAACTCCCATCCTTCTAACTTGAAAAACAACGAAGTTATAGCATTTCCGATCAATCAGTTATATGGCAGCTATAGGATATAGTTGGCCGATCCTTATGAAATTCGACAAATCAGATTGTTTTTTCCAAAATAGAATCTGTACCAAATCCCATCTTTCTAACTTAAAAAACACCAAAGTTATGCCAATTTCGATCGTTCTATGACAGCTATAGGATATACTCGGCCGATCCTTACGAAATTTTGTACATAAGATATTATTAAATATAACATGTGTAGAAACTCCCAACCCTCTAACTTAAAAAACACCAAAGTTATGGCATTTCCGATCAATCAGTTATATGGCAGCTATAGGATATAGTCGACCGATCCCGGCCGTTCCGACTTATATACTGCCTGCAAAGGAAAGAAGGGTGTGTGCAAAGTTTCAACTTGATAGCTTTAAAACTGAGAGACTAGTTTGCGTAGAAACAGACAGACGGACAGACGGACCGACGGACAGACGGACAGACGGACATCCTCATATCGACTCAGGAGGTGATCCTGATCAAGAATATATATACTTTATAGGGTCGGAGAGGTCTCCTTCACTGCGTTGCACACTTTTGACCAAAATTATAATACCCTCTGCAAGGGTATAAAAATGGGACACGTGCTAAGAAAGAAAATATATTTTTTTGCAACTTTTACATAGGTGTAGGTATAATACAAAGGTATAATGCTACATAGGTGAAGTAGCATTTTTTCGTCACCAAAATTGATATGAGATATTTTGGGTTTCGCATGCAGGTTCGTCACCGGTGTTTTACCTCGTCAAGAAGTTTTTGATTTGATATCAGTTGTTTGTTGTATGCAAACATATTTAAATATCTTTTCCAAAATAGTTCGATTGACTATTAATTGAGGTGTCAGGTGACGTGGAAGGCTTTGGGTCTCAAATAATCGAGGTGACAAGAAAAATGTGAAATTTCCTATGAAGTGGGTGCGCAATTAAGAACGGTTTGAGCTGTCTAGTTTTATTTCATGGAAAAAGAGTGAGAAAGATTTGAGTCGGGATTCTGTTTACCAAAATATTGTTTTGGTTTTCAATCTGAAGTGACTCTTAGAAATTGGAACTCTCAAATGAGGCTGTTTTCAGCCGAATTGGAATAATTAAATGTTTATGTTTTTACAGAAATTGGAATGAGGCTATTTGCAGCGGGATTAGGAATTTAAAGACAAAAGGCTTCAGCTTCGGTTTACAAAATTTATTGAAATACACTTAAAGAAATTTTGTTGATATGTTACTATATAGATCTTCAAATTTAAAAAAAAAAAAACATATAATATAATATATAGAATATAAAAATAACCCTACTGTTTATGTACATATGTATCTGTATGTAACACCAAGCTTCACAGGTGGCTGCACAAAATTGGGTGCTCCACTTATAGGACTATATCTTGAGGTCACGAATTTTGCCACATATAAGCGATATATCAAAAGTTGCGTCATCTCAAGGGCTATACGGACGCGTTTTTGCGATTGCTCTCATCAGATTGCCTATATTTTTCATTTTGGATACAAGCTTCCTCTTTTCGCGACAAGCTAAAATATACTGTATCATTTTCGGTGTATATTTGAGCTATATAGTTCATTGGATTAGATCGCTACATCCAATTTAAGCGCAAGCTTAACCCGCAGAGTAATCCGGCAGGCATTAAAACAAAAATTAACCATTAGTAACAGATTTGCCCTACTGGCGGAGGTTGACGAAAACCAATCAGCGCCAGACATCGCAAAAAAACCCAAGCCCCCTTCAATCTATATCAGGGAGAAAAACTCGAGTGCCCTGGTCAATCGAATTGCAACTTTCATGTTGTCCCGCCTATCAAAGGGAGCATCCACGAAACAAAGGTGCAAACCAAGACTGAAGAGCATTTTCGTATCGTGTCCAAATATTCGGACAATGATCGGATAAACTATTACACGTACCAGCTGAAAAGCAGCAAGGGCATACAAGTGATAGTAAAGGGAATCGAACCCGATGTTACCGCCGCGGAAATAAAAACTGCCGTTAAAGAAAAGGGCTTTGCCGCCAAGAACGTTATTAACATTGTAAATAAAGATAAAATGCCACAATCCGTCTTCAAGGTCGACCTCGAGCCAGAAAGCAGGTCGCTGAAGAAGAACGAAGTCCACCCAATCTACAAGCTGCAATATCTTTTGCATCGGAGAATCACATTTGAAGAACCACATAAACGCAGTGCAATGCACACTTCGGGCTGTCTGTGTAGTCTGCGGGGACACCAACAACTCCACTTAGTGCCCTACAAAGAAGGGCAGTACCGCGAAGAAATGTGGAAACTGCGGAGGCAATCGTACGGCAAACTATAGTGGATGTATGGTGTTCAAGGAGTTGAAGAGTCGCATGCGTCAAGCGCCCGCAACGCGCAACCAAAATCAACAGAATGTGTACATTGCATCAAAAACTACGCCAGACATCTTCTTCGCCAAAGCTGCGACGTCCTCATTCGGTCCCCTAAACACTACCAACGGCTTCTCCTATGCCGATGCCGATGGAATGGAAAATCCAAATCAGCCTAACTCACAAAGCGCTCAACAGGCCCCAGAATAGCCACATAGCAAAACGGAAACTCGATGCTTACCCTCAAACAAAGTATGATGGAGTTTATGTCATTCATAAAAACGACAATGCAAACACTTGTTCAAAAGCAGAATATGGTAATACAGCTGCTCGTAGCACAACAGTCTTAATAATCTCTGCAGACTCTACGAATATCAATGTGGAACGCCAATGGTGTCTCACGGCATAAACTAGAATTGCCACGATTCTTGATCGATAACCATATTGACGTTATGCTACTGGTGGGAACGCATCTTGCAAACAAATACAACTTTCAAATAAGAGGCTATACAATCTACCGCTCATCCAGATGGGAAAGCCCACGGTGGAACTGGAGTTCTAAACAGAGAACGTTTAAAAGAACATTTTCACAAAAGGTTTGAAACAAACTTCTTGTAGGCCACATTGATACAAATTCAGTCAAGAAACGGAAGCCTTTCAATCGCTGCCGTTTCTGCCCTCCTCGTTTCTCAATCTCAGAAGGAAAATTTATGGACTTCTACAATTCACTTGGGGATCGTTTTATAGCCGCAGGAGACTACAACACCAAACGCAAGCACTGGGGATCACGTCTAGTGACTCCCAGAGGAAGGCGATTGTACAATGCAATTATAAATGTGAGAAATAAACTGGACTATGTTTCTCCTGGAAGTCCCACATACTGGCCACCCACGCAAGCTCCCAGACCTTATTGATATAGCGGTGACAAAAAAAATACCTTGCAATTTAATAAGTGTCAAAGCGGTCTCGGACTTATCATCCGACCACTTGCCTGTGCTTTTAACGCTTCTTCAAAGCCCAGAAATAACCGAAACCCCCTCAGCCTGACATCGCCAAAAAGAAACAGGCTTAAAAACAAAAAGTACGTGAGTGCCAAATAGAACTCGCCCCGGAGTTTAACATGGAATCGGACATCGACTACACTACGAGCGCCCTAGAAGAAATACTTGTTGCGGCAGCTAAAATTTCTACTCCTCAAGGGAAGAAAGTAGACCGAAACAAATACTAAAAATCTAATCAGCAAATCAAACAGCTTGTGCGAGAAAAGAAATCACCAGCTTCAAAGCAACGCCTTAAGGAAGCAACCCTTTCTTACACTTGAAACCCAATTTCGTTGTCTCAAGTGAATCTCCAATGCGAAAAATTCCGAACAACAACCAGGTGGCGGTCAATCTATTGGGCATTCCTGCTTCTCATGCGATTCATTCGGATACATTTTTAATGCCTAATACTTCATCGCCTACTGTTGTTCCTGTGGAAGTGATCCATTCACCAAGTCAGCCAATCTATTGTCTTGGAATATTTGTATCCCGCTTATGCCGGATGCTACTGCGGATGATGACAGAAGTCACCTCTTAAACCATTTTAAGGTAGCTCCTAATGAATTAGCGGTCTTTAAGTTTAATTTTAAACATAGGAGTAGCTTCGAAAAAGCACTTGATCCGTCAGCCTGGCCTGGGCACAGTATTATAGTATTATTCATGAATTTTTAGCCAAAGGACCTCCAAATCCCAACTATGCCGATTCAGCTCCAAAAAACTGATCAATAATGTATTTTCTTGTTTCTATCAAAACTTCGAAGTATTTTAGGTCAATTGAGCCAACTTTTTACTAAGAGTGCTTCTTTTGGATATTTATGCTATTGCACTTACTGAAACCTGGCTTAATTCCTCCGTCTCTGATTATGAAATTTTTGTTCCAAAGTTCACTGTGTTTCGAATGGATAGGCGATCTTTCAGAGGCGGTGTCCTCATTGCTATTACTCAGCTGAACTAATCTCTTTACCGAATCAGTTTGGAATCGAGTTTATCGCTGTAAAAATAGCTGTTGGTTCGTCTCATATTTTCATGACCTGCTCCTATATACCTCCATCGGTTGAGTATACAGTATATTTTCACCACCTCGAGGCTATTAAGTTCGGTTTATCATCAAGTCAATGACTCTGATTTTGTCCTAATTTTGGGTGATTTCAACCTTCCCTAAATCTCCTGGAACCCGTGTGAAGATGACAATTCCTTGCATGCCAGTTGTCATAATGACTTTATTGATGAATTAATTGAAATTGCTCTTTTCCAAATTAACCCCATCCTTAACACATTTAGCAAATCTCTAGACCTTATTTTCTCTAATATGATACCCTCTGTGACTGTAAATCGGTCTTCACCACTACCGCTTCCTGAGGACGTACACCATCCTACACTATTGGTTTCGGTGTTAATTGATGTCCCTAATATTCATGCTAACTATTAGACTTGGTATCGTACTAAATGATTTCGAATAACGGATTACAATGCTCTTCGCAATCATTTAGCTGGAATTCACTGGGAATAACATTCATCTTTTAACTCTATTTATGCTGCTACTGATTCACTTTATGATGTAATCCACAACGAATTGGACAAATTTCAACAAAATCAACAAAATCGCCTTGGTTTAATAAACACGTTTCTCGCCTTTAAAATAGGAAAACTAGAGCTTACAAAATGTTTCTTAAGTCTGGATCTTTGTTTCATCAGACAAACTTTCTTTACATTCGCAACCAGTTTAATATTTTTAATAATCAACTTTATAAGCGTTACATCGTGAATTTTAAGGCAAACTTCCGAAATGATCCGAGCTCCTTCTATTCGTTTATCAATATGAAACGTAAATCCATCTTTTTCCTCCTTCCCTAACTTATAAAAATATTTCTGATTCTTCATAACAAGGTATTACTAATCTCTTTGCTTCATTTTTTCAATCAACTTATTCGTCCGATTCTTATAATTTAAATTCTACATACCCTTATAAAATTCCGTATTTAAACAATATTTACTGGTCTAAACTTAATCATCTCGATGTTTCTAATGCTCTTTCAACCTTTGATATCTCATTTTCTGCTGGTCCTGATAATGTCCCGA
Source organism: Drosophila ananassae (assembly GCF_017639315.1). Lineage (NCBI taxonomy): Eukaryota > Metazoa > Arthropoda > Insecta > Diptera > Drosophilidae > Drosophila > Drosophila ananassae. The sequence goes on from NW_025319038.1 coordinate 1,406,800, forward strand.
GCTGTATTCTCAGGCACTGCTCCGATATACTATGCTACCCTCTTACCATCCTATTCAATTTATCTCTGGACCTTTCATGCCTTCCTAAGAGATGGAATGAATCTTCTATTATTCCACTTCATAAGAAAGGTTCTAAAATACTTATAGATAACTACCGCGGTATTGCTAAACTTTCTGCTATTCCCAAGCGGCTGGAGAAATTGGTTACATTGCAACTGCAACATCATTGCAAAAGCATAATTTCCTCCACCCAGCAAGGTTTTGTCAAATATCGTTCTACAACAACCAATCTGCTAGAATTCACTTTGATCGTCTACAAGGGTTATCTAAAACGAATGCAAACCGATGTAGTTTACACCGATTTTAGCAAAGCTTTAAATTCTGTTAATCATCGTCTCCTTCTCCGAAAACTTTATCTTTCCTCCTAATATCATACAGTGGATGACTTCATATCTATCGAATCGTACGCAGCGGGTTTTGATCAAGAACATCACATCTCATGTTATAAAAGAAACATCTGGTGTTCCGCAAGGCAGTCCTCTTTGTTAACGACTTACCTAGTGTCGTGAGCTATGCTTCTACACTTATGTATGCAGATGATGTCAAGCTCTGCTTTTCTTTCTCTGACCACTTCCTTCATAGACATCTGCAATTTGACCTTGATAAAGTATTCTTGTGGTGCTCTAATAATCTTCTCTCACTAAACTGCTCAAAGTGCAAGGTTATGACCTTTAATCGTAGCTTGCTCCATGTCATCTCGTACTCACTTGGGAATCACTTTTTAGATCGTGTTTCCTTAATGAATGATCTTGGAGTTCTTTTCGATCACAAGCTCTCGTTTAATGAACATATTTGTGTAACAGTTAATAAAGCCAGAGGAGAACTGGGACTCAACTTTGACTCAGATGGTCTCCTTTCACCATATCGTTGTCGGCTAAAATTATTAGACCTACCTACTTGTGCTGGGGTCATGCTCCTTTATAGAATCATTCTTGGTCAAGTTGACTTATAATTTTTACTGGAAAAGATCCTATTTGCTGTTCCAAACAGGTTAACCAGGTCCTTCTGACCCCTTTGGTTACTTTTTTTGGTTAAATTTTGAGGATCATGATCCTTTTCGTGATAATGATTTCGTGATGATTTCCTTTTCGTGAAATGATAATTGTCGCATTTATTTTCCCCTGAATTATCCCAAGATGTAATAAAATCGAATTTTATTGTATATTAGAATAATATAGAGTTACTCTTAATTATTACTTAATTATTATTACACTCAATAAATATGTATATCTTCCTTGATTATGAAGTTATGAATTTTTTGATTAACAACGTTTTATATAGGCAGACGGACTGATAGACGGATATGTTAGTATCGGCTTACGAGGTGATCCTGATAAAAAATATATACAGTTTATAGGGTCCTTTACTGAGTTGCACACTTTTGACTAAAATTATAATACCCTCTGAAAAGGTATAAAAAGGAAAACATTTTTTGTTTATACTTTATTAGTTAGTTTGTTAAGTTAGTTAGTAATCAACTCGTATTCAAGAAAATTAGAATAAGTGATTAGGAAATTTAATCAGATGAAAAAATAAACTCCAATGTTCCCAATGATAGCTCCAATTTAATGCAAATTTTAAATTTCTCTTTATTTCTCCCTAATTTCTGCAAAACTTGTAAACTTTTCTAAAACTATTTGGTACGATTAAATATAAAAATTTTTATTTAAAAACTAATATTACATAATATTTTCGATATGGCTAAATTTTGTTTTTTATTTATAATTTAGACATTTGCAAGATTTTAATTATGAGGGTGAAAGGGGACGTTGCAAAATTTTGACTAAAACTGGATATGATTGTCATGGCGAGCGTTCAAAAATTTTGCAAGTCAATAAGGGAGTCAGAATAAAACAAGAAAGAAAGGTAACTTCAGGCGGACCCGAATTTTATATACCCTTGCAGTTAAGTAGTCATATTATTACATATATATCGGATCGTATATAGTCGGCCGATCCTTATGAAATTTGGCAGATCGGATTAGACCCAAAATGGAATTCGTAGAAAGTCCCATCATTCTAGCTTAAAAACACCAAAGTTATAGCACTTCTGATCAATCAGTTATATGGCAGCTATAGGATATAGTCGACCGGTCCCGGCCGTTCCGACTACCTGCAAGGAAAACAAGGATGTGTGCAAAGATTCAACTCGATAGCTTTAAAACTGAGAGATTAGTTTGCAAAAAAATACGGAAAGGCAATATGGGAATCAGAATAAAAATATATAAAAATCCTCTAAAAATGTATGTGAACGTAAAACCAAGCTTCATAGGTGGCTGCACGAAATTGGTAGATGCACTTATTTTGGGTTAACAAAATTGGCCAGATATAAGTGATATATCAAATATTGCGTCATCCCAAGGGCTATCTCCACTAGCAACATAAATAAGATTGAATGAGACCTTTTATTAAAAAAAATTTTTTCGGAAAAAAGTGTACCTTTTTAGTGTATTTTCTTGTCGCAACTGTTGTCAAAAATGCCTCCAAATCGGTGACACTCTAAAGGGTGAGATTCAACTTTACTGATTATATGAATTGCCTCAACAGTGAAATGGAAATTTAATGACTAAATTTTTTGATTTAACGGCAAAGTTTCAAATTCCACGTAAAAATTAGGGTACAGTCGAGGGTAGGAACATAGGTACCAGCGAATATTATTTTCTTCTTATGAATGTATAACAAGCATTTTTTTAAAGGTGTAAAAGAACTACATTGGAATTGAAGTTCCGTTATACCAAGACTTCTGGAGAAATTGATTAGTTTCCAAGTGTATTATTTCGTCCTCTCAGCATGGCTTCATCTATATAAAATATCTTTAACAAAAAATTTCTTGTAATTTTTATCGACTGTCTATGTTGAGTCTTCAAATCAGAGCCTTCTCCTACAAACACTTTAATGGATGGGTTTTCCTCCCAATATTAAAAAAATATTTGGATTGGAGTGTGTTATTTAAAAAACACCAACTCTAAGATTTTCCAGGTTTTATCACGTGTCTCATAGGGTAGTCACCTTAGTCAGTTGCTTTTTGTAGATGATTTACCGAACGTAATTATATATGTCTTAAATCCAATCAGGATACAGAAATACGTTTAAGCTCAGTGTGGGGATACTGCAAGTCCATGAAATTTTTCACTCGAGAAAGGAAGATCCACAAGTACGATAACGCAAAGGAAGAAATTACGTTCGTAGTTCAAACGAACTTTGAAGTCGACCAAAATCGAATTAAGTAAAATTCATGAAAAAAATGATTAAAATACGATCTTTTTTCCCTAAAGAATAAAACCTTATATAAATAATACAAATTTTCTAAATTATAAAATACAAATAAAATTTTTTTTATTTATATCGTCTAATGTTATTTTAGTCTTTTATTGAACTGATTTTTATTGAATGTGCTAGGAAGCCGAACCCGGGCCATTTCGGGACTATTAATGCGTTATTTTAAACATTGAGCTAATGTTCAAATCGTAACCCAACTGCCCAACTGCATCTCTAAAAATAGCAAGGTTGTGCCATTTCCGATCGTTCAGTTATAATTTGGCAGATCGCATTAAGTTGAACAAAATGGAAGATTCTAGCTTAAGGAACAATACAGTTACGCCAATTCTGATCGTTCAGTTATATGGCCGATCCTAATGAAATTTTGTTGATAAGATATCTTGTCCAAATATAACATGTGTGGAAAGTCCCAACCCTCTAACTTAAAAAGAACAAGAAAGGAAAGCTAACTTCGGGCGGAGCCGAAGTTGATATCTTATTTTATTTTATTAGATATATAGCGGATCGTTTATAGTCGGAAAATTGGCAATCCTTATGAGAATTGGCAGATCAAATTGTTTTCCCCAAAATAGAATCTGTACCAAATCCCATCTTTCTAACTTAAAAAACACCAAAGTTATGCCAATTTCGATCGTTCTATGACAGCTGTAGGATATAGTCCTTATGAAATTTTGTACATAAGATATTTTGGTCAAACATAACATGTGTGGAAAGTCCCAACCCTCTAACTTAAAAACCACCAAAGTTATGGCATTTCCGATCAATCAGTTATATGGCAGCTATAGGATATAGTCGACCGATCCCGGCCGTTCCGACTTATATACTGCCTGCAAAGGAAAGAAGGGTGTGTGCAAAGTTTCAACTCGATAGCTCTAAAACTGAGAGACTAGAAACAGACAGACGGACAGACGGACATGCTCATATCGACTCAGGAGGTGATCCTGATCAAGAATATATATACTTTATAGGGTCGGAGATGTCTCCTTCACTGCGTTGCACACTTTTGACCAAAATTATAATACCCTCTGCAAGGGTATAAAAATACCAAAGGTATGGCATTCCGATCAATCAGGTATATGGCCGCTATAAGTTCCGACTTATATACTACTTGCTCATAGCTTTAAAACTGAGAGACTAGTTTGCGTAGGCACAGACAGACAGACAGACGAACATGCTCATATCGACGGACATGCTTATATGAACTCAGGAGGATCATGATCCTTTTCGTGATAATGATTTCGTGATGATTTCCTTTTCGTGAAATGATAATTGTCGCATTTATTTTCCCCTGAATTATCCCAAGATGTAATAAAATCGAATTTTATTGTATATTAGAATAATATAGAGTTACTCTTAATTATTACTTAATTATTATTACACTCAATAAATATGTATATCTTCCTTGATTATGAAGTTATGAATTTTTTGATTAACAACGTTTTATATAGGCAGACGGACTGATAGACGGATATGTTAGTATCGGCTTACGAGGTGATCCTGATAAAAAATATATACAGTTTATAGGGTCCTTTACTGAGTTGCACACTTTTGACTAAAATTATAATACCCTCTGAAAAGGTATAAAAAGGAAAACATTTTTTGTTTATACTTTATTAGTTAGTTTGTTAAGTTAGTTAGTAATCAACTCGTATTCAAGAAAATTAGAATAAGTGATTAGGAAATTTAATCAGATGAAAAAATAAACTCCAATGTTCCCAATGATAGCTCCAATTTAATGCAAATTTTAAATTTCTCTTTATTTCTCCCTAATTTCTGCAAAACTTGTAAACTTTTCTAAAACTATTTGGTACGATTAAATATAAAAATTTTTATTTAAAAACTAATATTACATAATATTTTCGATATGGCTAAATTTTGTTTTTTATTTATAATTTAGACATTTGCAAGATTTTAATTATGAGGGTGAAAGGGGACGTTGCAAAATTTTGGCTAAAACTGGATATGATTGTCATGGCGAGCGTTCAAAAATTTTGCAAGTCAATAAGGGAGTCAGAATAAAACAAGAAAGAAAGGTAACTTCAGGCGGACCCGAATTTTATATACCCTTGCAGTTAAGTAGTCATATTATTACATATATATCGGATCGTATATAGTCGGCCGATCCTTATGAAATTTGGCAGATCGGATTAGACCCAAAATGGAATTCGTAGAAAGTCCCATCATTCTAGCTTAAAAACACCAAAGTTATAGCACTTCTGATCAATCAGTTATATGGCAGCTATAGGATATAGTCGACCGGTCCCGGCCGTTCCGACTACCTGCAAGGAAAACAAGGATGTGTGCAAAGTTTCAACTCGATAGCTTTAAAACTGAGAGATTAGTTTGCAAAAAAATACGGAAAGGCAATATGGGAATCAGAATAAAAATATATAAAAATCCTCTAAAAATGTATGTGAACGTAAAACCAAGCTTCATAGGTGGCTGCACGAAATTGGTAGATGCACTTATTTTGGGTTAACAAAATTGGCCAGATATAAGTGATATATCAAATATTGCGTCATCCCAAGGGCTATCTCCACTAGCAACATAAATAAGATTGAATGAGACCTTTTATTAAAAAAATTTTTTTCGGAAAAAAGTGTACCTTTTTAGTGTATTTTCTTGTCGCAACTGTTGTCAAAAATGCCTCCAAATCGGTGACACTCTAAAGGGTGAGATTCAACTTTACTGATTATATGAATTGCCTCAACAGTGAAATGGAAATTTAATGACTAAATTTTTTGATTTAACGGCAAAGTTTCAAATTCCACGTAAAAATTAGGGTACAGTCGAGGGTAGGAACATAGGTACCAGCGAATATTATTTTCTTCTTATGAATGTATAACAAGCATTTTTTTAAAGGTGTAAAAGAACTACATTGGAATTGAAGTTCCGTTATACCAAGACTTCTGGAGAAATTGATTAGTTTCCAAGTGTATTATTTCGTCCTCTCAGCATGGCTTCATCTATATAAAATATCTTTAACAAAAAATTTCTTGTAATTTTTATCGACTGTCTATGTTGAGTCTTCAAATCAGAGCCTTCTCCTACAAACACTTTAATGGATGGGTTTTCCTCCCAATATTAAAAAAATATTTGGATTGGAGTGTTTTTTTAAAAAACACCAACTCTAAGATTTTCCAGGTTTTATCACGTGTCTCATAGGGTAGTCACCTTAGTCAGTTGCTTTTTGTAGATGATTTACCGAATGTAATTATATATGTCTTAAATCCAATCAGGATACAGAAATACGTTTAAGCTCAGTGTGGGGATACTGCAAGTCCATGAAATTTTTCACTCGAGAAAGGAAGATCCACAAGTACGATAACGCAAAGGAAGAAATTACGTTCGTAGTTCAAACGAACTTTGAAGTCGACCAAAATCGAATTAAGTAAAATTCATGAAAAAAATGATTAAAATACGATCTTTTTTCCCTAAAGAATAAAACCTTATATAAATAATACAAATTTTCTAAATTATAAAATACAAATAAAATTTTTTTTATTTATATCTTCTAATGTTATTTTAGTCTTTTATTGAACTGATTTTTATTGAATGTGCTAGGAAGCCGAACCCGGGCCATTTCGGGACTATTAATGCGTTATTTTAAACATTGAGCTAATGTTCAAATCGTAACCCAACTGCCCAACTGCAACTCTAAAAATAGCAAGGTTGTGCCATTTCCGATCGTTCAGTTATAATTTGGCAGATCGCATTAAGTTGAACAAAATGGAAGATTCTAGCTTAAGGAACAATACAGTTACGCCAATTCTGATCGTTCAGTTATATGGCCGATCCTAATGAAATTTTGTTGATAAGATATCTTGTCCAAATATAACATGTGTGGAAAGTCCCAACCCTCTAACTTAAAAAGAACAAGAAAGGAAAGCTAACTTCGGGCGGAGCCGAAGTTGATATCTTATTTTATTTTATTAGATATATAGCGGATCGTTTATAGTCGGAAAATTGGCAATCCTTATGAGAATTGGCAGATCAAATTGTTTTCCCCAAAATAGAATCTGTACCAAATCCCATCTTTCTAACTTAAAAAACACCAAAGTTATGCCAATTTCGATCGTTCTATGACAGCTGTAGGATATAGTCCTTATGAAATTTTGTACATAAGATATTTTGGTCAAACATAACATGTGTGGAAAGTCCCAACCCTCTAACTTAAAAACCACCAAAGTTATGGCATTTCCGATCAATCAGTTATATGGCAGCTATAGGATATAGTCGACCGATCCCGACCGTTCCGACTTATATACTGCCTGCAAAGGAAAGAAGGGTGTGTGCAAAGTTTCAACTCGATAGCTCTAAAACTGAGAGACTAGAAACAGACAGACGGACAGACGGACATGCTCATATCGACTCAGGAGGTGATCCTGATCAAGAATATATATACTTTATAGGGTCGGAGATGTCTCCTTCACTGCGTTGCACACTTTTGACCAAAATTATAATACCCTCTGCAAGGGTATAAAAATACCAAAGGTATGGCATTCCGATCAATCAGGTATATGGCCGCTATAAGTTCCGACTTATATACTAATTGCTCATAGCTTTAAAACTGAGAGACTAGTTTGCGTAGGCACAGACAGACAGACAGACGAACATGCTCATATCGACGGACATGCTTATATGAACTCAGGAGGTAATCCTGATCAAGAATATATATAGTTTTAGGGTCGGAGATGTCTCCTTCACTGCCTTTTAAATACATGGAAGGGTGTACAAGCACCGTGAGTAGAGTGATTAACCCAATTCAGAAGATACATATGATTTATATTGTTCTTCTGCTCATTCGACAAAAGCTAAAGTCGGATATACAAATTTGAAACCCGAAGTATTTTAACGCCGTTGCACGTGCAGTGACCTTTACATACGTAACCACAAACGTTTCTTTACACCCCCATATATATAACGAGTTCTAAAAATAGAATCGTTTGCATGTGTGTTCCGTCTTTGCCAACCAGATTAACTAACAAATCTGACCGTGTCTCATCTATGTATGTATTGTATAATCTTTGGTTACACCAATGGTCGGCGGGGCCTGCCGATATGCAAATAGTATAGGCGAACAATGGCAATCTTAAATTATAATTATTAGAATTATATTTATATTTGAATTAAAGAAATATTAGTTATTATAAATTTAATAATTGTAAATATAATAAACAATGCTTTGCAATTATATTGTGTGCTGACCACTATTTTAAACATAAGTTGCTTTCATGTAATGTACTAAATTATAATTTACTCTTGATGTACGTGTGTATTGTATAATCTCTCTTTTAATGATATTCTTGTTATTGTACATAAATGGGTCCTGGTTTTATCCTAGTCCTGGTTAATGGCATCACCTTAGAGCCTCGAGTTTTACTCTACGGGATTATTTAAGGCGCTATTATAATAGGCATTTCGAATACCCCCGAATGCGATACATTTTTTGGATCTTGGCACTAACAATATAATCTACTAGTTACCTTGAGCACTACCTTCATGAACCCATTTTAGAGAGCGTTTTTTGCGATTGACATACATTGATTGACCCTTAGATGTTTGGTTACTGATATCACTCAATGAGTGAGATATTCTCCTGGCAAGCTCAACTTGGTCTTCCACAGTAGGGTGTAGTGTTGGCGAATAAAATGCAGATGAAGCATATAGTTTTCCTATTTCAAACAAGTTTAAATTTGAAACTTAAATAATATTGATTTTAGTCAGGATTTTATTTAAAGGAGATACGTAATTTATCATCATGTATCCTTTGTAAAAGCGATATATGGCGAATAAAATTAAGCACATCTAAGTACTGTTATTATATGCACATTTTTAGTTTTGATACATACATATCACCTTTTTTTTACTACTTCATTACTCACGATTTTTTGGCAATATTTCTTTTGTGTCAGTCGCCGGAGTAAATATTTTCCGTAAGTCAACAGTCTTTGAAGGATTTATTTGATCCTAAATTAAAAAAGTATTTTTATAGTTAAATAGAATGTAATATAAATAATATTAATAATTTTACACTTTATCCGCATTAAACAAGAAAACAAAGAAAACCAAATGTTGTGTTGCATTTTTTTGTATGTTTTTAAATAAGCAACACAAACAATTCAGTAGCGATGCAAAATGAAAAGTATAAAACTTAACTAAAAATGGACCGATTAATACCTAATTTCTTAATATCTATTTTATGTATTGGAATAGTTTCGGATTAAAACTTTTCAGAGTTTTCTCTTCATTAGAACTTTATTTTGAAGGTGAAAAAGAACGTGGCAAAATTTTTACACACACTTAATCTGCAGGGGTATCATAGGAGTCTTTGTGCCAAATCTGATAGCTCTAAGTCAAATGGTCTCTGAGATCCGCGCGATTAAAAATACTGCAAACCATAAAAATGTACCTATGTATCTCATATAAAAATCGGTCGATTTAGCGGCTAATGAAATTTGATTTCCATATATAAATTAGCTATAGAAATAGTGTCGGGTCAAGCACCAGCTACTGTATAGATTTGGTACTAAAACATAATAAGTTAAGCTAGTGAGCATTCGTTCAACATATTTTCTATGGCGGTCACTCTCGCCTTTCATGTTATCATAAATTGGATAAACTCTGTTTTTATCCATTTCAGCTGTACGCGAATGAACATTATATAACGTTTTAAATACATGATTAAGTCTTGTTTTTTGGAACGTCATTGAAAATTCTCAATGATCAAACAATGGTGACCACGGTGCGACTAAAGTTATGTCGTGTTAGCCGCGAGAAATTTGAACAATATAATTTTGGCTCCTAAATTATTAACTGCGTTTCTTTATTTTGATTGATCGTAATTCAATTATAGTGGAGATAAACCCAAGCGGCCCAGACACAGCATCACAGAGTTCTCTCTTAAAATGTATGGCAAATGGTATCATCCAGGATTGGAAGACGATGCAAGGAGTCCTCCACCCAGAGTCGAAGTTATCATGCTCCACGTTCGTCACGACCAGCTGGTCACCATGTACGAGGACATACAATTAGGTTGCGTCTGCGTCAGCCACAGCCGAGTTCACCAAACCAGTAAGGGGGAGTTTTACACCCACAGGTTTTGTTACCTTTTTTTCACCGTACTTGGCTGATATTCTTGGACGAAAATGTTCTCTGCCCAAAAGTTAGCGGAACAAATCGTCTTGAACATCTGCTAGGGCACACGTATTTTGAAAGATGATGTGTGTCTGGTGTATGAATATTTAAATTTTGTAATATTCACCACCTTTATGTCGACTTTTGTTTTGGCTTTGATGTAAGCCGAGATATCAATATCAGAATTATCAGGTGCAAGCCGGGAAACAAAAATGTGTTTCAATGGTGGGATCACCTGCAAGGGTTTTGGTGCCGCCGTAACTAATACTGCGGCATCAGTTTGTACCGGGGGTCCGGACGGTTGATTATCCTGTTTGGTGACTGTTACGGGGGTTTAAATTATTGGTTCTGGGATCACTTGAAGCGATGCCACAGAGGACATATCGTACAATTGCTCATTAATTCCGAGATATTCGGAACCCGAATTTTTCTCAGGTCAGGATATAAGCGGCTGCATATTTGTCGGCTGAGCAGGCTGAAGATTATTTGCCACAAGCACATCACTGAAAGGGGATTTCTTACGCTTTGGAGACTCACTCAGAGGTTCAAGACTACTAAACTGTGTATCGAGCGCACAGATTTGGTCATTGATTTTACGCAAACTGCTAATCAACTCCTTGAATCCACTTTTAGTCTGCCTCATGAACGATCTCCTTTCGTCCTAAACAGCACGACAACCGTCACAGCAAAAGTGGAAGCAAGTTTAAATTCCATAACTAATTACACAGGCCAACATCAAAAAATCTCCACGCATAATTTTACCTGCTCCATAACCTTTAGGCTCCCCTGAACCAAAGTCCAGAACAAGCACAGTTTCCGCGGTACACCTAAGAGAAGAAATTGATCAAATTTTACCATATTGAATTATGTAGGCCGTGCAATGGTGATGACTATCATTGTTTCCAGTACATATCATTTTCGAAATGTATGTGTACCAACTAAAATTAAAAAATGGTATCTAGCAGTTACCATATCTTTGGAATACTCATCCAAAGTTGAAATCTTAGATTTTCTACATTAATTTTTGGTCTTCTATGATTGTTCCCCAAACATTTTTCTATGGAAGATTTTTATTTTCTTATTGAAATCAATAGATCATACCATGTTTTAATTTTGGATTTAAGGAAAAACTCGAAATAATTTTATTGAATTTAACATAGATGGTTAAACAATATTTTCTTCAATTAAATTGGAGTTTTTAATCTCATATTTTCAAAAAGTCATGGCTATCTACAACTTCTGTAAAGCTTTGCTAAACAAGCTCAACCTGCAATAGATACGTTTTGAACAAAGAAACAGTTTTAGATAGCCATGACTTTTTGAAAATATGAGATTAAAAACTCCAATTTAATTGAAGAAAATATTGTTTAACCATCTATATTAAATTCAATAAAATTATTTCGAGTTTTTCCTTAAATCCAAAATTAAAACATGGTATGATCTATTGATTTCAATAAGAAAATAAAAATCTTCCATAGAAAAATGTTTGGGGAACAATCATAGAAGACCAAAAATTAATGTAGAAAATCTAAGATTTCAACTTTGGATGAGTATTCCAAAGATATGGTAACTGCTAGATACCATTTTTTAATTTTAGTTGGTACACATACATTTCAAAAATGATATGTACTGGAAACAATGATAGTCATCGCCATTGCACGGCCTATATAATTCAATATATGGTAAAATTTGATCAATTTCTTCTCTTAGGTGTACCGCGGAAACTGTGGGTGATAGAACCTATGTTTGTTCTGGACTTTGGTTCAGGGGAGCCTAAAGGTTATAGAGCAGGTAAAATTATGCGTGGTGGAAAAAAAAAGTTGGAAATTGTTGGCCTGTGTTATTAAAGATTAATTAATTTATTAATATTATTTGTTTTTAATATAGAGGAACCTTGAACTGTACCAGGGAAACGAAAGGGCGAGATTAAAGTGCGTACAAAAAAAACACGTCCGTCCGCTTTAAGATAAAGAGAGGAAGTGATGGACTTGTAATTTTGAGTTATAAAAGCGACCCCTAAATTTATGGCGGCGATAGGTTGATCTTCCTTGATCTCCTGGATATTGTAAGACTTGGCATTTACGTGTAGCATCCTGGGGAGACAGAGGTTTTGGATGATAGGAGTAGAATAGGATATTATTTAGTGAGTGTGAGCTAAGTGGTTTGTCGTGTGTTATCGTTTGTTGTGGTTGGGGTACTCCCACTTTGTATGTGCCTTTTTACTAGTTTCCTTATCTTGGACTTATGCAGTTTTTGTCCCTTAGCTGTCGTTACAGTCACGTGGTAATTGTTCTTGACGCGATGTTTAGTGAATATAAGAGTAATTTTGTTGCGTCTATTTTCTTTCCTAAGAAGTGTGTCGCTCACCTCAACATACTGTTTGCGGTTCATCCCTGTCTGTGTTGGCTTTCGCTATTCTTCTCTGAGCGGTATTTGTTAACAGCATTTTGATTTGGGGATAGAGGGTTTGTTGATATTCGTTAAGTTTTTGCAGATAATCATGTTTATTATTGTAAGTTATTGTCCTGTCGAAGATGTGAGTTCGACCTGAGAACAATTCAAAGGGTGTTAGGTTTGTTGTAGAATAAATGGCATTTTTTACGTCAGTATTGTTTTTGTCATTCGTGTGGTACGATGTTATCTTGAGGGTTTGTTCATTTTGATCACAAACGTCTTCCAGAAACTCGTCGCATCGAACAATTTTGTATAGACCATAACTTTATTTACATTTAGGTTTGGTTCTATCCTACTTAAGGTATTTTCCACAATGTTTAGGAAACCTTTTGTGTGGGTAAGTTCGTATTCGTATGAGTCTTATATATTTTTCCAATGTAAAAGTTTTTTATTGTGACCGTTTATGTTAAAGACCCACGTTAGTGGTTTATGGTCGGTTACAATTAGAAATTTTTTCCTGAATAGGTAGGGCCTGAAGTACCGTGGAGTACCGTGTTTCGGTACCGGACTGGCTACTGGTTTGTCCCAGTTCTCGGGTCCTTGAGAGAGGACCGAATTTGAATTTGAAAGATTTTTCAAAGTCGGGGTATTGTAAAGTTGGTTGATTACAGAGTAGGGTTTTACACATTTCAAACGTTTTTACAAACTCTTCGTCTATAACTATCGACTTGTTACCTTTTAATTGTTTCGTTATGGGTTAAGTAAGTTTTGCAAAACCTTTAATGAATTTCCTGTAATAACCAAGGAGACCAAGGAAACCTTAATCTGTTTAGCGTTCGTTGGGCAGGGGAAATTCTTTATCGCTTCTATCTTATTACCCCTTCTTAGGTCACTAAGTGGCCGAGAAAGTCAATTTCTTTGCTTATTTAATGATTATTTTTAATGATTTGTTTTGGTTATTTGTTTTTGCATTTCCTGCTTAAGAGCGAAGGAATATCTGTATGACTTAGTGTGAAGTGATATTGAGTCTGTCGATGGAATGCTGTGTTTAACCATATTAGTGAAGGATAGATCGTCATTATGTAATAAGTTTGGGAATGACTTTAATAGTTTGACGAGATGTTGACGTTCTTCTAAGTTGAGGTGGTCCATTGGGATTTGTAATTGTTCGTCTTTTTTAACCCCTTCCGAGACGTATAATATTGTTTCTCATTGAAATTTTTGACTTGAAGCGGTTCACAGTGGTTGTATGGAGCTTGTGTGGCCATAAATACTTTCCTTTGATATATCAATGTGAAATATTTTCCAAAAATTTAAAAAAAAATTTGTAATATATAATAAAACAAGAAAGGAAAGCTAACTTCGGGCGGAGCCGAAGTTTATATACCCTTGCAGTTGAGTCGCAGTCCGCTAGGTGGCGCCAAGCATCTTATATTATTAGATACAAAGCGGATCGTATATAGTTGGCCGATCCTTATGAAATTTGGCAAATCAGATTATTTTGTCCAAAATAGAATCTGTACCAAGTCCCATCTTTCTAACTTAAAAAACACCAAAGTTATGCCAATTCCGATCGTTGTGTGACAGATATGTTGGACAAACATAACATGTGTGGAAAGTCCCAACCCAAAAGTCTAACTTAAAAAACACCAAAGTTATGGCATTTCCGATCAATCAGTTATATGGCAGCTATAGGATATAGTCGACCGATCTCGTTCCGACTTATATACTACCTGCAAGGAAAAAAAGGATGTGTACAAAATTTCAACTCTATAGCTCCAAAACTGAGAGACTAGTTTGCGTAGAAAGCGACAGACAGACGGACATGCTCATATCGACTCAGGAGGTGATCCTGGTCAAGAATATATATACTTTATAGGGTCGGAGATGTCTCCTTTACTGCGTTGCACACTTTTGACCAAAATTATAATACCCTCTGCAAGGGTATAAAAATTGGATACATCGGACGACTGTATCCTATAGCTCTCATAGTACCGTAATAAGTATGGCAGTAGTATAACATGGCAACGGTGCTCAAAAATACTTGCTTACTTACCAGTGGAATTACAGTGCCAAAATTTCATTATTAAGCATCCAATTTATTTGTACATACATTATTTAGAGTATTGTTGAGCTATTAATAGTTTTTAATAGCAGCCGAATAACTATACGCGTTTCAAATTATAGTTTCAATATATTTATTTTGGGCTCAATTTAACCCTAATATATGCGGCTCCAATCAACCCCAAATCACAACAAACGCCAAACCAAGAGCTTGCGCAGAAGCTCAACTAAAGCTCCCCAAAGCGCATACGCTACAAATACCAATAAAGCGCATGCGAAACTGGGGACAAAACAGAGACGAAACATGCTGATAACAACAGCTGCAGCTTAGCATATTATAATTATTTTATATGCATTCTTTGGTGGCTGCTTGGCCCAACATCCTCCCCCCATTGAAGGGTGGGCCTTCAATAACAATGTCGGAAAGGGCAGCAGTCACATTATTGCAGAGGTTATTCCATGGGTTGTCCTCCCTACCACAGAGCGCCGACACATCCCGTGATAGTCCACCGTGGCCAGAAAACACCCAGCCTAATCGAGTGTTCTGAGCAATTGGGAGCCCGTGACCTAACTGGACCGCCGAAACCGGTCACCGTTGTGGAGCATTTGGAGCGGCCAAGCTGAAGTTCATTCGCCAGCCGCGACGGAATGAGATGTACTTGTGAACCGGAATCCAATAACGCTCGACAAGGCAGGAAGTCTCCAGATCGACCACGAACGAGTACATTTGCTGTTGGCAGGAGCACTAGCTCAGCATTGCGATCCTGGTTCATAACAGGGTTGATTGAGCGGGATGGGTTCGCACCAGAAACTGCACCGATGGGACGTGAGATTCGTGCGGGTGAAACCTGCCCGCTAGGGTGCAACAGAATATGATGACGGTGATTGCACGTCGAGCAGCGGGAAGCTGAGCATCCGCGAGCGAGATGGCCATCCTCCAGACGAACAAAACAGCGAGCCAGACGCCGAACTTCGTCGTACCGTTCCTCAATTGGCAAAGCACGGAACTTTGGACAAGCAGGAAGCTCATGCGCCGAAACACCACACAGGGCGCATAGAACCGGACTGGCGTTAATAACCATGCACGAGGATCGGTTATTTGACGATCTACCTCGGCCTACTTGGTTAACTGGTGAATACGCCAAAGAAAAGTCAACGCTTTCGAGAGTCCGGCACCTTTGCTCTAAGAATCGTGCTATAGACTCCCAAGATGGAAGGCTGTCATCAGTGCTTCCTGCCAGAGAGTCTTCCCATTTGGCCTTTGTAGCGGGGTCCAGCTTTTGAAAGATGATCTGGATGAGGAGGCACCCTTGAATTTCGGCCGACGTCAACCACCCTTAGCTGCAGGATCTCGTTGATGTGAGCCTGGAAGATTAACCGACGGTTGCTGAAACGGTTGCGCAAAAGGTCAAGGGCAACATCATAGTTAGCGTCGGTAATCTCTAGCGCCCTCACAGTCTCCAGGGCTGAGTCCCGCAGGCAGGAAATGAGCCACCTGAGCTTCTCCATTTTGGTCAAGTGCGGGTGACTGTCGATGGTTGTCCAAAATAGGGCGCAGAAATCCGGCCACTAGGCATAGCCGCCGCTGAATGTTGGCATCGGCAACGGTGGCAAGGAGGGGGCTGGCTTGTATGGCATTGGCGATACACTGGCACCGTCGAGAAGTGTGGAGTGGGCAGAGATTCTCATGGAGCGCTTGGCAACCTCCACCTGAATTTCCACTTGCACATCAGTCGCCAGCTGCGAAAATTTCCAATACAGATCACTCCCGATCTCGCTAAAATTAAGCTCCTCCAATTCTTCTTGAAGCGCGGTGAACCGCTCACGCAAACGCTTCTCCACTGACTCCAGCGCCTGAATGGTACAATCCTCAGTCCGCGCCGCAGCCTTCACTTTATGATGCAGCGCCTCCATCTCCTGGCAGGTCACCTCTGCTCTTCTCCGCAGCATCCTTTCCCGGTTTGCGGCAGCAGCTCCAATAGTCTCAGCTCCAGACTCCATTATTCGATTAAAATGCAACTTGTAACAACAACAAGGGCGTTTTCACAATAATCAACCGGGATGAAATCACGTCGGGATCACCAAATGTTGAGCTATTAATAGTTTTTAATTTTTTTTTTTTTTTTTTTTTTTTTTTTCTCTTATTACTCCGCTTGGGAGCTTAGGGCATTTACAAGGACTTTGAACCTGACTCTGTTTGGTGCAGTTTGCTTAGCGTAATCCCACGTGATGTTGCTGCGGGATAATTCTTGTATTATAATACGGCGCCAGGTAAGCTTGGGGCGGCCCACTCTTCTGCTTCCCTGTGGGTTCCAATCCAGTGCATTCCTGACTATGCTGTCTGTTTTCTTCCTGAGTGCGTGACCTATCTATCTCCATTTTTTCTTCTTGATTTGGTGATGGATGGGAGCCTCCCCCGTGTTGCGCCACAGGTCACTGTTGGAAATTCTGTTGGGCCAGAATATCCCACATATGATCCTGAGGCACTTGTTAATGAATGACTGCAGCTTTGTCATCATCCTTTGGGAGGTTAGCCACGTCTCAGCTCCGTACAGAAGAATGGATTTTACACACGCATTGAAGATCCGCAGCTTTGTTCTTCTACTTATTTGCTGATTTCTTTGCACAGTCTGCTCTCTACATCTTTTTCCACTCCACCACTGGATGATATTATGGTGCCAAGGTAGGTAAAGTGGTCGACGAAATCGACTGTTTTACCGCTGATGGTGATGCTACCTTGGTTGGAGTTATTAAACCGCATCGCCTTGGTCTTTGATGCGTTGATGGAGAGGCCTACTGCGTTGGCTCTCTTCTCGAGGTCGGACGCCTTGGCTTGTATATCGATGAGTCTGTGTGATAGGAGGCATATATCGTCGGCGTAGTCTAGGTCTTCAAGGTGTTGTGTGAAGCTCCAAGTTATCCCGCGTCGATGCATGCTTACTTCTCTCATGATCTCATCAATCACCAGGTTGAACAGTAGGGGTGATAGAGGGCAGCCTTGCTTGACGCCAGTGTTCGTCTGAAAGGGTGCACTGATTTTTCCGTTGTGCAGTACTGCCAGGTCCGCATCATCATACATAGCTCTTACTATGTTTACGATGTTGATTGGCACTCCTTTCCTTGCAAGTGCACGCCATATCGCCGCCCTGTCTATTAAGTCAAACGCTTTTTGGAAGTCGATGAATAGAAGGTATAGTGGCGAACGCCATTCCACGGCTTGTTCGGTTATTGTGCGTAGCGTGTTTGCCTGGTCTACGCAGCTCCTAAGTGGTCTAAACCCTCCTTGTTCATCTCGAATTGTTGGCTCTAGTTTCTCCATAAGTCGTTCGTTCAGCAGGGTCGCTAATATTTTATAGCTGGTGTTCAACAGGGTGATCCCTCGCCAGTTGTTACAGTCACTGAGGTCTCCCTTTTTTTGGTAGCTTAACGATTACTCCTCTCTTCCAAGCGTCAGGAACTCGCTCACTTTCCCATATATCTTTGAAATGCGGGTACAATGTTTCGGCCATTAGTTGCGGGTCAATCTGGAGGAGTTCGGCAGATATGCCGTCCTCTCCAGCCGCTTTGTTGCTCTTTAACTTCCTGATTGCATCTCGTATTTCTCTGATTGAGGGAGGGGTTGGGGGTATCCTAACGCTGCTGTTGGGTACGATACTTCTGAAGTCGGGCTGTGTGTTGCCTGGTTGCTCTGTACAGCTGATCTCCATGAAGTGTTGCCTCCATCTCTCAAGTTGAGCATCGTCGTCTACTAGGAGCCTACCGTCTGAGTCTCGAATGGGATGGGTTTGCCTCTGGTAGCTTCCAGATAGTTTGCCTATCAACTGGTACAGTGAGCGCATGTTGTTTGTATTTGCTGCTCTTTCTGCGTTTTCTGCAATGCTGTCCAGTTCGGCTCTCTTGTCGCGTCTAGCTGATTTTTTCACCAATTTGCAGAGATTCCTGTGTTCTTCTCTGGCTCTGCCGTCGTGATCCGCTATCGACTTGAGTCTATTCCGTCTGCTGATGAGTTCCCATGTGTCCGCCGAGATCCATTCCGAGCAGCTGCGTTGTCTCGTGCCAAGCATCTCCTCTGCGGTACTTCTCAGTAGTCTGCAAGTTTGTTCCCAAGGGCAGTTCCGCTGTGGTGTCAACTGTTCGCGTAGTGCTGTTGCCATTCTGGAGGATAGGGTAGTATCTCTGAGTCGATGTATATTCAGGGGGGTCGGTCTTCTTGTGGCCCTGGTGGCAGTGTGCTTTCGTTGGAGTTTGATTGAGATCTCTCCAACTACAAGCTCGTGGTCACTGTCTATTGACGCGCCTCTCCTATTGCGTACATCTCTCAGCGAACGCCTCCATCTCTTACTTATGCACAGGTGGTCGATTTGGTTGCGGGTATTTCCATCTGGAGATGTCCATGTATATTTATGAACTTCCCTGTGGGGAAATACTGTTCCTCCAATGACCAACTGGAAGGTCTGGCATAAGTCGATCAGCCTGTCTCCATTGTCACTTCGCGTGCCGATACCATGCCGGCCCATGGTTGATTCCAATCCGGTGTTGTTGGGGCCGACTTTCGCATTGAAGTCACCCATGAGAATCTTGATGTCGCCTCTTACGACCTTGTTGAGAGATGAGATGAGTGCGTTGTAGAAGTCGTCTTTGATGTCATCGCTGGCGTCTTCTGTTGGGGCATAGCATTGCACGATGGTGATGTGCCTGGCGTTGCATCGGAATCTGGCGGTGATGATTCTGTCAGAGACGGGGTTCCAGGAGATAAGTGTCTGTTTAAATTTCCTCGACACATAAATCCCTACTCCATTTCGTCCACCATCACTGCTTCCGCTATGCAACACTAGATTACTTTGTGATGTTGTTGTTGCTCCCTTCCCACTCCATCTCATCTCGCTGATGCCAGCAATTGCGATCTGCAGTCGGTCCATCTCGTTCTCCAACTGCGCCAATCTGGATGGCTCCATCAGAGTCCTAACGTTCCATTGTCCAATTCGTGTCCGTTTCGAGATGCGAAGGGTCGTCATCGGTTTTGGAGTGTCATTTGGTTCGATTGTACTTGTATTTGTTCTTGTAATCATTGTTATTTTCGTTCGGCCCGGTGATTGGCCGGACGCGACTTATCCCATGTAGTGGGGCTGCCACTTTTCGACATCTGGGAGTTCCGCTTTTGACTTTTTCATAAATATCATGCGAAATTATAATAATTCATAATTTTTTTTATTTTTTCGGGGGTCGGGATCGAACCCACGACCTCTTGTTTGGTAGGCAAATACGCTACCGTTGAGCTGGCAAGAGGCCATTGTGAATTGCTTACAATTACACACTATAAATATTACAAGCCGAAAGTGTAGGGTCATGCACTTGTCATGAGTGGGAATCGAACCCACAACCTCATGCTTAGCGAGCTAGCGTGCTAACCGCTAGGCTACGAGGCCCCCCCCAAGTTTTTAATAGCAGCCGAATAACTATACGCGTTTCAAATTATAGTTTCAATATATTTATTTTGGGCTCAATTTAATCCTAATATATGCGGCTCCAATCAACTCCAAATCACAACAAACGCCAAACCAAGAGCTTGCGCAGAAGCTCAACTAAAGCTCCCCAAAGCGCATACGCTACAAATACCAATAAAGCGCATGCGAAACTGGGGACAAAACAGAGACGAAACATGCTGATAACAACAGCTGCAGCTTAGCATATTATAATTATTTTATATGCCTTCTTTGGTGGCTGCTTGGCCCAACAAGTATAAAATTGTAACTCCTCTCCCCCTTCCCACAAGCTTTTTAAAATATAATGAAATGAGATTCTAAAGTTCCATTTATGATATGTATATAAGAATAAATGTGTTTAAATCATTAAAAATAAAATTTAATTGAATGCTAATTGGAGTGAAAAAAATATTATTAAATAATTTCTTATAAATGAAATGTGCTTGGAAAAAAATTAGATTTGTTTTTTTTGGTAGTTTCCTTTGACTTGTTATGAAATTATCGACAAACACAAATGACGAAAACAAAAGAAACATCACAAAAGCAAAAGAAGAACAGCAGATTGGGTCCCGAACTTGACCTTGAATATAGTAAGACAGCTTCAGTTTATTAATGAGTATATACACATCGCCGAAAATCGGCAGCTGAACTTAACATTTACATATATTATAAATTTTTTGTGTATTATGTGCCCCCCGATTCCCCCTTTATAAGTGATATCAGGGCATTAGCCAATGTTTTCAGTTAATAAGATGTTAGGTTCAGTGCCGATTTTTGCCGATGTGAATATACTCATTAATAATCTCAAGCGGTCTTACTATATTCAAGGTCAAATTCGGCTGCTCTTCCTTTGCTTTTGTGTTGTTTTTTTTGTTTTCGTCATTTGTGTTTGTCGATAATTTCATAACAAGTCAAAGGAAACTACCAAAAAGAGACAAATCTAATTTTTTTCCCAGCAAATTTCATTTATTAGAAGATATTTGTTAATATTTATTTCAATCCATCTCATATACATATCATAAAAGGATCTTTAGAACCTCATTTCATTAAATTTTGAAAAGCTTGTGGGAAGGGGGAGAGGAGTTACATTTTTATACTCTAAATAATTTAAATACAAATAAATTGGATGCCAACTCAAAAATACTTGCTTACTTAGCAGTGGAATTACAGTGCTAAAATTTCATTATTCCAATTTATTTCCAATTATCAACGGAAAGTATTTATGGCTCCATACAAGCCCAACCACTGTGCACTGGTATATAGATATATACTTTCTACTATATAGGAAGACATGTATTGTATTATGTGTTACGTTCTTTACTAAATAATAATATCAGGAAGATTAAGGAATACAAAATTATTCCAAAAGAAAATAAAGGAAATATAATAAAATAAATTTATGAAGTATTTGACTTCTTTTTTATGTTTAAGTATACGTACTTTGTATAAAGTGTTCGAATTACATTCTAATAATTTCGGCTGTTTTTCAGCTTCCAACACTGGCATTTGCTGCAATTTCTTTATTTTTACTTGGTTTTGTAAACTTAACTCCTGAGCTAATTGCTGTTGTTGTTGTATATATTGCGTCAACTCGTTCTGTTTATCAATTAATTTTTGTTCTTCTGCCTTGAGTTTGGCTATTTCCATTTGAGCTCTAATACTCACATCTATGTCGGATATTATATGTTTGATCTGCTTATTATAATCATTCTGTAAATATAAAAATAATTACATTTTTATTTTAACAAAGAAGGACAGGTATAGTCGAGTCTACCGACCATATGATACCCGGTACTCATATTTTCGACCAAATTTAAATTACCGTTATGTATTATATTTATTTCAGTCATTCCATACTTTTATGCGTTTTAAACACTTCAAGCAATCTATTAAGGAAACAGAATAAAAAGTCAACTCCTGTAAAAATAGTCAAATTTTCCTGAACTTGTTCTGTGATTATAAATAACTGGTGCTACAGAAAGATTTCATTTTAGGGGGCGGGAGGATCTCAGCACAATTATCACATAAACTGCCAAATCGGATGGCATACATTTTAAATCCGCTGATATCCACGGGTTGAAATATACAACAAGCCAGTATGGAAATCCGAATATAAATATCTCTTATTCTTCTAAACATTTTTTGTAGATATAAAGAAGAGAACGTAAAAATAGTTTGAATTGACCCCAACCCTATCAAAACACTTTTATGAACTGGCGCAACATCGAATATCAAAAATTTGGAACAAACTTCAACTGCGTTGATAATATAGGATTCTAATTACAAAATCTTATATCTCTATCTTCTATAGTCACTGAGATTCATGCGTTCATACAGACTGACGAACAGAGAGAAATGGGTGATGTTGATGCTAAGCAAGAATATAAATATTTTGTGGATTGTGCACAAACTGAGAAAAACAAAAGTGAGCGTGAATTGGTGAGCAAATCAATGTGATGCACTGTGCGAGTGGAAGAGTCCAGTACATATGATAATAATAAGGTTATAAAATTAATTATTTAATAAAAATTTACCAGGGCCAAGGTTTAAAACAACTAAATTTATACGCCAAAATATTTTTCCGCTTTGGACTCCGCTTTAACTTTTTTGGATGTTCAGTCGTTGTTCCGCGGTCAAACTGATCTTTATATGTATGCGTGCTGAAACATTCGCATACACGGTTTCATGTGTGTGCGTTCGACTTCGTATTGAAGCCAGCTGAAATTTTTGATTTTTGTAACTTTTCTGGCATGCTACCCTATGAAAATTGGGGTATACATTATACCACTAATGATCGGATCAGATATATATCGCTAAAATCGGATATACTTGGCCGCTTCTCCACTCCTTCATTGAATAATACGAAATTGGAAAAAAATTTCCAAGATAAAAGCTTGGAAGCTTTCAAAAAAGCAACAGGGTTGAGTATGTCTCAAGATCCCTTTGCAAAGGGATTTATATAGCAAGACCGTCTTTTTGCCTGTCTGTTTGTGCTATGCATTTTACAAAGTTAGCCTTTTTTCTACTTTAGATTTATTTTTAATAATTAATGGGGCAAAAAAGTGGTACAAATAATTTTTAACTTCATTGAGTAGTCCGCTCTTATAGCGAAGACAAAAATATTAACTTTCGTTAAACCTTCATTATGAATGAAAAAACTAGCGTTATGACCTGCAAGCATTAAATAAATTTCAACTTTCAAGGCACATATTAAATGGAAAGGTTCCAGTTACAAAGAAACTACACACTTTCCTGGACACCTCAGATCAAGCATATGGCGCAGAAATATATGTACGAACGTACAAAAATAAGAAAAACTCGGTGAGGCTGTTGGTTTTCAAGTCCAAAGTGGTACCCACATCAAAGCACCCCTAGCCCAGGCTATAATTTTGCGCAGAAGTTCTTCTCGAAGGTCACTCAGTCAGAAAATGTTTGTCTTCAAGGGGTTAAGTGGGTTTGGCGGCTTCGAAAAAGTAGATTTTTTTTTGTATAAAATTCTACAGAATCTTGAGAATATTCTCTCAAATTTTCAAGTCGATTTGAATAAAAGTTTCGGAGATACAGTTCGAAAAGGTGGACGCTCAAGGTCAGGTATAAGCAGAGCGCAAACTTTAAACGAGTTTTTCTCAAAACTGTATTTTTGAAGTCGGTTGTCAAGATTTCTCGGCAACTACTCAACCGATCTTTTTTTGCGCGGTTCCCACTGCATACGTACAGCCCACCTCCCGTCCAACCGACCGAGGGACGCTGCCGCGTAACGTACGGCTCGAATCGCGGGAATAGATCCGAGATAGATAAGCGAGGATTAGGAGAAAGATATTACGAGGAAGAGTGTTGCATAGATAAGGCGGTTAATATAAGCGATTTAAGATTGTTAGTAGAGCAAAGTGATAAGATGTGGTAGAGACCATTGTAGTCCGAACATAATACCCTGAACGGATCGTGTTGGGCATATGTCGAACTACAATGGCTGAGGAGTAGAGGACGAAAGTTTCTGGTCCTTCTACTAGGAATGTTAAAGTTTAAACGTGTTAGTAAATGCTGGCTGTCTATATTTCCATAAATAAGATTATATAGAAACATGACACCCAGCATCGTTCTACGATTTGTTAATGTTGGTAAGTTGATTAGTAAAAGTCTATTATGATAAGAGGGGAGGTAAAGATTTGCATCCCAATTAAGTCCCCTAAGAGATCTTGATCAAATTTTGCACAGGCCTTCGAGATACGATTCTCTAGAACTTGAACGAAGGATTGTTTTTTATTTGATATAAACTCTTTTAAAAAAATGTTAAAAAAATTTCACGAAAATATTAATTTTTTTGCAAAAAGCTGTCCCAAAAATCCAATTTTCATTTGTTTTTTTTCCTTCGTTTAGTTTCTAGTTTTAGGTCTGTACTAAAATAAAATATTTAGTACTAAAATAAATTTTGTACTAAAATAAAATAATCTTTTCATTTCGGATGATTCTGTCAGAATCAATCGGCTGACCGTTTAATATTTTTTTCTGAAAATTTCACAAATTCTTCCTTAAATATGTATATTTAAGAAACTTAAATGTTGGAAAAAAGTTTTTCATTCATTATATAAAAAAAATTTTTTGAAAATAGTCAATTTTTTGGCCGCGCAAACCACCCTAACACCTTAAACAAGGTGGCTTAGTTTTTTTAGACTGATTCATCCGTCATATCATATTCGATCAATGCAACGGTTTTGCTGAACCACACATTTGTGGCAAATCGGATAGCAAAGATTCAAGAAGTAACGGAACAGGGTCAATGGCATCATATTATCCGCTCACAATGCCGAGTTTTATCTAGAGGAACAAACGCTAAAAAACACTATTGTTCCAAGGAACATGGGAGAATTGGACAAACATGTCAACTATTATTTCGACCAGCTTACAGCAAAAGTCAGTAAAGGAGCAGGTCTTTGACTACGACTCCGGGACCTACCGTTACTCCCGTGAGTTCAAGTTTGACGTAGTTGCCGCATAACGCTCTACGGACGAACATTTGGTGACCCCGACGTGATCCTTTAGGATCACAACTTGAACACAAACCTCGACGCAATTTAACTCAACGAAAAAAAAAAAAAAAAGAGGAGAGATACATCGCAACAATAGGATCAGAATCAGAACCCGTAATCCAAATGCTCATTGATGAGCTAATTGAAGGCAACATAGTCATCCAAAGGCTAATAAGAAACTTCACTAAGGACTCCGCAGAGCGTAAACTCAAGGGAGGATACTTCGAGGAGAGACTCAGACAGCTCACTCACTCATGGACCCAGTTTAAAAAAAATGATTCCAAGCTCCATGAGCTAGCACTAAGTCCTGAGAATGAGAACTTCTCAAAGGCCAAGGCGCTAGAAGAGCTAGTGAAAAAATATGAAGCAATATTTTCGGATGGAATCCCATCAGTGTCAGGCCCGTCACAAAGGCCCCGGAAAACAGACGAAAATCTCGACCCAAAGGCACAATCATCACGAGGAAACGAAGGAGAAGACCTTCGATTAACATCATTAAAACGAAGAAATGAAGGACGATTAGACGATATGGAAGACTTTCTGTGCAACCGCTCCGAAGGACGGGAAGTGTCCACATACGTCAGACAACACATGACGGAGCTATGGAAGGAAATCGTTACGGGATACCATGATCTCATCGACGAGGAACCAGCCATCAAAAATGATGGACACACCGATGACAGATTTCAGGTTGTACGAGCAGAATACTTTTCGTTTTTGAGCGAAGAATCGTAATCAACTTCAGCATCAACACAAAACCCGCGATTGCACCTCTGTTTGTAATACCACCAGTAGAAATTCCAAAGTTTGACGGAGACTACCGGCATTGGCTACGATTCTACGAAATTTTTACGGAATGCATCCACAATCAAGACTACAGCGATGCAGTAAAATTCCGTCATTTGGAGAAAGCAGTAAAATTGCAGTAAAATTAAAGTAACAGGTGAAGCACAAAATCTAATCGCAACGTTTGGCGGACGTTGGCGGACAGACCATTTACCAGGATGCATGGCAACGACTAAAGAATCGATACCAAAATGAACAGCTGTTGATTAAATCCGCGATCCAAGAGCTTTTCGGACACCGCAGAACAAATGGATCAGCGGACCAGCTGCGCAGCTTACATGACACCGTGCTCCGAACGGTCGCCACTCTCAACGCACTCAAAATGTCAACAGACAACTGGGAGCCAATCTTGATACACATCATTGAGGAAAGATTGGATCCACACACGCTGTCAGCTCTAGAACTAGTCATCACCGATCCAACCAATCGACAATCTCTGAAGGAGATGTTAGAAAACCTTGAGCGGCAGGCAACCAGTCAAGTAATAATGCAGAAAAATACGTCGACCGCACCACTTCGATCCAGTTCATCACGAGTGGTGTGCTCAGCCACAGCCCTGCTTACAGATAAGCCCACCGTTCTGTTACCAACCGCCCAAGTGACAATACATGGACCAGCCGGACCCCCTCAGCAATGCCGCACACTCCTAGAGTGTATCACCAGAAGGATGGCTGACAATTGGAGCCATCAACCCTGAACATCGCTGCACTGGGAGGAACAACTAAAAGATCACGAAAAAGGGCTGTGGTGACCCTATCATCATTACACTGACTTCGAAGATCAAATCAACGTCGTGGTACTATAATAATGCCCAATTAACCATCCCACCCTATACAAGCGCCAAGAAATATCTCACCTTAGTTGCGCTTAGCCGATCCTGAATTTACGCAGCCCCAAAATATTGATCTGTTGTTGGGCGCCGAAATCATCTCCCAGCTGATAAGGCCACAACAGGCATATTTGGGAGAAGGACAGCCACTACTAAAAAATACCGCGCTTGGATGGATTGTGATGGGGCCAGTGCGACCGGAATCAGCTCCTAATATCAAGGCAGAACAAGTCGTCGGTAATACGGTGGCTTGGACACCGGAAACTAACGAGCCACTAAAGGGTATCGGTGAAATCGTATCGGAACAAGGTTTGATTGCATGCATCGGCAAGGAGCAAATAGTAAAATCCGGAAGATTACATAGTTCCTCCCTCATTGCGGATAAACAAGGAGAGCCGCAGACGGACCCCAAACCACAAGCCCAAGGTTGTCAACTCACAACTGAAGAGCACAGAGTGCAAGGGCCCGTATCCAAGGAAATTCAAGGAGTAGAAGTCACTTCCTATCTGGCATGGGGAACATGCATCTCCAAAAGGGAGTAAGAAGCAAGGTCAAGAGAGGACCAAGAGTCCTGTATGCGCACTGACCAACCAGAAAAAAGGTCTAGTACTTCATGGGATGCCCAAGCAGAATGGTTACGAGGGCGCGCAACAAGGCGAAGGAGACAACAGGTCGGATAGAATTATCGTTGGTATTCAAAATTTTTTGTTGGTATTAACATTAGGGTTTTTGTAATTAGTTTTAAGATCCACAATATTTTCTAGCGCAAGGGTACACATCGGTTCACTGAGACGGTCCAACAACAACGCACAGCCTCTATTATTGAGTACCTCAATGGGGGGGAGAATTTTGGCACTTAGTGCCAAGACCTACTACCCAATCAAGATGCATCAGCAGGTCACGATATACAAGCATCAGACCTACTAGCCTATTAATAATGTATAAGCTTAAGCCTAAGCATAAGCCAATATCCAACCTACTAACCCGGCACTAGTCGATGGCACCGGAAGCAGAATCAGCCAACGAAGCCGAAATGCATGTGGAAAGCAGTTGGAATGGTTACGAGCGCAACAAGGCGAAGGAGACAACAGCTCGGATAGAATTATCGTTGGTATCTTATCAATGTTGGAGATCTCACCCACATGATTCAAAATTTTTTGGTATTAACATTAGATTTTTAGTAATTAGTTTTAAGATCCACAATATTTTCTAGCGCAAGGATACACATCGGTTCACTGAGACGGTCCAACAACAACGCCCAGCCGCATTGGATTGAGTCCCTCAATGGGGGGGGGGGGGGGAAATGGTGGCACCTAGTGCCAAGACCTTCTACCCTATATGCACACTTAGTAATTTGATCCAATCAATATGCATCAGCATGTTACAATATACAAACCCACTAACCTATTATCAATAAGCACAAAATAATATCCAACCTAATAACCCAGCACTAGTAGACGGCGCCAAGAGCAGAAATCAGCATTATCAGCGAGAAGAATGACCGACTGACCGAAGCAAGCAAAACCCAGCTATCTAAGCCGATATGCGAATACAAGCAGTACATGAACAAACAATCTGAGTCAGCAGATTCAGAGGTGGGTGACCCTGGCATTAACCTTAGTTTTAGCACGTCCATAACATTGACCTTTCTTATATTTAATTATGTATAATTTAGCATCTTATATAAGAGTTGTTCTTCTGAAATAAAGAGAGTTGCGAGACCTACTTCGTGTGATCCTGTGTAAAACGATTCACAAAGTTGGACTCTCTAAGACCTATCTACTTCGCGTGGCTCCAGTGTAAACGGACCACAAGTAGACCCCGCATTACCTAACCACTTCGAGTGTTGCTCCCGTGAAACGGACCGCAATTGGACCGGCCGATAAGGAATCAGCCGAACCACCATACCACCGGTTCTTGAGGAAAACCACCCCAGGACTTCAAGCACATCAACTCCCCAGCCTGATCACAGCAAGCGTCTGGCTAACCCGAGCAGTCCCTTGCAGAATCCAGGTAAATTTAGTCAGACTATTTACGGTCTTTGACTACGACTCCGGGACCTTCCGTTACTCCCGTGAGTTCAAGTTTGACGTAGTTGCCGCATAACGCTCTACGGACGAACAGACACATTCGGAGCAGAGGTATTCAAGTTAGCTTACAGCAAAAGTCAGTAAAGGACACATTCGGAGCGGAGGTATTCAATATAGGTACAGTAATTCCTTTAATGGATGAAATAAGCCAGGCACAAACTTAACACGCAATGCAAACAGCTCAAACGTTACAAAATAATGCTCACTTACAAAATGTTCCCTAATGTTCCCTACAAAATAATGACAAAAATAGTTCTCTTGTATTGCTGGCTTTCATTTTTTGATGGGTTAATTCGAGTAGTAGCCATTAAATACTTCTTCTGATGCCAACATCATCCCTTGCGAAAAATCGTGAAAAAAATATGGGAGACTGAAGCATGCCTTTTTGGAAGAAACAGTCGTGTGAGTACCAGTAAGAGGTGCAAAATCCACCCAAACGAAAGAATCTCTAAACATTAAAGAGGGTCCTTATGCTAGTCTTTATGAAGGAAGAAAATGTTCCTGTAATGAGCTTGATTTTGAAAGAGTCATTAAAAAATATTCTGGACCCGACAACTTCATTCGGGGAGTGAACATCAAAATGTCATCCAGAATATTCAAGAGGTCATTGACTCGGCTAGCTGCACTGTTTTCAAAAGAAAATAACAAGCGCCTATTGAACGGCACCATTAAACCGAACATTCAGATGAGCCGCCAATATCCAATACCCATATTTCTTGTCTAATGTTGCTGGTTCTACGAAGACTTCCTCCCACAGCTGCTCCAAAATTGTTGACTTTACCATCAAAGTGGTGATAAAAGGAAGCTTGGCTACCAACAACCGCTTAAAATCTGTACAACAACAGATGACCATCCTTAATCAGCACTGAGAAAAATATCCCGGCGCTCCGTTGGAGCAAGCATTTATGATCGCACAAATGAATCTTTTTGCAAATGAAGAAGATGCAGAGTGAGATAAGCATATTCGCCCTGATGTTCGCCATAAAACAGTTAGTTACATTTAAATGCTTCTCAAACAGCTATCATTCAAACAGCAACCCGAGCAAATCTTGCCCACTGACGTCCTTCAGCTTAACAAAATAATATCAGTACAAGGCAGTACAATATACTCACGTCATCTTTCGGATAACAATACCACTGTTGCCATTAAAGTCATTAGACGTCTTTAGCATCGTTCCCATTTTAATATGGGATTAAAACATTCGTCATTGTATAATCTCCAATCAACCCTAATAGCCGTCAAGGCCCATGAAGATATTTTTATTGGGTTTGGATAAGGACGAATTTGATCTTTTTTCGTTTCTAATTTTTGCACTATGACAACTGAAATACGAACTTCGTTCAGTAGAATTTTAATTAGGTTCGTCCAAATATATATGATACTAGCTTACCCGGCAGACTTCGCACTGCCAGCTGTTGTTTTTTTTGTTGCGTTCAGAATCTTCTTTTGTGAAAACGTTTGTACCCAAATGTACCGACCAATTTGGTAGAGCGTTATTTCATCGTTTTTATTCACTGGAGGAGCATTCACATTAGTATTTTCCACTCTAAACACAGCCATATCACTGCCTTTATGGACATACTTGCAAATGTATTTGATGCTCTTCACAGAACTGCAGAACTCAACATTAATATGAGCATTATATGTCTTGCTCAGCAGAGGCGAATATGGCACCACCCAACGATTGTCAATATCAATGTCTGTGTTGATGATATTTTTAATAAATGATTGTCCGCCATTTTCAGGATTTCTTCGACGATATATTGGGTATCCGTCGACATTTGTGACCGTATCATTGGTAAAATCTTTAGGGAAATTTTTAGTACATTTTCCATCAGCCATGCAAGGCGATGAACTATTAAGAGTACCACATGGACCATGAATCATGTTTGTTGTAACAATATCAAACAGCAGTTGGTCAGTGGATGGATCTGGAATTTCCGCAGAAATGATGCTATCGATTTCTTCAGGACGGATTTTGTCGATGAACCAAACCAAAATGTGTGCATGAGGTAATCCTCGCTTTTGCCACTCAACCGAATACATCCAGCAACGTGTGGGACCAAATACATGTGATTTAGTAATGAAACTTATTAAAGACTTCAACTTTTGTTTGAACACACGTGCTGTAATGTCATGGCGATGTATTGCATTTTGGCCAGGCAGTAGCAAAGATGTAATCTCTGGCCATTTTGGATTACATGTGAACGTGATAAATAAACATGGTCGTCCATATTCGCGCACGAAAGTCAGAGCATCCTGTATATATTCTTGCATATGACGTGGACTGCCTACGTGCAATGATGGTAAAATGACATGGTTACCAATTTCGGCGACGTCGGCGTTGTTGTTGATAGCGTCTCGCAAATGAATGTACTCTTCCGCGCGCAGCTTTTGTTGATTATATCGTAAGTATCGTAGTCGTTCGCTCTCAATCTTCGCGTACATGTCGACCATGAATTGTTGACAAAGCTCACGACATCGTAAAATGACGTTGTCCAGGCCACGTCTAATCATTAATTGGTACGCATAATAATCCTTTGAGCTAACGTTCTTGTTTGTTTCAGCTCCTGTAAAATTTGTTCATAAAAAATAATTTAAATTTATTACGTTCAATAATTTAATTGTTTTGTTAAATGATTAATGATCAAATTAATAATCAATGAAGTACCTGATACGGTATCTCGTTGTTTCATGTTTATGCAATATCCGTCTTGTCCCTTCCAGAATATTAGCGGATATTGGAGAGCGTCATATGAACGATGTGTGTCAGAAATGAACTGAAGATTATTATTTCTTCTACGAATCACAATTTCTCGTGCAGCTGTAGAATCGCCAACCATGATTCCAGCAACATCATCAACAACGGGTGCATTGAATCTACGAATATGCTCTCCAGCTGGTGTTTTATCAGGATTAATGACGATAGCGTGATTATCGCTTTGTAATTGGTGCATATGTGATTTGAATATTTTCAACAACAACAACAACCTGGCATAAAGTGAATCAAGGTTATTATAATTACAACGTGCATTCACGCGATTGGCAAGTGCGCTTCCGGAATCCTCGCCGCCCATAAAGTAAATTTGTAAGAATTTATGTGGTTCGTTTGGCATTGGCAGCAGTGAGCCCATTTTATGATAAACTTGGCCTCTGATTTTGAATGTAGAATTGAATTGTTGACCATTTGCATTAGTATTTCGAACTATTTCTGTTGCTCCGAACGATGTCATTTGAAAGCATGAATTGAATCTTAGAATTGACTTCAGGAACACGTTAGAATCTGGATCCGTGCCGTTAAGTAAGCCGTTCAATGGTTCAGGTGGTGTTTCAATTTCAGGTAGTTGCACTTTTCCTGACGCGCAACACATCCCAGCTGGCTCATTTTTGAATTTCAGAGCATGACAACGCGGACATTCCTTGTCCATAGCACCAATTACCACTTTTGAATGAGCATAATATTCAATATCGGGCTCATACTGGAATGCTAGACGCAGGAATGAATCAGATATAAATGCTCGATGTACCTGTTGTCGTTGTTGGTTATTTGTTCTTCGTCTATTGACTGTGAAACGGCGTGATTGTCGTTGTTCTAATCTTCTGACTTCATTGCGTTCATCTCGTGTATCTTCTGGCTCTTCTTGATGCAATCGCGTCATTCTGACACGTGCATCAGTATTTTGTAGCTGGATTTGTTCTTCTGTTCTTTCGGATCTGCTATTTTGCAACCTTCGAGCTCTGCTTGTACTGCGGCTCAGATCAACCCCTTTGCGTTTTCTTGGCATTGCTTGTTTTTGTAATTAATCAAAGTGAGAAAATTTCCCGCTCATAAAGTGTCACTATCACAATACACTTGTGGCTGGCTGAAGACAAATGAATTTGAAAAATAATTTCCACAATACACGTGATTGATATGATGGTTTTAAATTAAAATTTTTCCAATATTTTTCACAATTTTTCAAAGAACACAATATCGGTTTGTCACATAAAATTAACTGAGCAGAGAACAATGAGAAGTTGTCAAACAATGAATCACGTACCGGCGCCTACTATTATTGTAGTTTATTTAGAAAACGTTTGTATGGGAAATAGAAAAATGCGGTTTGAGGATTTTCCCGGCAATTATTCGGGATGAAAAATAGATGTTGGCCGATTCTCATAGATACCGGATAAGCACAAAAAATTTCATCAAAATCGGTCAAGCCGTTTCGGAGGAGTACGGTAACGAAAACTGTGACACGAGAATTTTATATATTAGATTTGTGATATATACCAATATAAGGTGACACTTAATTGCACGGGAATATGAACTTCGGCCTAGCCCGAATTTAGCTCTCCTTTCTTTTTAGACCTTAGCAGAGGGCATTGCAATTTTCGCAGTGAGGGAGACATTTCCGACACTATAAGGTATATATATTCTGTTTTAGTATGGTCTACATTTTTATACCCTTGCAGAGGGTATTATAATTTTGGTCAAAAGGGTGCAACGCCGTTAAGGAGACATCTCCGACCCTATAAAGTATATATATTCTTCATCAGGATCACCTCCTGAGTCGATATAAGCATGTCCGTCTGTCTGTCGGTTTCTATGCAAACTAGTCTGATTTGCCTAATTTCATAAGGATCGGCCAACTATATGCTACCCGCTATATATCTAATAATATAAGATGCGTGGCGCCACCTAGCGGACTGCGACTCAACTGCAAGGGTATATAAACTTCGGCTCCGTCCGAAGTTAGCTTTCCTTTCTTGTTTATTAACATATTATTTTGATCAGACTCTCTTCCTTCACTTCAAAGCGAACGGTCGTGATTATTTTTTGCGCTTGCGATAAATTCTATTCTTGTCAAACGCTGATTTGAAACCTTAATTTAAACACTTGTATACTTGTATAATAATTTAAAAATTATTGAAACAATTTAAAAAATTATAAATTCATTTTTGCTAATTTGCTAATTAATATTTTAAAATGGAATACAATGTTGTCTGCTCATTAAAATCGTGCAATAAGCTGATATCTGCGTCCCAGGATTTGAAACATTAATTTAAACACTTGGTTTTTATACCCAAGTGGGGTTTTGGGGTTTTTTAAGTTAGAAAGATGGAATTTGGTACAGATTCTATTTTGGGAAAAATAATCTGATTTGTCGAATTTCATAAGGATCGGCCGACTATGTCCTATAGCTGCCATATAACTGATTGATCGGAAATGCTATAACTTCGTTGTTTTTCAAGTTAGAAGGATGGGAGTTTTAATGGGGGTTCCGCTATATATCTAATAACATAAGATGCGTGGCGCCACCTAGCAGACTGCGACTCAACTGCAAGGGTATATAAACTTCGGCTCCGTCCGAAGTTAGCTTTCCTTTCTTGTTAACACTAATATTGTGTCTTAATATTAAAGTTATACCCGTATCGCTACGCGCTCGTGCAGTGCCATATTTGGGTGAGCATTTAATAAAATTAAAAAGTCGCAATCCAAATATAGCTCTTCTTCATTCTCTGCCTTTTGAATTTTTGCAGTTAATTCTGCTCTTATCTTTTTGCGCGCATTTCTTTACAGTTGCGCTCTCCCATAGCTCTCCTTTACTAACTCCCTCCTCTACCTACCTTTTATTAACCTTGGTACAGTGGTTGAAGGCTTATTTGTTTAAAATAAAAAAAAAAATAATAGAATATTTAAAAATTATAAATTAATTTTTGCTAATTTGCTAATTAATATTTTCAAATGGAATACAATGTTGTCTGCTCTTTAAAATCGTGCAATAAGCCGATATCTGCGTCCCAGGCCAGCATCTATTGTTGGCTATGCGAAAGTGTCTCACATGCCAAATGTGCTGGCCTTACTGCATCTGTCTCGGATGCCATATCCCGCCGTGTTGGCCTCCATTATTGCTGCAGTGGGTGCCGAGCTGTCCAAGATGAAATGAGATCATTCATGCGACAGACCAAGAGTGGGTTTAAAGATTTGATCGTTGGTTTCCGAAAAATCAACGATCAACTCAGTGCACTGGATGTTCAATTCAATAGCCTTAAGCTGTTGAATGAATCTCCTAAGCGGAAAAAATCTGCTACTAGGGAAGTTGCAGCTCCAGTAATCGCGGAACAGCTGGATCCTCCCGCAATAATGCAGCCGCTCATTTCCCTTGCTACTCCAAGAGCAGGGACGGTAAATGAAAAGTCAGCACCCGAATTTACCGTAGCAGAGCATAACTTGTCTGCTTTGTCCTCCATGGCATCACTCCAAGTGATTCCCAGGAATACCCTAGAATTAACCCCCATAGCTTCCACTAGAAATGGTAACCCGCCGCCCGGACCCCCGGAACGGACTGATGCCGCGGTATTACCAACCGTGTACCACGTGTACCATAACCATTACAGGTAATCCCACCTGTTAGACAAATATTTGTCTCACGGCTAGCCACTGATACCTCGGAGATTGATATCTCGGCTTATATAAAAGCCAAAACCAAGGCCGTTATTAGAGTGGAAGACATTAGAAAATTTAAATACTCCTACTCGAGGCGCATGTCATCCTTCATGATACGAGTGCCAGTGCCGATGTTTGTGACGCTATGTTCGCCTGGCTTCTGGCCAGGGGACATATTTGTACAAGAGGATCAGCCGAGTAAGGTAAAGAAAAAAAATTCGAAGCCTGCTGGAGTCAAGCTCCCAACATCTGTCCAATCCGACTCTTCAAAAAACTAACATCTTCTATCAATCTTACCTATCAGAATTGTCGGGGTCTACGTAGCAAGCTCCCTAGACTCTATTCTGATAGTCTTTCCTTTGCGTCCAATATTATAGTCTTTACTGAAACCTGGTTAAAGCCGGAGATCTTCTGTTCCGAAGTACACCACTTTTAGACGTGACCGACCTCTGCGAAGAGGAGGAGGAGTCCTAATTTCTATTGACTCCAATTTCGTTTCTGAAGGGGTAAAGTTACCAGAGTTTTGTGATTTCGAATTCATTTGCGTTAAAGTCATATTGTCTGCTCAATCTTTGTTTATTACATGTTCTTACATCCCACCATCTTCCGAGCCGCCTACATACTGGTATCACTTGTCGGCTATACAGTCAGTTTCCAATCTTATGTCAGATTTTGACCTTCTGGTAGTTCTTGGCGACTTTAATTTACCAGAACTCAATTGGTCAATTACTGAAAATGTAACTTTCTTATCACTTTCCACCCATCATGATTTCACGGCGGGCATCTTTGACTTGTCCCTAGGCCAGATCAACCATGTTAGAAATTCGTTAGGTCGGCTTCTTGACTTATGTTTTGTATCTGATCCAGATAGTACCACACTTTCCAAAGCTTTGCCCCTCTCAACCCCTGAAGATCCATACCATCCTACGCTTGAAGTTTCAATTGAAACCAATTCTGGTGTCAATCAGAAGCCTTCCCGCGTAGCAAAGAAGATTCGTTGTTTTCGTAAGGCTGATGTTCGTAAACTTAATTTGTTAATCGATACTTTTGACTGGTACGATATTCTGGCATGCACTGATATAAATATCATCCTAGATAAATTTTATTTGACATTAAATACATTCTTTGACTTAAGTGATTTGACTTAAGATACTTAAAAGCTCGGCTAAACTTCACCGTGCATAACGCCGAATGTTATAAAAATTATATTCGCCGCTGTCGGATTCAGTTCACTCAGGATCCAAAGCAGCTTTATAACTTTGAAAACACGAAGCGTAAACATGTATCTTTTCCTTCCCTACTTACGTATACAAATTTATCAGCGACTTCAGATCAGGCCATTGCTGATTTATTCGCAAAATTTTTCCAAACAACGTATTCACCTCCTAAAACTTCAGATCAGCCATACGCTTACAACATTCAACCAACTAATCGTATATTTGTTCCATATATTATTGGATCTTCAAAAGGTAAAGCCAGTTTATTAGCCAGGCCCCGACGGAGTACCAGGCTGTGTGCAAAAATACTGTGCTAGGGCTCTGTGCAAACCTCTTCAAAAACTTTTCAACTTATCTTTGGAATCTTCGATTTTCCCCTTTAAATGGAAGGAATCTTTCATAATTCCTCTGCACAAAAAGGGGAAAAAATCCGATGCTGCCAACTACAGAGGCATCTCAAAATTGTCATCGATTCCAAAGTTATTCGAAAAATTAATAACTTCTCATTTGCAACACCTATGCTCATCAATAATTTCTCCATGTCAGCATAGTTTCATTAAGCGTCGCTCAACCACCACTAATTTATTGGAGTTGACATCCTTTGTTTTAGATGGCTTCCAAAAGGGACTTCAAACTGATGTTATTTACACAGACTTTAGTAAAGCATTTGATTCAGTTAATCACTCACTCTTTCTGAGTAAACTAAATCTTTTGGAATTCTCCACCGAGCTCATTACGTGGATCTCCAGCTATTTAAATGGAAGAACACAGAGAGTCTTATTTAAAAATCAATACTCCCGCTTAGTCCGTGCCACATCTGGAGTCCCTCAAGGAAGCCATCTTGGCCCATTACTATTCACTCTTTTTATAAATGACTTGCCCCCATCCTTATTGAACGCGCTGGTACTAATGTACGCAGACGATGTTAAGCTTTGTCTGCAATATAACTTCCCGTCTGCCCAAAACAGACTCCAGTCCGATCTTGATAATTTTCAAAAATGGTGTTTAGCTAATGACTTAATACTTAATGGATCAAAATGCAAACTTATGTCTTTTTATCGTACTAGCCCTCACCAGGCTTCGTGCTATCTCTCTGGGATTGCCTTAGAAAAATTAACTCAGGTTAATGATCTTGGTGTCCTTTTAGACAGAAAACTTAAATTTTCCGACCATATTTCTTCAATGGTTAATAAGGCTAAAGGTGTTCTCGGTTTTATTAAAAGATGGGCTAAAGAATTTAACGACCCTTATATTACTCAAAGCTTATTTATATCCTTGGTCCGTCCGATACTGTAGTACGGTTCACGTTTCTGGGGTCCCCAATAAGGTGTTCATCAAGACCGCATAGAATCCGTACAAAAGAACTTCTTATTATTTGCTCTTAGAGGACTTAACTGGGACGCAAATCTTCACCTACCTTCGTAATATAGTCGTAATAGTAGACTCCTTCTAATAAACTTACCCTCCTTAACAAATCGTAGAACAATGCTGGGTGTCGTTTTCTTACACAACCTTATTAATGGTGATGTAGATAGCCAGCACTTACTAACACGCTTACAGTTTAACGTTCCGAATATAAGGACCAGAAACTTTAGTCCTATATTCTTAAGCCATTATAGACCGACATATGCACAGCATGATCCCCTTAGGATTTTATGTTCGAACTATAATGGTCTGTATCATATTATTTCTCTTTCATCCCTGTTAAATATGAAAACTTCCATTTTAAATAACCTTCAAGAGCATACTAATTCTTCCTCGTTTTCTTTATAATACTTATATTTAAACTTATATTTACTAACTCGAATTTATTCCCGCGATTCGAGCCGTACGTTATGCGGCATTCGCCCCTCGGTCGGTTGGGCGGGAGGTGGGCTGTACGTATGCAGTGGGAACCGCGCAAAAAAAAAATATAAAAAAAAAATTACATAAAACTAAAAACGCAAGGGCGATTGTTGAAGCAAAAATAAAAATTTAAAACTGTCAGATTTTAAATCCAAATTTACATAGGATTTTTAAAAGCTTTAAGCATTACAAGAAATTAAAAATTTTAATTTTATCAAATTTCATCTTGACAACCTCATTCTAGACAACAATTTTTCCATCCAAAAATGTTGGAAGGGACAGCAGTCACTTCAATGGTTATTCTGTGTGTTGTCCTCCCTATCACAGAGCACCGACACTTCCCGTTATAGTCCACCGCGTTCAGAAAACACCCAGCCAAAACGCTTATTCTGGGCATTGGGGAGCCAGTGACATAACTGAACTTGGCCAGCCAACAACAGGTCAAAGAACACGCTGGCTCCAATCCGCAGGTCCACTCGCTGACTTTTCTGGAAGTTGGGGTCAGCTAGATCCATATTGCCGAAGCATCTATGTGAAGGCTAGGCTGATAGTCCGTAATGTGTGAGGCAACAACATCCTCAAATTCCACAGAATACGTGATAAGGCGGGACTTCATGCACACATTAACAGATGCTCCATCCGTTTCAAACTCAGTGCCGCCAAAAACAGCCACCGTTGTAAAACATTTGGAAAACTTCAGCAAAACAAAGCTGAAGAGTCTAGAAAAAGGAGTCTACTATTACGACTATATTACGGCTCACTAGCAGCGACGAGTTTAGGTACACTTGTGAACCGGAATCCAATAAA
Organism: Drosophila ananassae; assembly: GCF_017639315.1. NCBI lineage: Eukaryota > Metazoa > Arthropoda > Insecta > Diptera > Drosophilidae > Drosophila > Drosophila ananassae. Next base: position 1,446,308 of record NW_025319038.1, read on the forward strand.
ACTCGGTAAGGGAGGAAGGCTCCAGATCGACCACGAACGAGATACATACCTGGGTCACAATAGTGTTGATTGAGCGGAATGGGTTCGCCACAGAAATTTCTCCGATGGGACGTGAGACTCGTGCGGGTGAAACCTGCCCACGAGGGTGCAACAGAAAATGATGTCGGTGATTTCAAGACGAGCAGCGGGAAGATGAGCATTCGGAGCGAAATGGCCATCTTCTAGGCAAACAAAACAGCGAGCCAGACGTCGCGCTTCGTCGTACCGTTCCTCAATTGGCAAGACACTGAACTTTAGACAAGAAGGTCGTGCACCGAAACACCTCACAGGGCGCAGAGAGCAGGACTGGCGTTAATAGCCATGCACGAAGGTCGGTTATTGGACGATCTACCAACTTCCAGAACCAACTTCTGGAGGACAATTTGAATAGGCAAGCATCCTTGGATCTCGGCAGATGATCCGGATTTCATGAGAACCCGCATATGCCTATGGAACCGATCCGGTAGCTCCCGCAAAGTAGCAACAGACGCTAGCTCGACCACACGAAGCTGTATGATTTCATTAATGTGAGGCGGAAATATTAAACAGCGATTACCTAAACGATTGCGCAATAGGTTAAGGGCCACATTGTAGTTCCCGTCAGTAATTTCCAGAGCTTTTACCGTCTCCAAGGCTGACTCCCGCAGGCATGAAATGAGCCACCGGAGCTTTTCGTTAGGTGAGGATGCCTGTCAATCGTGGTCTTAAAAAGTGCGCAGAAATCCGGCCCCTCGGCAAGGCCGTCGCTGAATGTTGGCATCGGCAACGGTGGCAAGGAGGGTGCTGACTTGTACGGCATTGGCGATACACTGGCACCATCAAGAAGTGTGGAGTGGGCAGCGATTCTCACGGAGCGATTGGAAACCTCCACCTGAATGTCTACCTGCACATCAGTCTGCGAGAATCTCCAATACAGATCACTCCCAAACTCGCTGAAATTACCTCCAACACTTCTTGAAGTCACTAACTTCACTAGCTCCAGCGCGATAATGATGCAATCCTTATTCCGCGCCGCAGCCTTCACCTGCAGGTCACCTCTGCTCTTCTTCGCAGCATTCTTTCCCGGGTTGCGGCAGCAGTTCCAATAGTCTCAGCTCCAGACTCCATTATGCAATTAAAATGCAACTTTGGAACAACAACAACAACGGCGTTTTCTTGGCACTTTTAAGGCTGATCACAATAACCAACCAACAGGAAAAACACGTCGGGGTCACCAAATATTATGCTGTTAATGGTTTTTTAATTACAGCCGAATAAATAGACACGTCTCAGTTTATATTTTGAATATTTTATTTGGGTTCAATTTAACCCTAATATATGCCGCCTAATCAATGCTGAATCACAACAAACATACTTTTTGGAATTGCGGAATTAATTCAAGCGCTTTAAGAATTCTTTCCAAAATTGCTTCGATGAAAACTGAACAGTAGATGAATCACTTCTCTGAAAATGTACCCGCAAAAAATTCACCCGACCTTGGTATTCTAACGGCTAGGCTAGGCATATAACTAATTTTGGTATTTATATACCCGGTACTCTTAGAGTAGAAGGGTATATTGTATTCGTGTTAATTTATGTAATAAGGAAAAGGAATAATCTGCGAAAGATATTTATGTTAATTATCGATATAGCCATATCCGTCTATAGGTATGAACGTGTGGACATTGGAGACTATAAGAAATAGACCTATAATGTATTCAACAAAGTTTCCTATGAATGAATCGTAGGTCCAGATTGTTTCTAAAAATGTATATTTTTGCCATGCCTTACCGCACCGATGGCAACAGCAGCCAAACTGTTTTAATAGCTAATTTATATCTAGAAAGCAAATTGATTTTGAGAGAAGTTATAGACATGTATATTCTGGTTTCTATATTGGCTTGCAGAAATGAAAGGAATTCCATTTTAAATGAAATGACTTCTACCGTCGAGTTTCCGGTGAAATGGAAATGAAAACCATCTAGCAAGCACTTCCAGCAACGCCGATAGCTTAACTATTACTCAGCCAGCTCCCAGCCTGAACCGAGCAACAAGGGTTGCCAGCTCCTAAGATACTACAAAGTTGCCAGTACCAACTTTTCTGGCCAATCTTCCATGATTTTGGCCAGGTTTATGCAACCTAATCACCAGAACCAGCGCTATCGAATCTTCAGTGGTATCATTTTCTCAAGCAAGCTCTGCCTTAAGAGTAGGACCAAGATGTACTCAAAGTGAAACTAACGAATGGCGCCAAGACGATAGAATGGGCAATTCTTGCAACACATGAACTCATTGGAAAACTCATTGGAAATAAACAAAATGTTAAACTTATCCAATTTAGGTATCAACGTGTTCGACCGTGTCATAACTAATATCCATTTTAGCCCACCATGGATAGTCCATCATTTAACCAGCAGACTGCCTAAGTCAACAGTACAAGCCTGGGAGCATTGATGTGAAACTCCAGTGACCAGTTTCGTAAACTTTGAAACCTTCCTCAATACTCACATCGTAGGCATAAACATCATTGAGAACCGGAAATCATCTTAACACACTCCAAGCTCAGCGTTCAACAAATCGAAAAAGTTGCATGCCAAAAGCATGCCTTATTTTCCTCAGTACCACTCTTCCTTTAAATTAAAAATTGGATACAGTAGTTACCTACCAAGAAGCAATGTCAACGTTAATACGTGTCAGCATCTTCTGGGATTAAAGAAGAAAGAAGCTTAAAATTAACCCATTGGTCACTTTTGGTAACCCAGGTCACTTTTGGTAACTATTACATGCTACTTTATGCGATAACTAATTTGGATGGTCTGGGGTAAAGGGTTTTCGATCTCGAGATAAAAAAAAGGTTTGAAGATTATTTCCAGCGTACCTACATCAAACAACCCAATATAAAATACCTGGTCGGGGTTAAGTTAGAAAAACAGGTCATCGGAAAGTCTCACCAAATCGCATTCAATAGGTTCTATCTTTTAGAACCCTGGCTAAATAATAACAACAAACTGAAAAAGGAAGATCCCTCCGACATCAAAGAATTGTTTGACCATAAGCAACTCAGAAACTCAACATAAGCCCAAGAGCCACTAAAGAACGCCCAAAAACCCGAGCATTCCAATCACGATAATCCCCAAGGACGAGACTTTGAAGCTACAGGCGTCGTCGACACGGGCGCCTTTTACTTAAAGATCTCCTTTTACTTAAAGGCTTGTATGTTTAGCAACCATTTAGCGATACATTTAGAAGCAGTGACAGGACTATCTACTCAACTTTTTCTGTGGGCTGTCTAACGCTTTATCGAACGATCGTAGAGGTTTGTGAAAGCGATGGAGGAAACAATTTCATCGGAGCAGTTCAAATCTTGCAAAAGGAGTTTTGAAATTCCATGGACACGGAAATCGCATTCACCCTTGCGGCAGGATCACCTTTTGAGTCAATAGATACATTCTTCTTTTCTTTCCATGCACTATAGAAAACGAAAAGGCTGAGGTAACGGATTGATCGGGAATGCCATAACTATGGTGTTTTTAAAGCTCGGGAAAATTTTGTATATCAACCTAATTTTATATCCGAGAGCTGCCATATTCCTGAACGATTTGCTGTCGTATAACGTCAAATCGTTCAGGACGGGAATGTGACGGGAATTCGGGAAAGGATTAATGGATGAAAGGAGGGCGAGAACAGAAGCATGAAGGATTAATGGCAGGAAGCGAGATTCACAAAGATTTACTTTAATGAAGGCCAGTGGATCGAAGCAGGAATTAGCCTTCTAGGGAAACTGGAAGTGTTGAGCGAAAGACTCCCCGTGGGTAAGTCTGACATTCAAGAGGGAAAGTTTTCTTGCAGGAATTAGGAGTATAGAAAGTTTCTTTTTAAATGACTTTTTATTCTGATTTCCTACTGGGTTATTATACCCTTGAAGAGCATTTTATAATTGTCGGCAAAAGTGTGCAACGCATTGAAGGAGACATCCCTTATAAAGTATATATATTCTCGATCAAAAAATTGTTTTTTAGGAAATTGATTCAATATTTAAATTTTCATAATAATTGAGACACTATATTTGATCCGATATAAATCTAATAATATAGTCTGCTATTTATAGACTCCGCCCGAAGATAGTTTTCCTTTCTTTTATACCCTGTAGAGGGTATAATAATGTTTGGTCAAAAGTGTTCATCAGTGAAAGGGACCAATCCGACCCTATAGGGGGTCGGCTACATCCTATAGCTGGCATATAACTGATCGATCAAGAATGCCATAACTTTGGTGTTAGCAGGTTAAAACTTTTTTAAAAATTTATTTTTCAAAAAAATTAATATTATAATAAAATTTTTACAAGGATCGACTCCCACCTAACTGCAAAGGTATATTAACTTCGGTTACTCCCGAAAGCTAACAACGCAAGATCGTTTATTGGAGCAATAATAAAATATCGAAAATTTTGGATTTAAAGTTTAAATTAATATTTGATTTAAAAATTTTTATAGACATTAAAAGAAGCTCGTTCTTGGTCGAAACGATTTCACTTTTGATAGAAATTATTCCATTCTCAGATAAAAATTTCCTCTCAGCATTAGATTCTTTAATAGTATCCTAAAATATAAATTTTAGGCCAGGATCATATGACTCTATCCCATAGGTGGCATATAACTAACTATTTGTAAATTCCAAAATTTTGGTGATTTTTAAGTTAGAAGGCGTGGTCAACTAATTCCATCTATACATTTTCACAAGGATCTGCTGACTTTATCTTTTAGCGGGCATATAACAATCAGAACTGAAGTGGTGCTTTTGAAGATAGAATTTATTTAAATAGATTATTTTGATAATACAATTTATACATAAGGATCGCCCATATGTATCCGATTTGGGATTTGAAAACGTCTCGTTCAGTCGATTAAAGTCATACATAAGTGTAGTAGCATAGCTTACGACACTAGGTAAGTCGTTAACAAAAAGGATCAACAGAAGAGGTCCTAAGTGACTGCCTTGCGGGACACAAGATATAACGTTCATAATTTGTGATGTGATGTTCTTAAATCAAATACGATGCGTACGATTTTTGCGATGCTTGACAAATCCATGGCGTATGGTGGAAATTATGCTTTTGCAATAATGTTGCAGTTGCAATGGTACCAGTTTCTCCAGCAGCTAGAGAATTGCAGATAACTTAGCTATTCCGGTGTAGTTTTTAATTAGTGATTTGCGGAAAGACATGATAGGTCCAAGGATAAATTGAATAGTAAAATAAGGGGACAGCATAGGATATCTGAGCAGTACCTAAGAATACAGCTGAAGACATCGTCAGGTCCAGCAATGAGATCTCACCAAAAATGAGATATCCACTGTTGAGAGAGCATTAGAAACATCAAGAAACATCAAATGGTGAAATATAGCCAAATAAAAATTGCCCATGTATTGAATTTTAAAGGGATATGTAGAATTGAGATCATATGAATCCGACAAATAGGTTTATTGAAAAAATTAAGTTAAAGGATAAGCAATACCTTGCTCACAACAATTGAAAATATTTTTTTGGAAGTTAAGTTAGAAAAAGAGAAAAAAGACAGAATAATCGATTCGCATTGACAAAAGAATAGAAGGTGCTCGAATCATTAGGAAAGCTTAGCTTAAATTTCGTGATATGAGGTTTATAAAGTTGATTGCATAGTTAATAAATTTGTAACGAATATTTATTAAACGTCAGGAAACAACTTTTTTAAAGGTTTGTAAATTACTACGATAAATAATCTGTATAACAACAATTGTAAACAATTTCAAAAGTTCAATTTTAATATTTATTTGGGGTTGATTTCGCTCGATGTAACAACTAACATCTAAAAAATCAGTAGAAGCATAATGAAAAATCTGCTTTTCTAAAAATCCGATTCGGCTGAATTTTATTTTGTTACCTAATCTGCGAAGGTACCAATAGAGTTTATGTACCAAGTATGATACCTCTATCTCATATAGCCATTGAGATCCATACGTTCAAAAATACACCAATCCAATATTGGAATCGGAATATAAATGTCTATAACTCATCAAAAATTCGTCCGAATTGGCTGAAATACATATAAGGCGGATACCAATTAGATATAGATATGTTATATGGGTATGGAAACTTTTTCAAAATACTTTGATTCGCTATTAATAGTTTTTACTAGCGGCCGAATAAATAAACGACTTGTTCAAAACCACTTGTTTCATTGTTTATAAGGAGTTCAATTTAACCCTTAAATATGCAGCCGCTCAAATTTATGCCGAATATACAAGAAAGCGAAGCTTAGCAAGAGAAGTTCAGAACAAAGAAAATGAGAACTTCATGTGCAAGAGGCGAGGCGGGGGCTAGACACACAAATATTATACAATATGAGATAGTGTGCAGCTGTTGTTCGAAAGCTCTCAAAAGCGCAGGCTCTACAAATACCAAAGAAACAAAAACAACAGGAGCTGCTTATAGAACCACCGATGCTGTTCCGTTTTAAAGTCTTTTTGATTATTCTAAACAGAATATTGTCTTTGGCTGCGTGGCCCAAAATTCTTTTTTTGTGACTTTTGCTGCAGGAATTAGTGGTGGCGTGGAAAAATTTTAAACAAACTTGACCTGCGCTTCATTTACTGGAGTCTCCGTGCAAAATTATATAGATTTACCCCATATAGTCTGTGAGATCCTCGCGTTCAACAATACTCGTTGACTCGTCTTTTGATAAAAATAAATATTCTTACTGGGGTCGTAGATGATTCTTAGTTCCTACATAACAGTAGGTATCAAAATATTCAAATAAATTCTTGCGAACTAGTAGAAATCCATTCCTGACTTTCTTTATGAACGTGCTCTTTTCCGATTCTCTTTCATGACATAAGAGATAAGACCATTACTAGTAGAGAAGTCCCACTGTATGAGAAACCAAACGAGTACAAAAGAGCCTAGCAAAGCAGAATCAAGCTTCAAATGGTAGCGTAAAGATTTCGTGTCTTCGAAGAAGAATATAACGGACGTTGTGAAGGGAGAAGGTCAGCGCCTAAGGTAGGTTGATGTACGCTGTAGAATAGTGGGCGGCCTGGCGATGCCGACGAGCAATGTAGCAGCAAAGTATACAGCACAAAACTTTGAAGTGCCGATAAATTAAGCCTCGGCACAATTGTAAGAAAAGTTATTAAAGTCAGCATAGAACTTGATTTATAAATAAATTTATATGTGGATTCACAACAAATTGAGGGTGAAGCTAAAATCGCGGAATTAAGTTAGATTGGACGGAAGTGGCATCACAAAAAATGCGGATAAACAGGAGCGAATGAAAAATACATCTAGAAGAGACAATAATTCGGTGATGGATTCATGTCATATAACATTTACAACTGAACTACTTTGCTGATTTTTAATATTGGGCCACATAACTGATTGATCGGTAATGCCATAACTGTGGGGTTTTTTAAGTTAGAAAATTTGGACTTTTTACAGTTTTTTTTTTGTGAATACTTATCCGATCTACTGAATTTCACAAGGATTGGTCGAGCATATCCTATAGCTGCCATATAACCGTATATGCCATATCAAAAATGACACAACCGTGGGAGATTGGAGTTTTTCAACATTTTTTTTTTTTAATTTATTTGTTAGTGGTATTCTCATAAGGACCAGCCAACTATTTGCGAAATCAAGGGTAGGGTAAGGTAGTTTTCTTTTTGTGTTATTACATTAATCTAATAACCTAAGGAAGTTTGTTGAAGCAAAATATAGCATGAGCAAGATGCTAAGATGCCCCAAATTTACGTTGGATTTTTTAAATATTTAAACATTAAAATAAACAATTTTTTTTTGACAAACCTCGTTCTTGGGCGAATGGATTTCACTTTTGACAGCAATTTTTTCATTTTCGAAAATTTCTTTAGCTTCAGCCTTCGATTCGTCCATAGGATCCTAAATAATGGAATTTAAAAAAAATATATTATAATATAATATAATATAATTTAATATAATTTTAAATTTCATATTTGAAATTGATTTAGAAATTAATAAAAGCGTTTTAAGAATTATTTCCAGGATTTCTTCAACGGAATCTGAATATAAAAAAATGTACCCTAGCACAGAAAATTTAAAAAAATGGTAAATAAAAAAATTTCGTCAAGCCTCGGATTCCCTCGTGATTTAACCAAAAAAAAAACCTTTGTGGTATAACTTGGAACAGATGCCACATTTTTCAAAACAAGAATGAAAAAATCTAACCTCGGGCGGAGCCTAAGTTGATATAGCCTTGCAGTTATCGTATATAGTTGGCCAATCCTTATGAGAATTTCACCATCAAATGAATTTGCTAATAAAAATGTGTAAAACAGACACAAACATCTTTAAAAATAAAAAGGTTGTGCCATTTCCGATCGTTCAGTTACATGGCATATAGGATATAGGATATATAGGATATAGTCTGCCGATCCTTATAAAATTTGGCAGATCGGATAACGTTGCCCAAAATTGAATCTGTTGAAAGTGCGAAAGTCCATCTAGCTTAAAAAACAAAAAAGTGATGCCAATTCCGATCATTCAGTTGTATGAAAGCTGTTCGTCCGTAGAGCATTGTGCGGCCACTACGTCGAATTCGAACTCGCGAATATAACGGTAGGCCCGGAGTCGTAGACAAAGAACGTATAGAAGTTGAACTAAATGTACCTGGATTCTGATCGGGTTGACCAGGCGCTTGTTGTGAGCTGGAGCTGTGCTGGAGTTGATGTGAGATACATGGGTGCTGGGTTGCTTCTCCTCAAGTACAGATGGTACTGGGTTTCGGCTGATTCCGTATCGGCTGATGTAGGTTGGGTAACGCGGGTTCTATTTGTGGTCCGTTTCACGGGAGCCACTCGAAGTATGTTTGAATGCAGAATATTGTCTTTGGCTGCAGGGCCCAACATGCTTTTTTTTTGACTGTTGCTACAGGTATATTCCATTAGTGGTGGCGTGGGCAAAATTATAAACAGTCTTGACCTGCGCCTTAAACGGACAGACGGAAATGGCTATATTGACTCTTCTGTTGATGAACATAAATATTCTCTATGGGGACGTAGATGATTTCACTTCCTACATAAGTTGTACTCTAAGAGTACAAGAAATCCATTCCTTTCTTTCTTTATTTACTTCCTACATAAGTTGTACTCTAAGAGTACAAGAAATCCATTCCTGACTTTCTTTATGAACGTGCTCTTTTCCGACTCTATTTCACGACATTACTAGTAGATAGGCCCCACTGTATAAGAAACCAAACGAGTACAAACGAGGCTAGCAAAGCAGAATCAAGCTTCAAAAGGTGGCGTGAAGACTTCGTGTTTTCGAAGAATGTTGTGATGTTGTGAAAAGGAGAATGTCAGCGTCTAAAGTAAGTAGATGTACGCTGTAGAATAGTAGGCGGACTGGCGGTGCCGACGAGCAATGTAGCAGCAAATTAAGTAAACAAAACTTTGAAGTGCCGATAAATTAAGCCTCGGCACAATTGTAAGAAAAGTTATTAAAGTCAGCATAGAACGGGATTTATAAATAAATTTATACAAATTGATGGTGAAGCTTAAATCGCGATATTAAGTTAAATTGGACTTTTTACAGTTTTTTTTTTTGTGAACACTTATCCGATCTACTGAATTTCACAAGGATTGGTCGAGCATATCCTATAGCTGCCATACAACAGAATATGCCATATCAAAAATGACACAACCGTGGGATTTTTAAAGATGCTTGGAGTTTTTCAACATTTTTTTTTTTAAATTTATTTGTTAGTGGTATTCTCATAAGGACCAGCCAACTATTTGCGAAATCAAGGGTAGGGTAAGGTAGTTTTCTTTTCGTGTTATTACATTAATCTAATAACCTAAGAAAGTTTGTTGAAGCAAAATATAGCATGAGCAAGATGCTAAGATGTCCCAAATTTACGTTGGATTTTTTAAATATTTAAACATTAAAATAAAAAATTTTTTTTGACAAACCTCGTTCTTGGGCGAATTGATTTCACTTTTGACAGCAATTTTTTCATTTTCGAAAATCAATTTCGCTTGAGCCATCGATTTTTCCATAGGATCCTAAATAATGGAATTTAAAAAAAATATAATATAATATAATTTAATATAATTTTAAATTTCATATTTAAAACTGATTTAGAAATGAATATAAGCGTTTTAAGAATTATTTCCAGGTTTGCTTCAACGGAATCTGAACATATAAAATGTACCCTAGCACAGTAAATTTAAAAGAATGGTAAATAAAAAAATTTCGTCAAGCCTCGGATTCCTTTGTGATTTATCCTAAACCAAAACCTTTGTGGTATAACTTGGAAAAGATGCCACATTTTTCAAAACAAGAATGAAAAGCTAACCTCGGGCGGAGCCTAAGTTGATATAGCCTTGCAGATATCGCATATAGTTGGCCGATCCTTATGAGAATTTCACCACCAAATGAATTTTCTAATGAAAATTTGTAAGGTTGTGCCATTTCCGATCGTTCAGTCACATGGCAGCTATAGGATATAGTCGGCAGATCCAAATAAAATATTTTAGATAAGATATAAAAAGAACTTAAAAAAAACAAATTTTTGGCATTCCCGATCAATCAGTTATATGGCAGCTATAACTGCTTGCAAAGATACCTCTAAAACTGAGAGACTAGATTGCGTAAAAACAGACAAACAGACAGACGGACTCAGGAGGAGATTCTGATCAAGAATATATGTATATACTTTTAGGGTCGGAGATGTCTCCCTCACTGCCTTGAACAATTATTATATCCTCTGCAAGGGTAATCAAATTACAAAAGTGTTTCTACATATGTGTACGTAACTGCTCAAAATTTGTAGCTCCACTTATAGGCCTATATCTTGAGCTAACGCATTTTGCAAAATATAAGCTGTCTATCACTCCGTGGGCAAGAGGCGAGGCAAGGGCTTCATAAGCGCATGCACTACAATTAACAGCAACGCGCATGCGAAATTGGGAGATGCAAATAAAACAGAAGCTGCTTATAAAACCGCAGATGTTTTTTCGTTACAAAGACTTTTTGATTATTCCAAACAGAATATTGTCTTTGGATGCGTGGCCCAACATGTTTTTTTTATGACTGTTGCTACAGGTATATTCCATTAGTGTTGGCTTGGGTAAAATATTAAACAAACTTAACCTGCGCTTTAAACGGACAGACGGAAATGACTATATTGACTCTTCTGTTGATGAAAATAAATATTCTCTATGGGGTCGTAGATGATTTCTACTTCCTACATAAAAGTAGGAATCCAAATATACTCTTGTACTCTAAGAGTACAGGTATAAAATTCTTACGAACTACAAGAAATCCATTCCTGACTTTCTTTATGAACGTACTCTTTTCCGACTGTATTTCACGACTTTACTAGTAGATAGGCCCCACTGTATAAGAAACCAAACAAACGAGCCTAGCAAAGCAGAATCAAGCTTCAAAAGGTGGCGTAAAGAGCAGCAAATTAAGTAAACAAAACTTTGAAGAGCCGATAAATTAAGCCTCGGCACAATTGTAAGAAAAGTTATTAAAGTCAGCATAGAACTTGATTTATAAATAAATTTATATGTGAATTCACAACAAATTGAGGGTGAAGCTAAAATCGCGGTATTAAGTTAGATTGGACGGAAGTGACATCACAAAAAATGCGGATAAACAGGAGCGAATGAAAAACACATCTAGAAGAGACGTTAGTTCGGTGATGGATTCATGTCATATAACATTTACAACGGAACTACTTTGCTGATTTTTAATATTGGGCCACATAACTGATTGATCGGTAATGCCATATGATCCCCAACCGATGAGACGAATGAGCAGGGGACTGTAGAGTTATATGTTCTTGTCAGTTTCGCTGTCTAATTGGTACTAAGAAAATTTACATTTGTGGAACTTAACGATAGGTGTGTGTGCATACATATTGCGGATTCTAAAGCTAGTAGGTATAGAAAATATAAAGATGACAATATAAGATAACTTATAAACTATGTATCGATAGTTCCTAAACATCCCGGGCCACCCTGAAACACGGTTTCTGAACTGGGTAATTTCGCAGTTTTTGTTATTGGCCGGGTCACTTCTCCTGCTGCCGTCTTGATCCTGACTGCTCGAACCATATTGCCCTTTCCTCGGAACGTGTCGATCACCTTCGCTAATTGCCCTAATGATGGTGGGGTGTTGGACTCCTTGACGAGCACAACGCTGCCGATCGAAATGTTAGGGGTTGTTGTGGTCCACTTAGGACGCTGCTGTAGACTTGTCAAATACTCCTGGTGCCATTGTTTCCAGAAGCCTTGGTACATGGATTGAATACTCTGCAAGTATCCCAGTCGGCCCACAGCAATGAGGCCAAGATCCGCCTCCGGTATTGTTGTGAATGGTCTTCCGATAACAAAATGGGCTGGTAATAGATAGCTGTCATCTGTATCTGAGGTGTAGCATAGGGGTCGTGAGTTCACGACAGCGCTAATTTGCGCAAGCAAGGTGCGCATTTGTTCATATGTCAGTGTGGTGTTTCCAATTACTCGTCGAAGATGCAGCTTTACGCACCTAACTGCTGATTCCCATTTTCCTGTCCAATGCGGAGCACGTGGTGGGATGAATGTCCATTGAATCCCTTCGTCTGCAAAGGTGTTCGCGATTTGATCTTGGTGTTGAGATGAACTTAAGAGTTGCTGCTTTTCATCGACGGATCGCTTCGCTCCGATGAAATTTGTACCATTGTCGGTGTACATGCGATTGCATTTGCCTCGTATCGAGAAAAATCGTCGCAACGCCGCCAGAAATGTTTCCGTGGATAGGTCCGTGGCGAGTTCAAGATGGATCGCCGAAGTGACTATACAAACGAATAGGCATATGTAGCCCTTGCTGATGCGTGGTTTACGCACCTTTGCGTCCTTTAGAAGAATGGGTCCTGCGTAGTCACATCCGGTGTTTACGAACGGAAGTGCTTGCGTGATACGTACGCTCGGTAAATCTGCCATACGTTGATGCATTGTGTTGTACCTTTGCCGAAAGCAAGCCAGGCAGTTGTGTGTGATTTGGCGTATTAAATTTCGTGCGCCGAAAATCCAATACCTTTGTCGAACAATGACGAAGAGAGATGAGACTCCAGGATGCAAATTAAAACGACTTTGGAAGCAAAATAGGATGCTTCGCCTCTGCTGACAACTGTGAATGTTGGATTCGTCTACCCACTCTTAGCAGGTTGTCCTTGTGGATGATTGGTGAGAGCTTGACCAATTGAGATTGGTTCCCTAGAGCCTTGTTTGCGCGTAGCAACTGGAACTCCTGTTGAAAACCAGCTTGAGCGTGTTGCAGCCATCGAATCCTTGCTGCCTTGATCTCATCGAATGTTAGAGAGTTCGATGTTTGTTTCGAAGATGGGTGCTTCATGCGATGAATGAAGCGCAAAACGTAAGCAAGTGTGTGTATAACCTTCAGCCAAGATGAGTTGCGATTGAGAAGCTTATCCCATGGGTTGTCCGTCGCGACAATCGTCTGCGCAGCTAGGCAGGTAGTTTTGACTTCGTCTTGTATGCGTTTGTCTGAAAGAGAAGTACAGTTATAAGTATTGTTCAACCTTTCCAAGAATTGTTGCTTGTCAATGAGCTCGGATACTCCCAAGCCACGGGATGCGCAATCCGCTGGGTTCGATTTTGAGTCATGCCGCCATGCATGCTTCGGAATGGTTTCGAGGATTTCTGAAGTGCGGTTCCCAACAAACGTCTTGAGTTGGGCTGGTAAATACGATAACCATGACAGGACTATCGTCGAATCACTCCATTCGTAGATCGTTACGTCGTTGTTCATTAGTCCAGCTTTTATGGATTGCAGAAGTTGACTCAGTAGAAGTGCGCCACATAGTTCCAGGTGCGGCAAAGACTGCTGCTTCAAAGGTGCCACTCTTGTTTTTGCAGCAAGTATGGCGACCGAAATGGTTCCATCGTCGTTAACCACTCGGCTGTATACCACCGCTGAGTACGCCTTGGTGGATGCATCTGAAAATCCGTGCAATTCGATTCTCTGTTTGTCGCTTTTAACTAAGCGCGGTATCTGGAGCTTGTGAAGGTTGTCCAGATCAGCTCGCCATTTGAGCCAGTTGTTTGCTAGTTTGCTCGGTAGTTCGTCGTCCCAATTCATATTCAACAGCCAGAGTTTTTGAAATAGTATTTTGAATTGAACTACGATTGGTGCTAATAGACCGAGAGCGTCGAATATACGTGAGACATCCGACAACACTTGCCTCTTGGTGCAGCGAGGGTCTTTCGATAGGTTTACATTGTTCGACAATGTGTCCTCTCCAGGGTGCCAATGCAGCCCTAGCACTTTGACTGGTGATTGTGAGGAATCCGTGTTATCCTCCGATTTGATGCGTTTGGTATTCGATACCCATTTCCCGAGCTCTAGGTTAGCACAGGACATCAGTTGGACCAGTTCGTCCCTGTTGCGTAGCAGCTCATCCTCACTATTTGCTCCAGTGAGAACGTCATCGACATAGAAATCTTCCAACACGATTTTTGCTGCGTTTGGAAACTCGTGCTTATGGTCAGCAGCTAGTTGCTCTAGCATTCTGACTGCTAGAAATGGTGCGCATGTTGTTCCATACGTCACCGTGCATAGTTGGAAGTGCTTGATAGGATCTGACGGATCCTCTCTCCATACTATTCTTTGATAGTCTCTATGTTTTTCGCTCACCCAGATTTGACGGAACATCTTGACTATGTCCGCTGAAAAGACGTATTTGTACATACGGAATCGCAAGCACACAGCAAACAGGTCTCGCTGAATACTCGGTCCGATCGAGAGCGTGTCGCTTAATGCCATGCCTTTGGCGTCTTGATATGAGCCGTTGAAAACCACTTTAAGTTTCCGACCCAATACGGGATGATGTGGCAAGTAGAAATTCCTACCCTTGGAAATTTCGCTCGGTGAGATTTCTCGCACATGTCCTAGCTCCTGGTATTCCCTCATGAACTTCACGTAGTCGTTACGTAATTGTTGATTTTGTGCCAAACGTCGTTCAACTGATTTGAACCTCTGCAGCGCTCCTTGAAGTGTATCTGCGAATTGTGTTTCGGATACTTTAAACGGAAGTTCCACGATGTACTTGCCTTGTTCGTCTCGAGTGTGTGTTGCAAGAAAGTGTTTCTCCACCTCCTCGTCTTTAGGTTGGACTTCTGCTTTGCGTTGTATGCTCTCTAGTTCCCAGAACCTTCTGAGATAAGCATCGATATCTATTGTCGTTGTAAGTGCCGTAGCGCTGCATGCGCGTGATGAAAGCAGTGATGTAATTACCCATCCGAAAATTGATGATATAGCAATGAGCTTTCCTTTGTTGTCGTAGATCTTTCTCCCAGTTATAACACTCCAAACGTGTTCGCTGCCCAAAAGAATGTCAATTGGGGCATTTGTGCAAAATTGTGAATCTGCCAGTTGCAGATCGTTGAAAACTCGAAGTGCAGACTCGTCGATGGCCTGCCTTTCCAATGATGATGTAATCCTTCCAAGAACATGAGCCTGGACTACCAGCTGATCTTGCGAAATACGGGATTGGATGCTTATAGTGCTGCATCCCCTTGCAGTGTCTGCTTTGATTGATGAAATTCCCGTAACCAGTATGCGTGATGGCGTACGAGCTAAACCAAGTGTTTGTATACAGCGTTCAGATATGTACGACAGTTCTGAACTCGTGTCCAATAGGAGTCGGCATGCTACCAAATCTCCCTTTGCGTTGCGAACGTTGACCATGGCCGTCGGCAAGGTGCTCCTATTCCATCCAGTTGATTGTTGTGAATTTGCACTGCCTTGTGCACATACAATTGCTGCAGAGCCTTCTGCTTGTGCGATGTGACTCGTAGTCACCGTTGAGTGTGCGCTAGGATCCTCCTGATCCTCACCAGTTTGAGCGATTGTAGCATAGAGCGTTTTCCTTGGCAAACGAAAACCTCTGTCCTGCTGACATATCCAAGAATTGTTGGCATCCATACAGACGATGCTCTGTAGAATGACATTTGCTGCACTTTTTTCCTTCAAGTACAACCAGCGAATGTGTGACCCTCCTTGTCTTGTCACCAATTGAGGCTGTAGCCTTGCCTCCGATTGTTTCACGCTGCATCCAAAAATTTGAAGAATTCCTCCAGTGTGGGTGAGTCTGTTTCCACACTGCGCTCGATCCACCTGCGTCAAGTATCGGCATCCAGTTTCTCCAGCGTCAAGTAGATGATCCAACAGTCTCGTCCCCTTTCCTCGATGGCATCCAGACCACGCACTATTTCATTGGCGCCGTCTGACACCTTTCGTAATGTTGCTGTATCCGACCTTGTTGTTGTTGGCAGCTTCATAAACTGCTCCAATAGTGAATTCACGATGTGCCGTGGACGATTATATCTTTCGTCGATCAGAAGAGATTTCAAATGATGAAATGTGTGCGTATTTGTCAAATTCGCCTTGTTGTGAATTGTGCTCTCATATATGTCTTTGAAAGCTGGCCACTCTGAATAATTGCCAGCGAACCGTTTAATTTGAATTTTAGGCAATTCGCTTTGAGCTGATGCCCCTACCATTTGAGCACTACCTGAATTCGCCGCGATGACGTCTCCTCCTTCAGGTCTCGACATGTTTGCAGTGGCCCGATTTGCCGCCAACTGCTCGAAGAGTTGTTGTTGTTGTTGTAGCAAACTTATTAATGCGTCGTTGTTTTGCAGCAGCTGCCCTTTTCACTATTCACAAATGATGGACTAGGTCTTGTACCCACCATCGCCGAAAGTAATGCATGTACCCTTAGATATTCTTCCTCGTAGAATATGTTGTCATGCTCCGGATCTACATAGCCATCTACTTCGTCGAGCATAGCTATTTCATCACCAAATCTATTGAATTCTTTCCATGTTGTGTTGAGATGCTCCAGCCGCGAAGACACCCTTGGCCCGTGTGGCGTTCGAATGTTGCGCGTCCTCAGCCCAAGCCAAGCTCCGTGTGATATTGGCCTTGAGTCTGGGCGCGCCCTTTTGTCAATGCTTTTAATTGCTCCATGCCGAGAAACAATTACAAATGACAACCAATGCACAGAAAACTACAAAACAAATCCGGTTGCGAAGGACCAAACAATGATCCCCAATCGATGAGACGAATGAGCAGTGGACTGTAGAGTTATATGTTCTTGTCAGTTTCGCTGTCTAATTGGTACTAAGAAAATTTACATTTGTGGAACTTAACGATAGGTGTGTGTGTGCATACATGTTGCGGATTCTAAAGCTAGTAGGTATAGAAAATATAAAGATGACAATATAAGATAACTTATAAACTATGTATCAATAGTTCCTAAACACCATAAATTTGGTGTTTTTTAAATTAGAAAATTTAGACTTTTTACAGTTTTTTTTTTTGTGAACACTTATCCGATCTACTGAATTTCACAAGGATTGGTCGAGCATATACTATAGCTGCCATATAACAGTATATGCCGTATCAAAAATGACACAACCGTGGGATTTTTAAAGATGCTTGGAGTTTTTCAACATTTTTTTTTTTAATTTATTTGTTAGTGGTATTCTCATAAGGACCAGCCAACTATTTGCGATATCAAGGGTAGGGTAATGTAGTTTTCTTTTCGTGTTATTACATAAATCTAATAACCTAAGGAAGTTTGTTGAAGCAAAATATAGCATTAGCAAGATGCTAAGATGCCCCAAATTTACGTTGGATTTTTTAAATATTTAAACATTAAAATAAACAATTTTTTTTTGACAAACCTCGTTCTTGGGCGAATTGATTTCACTTTTGACAGCAATTTGTTCATTTTCAAAAATCAATTTCGCTTGAGCCATCGATTTTTCCAAAGGATCCTAAATAATGGAATTTAAAAAAAATATAATATAATATAATATAATTTAATAATTTTAAATTTCATATTTGAAACTGATTTAGAAATGAATATAAGCGTTTTAAGAATTATTTCCAGGTTTGCTTCAACGGAATCTGAACATATAACATGTACCCTAGCACAGTAAATTTAAAAGAATGGTAAATAAAAAAATTTCGTCAAGCCTCGGATTCCTTTGTGATTTATCCTAAACCAAAACCTTTGTGGTATAACTTGAAAAAGATGCCACATTTTTCAAAACAAGAATGAAAAGCTAACCTCGGGCGGAGCCTAAGCTGATATAGCCTTGCAGTTATCGTGTATAGTTGGCCGATCCTTATGAGAATTTCACCATCAAATGAATTTTCTAATAAAAATGTGTAAAACAGACCCAAACATCTTTAAAAATAGTAAGGTTGTGCCATTTCCGATCGTTCAGTTACATGACAGCTATAGGATATAGTCGGCCGATTCTTATAAAATTTGGCATATCGGATTACGTTGCCTAAAATGGAATCCGTTGAAAGTCCGATCCGTCTAGCTTAAAAAACAACAAAATGATGCCAATTCCGATCATTCAGTTATACGTCGAATTTGTACTCGCGGGCATAACGGTAGGTCTCGGAGTCGTAGTCAAAGAACGTAAAAAAGTTCAAAGTAAATATACCTGGATTCTCCAAGGCGCTTGTTGCGATCAGGCTGGAGTTGATGTGAGATACTTGGGTCCTGGGTTGGGAACAACACTCAAAGTAGGTTGGGTAACGCGGGTTCTATTTTTCTAATTCTTTTATAAGATTCTAAATTATACATAATCTAAGTCTACGGAAGATCAATGAACGTTTTCCTCAATGTTAATGCCAGGGACACCTACCTCTGAATCTGCTGACTCATATTGCTTGTTCATGCATTTCGGCTTAGCTAGCTGGCTTTTCTTGCATCGGTCATTCTTCCCCTGATACTGCTGATTTCTGCTTCTGGCGCCGTCTACTAGTGCTGGGGTTGGATTATTTGTTTCATGCTTATTGCTTATTATTGCTAGGAGTGCCAATAGATTAATGGGTCTGATTATTGCGTATTGCGACATGCTGATGAACTAATCAATGTCTGATTACTAAGTGTAAATATAGGGTAGTAGGTCTTAGCACTAGGTGCCAAAATTCTCCCCCCATTGAGGGACTCTATTCATTACGGCTGTGCGTTGTTGTTGGACCGCCTTAGTGAACCGTTATGTACTCTTGCACTGGAAAATATTGTAGATCTTAAAACTAACTACTAAAATCTAATGTTAATACCAAAAAAATATTTGAATCATGTGGGTAAGACCTTTGGTAAGATACCAACGATATTTATATCTGGCCTGTTATCTTCTTCGCCTTGTTGCGCGCCCTCGTAACCATTCTCTCTGGGCATCCCACGTAGTAGTAGGCGTTTTTTCTGGTTGGTCAGTGCGCATACACGACTCTTGGTTCTTGGCCTTGCTTCTTCCTCCCTTTTGGAGATGCCTGTTACCCATGCCGGGTGATGTGTCTCCCCTCTAAATACTTTAGAATTGGAGGTGACTTCAACTCCTTGAACTCCAACTCCCTTGTTTACTGGCCCTTGCACTTTGTGCTCTTCAGTCGTGAGTTAAAAAACTAAGTCTTGTGGGTCAGGGACCGTCTGCGGCTCTCCTTGTTGATCCGCCATGAGCAAGAAATTCTGTAATCTTCCAGATTTTACTAGTTGCTCCTTGCCGATGCATGAAATAAAACTTTGTTCCGATGCGATTTCACCGATACCCTTTCGTGGCTCGTTAGCTTCCGGTGCCCAAGCCGCCGTATTAAAGACGACTTGTTCTGCCGTGACATCAGACGCTGATTCCTGTCGCACTGGCCTCATCAAAATTCATCCAAGCACGGTATTTTTGAGTAGTGGCTGTCCGTCTCCCAAATATGCCTGTTGTGACCTCATAAGCTGGGAGAAGATTTCGGCGCCCAACACCAGGTCAATATATTTCAGGATCGGCTAAGCGCAACTGAGGTGAGATATATTTTTTTTGGCGCTTGAATAGCCTGGGATGGTTGATTGGGCAACATCAACAGAACGGTGGGCTTATCTCTAAACAGGGCTGTGGCTGAACAAACCACTCGTGATGAACTGGATCGAAGTGGAGCGGTCGACGTATTTTTCCGCATTGTTACTTGACTGGTTAGCCTGACGCTTAAGGTTTTCTAACATCTGCTTCAGAGATTATCGATTGGTTGGATCGGTGACGGCTAGTTCTAGAGATGACAGCGTGTGTGGGTACAATCTTTCCTCAATGATGTGTATCAAGATTGGCTCCCAGTTGTCTGTTGACACCTTGAGTGCGTTGAGAGTGGCGATCGTTCGGAACACGGTATCATGTAGGCTACGCAGCTGGTCCGCTGATCCATTTGTTCTGGGGTGCCCGAAAAGCTCTTGGATCGCGGATTTTATCAGCAGCCGTTCATTTTGGTATCTATTCTATAGTCGTTGCCAGGCATCCTGGTAACTGGTCTGTCCGCCAATGGATGTCGAGATTAGGTTTTTTGGATTAGGATTCTCCAAATGTCGGAATTTTACTGCATCGTTGTAGTTTTGATTGCGCCAATAGCCATAGCCAATGTCGGTAGTCTCTGTCAAACTTTGGAATTTCCACTGGTGGTATTACAAACGGAGGTGCGATCGCGGGTTTTTGTGTTGGTGCTGAAGTCGATTGCGATTTTTGTCCAGAAACGAAAAGTATTGTAATAGGTTTCGCCTTATCCGACAATGATCCCATTCAGAAATTATTAAGTCCGATATAGTTGGCAGATAGTTTCTTATTTATTTGTTGATTCTTTATTAAATATTCTTTCATTTGGATCTTGATCGGAGCATCCGTTGTTGCCGCTCCAATCTCATAGGAGGTTCTCTTCTTTTACAATTTACTTAGGGGTTAAGGAAGTCTAAATCTCGTAGCTGCGCTGCCAAAAGCGGCAGCGGAGAGAGGGCTATGTATTCTTAAGTATATAGCTATGCTCGCTTAGGCGGAGGTATTTGCACATGCATGAGGTCCGCTCGTGTTACATTTATGCTGACATATGCACATTTCAACCTAGCGAGCGCTTCGGAGAAACAATGTGTATAAAAATAAGAGTATATTGCTTTCTTCTGACAAAAATTCTGTCATTTATGCCACATATTAATATTGTCTCATTAATACTGAATAAAACGAGACAAATTTCATTAAAAGATAATAAAAATTGTTGAAGTTATAACGCTTTTCCCAAAAAAAGTCAATAAAACCATGGAAGCACTATAAGAAGAAGAGCATATTTCTGTCTTATACACACAGGTACTCCGGAGCGCAGGCTAGGTTGAATTAACTCTTTTTAGGAAAAGCGTTATAACTTCACCAATTTTCATTATTTTTTGATGAAATTTGTCTCGTTTTATTCATAATGAATGAGACAACATTGATATGTATCAAAAATGGCCGAATTTTTGTAAGTTGTACCGAAAAACTGGCATCAAAATCCGAAAAACACGAATAAAAGTCGAAAACTTCAGTTTCAGGTGTAAAAATTTTGTCCTTTTTGTTCAACAAAATCGAAGATATATTTTTTTTCAAAAGCTACAACATTTAACTATTGAAAAACAGCCAAAATTTTGAAATCGGTTGAAAAAACGCGTTCAGGAATTTTTAAGCGCAAAAAAGTCCCGAAAACGGTTTTTTTAAATAAATAAAAATTGGAGGGTTCCAAAAATATAAAAAAAATATTTTTGAGTTATCTTCGACCAGATTAGCAACCTACACTATCTCGTTTCACAAGTGTTTTTTCACTGTCGCACAGTGTTATGAAATAAAAGGTTTTAATCTGTCTTTATGTACTAATTGGTTTTTATTATTAGGTTGAATTAACTCTTTTTAGGAAAAGCGTTATAACTTCACCAATTTTCATTATTTTTTGATGAAATTTGTCTCGTTTTATTCATAATGAATGAGACAACATTGATATGTATCAAAAATGGCCGAACTTTTGTAAGTTGTACCGAAAAACTGGCATCAAAATCCGAAAAACACGAATAAAAGTCGAAAACTTCAGTTTCAGGTGTAAAAATTTTGTCCTTTTTGTTCAACAAAATCGAAGATATATTTTTTTTTCAAAAGCTACAACATTTAACTATTGAAAAACAGCACAAATTTTGAAATCGGTTGAAAAAAACGCGTTCAGGAATTTTTAAGCGCAAAAAAGTGCCGAAAAAACGGTTTTTTTTTTAAATAAATAAAAATTGAAGGGTTCCAAAAATATAAAAAAAATATTTTTGAGTTCTCTTCGACCAGATTAACAACCTACACTATCTCGTTTCACAAGTGTTTTTTCACTGTCGCACCGTGTTATGAAATAAAAGGTTTTAATGTGTCTTTATGTACTATTTGGTTTTTATTATTGTTATTTGATATAGTTATGTTATCTCTATCTCATATTTGTTCTACCTTATAGCGACCTGTATATTTAAAATCTAGCTTATGTCCTGTTTCATTTTTCAATAAAATCTGATATGCTATTTTTAAATACATAATAGTATATAAATATAATAAATAGGTAAGTGCTCTGTGGTCTGTTTTGAGAGTGAAATGATTAACATAAATATATGGTCTGAAGTAGTCTTGACTACTAGACTAGTCAAGAGTCTTGTTCTGTAGTGTTCTAGTTGCTTTCACCTTTCGTAAAGGATTTTGATGTGTATGCAACTGGAAGCAGTAGTCCATTTTTATTTTGAGTAAGGACTGCTCCCCAAGCGTATTTGCTAGCATGTGTAATTATGCAAAATTCTTTGCTAAAATCTGGGTATTGTAACAGAGTTGGGTTTATTAACGCTGACTTGCGATGTTTGAAGGCATTTTGAAATACTGTTGTCCATTCGAATTTTACATTTTTCCTACATAATCTTGTTATAATATGAGAGTATTCAGCAAAATTCTTTATTAAACGTCTGAAATAATTGCAAAATGCAATGAATCTTCTAGCGCAGTCCACATCATGTGGGTCTGGGTAATTTTGAATGACGTCGTATTTTTTCTCGTCTGGCAAGACTTCATGCATGAAAAATGAACATTTTTCCGGATGTAACTTTAGGTTGTGTTGCCTACGTTTCTCGAAAACATCAGTTAAGGGGGCAGGATGATTTGAGACATCAAAAAAATTTTTTTTTCCGAAATTTTTTATATAATAGAACATTATCTCAGGAATATCCTGTGAAAGTTTCATGTCGATCGGACTAAAACTTGCTGAGATACCGATTTTCTAGTTTCTTTCTCTCCATATACTTTCAATTGCTTTTAAAACTTTAGACGCGTTTTTCTCAAAACAACTTTTTCAAGTCGGTGCGTAACGTAACTCAAAAAGTAATGCTCGGATCTAAATAAAATTTTTCACACATCTTTAATACAATAAATACTTGCGGATGAACGAACGCTTTTTTTTTTACCATTTTTACGGGCAATAATGGGCTAATTTTTATGTAAAAATGGTACCTCCTACTTTACAACCGCGCCAAAAATTCAAAATCGCATATTTTTCAAAATGGTTTCGTTCATCCGCACAAGAAACAAATATTTTTAGTAAATCAATTCAATTTTTTTATTTTCTATAACACTGTAAGGCCAGATTTTACGCACCGCAATATAATAATTTTTTGAAGCGACTCCGTCTGACTGCCCGTCACGGGATAAATAATAATTATTTCTTAACAAAAAAATTCCTAGATACTCTCCAAATATAGTCATGTATCGTGTAAAAAAATTGAATAATTATATTCACTCAGAAATGAAAAAAAAAATCGCAAAAATCTGTTTTTTTCAGCCTCTGAAACCATCCTGCCCCCTTAAGTTCTTGAGCATGTGTTTTTCAGAGCAACCTATGACTATTAAGTCATACACATAAAGAAATGCTTGCGAAGGTTTCAATCCAGAGAAAGCTATAGTCATCATTCCCTGAAAAGAGTTTGAAGCTATTTTTAAACCGAATGGTAATCGCGTGAAACGAAGCGATATGAACCATTGTTTGTTGAAAAGTATGTTATATCTCGTGAACCAAACTTCGAATTCAATTTGGTGAAAACCGAACATTAAGTCAAGGCATGAGAAATATTTTGCTCTACCTAGTTGATCTAAAATATCGTCGATTCTAGGGAGTGAAAATTTATCAGACAAGAGTTTTTTATTAATTTGACTATAGTCAATTACTAATCGCCATTTTTTATTTTCCAAATATAGGAGTGACTTTTTTGATACTAATAAAAGTTGGCTATTATAAGGTGATACAGAGAGTTCCACTATTTTATCGTTAATGAGTTTCCCAAATTGGCTTGGGCTACCCTAACGTTGTAATTTTGGTATTTGCTATTATTGCCGTTACCATTGTTGTTTCCCCCACGGTTGTTTCTGCCACGGTTGTTTCCACCACGGTTGTTGTTTCCACCGCGGTAATTATATTACCACGCGGAAATATCCGGTATTTCTATAATTACCTCGATTATTACCCCTAACACGATAATTGTTTTTGTAATTATTACCGCGATAATTATTTCCTCGTTGGGCGTACAATGTTGTAGGAGCTTTCGTAAGTTGTCAATTTCTGTTGCGAATTTTTCTGCTGTTTTGCCCTTTTGGCTTATTTTCGCCATTTTGACTATGCAGATGTTTCTATCGTGGACTCTGTATAATGTTGATTCAATTATTTTGGATTTAATTACTTCTACAGCCAAACTCTCGAATGTGTATTTCGTTAGGTTAACTAACCTCAAAGCTGTTATGAATCTTTGAAGGTGTATCTTTTTTCCGTTAAATTCTGGGATGGCACTTGATATTTCTTTCATGTATGCTCTTTGGGAAATGGTCACATCAGCCATTGTGGTTGGTTTAACAATGCTTGTTCAAGCATTGAACACGATTCGAATTCCAAAGATAGAATGTCAAGAGATCGGACCCATGAAAATAAGTAATCAACAGCATGGTTTGAAACGATCTCCTGCAGTCTAAACAAATATGTATGTGGTGCACTTGAAGCACTTAAGAAGGGTCACATAGCATGCCAGCGTGGAGTCCGTTGATAAGTAGTTTTAAATAGATTTTAGGTTTTCATGTATCTTTCTTGTAAGAGAAGTGTATGAAATAAAAACAGTTTTGAAACGGAACTCATTGGAGTAACACCATTATTTAAGGGGGTTCTCTTAACAATGCTGTTGTTAAAATCGGAGTCGGTCAAGTCCTGGTCAGATAATTCAGATTGAATAAGGACTGCCGGAATCGTGAGGTTGTTTATATCTTTTTCTTCTATTGCGGTATCTGTAGAGATAGGGTCATCAGTCTCAGCTTGAACTGGTGCTGTTGAATTTGATAATTCTGACTCTTCCTAGTTTCTATTGTCAACGGTGCATTTAGTGTAGTTGGTATTGAAATTGTTAAATCGTACCTATGCTTTATAACTATTAGGTTGTCCCGTAATTTATTTAAGTACGTTGATACCTGGGACCAAGGGGCTTTGTTTAGTCTGTCTCTCTGGTCATGTATTAGTATACGCGCTGTATTGAAACGGTTCACTAATATGTCGGCATGATTGTTCACAGTGTTTTGCTGTGCTGGCCGAGGTCTTGATAGTGACTTATTTGATTTGTCAAAATCAATTTTTATATTATTTAATGCTTTATACAGTTCGTTCCATTCCATTATCTTATGAAATATTTTCTATACTCTTGAAGCCATCAATGAAAGATGTATTTCAAGTATCTCAATTTAAGAAATTAATAGAGGCTTAGCTCCTTTTTCCATTTATGAATAATACCCTATGTTGAAAGTTCTGTCCCCTATCAATATTTTATTATTCCCTTAATGATATTTTACATTATCTACTTTTTGTTTTATTTTATTTTATTTATTTCCATTATGCATAAAATAAAATTATTCGGATACATATAAATCTGTATTCAATATATCACTATATGGATATACATATTGGCATTAGAGAGTTTCTTATTGGAACACCTTTATATAAATGTTGTTGGCTTACAATAATACATTGTTGGCTTCATAATACATTTATTATGAAACATATATGCCTGAAGACAATGACGACAATGATTGAATATAAGATGTTCGTTAATTCTGTATTCATTGTTTTGGACTCGATTTTATTTATTACATTTGCTGTGGAGTCCACTTCTTTTACATCTATCAAGCCCACTTTGGGTGTTTTTTCGTAAGCTGATATAAAATTTTTACGTTAAGCGTGTAATTTAATTTATTATTTTTTCGCCATTTAGTTTGGCTCATTTAGCCGAAAATTGCCTTATTTGGCTATATATGTTATATATTTTTTTTTACATAAAAACCTGACTAGTTTTTGTATGGTTTTCAGGCCACACACTAATCGGGCAAATTTAATGTCGCTCAATTGTACAAAAAAAAAATTTGTTTATACTATAAAAAAAATATGCATCGCAGTGCAATACAAAAATTATGCAACGATGTTAAAAAAAATGTGCGCTCTAGGAAGCGCTGTCGGTTTTCTTTCTCCCTGGTCTCGCTTTTCGAGTATCCTGTACAGTCAGGTTTACTCGCAATAGAGCGAGTGCAGTGGTCCCTCGCAGTTGTTAGGGAACTTCTTCTTTAGTTTCCTGTTATTTCCTGAGCTATTGCCTGTTTCTGTGGTGGAGGTAATTTCGCATTAGCTTTTGCAAGAGTTTGGATTGCTTTGAATTGTGGCAGTGGTTTGACTTTTTCTTTGATTTAGTAAGGTTTTTATGTGTTCGACTTGGGAATGTATTTTCGCCGAGCTGTTCCAGCTCTATTTACTTCCGCTATTTAGTAGCTTCAGTAGTTCAGCCTTTCTGGCTTTAAGTCTTTGGACCACACCACTTTTTTTCGCACACATCACCCTCTACTCTCTGCGATAATCGTTTCTTCATTGTCTGCTTCTAATTTTCTCTCAATGTCCTTCGATGTCCTTGTTTCTTCTCCATTCCATCGCTGTCACGGTCGCCATGAAATAGGTTTCGTCTTAATCACACATCCCGTATATGCACCAGAGGTATATGCACATGCATGAGGTCCGCTCGTGTTACATTTATGCTGACATATGCAATTTTTGGCGTGCAGCAAAGGTACGGCGGGCCACTTAGGTTTATGACCGAGACCTTGAATTGTGTAAACACTGCGACAAAGTGTTACAGAGTGCACCCTTTTAGTACTCTTGGTACAGCGAGTGGTCGATATATATATAAAATACTAGCTGACCCGGACACGCGTTGCTGTGGCTTTTTCACACAGATGGTATTTATAAAAAAATATGGTGTATCAATGGATATTGTAGTGCGTCATATGAGCGGTGTAAATCCGAAATCGTACTGACAGTGTTGTCTCGCCGTGTAATTTTTATAGATCTTTTGTCAACTGGATCACCATGATAACAGCAACCTCATCAACAGTTGGAGCGTTGAATCTACCAGCATGATCACCTAATGGTACTTTGTCGGCTGTTATGACGATTTGATAATTGTCATTTCGCAGTCGTGGCGAAACTCTTTTGATCAACTGAATTAGTTGATTGCGATCTTTTAAAAAATTTTCCAATAATATCACAATTTCTCTTTCCTCTGCTTGTTCAATAAAATTATGCAGGCACCGAGTCGTCACGCGCTCTTCACAATCGCCCATAAAATAAATTTGAAGAAATTTCGGATTGTTATCAGGCATTGGCATCAGTGAACCGATTTTATGGTACACGTGGCCTTGAATTTTGAATGTAGTTTCAAAATTACGTCCATCGGATGCACGATCGAAAATTTTAGTTTCCCCAAATGACGTCATTTGGAAGCAAGAATTAAATTTGCGTATCTTACGCAAAAATAATTTGGAATCATCTGAATTGCCAGTAAGAAGGGATAATAAAGGCTCCGGCGGAGCGGGTAGAGGTGACAGCACAACTTTGCCTGATGCGCAGCACATGCCGGCTGCTTCATTCCGAAATTTCAATGCCTGACAATATTGACATACTTTATCCATTCCACCGATAGCTATTTTTGAATGCGTTGAGTAGTTAATATCTGGTGCATATTCAAAGGCAAGCCGAACGAATGATGCACGTGTTAATGAACGGCTGATCCGTTGCCTTCGTAGATCTAGTACTCGTACTGTATCTATGTTTCGTTCTCGTGCCGCTCTTATTCTCGTAATATTCTGAATCAGACGTTCGTCACGGTGTTCTTGAGATTCTTGTGCACGACTTTCTGCAGTCCTGATTCTTTGAGCTGCATTCATTGTTTCGATTTGTTGTGGTAATTGCTGAGCTCTTTCAACACGTTTGCGTCGTGAATCTCTGCTGCTCACGTTGGTGAGGTTCGATTTTTTCGGTGCCATATTCAGTGTATTATCTTTAATTTAATTGACACTTCAGTCTAAGTAACATATGACACGCCATCTGATAGAATCATTTGGAGTTAACAAATAATTGTGACTGTCAAATAATAACAGACAAATAATTAGCAATTGATTAAAATTGCGACTACAATTTGAGATTTAAACTATCCTATCTCTCAAGTTGGATCAAACTGCGCATGGTGTGCGAATTTTTTTATAATCGGTTAAGTGGTTTAGGAGTCCATTAAGGACAAACATTGTGACACGAGATTTATATATATTAGATTATATATGTGCTATATATGTGTCTATATGCGCTTATATGTGTGCATATTACAGTATTCTGCTCGTACAACCTGAAATATGTCATCAGTGTGTCCATAATTATTTAAGGTTGTTTTCAGGTCGATGAGATCATGGTATCCCGGGACGATTTCATTCCATAGCCCCTTCATGTGCTGTCTGTCTTATGTCCGTCCGTATGTCTTCGTTTTAATGATGTTAATCGAAGGTCTTCTCCTTCGTTTCCTGGTGATTGTGCCTTTGGCTCGAGATTTTCGCCTGTTACGCCTAACCCTGATGGGACTCCATCCGAAAATATGGCTTCATATTTTTTCACAAGCTCTTCTAGCGCTTTGGCCTTTGTGAAATACTTGTTCTCAGGACTTAGTGCTAGCTCTAGAGCTTGGCATCATTTTTTTTAAACTGGGTCCATGAGTGAGTGAGCTGTTTAAGTCCCTCCTCGAAGTACCCTTCCTTGAGATTCCACTCTGCGGAGTCCTTAGTGAAGTTTCTTATTAGCCTTTGGATGGCTATGTTGCTTTCAATTTTCTTATCAATGAGCATTTGGTTTACGGGGTCCGATTCTGATCCCATGGTTGCGATCCCATGGTTTTTTCTCGATAAATGGCTTTGCGGCTTGTGCTCAGGTTGTGATATTATAGAGAAGGATCACGTCGGGATCACCAAATGTTCGTCCGTAGAGCGTTGTGCGCCACTCGCGGGTATAACGGTAGGTCCCGGAGTCGTAGTCAAAGAGCGTATAAAAGTTCAGACTAAATGTACCTGGATTCTGCAAGGGACTGTTCGGGTTGACCAGGCGCTTTATGTGATCAGGCTGGAGTTGATGTGAGATACTTGAAGTCCTGGGTTGGTTCTCCTTAAGTACAGATGGTACTGGGTTTCGGATGATTCCGTATTGGCCGATCCTACTTGTGGTTCGTTTCACGGGAGCAACACTTGAAGTAGATTAGATACCGAAGGCTACTTGTGGTCCGTTTTACACCAGGAGCCACTCGAAGTAGGTTCGATGACGAAAGTTTTACTTCTGGTCCGTTTACCCAGGAGCAACACTCGAAGTTAGTCTTTTTTTAAGAGAGTCCTACTTGTGGTCCGTTTTACACAGGATCACTCGAAGTAGGTTGGTTTTAAGTGCCGTACCTTGACACTGATTAACGAACCGATCTATTCTGTATTCGCAACTATCTTTATTTCAGAAGAAAAATTCTTGAAGAACATAATCTAAGTCTAGGGAAGGTCAATGTTATAAACGTTTTCCCCCAATGTTAATGCCAATATCATCCACCTCTGAGTCTGCTGACTCAGAGTCTGATTATTGTGTCCCGGCCATTCCGACTTATATTCTGCCTGAAAAGAAAAGAAGGATTTTACACACATCTTACACACAGCTATCAAGTCGATAGCTGTAAAACTAGTGCGATAGCTAGTTTGCGTAGAAACAGACTCACAGACAAACGGACATGCTTATAATGACTCAGAAGGTGATTCTGATCAGAATATATATTGGATGACAGGCCGGCCGCGGATCCCCAATGGATGGTCTAGGACCAAGAGGACGGGATAAGCACAACTTTCTCCTGACTCCTTTTTTTCGGTGGCAATGTTTTCCCGCGTTGCATATTTGCCTGCATCAGATTGCGCTGGTCAGTGTTGCTGGATGCTGGACCAGATGATCGCAGCTGATCGGTAGTGCTGGCCAACCCCGATTAAAGCGGTACCGGTAGGCTCCGAAACTTCTGAGAACATCGGCAAGGCTAGGTCCCTCTCAAGGGACTGCCAACCGCCCCAACAACAGGAGCGCCAGAGGCAGGGGACCGAACGTAGCAGCAAACGCCTCAGAAGCAAGTCCGGGATGGAAGATAGCAACGCGGAAAAAGAACAGGACGTCCACCCGCCCGACGCGTTGGTAGTGGAAGCCAGGCGGTTAAAGTATAGCCAGGTTCTGGCGATGGTCACCAGACGGCAGGGCGGGCAGCTTGGTGACGAAAGGGGTCATCCGCGCGACAATGGTCGAGCAGTTCAGCATGGCCGGAGACTCAGTCCTGATCAGTAGCCTGCGAGGAAATACAAGAGACATCGCCATCATTGGACTCCCAGGCGGAGGTGGTGAGCAAAGGAAAAGTGAGGATTGGTTGGACAGTGTGTCGTATCCGAACGAGGGACAACCAACCGAAGTGCTACAGATGCCTGAAAGTAGTCCATATCGCAGGTAAGCGCAGAAGCACTACCGATAGGAGCGGGTGCTGCATCCGCTGCGGAGAAAAAAAGGGCATAAAATGCCCCAACAATAGTGTATGCTTAGTGCGCGCAGAAAGGTGCGAGCGGGACACCAAACCAGGATTGAACTGATAGAGCTCAATCTGACCTCCTGCGGCACTCGGTACAGAGCAGGCGCAGCCCGGAGCCTGAAGCTGTGTGACGAGGCAGAACACGACCCTGGATACACAACCAGGAACCCTCTGACCCTGAAGCATTGGAGGTCATAATCGACGCTCTCTTCCCTAGCGAGCAGAATGAGACAACGCGGCCGAATCTGGAGAACTATGAAGTGGTCATAGACAGTAAAGCCCCCGGCCCAGACGCGGTGCCAAATAGGGCATTGGGGATCGTCCTGGCGCTGATACCGAAGAAGATGGCTGCCATATATAACCAGTGCCTGCTGGAGGGTTCCTTTCCGGCAATATGGAAAGTGCAGAGGCTACTCCTTCTGCCGAAGTCTGGTAATCCACCCAAGCAAGCTGCCTCCTATCGACC
This sequence comes from Drosophila ananassae, assembly GCF_017639315.1. Taxonomy (NCBI): domain Eukaryota; kingdom Metazoa; phylum Arthropoda; class Insecta; order Diptera; family Drosophilidae; genus Drosophila; species Drosophila ananassae. The sequence continues at coordinate 1,477,661 of NW_025319038.1, forward strand.
GATTTGGCTGTTAGACTCCATGGGCAAGGTTTTTTTTTTTTTTTTTTATTAAACTTTGCTTTTATTTATTGGATCTTCTCTTAATTTTGAGACTAACAATAAGTTTTCAAATCTTAACATTAACATTTAACTAACAGTAGACTAAGACTGCATTCTGGTTGCACGTTCCTCAAGACGGTCGCTGGGTGGGTAGGTCATTCCGACGAAGTCGTGATTGGTTACTCAACCTTGTTAGACCTCTCGCCAGGTGGTTAGGGTGCGACAATAGCTTGCTAAAGTACTTTTCCTTCTGTTCTGCGATCACATCTTTGACTGGAAGAATGTTTAAGTCGCGATGTATGTTTTCGTTGCGAACGTACCAAGGTGCCCCGGTGATTGTTCTCAAGATCTTCGACTGAGCTCGCTGGACTATGTCAATATTGCTATTGCTGGCATTCCCCCATAACTGGGAGCCGTACATCCATATAGGTTTAAGTACCGAGTTATACAGCAGGACTTGATATTCAAGGCAAAGGGGAGACCGAGCGTTGATAAGCCAATGAAGGCTGCTGGCTTTTAGCTTTAGGTGGGTTCTTTTAGCTTCTATGTGCCGACGCCATGTGAGTCTTCTATCGAGGTGTACTCCTAGATATGTTACCTCGTTTGCTTGCGGGAGTAGGGTGTTGTTTAGCGTAAGGGGCGGGCAGTTTTGCCTATTCAAGGTGAACGTAACGTGCTTGCATTTTTGTTCGTTTACTTTAATTCGCCAGTCTGATAGCCATTTTTCAACATCCACCAGATGAAGAGCTAGCTGCGCAGTTGCTTGCATCGGGCATTTTGAGCGGCTAAGAATAGCTGTATCATCAGCAAACGTAGATGTTGTTAATCGTGTGCTTGTCGGGATGTCTGCTGTGTAGAGAACATATAATGTTGGTCCGAGTACGCTTCCTTGAGGAACTCCAGCTCCAACAGTGAATTCGTCAGATATATCAGTGTTGCACCTCACAGCAAATTTTCTGTCGTAGAGGTAAGACTCTAAAAGCTTGTGGGTATTACAAGGGAGCATTGTCTTGATTTTGTACATTAGACCTTCTAGCCAGACTCTATCAAATGCTTGAGAGACATCTAGAAATATTGCGGTACAGTACTCGCGTTTTTCGAATGCATTCCGAATTTCTGCTGTTATCCGGTTGACCTGCTCAATTGTACCGTGCTTTTCACGAAACCCAAACTGATGTGACGGGATTCCTTCCTGGATCCTTAGGTATGTGTTTATTCGAGTCAGAATGCATTTCTCAAAGAGTTTAGATAAGCATGAAAGTAGGCTTATAGGTCTATACGACGTGGGAATTGTGTGGTCTTTTCCCGGCTTTGCTATCATTATTATAATTGACTTTTTCCATCTCGCTGGAAAGTGGCCAAGTTTTGCGATGGCATTGAAGAGCTGGGTGATAGTGCAGACGGCGCAATATGAAAGCTCAATGATCATTTTGGGAGTTATGAGGTCGCAGCCTGGTGATTTTTTCGGATTTAGTTGGTTTTTGATGATATTAGCGATTTCGTTTGGGCGAAACTCGATTGGTTCATGTTGAAGCTGAGGCTCATATGGTAAAGTCGGCAGAGTAAAGGCACTAGTGGCCGGATTTGGTTGGAAGATATTTTTGAGGTGATTGGCAAACGTGCTGGCTCTGTCTGCATCGCTGCGCGCCCAGCCGCCTGTGGGATTTCTAATAGGCATCACTGTTTCTTTCGGTGAGCTTAGAGTTGGGTGAGCTCTCCATAGTGAGTGTTTTGTACTAGAAGTTGACAATTGCTCTATATAGCGGCGGTGGACATAAGCTTCTTCTTGCTGTAGGGCTTTAGTAAGTTGACGTGAGGCATGTCTAAAGCTTTGCTTAGTAGATGGCGATCTGTGGAATTGCCACTCGCGACGTGAACGCCGCTTTTCGAGGACGAGCTGTTCGATTTGTAGATTTGTCTTTTTATTGCTTTGTGTATTTATAGTTTGCGATGTTGAGGCTCGAGCTGCAGAGACGAGTACAGACTCAAGTGAATTAACAAAGCTGTCTACGTTGGCTTCATCGTGGAGATGAGGACTTAGCTCAATGTGTGAGCTGATATATTTTCTGTACTTAACCCAATTGGTTTTCTGTGAGGTCAATTTTAATGGTTGTTCCAATGTTCCTGGATGTCGCAGTAGAATAAACAGGACAGGCGAGTGATCAGATGAAAGATCCGATAGGCAATTGGCGCTTATCAGATTTTTAGGGATGTTTTTGGTAATCGCAAAGTCTATTAAATCTGGTAGTTTCCTTGGGTCTGCCGGCCAGTATGTTGGTGTGCCAGAAGAAACATAGTCGAGCTTGTTCTTGGCTTTGATAATTGCATTATAGAGCTGCTTCCCTTTTGGAGTCACGAGACGGGATCCCCAGTGTGTGTGCTTGGCATTGTAGTCTCCTGCTGCTATGAAGTGGTCTCCAAGTGTGTTGAAAAACTGCATAAACTCATCTTCAGCTATATTGAAGCGAGGGGGGCAGTATACGGCGGCTAGTGTAAGTTGGTTGCCAGTATTTAGTTGTATATTTATAGATGTGGCCTGTAGGTAGTTTTTAGCAAATTTGTTTTGATAATGGTGCTTTATGCGGCTTCTGATTAGAATTCCAGTCCCACCATGTGCTTTACCATCTGGATGATTTGTTCCGTAGAATGAATATCCTCGTAGTTGAAAATTGTATTTGTTTGTGAGGTGTGTTTCCGAAAGCAGCATTACATCGATGTGATTGTCGAGTAGGAATTGAGCTAACTCAAGTTTATGTTGCGAAACGCCGTTAGCGTTCCACGTAGATATCCGTAGGAAAGCCATTATTTGGATTGTTGTGAAACCAGCATTTGAATCAATAGATTTTGGTTTCGCATTAAATCTTGCATAGTTGTGCGCTGTTGGTTGATGTTGCTGAGCCGTGTTCGGTTCTTGATATGCTGATTGCTGAAATGAGCTTCTTGAGGCAGGTGTCGCCGGTCCTGATTTTAAGGCGCTTGCGTATGTCACATTTTTGTCAACGTTAATGGGTCCTAGTGAGGATCTGGCTGCAGTCGAGAAGAAGACTTCAGGGTTTGATCTGGACGCCGTGAACTGTCCATTTTGGGTGCGGGCAGCTATTCCTTTCTGGTGGATGCGACTTTTCAGCTCCTTTTAGACTGGGCATCCTCTATAATTAGCAGTGTGATTGCCACCGCAGTTGCCGCACTTTTTCGAGTTGCTGTCATCTTTGCTCGCTGGGCAGTGTGCGGAGTCATGAAGCTCTCCGCAAACTACCCACACCGGGCGCAGTCTACAGTATGACCTTGTATGGCCATATTCCTGGCAGTTCGCACATTGTACCGGGCCATTGCGTTTGTGCGGTTCCTCAACTGTAATTCTGCGGTGCAGCAGGTACTGAAGATTGTATATTGGGTGCACTTCGTATTTCTTCAGGAGCTTGGTTTCTGGTTCAAGCTCAACCTTAAAGAGTGGCTGCGGCTTTCTATCCCTGTTAAGGATATTAAAGACTGTCTTGGCGCTAAAACCCTTCTCCTGTAGCGCCTTTTTTATCTCTGCAGGCGTCACTTCGGGCTCTATGCCCTTAAGTACGACTTGCAGGCCCTTGCTGCTTTTTAGCTGGTACGTGTAAAAGTTCTTTTTATTCTCGGTAAGATATTTTGATAATACTCTATAGTTATCTTCAGACTTCATTTGAACTTTTGTTTCTTGAATGTTGCCCTTTACAAGGGGTATTATGTGGAAGTTATCCTTACCAATAAGCTCAATAATTTTGTTGACAAGAACATTGGAACTTTTTTCGCGTATATAGATAGGCGGAGGTTTTGGCTTCCTTTTCCCAACTTCAGTGGATTCTACCGCCTCAACCTCATCGGCGTCTGCCAAGATTTTAAATCGGTTTGAGTTAATGGGCGTTTCTTTTGCTACTAGGCTAGCATTGCCACGGGTTATTTTGCGTTTGGAATTCAGGGGGCTCAGCTTCCTTTTGATTTGGATGTAGCGATCCATGCCAGTCTGCACAGCCGGCTTAATATAGTCATTGTTTTTGTTTTTGTTTTGGTTTTCGGGCAGCGCGGACGTATTACTATTTGCGCTGCTAGCTGATGACGTCGTTAAACGCGCTGTCGATACAGTTGCGGTTGTTGTTGTTGTTACTGTTGACGTTGTCAAAGAAATTGAGGTGCTAGTTACTGCACTCTTTGGCTGCAGAGACATCGATGGTATCGAGGGGGAGCAGGAACGCGCTCTCTCGCTCTCTACGTTTAAGAATTCGGTCAAGTTGGGGGTAATTGACCGAGCTTGATCGGAGCTTGCATGGTTTTCGGTTGCTTTAAAAGAGAAGTACGCGTTGTTTCTTTGTACTGAGAGCCGTCTCTCGTCTAGCTCACGTTGACGTTGTGTGCGAACGTCGTTTGAACTCATTGCAGTCGAGGTTGATTTAGTTTGAGTTTTAAGTGTTGTGTTTTATATTAATTAATTAATTAATTAATCAATATAAACATTAGCGATTTCATCGCAAAAAGCGTCTTTTCGCGTTATTGTAGATTTCTTAGAGCAGTCACTGCACTTTTATGATTTTATTGAATATTTTTTCCCGGAGCACAATAAAAAACACGTCTGCATGCGACGACTGCAATCGAACAATTATGGGCAAGGTGCTGGAAAAAATCAACGAGGCTACAGGTGGCCATAAGCAGGGCCGGCGGCGTGGCCTCGGAGCAATATAGTTTCCGGAAGGGTAAGTCGACAGTTGACGCCATCAGACGGGTAAAGAACCCGGCAGCACGCGCCATTCAAGCACCCGGTGGGAAGGAGGTAACAAAACAGTACTGCCTGGTATCTTACCTCGACGTAAAGAACGCCTTTAACACTGCGAACTGGTCTCGGACGTTAGAGCCGCTGATGAGGCTGAACATACCGCGGTACCTTTTAAGGATACCTGAGGATACCAGCTACCTGTAAAAAGTTGAAACGGCGACGATTCGTAAAGGAAGAGTGGCCTTCAACTCTTCATCACCACCATCATCATCGCATCACGAGGGACGCTGCCGCGTAACATACGGCTCGAATCGCGGGAAAAGATCCGAGATTGTTTAAGCAACGAGTAGGATAAAGATATCACGGGGAAGAGTGTTGCACAGATAAGGCGCCTTTTATAAGCGATTTAAGATTGTTAGTGGCCATTGTAGTGTAGAAGTTCTAAATACCCTGAACGGATCGTGTTGGGCATATGTCGAACTACAATGGCTGAGGAGTAGAGAACAAAAGTTTCTATTCCTTCTACTAGGAACGTTCAAATTAACGCGTGTTAGTAAATTCTGGCTGTCTACATTTCCTTAAATGAGATTATATAGAAACATGACACCCAGCATCATTCTAGGGTTTTTTAATGATGGCAAGTTTATTAGTAAAAGTCTACTATGATAAGAGGAAAGGTAAAGATTTGCATCCCAATTAAGTACCCTAAAAGCGAAAGTAAGGAAGTTTTTTTGTACAGATTCAATGTGATCTTGGTGTACTCCATATTGAGGACTCCAGACACACGATCCATACTCAAGAATCGGACGGAACAATGATCTATATAACGTTTTAGTGGTGTACGGGTCATTAAACTATTTTGACCATCTTTTAATAAAACCAAGCACACCCATAGCTTTATTAACCATGGTAGATATATGGTCGATAAATTTAAGTCTCAAATCTAAGAGGACACCTAGATCGTTAACCTGAGTTAATCGTTCTAAGGCGTTCCCATAGAGAAAGTACATTGCCTGGTGAGGACTAGATCGGTAAAAAGACATGAGTTTATGTTATTACAGCTTTAGGTTATTTGCTAAACACCAATTTTGAAGTTTATCCAAATCGGATTGAAGTCTAGACTGGGCACTAGTGAATTTATACTGAAGGCATAGCTTAACGTCATCAGCGTACATAAGTAAAAGTGAATTAGTTAACGCAAGGGGCAAGTCGTTTATAAACAGTGTAAAAAGTAGAGGACCAAGATGGCTTCCTTGGGGTACCCCTGATGTGGCGCGGACTAAACGCGAGGTAACATTTTTAGCTCGATCAGATCGAAGAAGATCAGATGGGAATCCCAAAAGACTGAGTTTACTTATAAGAAGCGAATGGTTAACAGAGTCAAATGCTTTACTGAAGTCAGTGTAAATGACGTCTGTTTGTAAGCCATTTCGGAACCCATCCGTGATAAAAGATGTTAGCTCCAATAAGTTGGTAGTGGTGTAGCGGCGCTTCACGAAGCCATGCTGGCATGGAGTTATTATTGAACTTCATAGGTGTTGCAAATGTGGAGTGATAAGATTTTCAAAAAGCTTAGGAATTGTGGATTTTTTAGAGATGCCTCTATAATTTGCAGCGTCGGTTAGCATAGAGCCTCGGCGCAGTTCTTCAGAACACAGCCTGGTACTGCATCAGGGCCTGGCAAATACACGGGCTGGACCTTAACAAGATCCGCTAACACACCACTTTGATCGAAATATGGGCAAAAATATAAGGTTGGCTAATAGGATATTATAAGTGATAGGTGAATGCGTAGTTTGAAAAAACTGTGCAAAGAGATCGGTCATTGCCTGATCAGTGTTCGCATAAGAGTTCTCAAACGTAAGCAGTGGGGGAAAAGATACATGTTTACGCTTAGTATTTTCAAAGTTATAAAACTGGATATTATAAGTGCTAGGTGAATGCGTAGTTTGAAAAAACTGTGCAAAGAGATCGGTCATTGCCTGATCAGTGTTCGCATAAGAGTTCTCAAACGTAAGCAGTGGGGGAAAAGATACATGTTTACGCTTAGTGTTTTCAAAGTTATAAAACTGCTTCGGATCCTAAGTAAACTGAATCATGCAGCGCGAATATAACTCCTATAACATTCTGCGTCATGCACGGTGAAATTGGACCGAGCTACTAAGTATATTGAATACCTAACTGTACAGCCAAATACTTTATTTTTTATTTAAAAGTCTACTCATACTGTTCCTTAAATTTATAAGGTGCCTTGTATACAAAGCGGATTCGTTGAAGCGGACGGATATTTCCACGGCACGCAAGTGTCGAAATATGTTCTAAGTATAATAAAATTTTTGTAATGCGATGTTTATATCTTTGCATGCCAGTAAATCAGACCAATCAAATTCCGAAATTAACTTATTTAATTTCATAAAGTCGGCTATACGAGGTTTCCACGAACTTTCTGAGAATTAAGTGTAGACCTAAGGTCAATTAAGCAATTGGTTTCGATGGAAACCTCAAGAGTGGGATGATATGGATCCTCAGGGTTAGAAAGGGCAAAGTTCTGGAAAGAGTACTTCCATCAGGATCAGAAACGAAACATAAGTCCACCAGCCGACCCTAAGAATTTCTAAAGTGGTTAATTTGCCCGAGTGACATGTCGAACATACCCACAGGGAAGTCGTGATGGGACCACATAAGTTCTGGGATATTTAAGTCACCCAGAGCTATTAGCTGGACACCATCAGACAGAATAGAAAAGCAAACGAATAGCGGACAAATGTTGCTAGTATGTTGGCGGTTCGGACTAAGGTGGTATGTAAGAACAGGTAACATACAAAGATTGATCGGACAAAGTGATTTTGATGCAAAGAAATTCAATGTCACCAAACTCTTGTGATTCAGAAGAGAATTTGAAGTCTATAGAAATTAACACTCCTCCTCCCCTTCGCAGAGTTCTGTCACATCTAAAGGTGGTGTACCTACTAGGAAAAACTTCGGAGTTTAAAATTTCCGGCTTTAACCAAGTTTCTGTAAATACAATTATGTGAGATGCAAAGAAAGAACTATCAGAATACAGTTTGGGAAGTTCACTACGTAACCCTCTTGTATTCTGATAGGAAAAAGTTAGTGAAGACATTAGTTTTTTGAAACTGAGGAAGATAAGGTGGAAGGTTGACCAACCGCGGCCGTAACATGTGGGAGTTTTACACCCAAAGGTTTGGTTATTTTTTTAACCATACTTGGCTGATGTTCTTGGACGAAAATATTTTCTCTGTCCAAAAGCTGGCCGAACAAATTGTCTTGAACATCTGCAAGGGCACACGTATTTTGAAAGATGACGTGTGCCTGGTGTATGAATATTTAAATGTTGTAATATCCACTACCTTTTGCCGACTTTTGTTTTGGCTTTGATGTAAGCCGAGATATCAATCTCAGAAGTATCAGGGGCAAGCCGGGAAACAAAAATGTGTTTCGATGGTGGGATCACCTGCAAGGGTTTTGGTGCCGCCGTAACTAATACTGCGGAATCAGTACGTACCGGGGGTCCGGGCGGTTGATTGCCCAGTTTGGTGACTGTTCCAGGGGTTTGAATTATTGGGTCTGGGATCACTTGAAGCGATGCCACAGAGGACATATCGGACAATTGCTCATTAATCCTGAGATATTCGGAAGCCGAATTTTTCTCAGGTCTTGCCCTTGGGGAGGCCACAAGCACATCACTAAAAGAGGATTTCTTACGCTATGGAGACTCATTTAGTAGTTGAAGACTACTAAACTGTGTATCGAGCGCACAGAGTTGGTCATTGATTTTACGAAAACCTAATCAGTTCCATGAATCCACTTTTAGTCTGCCTCATGAACGTTTTCACAAGCCAGCAGTGGATGGTAGTCTGGGAAGGGGAGATTGTCTTATTACAAGATCAGCGCATAGACAAGTTTAAATTCAATAATTAATTATTAGGAACCTTGAACCACTGAGAGAACTTAAGGGGGCAGGATGGTTTCAGAGGCTGAAAAAAAGCAAATTTGCGATTTTTTTTTTAATTTCTGAGTGAATATATTCATTTAATTTTTTTACACGATAAATGGCTATATTTGGAGAGTATCTAGGAATTTTAATTTTTAAGAAATAATTATTATTTATCCCGTGACGAGCAGTCGGCCGGAGTCGCTTCAAAAAATTATTATCTTGCGGTGCGTAAAGTCTGGCCGTACAGTGTTATCGGAAATAAAAAAATAAATTGATTTACTTAAAACATTAGTTTCTTGTGTGGATCAACAAAACCATTTTGAAAAATATGCGATTTTGAATTTTTGGCGCGGTGGAAAAGTCGTAGGTACCATTGTTACATAAAAATCAGCCCAATATTGGCCGTAAAAATGGTAAAAAATTTTTTTTTTTTTTAAAAACGTTCGTTTATCCGCAAGTATTTATTTTATTAAAGATGTGTGAAAAAATATATTTGGATCCGATCATTACTTTTTGCGTTACGCACCGACTTGAAAAAGTTGTTTTGAGAAAAACGCGTCTAAAATTTTAAAAGCAATTGAAAGTATATGGAGAGAAAGTACCTACGAAAGTAGTACGATCGTCATGAAACTTTCTCAGGATATTCCTGAGATAATGTTCTATTATATAAAAAATTTTTGGAAAAAAATTTTTTTTAAGTCTCAAACCATCCTGCCCCCTTAAAGAGAGCAGTAAATGCGAGTTAGTGAAATGCAAAGAATAGAGATAAGATCTCTATTGAGCAAGAATAGCAATAGAATAGAAGCAATACCGTAAGAGATGAAGAAGCAGAGCAGGGCTATGTTTGGAAGGAAAATTAATCAAGTTATTATTTTACCTGCAAATATATCACTGCACACGTTAAGTGATACGGATCTAAAAATTGCAATTTGTTTTCATTTTTTTATGTGTATAGGAATAAGCACTGAATGTTTACACACAAAAAAAACACGCGCACAAAAAAAACACGTCTGTTCGCTTTAAGATAAAGAGAGAAAGTTGAGGAGGAAGGAGTTTCATTAATCTAACAAAAGTAAGGAAGTTTGTTTTTGCAAAATGTTGCATTAGCAAAATGCTAAGATGGTCCAAATTTACATTGGATTTTTTAAATATTTTAATATTTAATATTTAAATATTTAAACATTAAAATAAATAAAACAATTTTTTTGACAAACCTCGTTCTTGGTCGAATTGATTTCACTTAGGACAGCAATTTTTTCATTTTCGGAAATCAATTTCGCTTCAGCCATCGATTCTTCAATAGGATCCTAAATAATAGAATTAAAAAAAAAATTTTTAATAATTTTAAATTTCATATTTGAAATTCATTTAGAAATGAATAAAGAAGTTCTAAGAATTATTTCCATGATTGCTTCAACAGAATCTGAATATAAAAAAATTTACGCTGGCGCAGCAAATTTAAAAGAATGAAAAGAATTCCTCATGATTTAACCTAAACAAAAACCTTTGTGGTATAATCCTTATGAAAATTTCACCATCAAATGATTTTTTAAATAAAAATGTGTGAAACAGACCAAAACATCTTTTAAAATAGTAAGGTTGTGCCAATAGTAAGGTTGTTACGTGCAGCTATAGGATATAGTCGGCCGATCCTTATGAAATTTGGCAGATCGGATTTTGTTGCCCAAAATAGAATCCGTTAAAAGTCTCATCCATCTAGCTTAAAAAATAACAAAGTGATGCGAATTCCGATCCTTCAGTTATATTCAGTTATATAACAGCTATAGGATGTAGTCGCCGATCCTTATAAAATTTTGTAGATAAGATATTTTAAACATGTGTGGAAAGTCCCACCCTCTAACTTAAAAAAACCAAATTTATGGCATTTCCGATCAGTCAGTTATATGGCAGCTATAAGATATAGCCAACTAATCCCGGCCAATCCGACTTATATACTGCCTGGAAAGAAAAGAAGGATGTGGGTAAAGTTTCAAGTCGATAGCTCTAAAACTAAGAGACTAGAAACCGATACACAGATACCTCCTCTCTTTATCACTTCCTCTCTTTATCTGCGCACTACGTTTTTGTAAAATTTGCAATAAGCTTTCTATAAACAATCGGTGTTTATTTCTTTACTGATATAAAAACAAATTGCAATTTTTTAGATCCGTATCGCTTCGCGTGTGCAGTGATATATTTGGAGGTAAAATAATAATTTATTTAACTTACTTTCCAAACATAGCCCTGCTCTGCTTCTTCATCTCCTACGGTGTTGTTGCTATTCTTTTGCTTCTACTCTCGCTCAATAGAGATTCTTATCTCTATTTCTTTAAATCTTACTAACTTGCACTAACTGCTCTCTTTAATCTCCCCTTCTCTTTTCCTTGGTACAGTGGTTCAAGGTTCCTCATTAATAAAATAAAATAATATTTTTAAATTAATTATTAATTTTTTTAATAATTTTTAATAAATTAATTATTTAATTTTAAATAATTTTTAATAAATTAATTATTCAAATTTTTAATAATTATGGATTTTAAATTGGTCTGTGCATTAAAGTCTTGCAATAAGACAATCTCGTCTTCCCAGCCTACCATCCATTGCTGGCTCTGTGAAAGCGTTTTACACGCTAAGTGTGCCGGGTTCACGGCCTCAGTGTCGGATGCAATCTCGCGTAGGTCTGGACTCCACTTTTGTTGTGACGGTTGTCGTGCTGTTCAGGACGAAATGAGGTCGTTCATGAGGCAGACTAAAAGCGGTTTCAAGGAGTTGATTAGTGGTTTTCGAAAAATCAATGACCAACTCTGTGCGCTTGATACACAGTTTAGTAGTCTTCAACTACTAAATGAGTCTCCAAAGCGTAAGAAATCCGCTTTTAGTGATGTGCTCGGGTCGAATAATCTTATGCCAGCTCAGCCGACAACTATGCAGCCGCTTATATCTCTGGCCACCCCAAGGGCCGGACCTGAGAAAAATTCGGCTTCCGAATGTCTCGGACTCAATGAGCAATTGTCCGACATGTCCTCTGTGGCATCGCTTCAAGTGATCCCAGACCCAATAATTCAAACTCCTGTAACAGTCACCAAACAGGGTACTAAACCTTCCGGACCCCCGGTACGCACTGATGCCGCAGTATTAGTTACGGCGGCACCAAAACCCTTGCAGGTGATCCCACCATCCAAACACATTTTTGTTTCCCGGCTTGCCCCTGATACTTCGGAGATTGATATCTCGGCTTACATCAAAGCCAAAGCAAAAGCCGACATAAAGGTGGTGGATATTACAAAATTCAAATATTCTTACACCAGGCACACGTCATCTTTCAAAATACGTGTGCCCTTGCAGATGTTCAAGACGATCTGTTCCGCCAGCTTTTGGCCAGAGAACATTTTCGTCCAAGAACATCAGCCAAGTACGGTGAAAAAAAAGATAACCAAACCTGTGGGTGTAAAACTCCCACATGTTACGGCCACTGACCAACCTTCCACTTCATCTTCCCCTGTTTAAAAAAACTAATGTCTTCTGTAACACTTACCTATCAGAATACAAGAGGGTTACGTAGTGAACTTCCCAAACTGTATTCTGATAGTTCTTTCTTTGCATCTCACATAATTGTATTTACAGAAACTTGGTTAAAGCCGGAGATCTTAAGCTCCGAAGTTTTTCCTAGTAGGTACACCACTTTTAGATGTGATAGAACTTTGTGAAGGGGAGGAGGAGTGCTAATTTCTGTAGACTCCAAATTCGCTTCTGAAGAGGTAAAATCACAAGAGTTTGGTGACATTGAATTTCTATGCATCAAAATCACTTTTTCCGATCAATCTTTGTATGTTACCTGTTCGTACATACCACCTTCGTCCGAACCGCCAACATACTGGCAACATTTGTCCGCTATTCGTTTGGTTTTCGATCGTCTGTCTGATGGTGACCAGCTGATAGCTCTGGGTGACTTTAATATCCTAGAACTTATGTGGTCAAATGTTGATAATTCACCGTCTTTACAGCTTAACTCCCACCATGACTTCCCTTTGGGCATGTTCGACATGTCACTCGGGCAAATTAACCACGTTAGAAATTCTTTAGGTCGGCTGTTGGACTTATGTTTCGTTTCTGATCCTGATGGAATTACTCTTTCCAGAACTTTGCCCCTTTCTAACCCTGAGGATCCATATCATCCCACTCTTGAGGTTTCAATCGAAAATAATTACTTTTTTGACCTTAAGTCTACAGTTAAATCTCAGAAAGTTCGTTTCTTTCGTAAGGCTGACTTTATGAAATTGAACAAGTTAATTTTGGAATTTGATTGGTCTGATTTACTGGCATGCGAGGATATAAAGCTCGGTCCAATTTCACCGTGCATAACGCAGAATGTTATAGGAGTTATATTCGCCGCTGCAGGATTCAGTTTACTCAGGATCCGAAGCAGTTTTATAACTTTGTAAACACTAAGCGTAAACATGTATCTTTTCCCCCACTGCTTACGTTTGAGAACTCTTATGCGAACACCGATCAGGCAATGGCCGATCTCTTTGCACAGTTTTTTCAAACTACCTATTCACTTAGCAGCAGTTTAGCTCAGCCTTACACTTATAATATCCAATCAGCCAACCTTATATTTTGCCCATCTTTCGATCAAAGTGGTGTGTTATCGGATCTTCTTAAGGTTAAGCCCGTGTATTCGCCAGGCCCTGATGGAGTACCAGGCTGTGTTCTGAAGTACTGCGCCGAGGCACTGTGAAACCGCTTGTTAAACTCTTTAATCTATCGCTGGAAACTTCGATCTTTCCCTTTATGTGGAAGGAATCCTTCAATATTCCGCTGCATAAAAAAGGGAAAAAATCCGACGCTGCTAATTATAGAGGCATCTCTAAATTGTCAGCAATTCCAAAGCTTTTTGAAAAACTTATCACTCCACATTTGCAACACCTATGTAGTTCAATAATAACTCCGTGCCAGCATGGCTTCATGAAGCGCCGCTCCACCACTACCAACTTATTGGAGCTAACATCTTTTATCACGGATGGCTTCCGGAATGGCTTACAAACAGACGTCATATACACTGACTTCAGTAAAGCATTTGACTCTGTTAACCATTGGCTTCTTATAAGTAAACTCAGTCTTTTGGGATTCCCAACTGATCTTCTTATGTGGATTTCGAGCTACTTATCAGGGAGAACCCAACGTGTTTTCTTTAAAGATGTTACCTCGCGTGTAGTCCGCGCCACATCGGGGGTGCCCCATCTTGGACCCCTACTTTTTACTCTGTTTATTAACGACTTGCCCCTTGCCTTAACTAATTCACTTGTACTTATGTACGCTGATGACGTTAAGCTATGCCTTCAGTATAAATTCACTAGCGCCCAGTCTAGACTTCAATCCGATTTGGATAAACTTCAAAATTGGTGTTTAGCAAATAAACTAAAGCTTAATGGATCGAAATGTAAACTTATGTCTTTTTACCGATCTAGTCCTCACCAGGCTATGTACTTTCTCTATGGGAACGCCTTAGAACGATTAACTCAGGTTAACGATCTAGGTGTCCTATTAGATTTGAAACTTAAATTTACCGACCATGTATCTACCATGGTTAATAAAGCTATGGGTGTGCTTGGTTTTATTAAAAGATGGTCAAAAGAATTTAATGACCCGTACATAACTGAAACGTTATATACATCACTGGTCCGTCCGATTCTTGAGTATGGATCGTGTGTCTGGAGTCCTCAATATGGAGTATACCAAGATCACATTGAATCTGTACAAAAATCTTCCTTACTTTTGCTCTTAGGGGACTTAATTGGGATGCAAATCTTTACCTCCCCTCTTATCATAGTAGACTTTTACTAATCAACTTACCAACATTAACAAATCGTAGAACGATGCTGGGTGTCATGTTTCTATATAATCTTATTTATGGAAATATAGACAGCCAGCATTTACTAACACGTTTAAACTTTAACATTCCTAGTAGAAGGACCAGAAACTTTCGTCCTCTACTCCTCAGCCATTGTAGTTCGACATATGCCCAACACGATCCGTTCAGGGTATTATGTTCGGACTACAATGGTCTCTACCACATCTTATCACTTTGCTCTACTAACAATCTTAAATCGCTTATATTAACCGCCTTATCTATGCAACACTCTTCATCGTAATATCTTTCTCCTAATCCTCGCTTATCTATCTCGGATCTATTCCCGCGATTCGAGCCGTACGTTACGCGGCAGCGTCCCTCGGTCGGTTGGACGGGAGGTGGGCTGTACGTATGCAGTGGGAACCGCGCAAAAAAAATACACGGTCAGACGGACAGACGGACATGCTCATATCGACTCAGGAGGTTATCCTGATCAAGAATATTTATACTTTATCATATAAATAACATCTTGACGAGGTTAAATACCGGTGACGAACCTGCATGCGAAACCCAAAATATCTGATATCAATTGTTGTTTATATATGCTATATAGGTGTACAAAAATAGGTGTACAAAAAAAAATATAAAACATATTTTTATTCGGCACGTGCCTGATTTTTATACCCTCGCAGAGGGTATTATAATTTTGGTCAAAAGTGGACAACGCAGTGAAGGAGACATATATTTTTTTTTTAACGTTGCTTTTACTTTTTTAATCTTCTCTTTAGGAGACTAACAAGAGGTGTATCAAATTTTATATTTTTAACTTAACTAACAGTCATGTTGACTGATACAGAGTTATACGCCCCTACAAATCGATTGCTGGGTTGGAAGGTCGTTGCATCGCAGGCGGAATCTGCTAGAAGCCCGAGTCAATCCCTAAGCGTGGGGATTTGGGTGCGAAGACAGTTTTTCTTTGTAAGACTCTTTTTGCTTCTGAATTTCGTCTTTCGTCTTTGTATTCGATGTGCTTACGCCAGATTATCCGTCTATCAAGGTGGACGCCAAGGTACGTTACTTCGTTAGCTTCAGGGATCTGCATACCGTTTAGTGAAAGCGGAGGGCATGTTTGTCTATGAAGAGTAAACGTTACCCTATTGTAGAGGTATGATTCCAGTATTTTGGCAAATACGTTTTAATTTTGTGCATGAGTCCATTAAGCCAAACTCGGTCGAAATCTTGAGATATGTCGAGAATCTGTTCACTTGCTCAATGGTTCCGTGGTTTCTTCGGAAGCCAAATTGGTGTGCCGGGATAATTTCGCAAGCTTCCAGATGTATTATTCGAGTTAGAAAAAATTTTTCAAACAATTTAGACAAACAAGATAGAAGGCTTATTCGTACAGACTTCGGTATCATTATAATGAAGGATTTCTTCCTTTTTTTTTTGGGAAATGGCCAACATTAATGATACTATTAAATAGTTTGCAGACGACCTCTATAGCGCATTTTGGAACTTCGATCAGCATCTTTGGCGTCAGTAAATCACCACCGGGAGCATTTTTTAGTTTTACCCCTCTTATGACTTTTTCGATTTAGTTCGGCCGGAAAGAAGGTGCAGTTGACTGAGGGGTAGCCTCTGGCTGAATGACTGGCAGAAGGAATGAATTTGAGGCAGGGTTTGGCTGGAAGACACTTTCAAGACGTGTAGCGAATGTTTCAGCTCGGTCTTCGCCGCTGCGAGCCCAGCATCCCGAAGAGTTTCTTATCAGGGTGATCGTTTCGATTGGGGCGCTAAAATTTGGGTGGGCCCTCCACAGAGAATACTTTGTGCTTTTTGTTGAAAGATTCTGGATGTACCTCAGCTGTGCATTTTCTTCCTGTTGGCGTTTCCTTAAGGCGTTGCTTTGAAGCTGGTGATCTACTGTTTTGCCATGGTTGGATTTGCTGATTAGATTTGTGGTATTTGTTTCGGTCTACTTCCTTCCCTTGAGGAGTAGAGATTTTAGCTGCCGCTACGAGTACTTCTTCCAGGGCGCTCGTAGTGTAATCGATTTCCGATTCCATTTTTTTTATTTAAGCTAGTTCGTTTTTGACGACGTCAGGCTGAGAGGGTGTTCCGTTATTTCTGGGCTTTGAACAAGCGCTAAAACAGGCGAGTGATCTGATGATAAGTCCGGGATTGCTTTGGCACTTATTAAATTGCAAGGTATGTGTTTTGTCACCGCAAATAAGGTCTGGGAGCTTTGGCGTGGGACTTCCTGGGGAAACATAGTGCAGTCCTCTGGGAGTCACTAGACGTTATCCCCAGTGCGTGTGTTCGGCGTTGTAGTCTCCTGCGGCTATAAAACGATCATCAAGTGAATTATAGAAGTATCGTTTATAAATTTTCCTGATTGATCGGAAATGCTATAACTTCGTTGTTTTTCAAGTTGATGGGAGAAGGATGGGAGTTTCAATGGACTCCTCTTTTGGCAAAATAAGTCGATTTGCCAAATTAGAATTCTACGAAATTTTTACGGAATGCATCCACAATCAAGGCTACAGCGATGCAGTAAAATTCCGTCATTTGGAGAATCATGTAACAGGTGAAGCAAAAAACCTAATCTTAACGTCAATTGGCGGACAGACCAGCTACCAGGATGCCTGGCAACGACTAAAGAATCGATACCAAAATGAACGGCTGCTGATAAAATCCGCGATCCAAGAGCTTTTCGGACACCCCAGAACAAATGGATCAGCGGACCAGCTGCGTAGCCTACATGATACCGTGCTCCGAACGATCGCCACTCTCAACGCACTCAAAGTGTCAACAATAACTGGGAGCCAATCTTGATACACAACCAATCGACAATCTCTGAAGCAGATGTTAGAAAGTAACAATAGAAAGTTAGTCAAGTAACAATGCAGAAAAATACGTCGGCAGCTCCACTTCGATCCAGTTCATCACGAGTGGTGTGTTCAGCCACAGCCCTGCTTACAGATAAGCCCACCGTTCTGTTACCAACCGCCCAAGTGGCAATACATGGACCAGCCGGAACCCCTCAACAATGCCGCACACAGATTACAGATTAACATAATCACCAGAGGGATGGCTGACACACTTGGACTTCAATTGGAGCCATCAACCCAGAACATCGCTGCACTGGGAGGAACAACTGAAAGATCGAGAAAAAAGGCTGTGGTGACCCAATCATCATTAACCACTGACTTCGAAGATCAAATCAATGTCGTTGTACTACCGGAAATAATGCGCAATCCAACCATCCCACCCTATTCAAGCGCCAAAAATATCTCACCTCAGTTGCGCTTAGCCGATCCTGAATTTACGCATCCCCAGAATATTGATCTGTTGTTGGGCGCCGAAATCCCAGGTTATGAGGCCACAACAGGCATATTTGGGAGAAGGACAGCCACTACTAAAAAATACCGCGCTTGGATGGATTGCGATGGGGCCAGAGCGACCGGAATCAGCTCCTAATATCAAGGCAGAACAAGTCGTCGGTAATACGACGGCTTGGACACAGGAAGCTAACGAGGCACGACAAAGTTTGATTGCATGCATCGGCAAGGAGGAAATAGTAAAATCCGGATGATTACATAGTTCCCCACTCATGGCGGATAACCTGGGGGGAATGTTGGCATCTAGTGCTAAGACCTGCTACCCTATATGCACACTTAGTCATTTTATCCACTCAATATGCATCAGCATGTTGCAATATACAAACCCACTAACCTATTAGCAATAAGCACAAAACAATATCCAACCTTATAACCCAGCACTAGTAGACATCAGCAAGCAGAAGCAGAAATCAGCATTATCAGCGGGAAGAATGACCGACTGACCGAATCAAGCAAAAACCAGCTAGCTAAGCCGAAATGCATGTACAAGCAGTACATGAACAAACAATCTGAGTCAGCAGACTCAGAGGTGGGTGACCCTGGCATTAACATTAGTTTTAGCACGTCCATAACATTGACCTTCCTTAGATTTAGTTATACCCTTGCAGAGGGTATTATAATTTTGGTCAAAAGTGTGCAACGCAGTGAGGGAGACATTTCCGACCCTATAAAGTATATATATTCTGTTTTAGTTTGGTCTACATTTTTATACCCTTGCAGAGGGTATTACAATTTTGGTCAAAAGTATGCAACGCAGTAAAGGAGACATCTCCGACCATATAAAGTATAAAGTAGTCGGTCCCCAATTATCCGAATTATAGGGGACCGGGACCCATTCGGATAATCAAATATTCGGATAATCGGATTTTCGTTTTCTTTTCGAAGCCATGGTATAAAAACAATACAGTATTGTACACGCACAAACAAACGTAAGCCATAGCGAAAGAGTAGCGTCCTCGAGCAAGGTCAATAGCACACTGGCTAATCAAAACAAACAATCGCGGGGGGAAGTCAGTGTAGGCACAACTGCAAGTTAAGACAAGTCAAGTCAAGACTTTTGATTCGGATAATCGGCGATTCGGATAGTCGGAGTTCGGATAATTGGAGTTCTACTGTAGATCTTTCTCATATAGTCAGTTAAGCCAAGCAGAAAAAAGCGAAGCTGGGTAAAATAAGTTGTATTCTAAATCTGAGGAGCAGCGGCGGGCTTATCAGCAGTTCGGTTTTTGTTTATTTATCCCCCGTTCGCATGCACTTTGCCGGTATTTGTAGCGCATGCGCTTTGGGGAGCTTTTTTGTATAGCTGCTGCACACTAGCAAATCTTGCATTTGTGTGCGTTCCCCCGCCTCGCCTCTTGCCAGCGAAATGATAAACAATTGCATTGTTCTGAGTTCATATTGCTAAGCTTAGATTTACTTGTATTTTTGTCACTGATCTGAGCGGCTGCAAGTTTGGTTAGAATTGAACCCTCAAATAAAAATATTGAAATTGGATTCAAATTGAATTGTGGAATCTTTACTCATTTAACCGCTATTCAAAAATATTAATTAACACTTTGGGATTTCGTCCCGTTTAATTATAGTGATCAGCATCAAAAGTGCCACTAAAACACCGTTGTTTTTTGTTGTCACAAAGTTGCATTTTAATTTAATTGCAGAATGGAATCGGGAGCTGAAGCTACTGCATCTACTGCGTCAACATGCAAGGAAATGGAGGTACTGCATCGGAAGGTCAAGGCTGCGATGCAGACCGACGATTCTACTATTCTGGCCTTCGAGTCTATGGAGAAGCGCCTGCGCGATCTCTTCACCACGCTGAAGGAGGAATAGGAGGAGCTAAACTACAGCATGATCGGGAGCGATTTATATTGGCGGTTCTCTCAGCTGGCTACGGACGTGCACGTTTACATCCAGGTGGAGATGGCCAAGCGTTCTATGAGAGTTGCTGCTCACTCTAGGCTTTTGGATGCTACCAGTGGTGCTGGGATTTCAACCGCTCCATACAGGCCTGCTCCCTCATTGACCCCGTTGCCAATGCCAACATTTAGCGGCGGCTATGCCAAGTGACCGGATTTCTGCACCCTATTTAGGACAACCATTTACAGTCACCCGCACTTGACCAAGATGGAGAAGCTCAGGTGGCTCATTTCCTGCCTGCGAGACTCAGCACTGGAGACTGTGAGGGCGCTTGAGTTTACCGACGCTAACTAAGATTTTGCCCTTGACCTTTTGCGCAACCGTTTCAGCAACCGTCGGTTAATCTTCCAGGCTCACATCAACGAGATCCTGCAGCTAAGGGTGGTTGAGCCGGGATCCGTTGCTACTCTTCGGGAGTTATCTGACTGATGCAATGGACATATGCGGGCCCTCATGATTTCCAGGACGTCGGCCGAAATTCAAGGGTGCCTCCTCATCCAGAACATCTTCCAAAAGCTGGACCCTGCCAAAGGCCAAATGGGAAGACTCTCTGGAAGGAAGCACAGATGACAGCCTGTCAACTTGGGAATCTATGGCTCGGTTCCTGGAACAAGTTCATCTTATTACATCACGGCTGGCCAACCAACTTCAGCTTTATCGGTCCAAATGTTCTGTAGCAGTGACTGGCCTTGGAGACGCTGCATTTACTACGGATGGAGAATCGGTTAACATTTGCCTGAAGTCACGCTTATCCACGTATTCTGTGTACATTGAGGCAGTTGTGCCGTCTCACATCATAGAGCGTCAACCTGGCCTGAACAAAGATGTGTCCAACTGGAAGGTTGCCGCCAATGTGGTTCTAGCTGATCCGAACTTTCACATAGCTCAGCGTGTGGATCTGCTGATTGAAGCAAGCCTGTTTTTTGATCTGCTCTCAGAATCCAGCTAGGAGACGGTCTGCCTCTGGTGCAGAAGACACGTTTTGAATGGGTAGTTTCTGGAGGAGGGGGCACCCCAGGAAAACCTCGTTTGGCCGCCGCGTGTAAGATGATTCCTGCTGATCGCCTCGATTATCTTCTCCGCCAATTCTGGGAATTGGGTACCTGCAATGTACCTATCGTTCAGGCTAATATGGAGGAGGTCGATTGCGAGGCCCACCTCGTCATGCACCACGTCCGAATCAGGTGCTTATTCAGTTCGCCTTCCAATCAAGCACAGTGTGGAGCTGTTAGAGGAATCCTACGCACAGGCTTTGCGGCGGTTCCATTCACTTGAGAGCAAGCTGGGTCGTCATCCGAATTTAAGGACCCAATATACGTCTTTCATCAAGGAATACTTGGATCTGGGTCACATGTCTCTGGTGCCGCTGGAATTGCGGGGTAAATGCCAGTATTTTCTTCCCCATCACTGCGTCCTGAAGGAAGAAAGTTCCACTACTAAGCTGAGAGTTGTGTTCGATGGTTCGGCTGCTACATCCTCTGGTTATTTCCTCAATGATGTCGTGATGTACGGCCCCGTGATTCAACCTAAGCTTTTTCACACATTGCTTCGGTTTCGGTCTCACCTTGTAGCTTTGACTGGAGACATTTGCACCGCTGTACCGCTGCGAAAGGGTGGATTTCCGGATGATAGTTTTGCAGTGCATCCTCTGGAGAGATTCTATCAATGATGACGTGAAAGTTTTTAAACTTGACACCGTAACGTATGGCACAAAGCCAGCGTCTTTTCTATCTGTTCGCTCAAAAGCACCATCTGGCTAAGGATGAAGGTGCCGGTTTTCCCGTTGGCTCTCGTGTTGTTTTTTGTATGGACGACCTCATATCTGGTGCCCCAACGAAGACTGAAGCGCTTGAGATAATAGCTCAGACATCGAGTCTGTTGAACAAGGGTCAGTTTCAATTAAGGAAATGGTGCTCCAATATCCCATAGGTTTTGGAAGGCGTACCCAAAGGTGATAGAGTACACAAAGACTCTTGGAAGCTCTTCAGCCCACCGCCAAACCAACCAGGAGATCTATACTATCTTCCGTCGCCCAGTTTTATTTTGTCATGGGATGAAAGCCTTCCTCAATCCCTTCTCTCCGAGTGGTTACAATTCTAGTTTTGACCAAACTCAGCGAATTAAGTTTCCTTATTAGGCATTCCCTGCCAAGAATGGCTTGAGGTCCACGGATTCTGCGACGCTAGCTTGGATGCGTATGGAGCTTGCGTGTATGTATTGTCAGGATCTGATTGTCGGCTGTTATGCTCAAAGAGTCGAGTGGCATCCGTTAAAACTCAGACAATACCGAAGCTAGAGCTATGTGGAGCTGAGTTACTAGCAAGACTGATGGATGAAATTGCTGATCTTGGAACATATAAAGGAGATTATTATTGTTGGTGTGACTCCTCGGTTTCCCTATCTTGGATTCAAGATGAACCTGCTCGATTTAACGGTTTTGTTTCTAATCGCGTCTATTCCATTCAGGAGCTCACCAAAGCAATGAAATGGCTTTATGTTCCTACTGCTTTTAACCCAGCCGATCTACTGTCAAGAGGTTCTCTTCCCACGGAGCTATTAAACTCCCAGCTTTGGTCCCAAGGCCCTCCATTTCTTGGTGGTTCCAAAGATGATTGTCCCATCGCTATTGTGGCCGAAATTGCAAGCATCGACTCGTTTCCCTCCCTAAACCGAATGTTCGCCTACATTTTCAAATTTTGCCGCCGCATCCGTCACGAAGGGATTTCTGTCCAGGTTCTTAAAAGAGGAAGCCATCTGGTGTTGCGCGTCGTCCAGCTTACCGAGTTTAAGGAAGAGACTACGCAGCTTGGTTCCGCCCACAAACCCGCTTGCCTCGCTTGGTCCCTTTGTGGATGATGCTGGTTTGCTTCGTGTTGACGGGCGATTACGGAACTCTGCGCTGGATTTTGATGGTCGTCATCATTCTTCCCAGAAGCCATCCCGTCACTTCGGCTATAGTGACTCACTTTCACGAGAAGAACCTGCACTCTGGCCCTCGAGCACTAATTGCGAAAATCCGTTCTCAATACTGGCCCATTGGAGGGAGGAAGACCGTTTCAAGGGTTTTGAACAAATGCATAAGCTGTTTTCGCGAAAAGCCTCGTCTACTCGTCTACTGTCATAGGTTGATCTTCCGACCGTGAAAGTTGAAGGATTCCAATATTTTGATGTCACAGGATTTTTGTGGACCGTTTTTCTACAAGGCAGAGACTCGTAAAAAGGACCCTATGAAATGTTATGTGAGTATTCATCTGCTTCAGTATGAAGGCAATCCATTTGGAGTTAGTCCACCGCTTCGTTTCTGAGCGCCCTCCAACGGTTTATTTGTACGCGACATAAACCCAGACAGATATGGATAATGCCACCAATTTTGTTGGTGCCAAGAATGAGCTTATGGAGTTGAAGCGAAGATTCCTCAGCCAGGATCACCAGGCTTCTCTGCACGATTTTTGTCTGTCGGAGTCTATCGAGTGGCGGTTTATTCCTCCACGCTCTCCCCATTTTGGCGGTCTGTAGGAAACGGCAGTAAAGACGGCGAAACACCACCTTTATTGGACAGTTGGTCCCGCCGTTCTTGGCCTCGAGGAATTGAGGACTTTGTTGTGCCGCATAGCCTCAATCATTAATTCTAGACCCCTTGTGTCGGTTTCAGAAAATCCTGTGAACCTAGATGTGCTAACTCCGGATCATTTTCTAAATGGCGGGCCGCCTTCAACGTTTATCGAACCGGACCTTACTGCCCTTAACTTCAATCGTCTGGATGGGTGGCGGAGAGTCTCCTTCTTGTAGGAAGATTTCTGGGCCCTTTGGAAGAAGGAGTATCTCACGCTGTTACAGCAGCGTTCCAAATGGCGCACCCCTGGCCCTGTAATTTCTGTTGGGTACATAGTCCTGGTGAAAGAAGAGAATCTACCCTCAATGAGGTGGCCTCCGGCCACTCAAGATTTGTAGCGCAAGATTTGTAACTGGCTCAAGATTTGTAGCGCATGCGCTTTGGGGAGCTTTTTTTTAGAGCTGCTGCACACTAGCAATTCTTGCATTTGTGTGCGTTCTCCCGCCTCGCGTCTTGCCAGCGAAATGATAAAAAATTACATTGTTCTGAGTTCATATTGCTAAGCTTTGATTTACTTGTATGTTTGTCACTGATTTGAGCGGCTACGAGTTTGGTTAGAATTGAACCCTCGAATGAAAATATTGAAATTGGATTGAATTTGAATTGTAAAATCTTTATTCATTTGTTCACTATTAAAAAATATTAATATCTCAACAGAAACCTTGTAAAGGAAAACTTGTTGCTGTTGTTTCCATTACATTGCACCTTGCACGAAAACTTACATAATGAAGTCTGGAGACGTAGTTAGTGCCTCGGTTCCTGCAAGCAGGGAAAGGCTTTTGCGGCAAAGAGCAGAGGTGACCTACCAGGAGATGGAAGCCCTGCCTAATAAGGTCAAGGCTACAGTGCAGAAGGAAGATTTCACCATCATGGTACTGGAGCCGTTGGAAATTTTTCTTGCGCAAGAAATTTACCACACTCCAGGATGAGTTAGAGCGATTGAGCCTTGTTGAAGTTGGGAGTGAAATATTCTGGAAGTTCTCCCAGGGAAAGGCAAAATACTCCATGAGGGTACCTGCACACTTCACTCGTCTCGACGGCACCAATGATTCCACTGCTCCGTCAATGGCAGAACCAACCATAGCGGTTGTGAAGGTGTAAGATGGTCTGTTGGAAAATCGTCGCTCATGCAGTCAGGATTACCCGCTGAACCGCGACATCCAATCGGGTTCTCAGGATTTGAAGTTGGAACGAACCTTGAACAACGAGCATGATAGCCAGGACGTGGGCAATTGCGTCTCATCAGTGCCCCTGCTATCCACCGCTCCCCCGTGGTCGCTATTACCACATCGCATTTGGCAGTTATCTGCGATGGATTTTCTAAAGCTGCTGCTCTTAATCCCTCATCTGGCCCGGGTTATTGTCACCGGTTTATTTCCACCGCTGCCGATTAAGTCAGCGCCCAGGTCTAACTCCATTCTGAAAAACCAGTGTTTTTGATGTTAAACAAGAAAAGAAAGGGTTGGGACTTGCCACACATATGGTGTGGCCAATAGTAGCCAAGATATCTTATCTTCAATATTTCATAAGGATTGGCCAACTACATCCTATAGCTGTCATATTGATTGATTGGAACTGATTGATCGGAAATGCCATAACGTTGGTATTTTTAAAATGATAATTATTAAAATTTTACTTTTCACGGATTCCATTTTTGGCAACCTATTCAGATCTGCAAAATTTCATAAGGATCGGCCAAATATATCGAAGCAAAGATAAAATTTTAAAATATTGCATTTTAAGCCCAAATGTATATAGAAACAAAAAATTTTTTTTTTTACAAACCTCGTTCTTGGGCAAATCGATTTCACTTTTGACATCAATTTTTAGATTTTCGGAAAACAATTTCGCTTCAGCCTTCGATTTTTCAATAGGATCCTAAATAAAAGAATTAAAAAAAAAATGTTTAATACTTTTAGATTTTATTTCGGAAATTAATTTACAATCTAATACAACCGTTTTAAGAATTCTTTTCACGATTGCTTCAACGGAATCTGAACAGCACAGAACGCAAAGAATTAAATCCAAGATATTGATGAGTCCAGTTTCCCGACTATATGATACCTGGTACTCATCTTTTTCCACCGAACTTTAAACACCCTATTACAGTATACATTTACCAAAAAAAAAATTTATGTTGAATACTTTTGTATGTGTTGGAAGGATTGGCCAACTATACGATTCAATATATATCTAATGATATAAGGTGATACTTAAATGCAAGGGTACATCAAATTCGGCTCCGCCCGAAGTTAGCATTGCTTTCTGTTATCACAGAGCACGGTAGTCCGCTAAGTGGCGACACGCATACCCTGCTTGTAGCAGGCGCATGTAGACACTATATATAGCTGAAGAATTAAAAATTTTTTGTGTGCGTTCAATCTGAATGAGTGATATACCATTGTTTTCATTAGAGGTATTGTTTTCATTACAGGGATTTTATCGAAACATCAGCCAAAAGTAGTTTGGTTCGGGAGAAACTTGCGGAAATGTAAAACCCTTTTGATTCACAAAATTGGAGATAGTGGGTTCATTGGTGCTACCATACAAAATATTTTTATATACACAGATGATGCTCCATATACAAATACGCGTCGATTGGTACCTTAACTATCCCGATCCATCACATTTCTTTCAAAAGTTATTCAGGAAAAACAATTTTTAAAGAATTTCCCAATCCGATAAAATGTAACGCAAACTTTACAACAAATGAAGCTAACGTCATGATATATTTCGTTAGAAAGGTTTTTAAATATGTTTTTCACTTTATTTAAGATCAAATTTCTAAATCGTAAGAAAAAAAAGTACACTGAAAAGAAATTTTTCCAAAATTTTAAGTCCCTTGCAGATGGTATTATATTTTTGGTCAAAAGTGTGCAACGCAGTGAAGGAGACATCTCCGAACCCTATAAAGTATATATATTCTTGATCAGGATCACCTCCTGAGTCGATATAAGCATGTCCGTCTGTCTGTTTATACGCAAACTAGTGTCTCAGTTTTAAAGCTATCAAGTTGAAACTTTGCACACACCCTTCTTTCCTTTGCAGGCAGTATATAAGTCGGAACGGCCGGGATCGGTCGACTATATCCTATAGCTGCCATATAACTGATTGATCGGAAATGCAATAACTTCGTTGCTTTTCAAGTTAGAAGGATGAGAGTTTCGTATATATTGCTAAGCTTTGATTTACTTGTATGTTTGTCACTGATTTGAGCGGCTACGAGTTTGGTTAGAATTGAACCCTCGAATGAAAATATTGAAATTGGATTGAATTTGAATTGTAAAATCTTTATTCATTTGTCCACTATTAAAAAATATTAATATCTCAACAGAAACCTTGTAAAGGAAAACTTGTTGCTGTTGTTTCCATTACATTGCACCTTGCACGAAAACTTACATAATGAAGTCTGGAGACGTAGTTAGTGCCTCGGTTCCTGCAAGCAGGGAAAGGCTTTTGCGGCAAAGAGCAGAGGTGACCTACCAGGAGATGAAAGCCCTGCCTAATAAGGTCAAGGCTACAGTGCAGAAGGAAGATTTCACCATCATGGTACTGGAGCCGTTGGAAATTTTTCTTGCGCAAGAAATTTACCACACTCCAGGATGAGTTAGAGCGATTGAGCCTTGTTGAAGTTGGGAGTGAAATATTCTGGAAGTTCTCCCAGGGAAAGGCAAAATACTCCATGAGGGTACCTGCACACTTCACTCGTCTCGACGGCACCAATGATTCCACTGCTCCGTCAATGGCAGAACCAACCATAGCGGTTGTGAAGGTGCAAGATGGTCTGTTGGAAAATCGTCGCTCATGCAGTCAGGATTACCCGCTGAACCGCGACATCCAATCGGGTTCTCAGGATTTGAAGTTGGAACGAACCTTGAACAACGAGCATGATAGCCAGGACGTGGGCAATTGCGTCTCATCAGTGCCCCTGCTATCCACCGCTCCCCCGTGGTCGCTATTACCACATCGCATTTGGCAGTTATCTGCGATGGATTTTCTAAAGCTGCTGCTCTTAATCCCTCATCTGGCCCGGGTTATTGTCACCGGTTTATTTCCACCGCTGCCGATTAAGTCAGCGCCCAGGTCTAACTCCATTCTGAAAAACCAGTGTTTTTGATGTTAAACAAGAAAAGAAAGGGTTGGGACTTGCCACACATATGGTGTGGCCAATAGTAGCCAAGATATCTTATCTTCAATATTTCATAAGGATTGGCCAACTACATCCTATAGCTGTCATATTGATTGATTGGAACTGATTGATCGGAAATGCCATAACGTTGGTATTTTTAAAATGATAATTATTAAAATTTTACTTTTCACGGATTCCATTTTTGGCAACCTATTCAGATCTGCAAAATTTCATAAGGATCGGCCAAATATATCGAAGCAAAGATAAAATTTTAAGCCCAAATGTATATAGAAACAAAAAATTTTTTTTTTTACAAACCTCGTTCTTGGGCAAATCGATTTCACTTTTGACATCAATTTTTAGATTTTCGGAAAACAATTTCGCTTCAGCCTTCGATTTTTCAATAGGATCCTAAATAAAAGAATTTAAAAAAAAATGTTTAATACTTTTAGATTTTATTTCGGAAATTAATTTACAATCTAATACAACCGTTTTAAGAATTCTTTTCACGATTGCTTCAACGGAATCTGAACAGCACAGAACGCAAAGAATTAAATCCAAGATATTGATGAGTCCAGTTTCCCGACTATATGATACCTGGTACTCATCTTTTTCCACCGAACTTTAAACACCCTATTACAGTATATATTTACCAAAAAAAAAATGTATGTTGAATACTTTTGTATGTGTTGGAAGGATTGGCCAACTATACGATTCAATATATATCTAATGATATAAGGTGATACTTAAATGCAAGGGCACATCAAATTCGGCTCCGCCCGAAGTTAGCATTGCTTTCTGTTATCACAGAGCACGGTAGTCCGCTAAGTGGCGACACGCATACCCTGCTTGTAGCAGGCGCATGTAGACACTATATATAGCTGAAGAATTAAAAATTTTTTGTGTGCGTTCAATCTGAATGAGTGATATACCATTGTTTTCATTAGAGGTATTGTTTTCATTACAGGGATTTTATCGAAACATCAGCCAAAAGTAGTTTGGTTCGGGAGAAACTTGCGGAAATGTAAAACCCTTTTGATTCACTAAATTGGAGATAGTGGGTTCATTGGTGCTACCATACAAAATATTTTTATATACACAGATGATGCTTTATATACAAATACGCGTCGATTGGTACCTTAACTATCCCGATCCATCACATTTCTTTCAAAAGTTATTCAGGAAAAACAATTTTTAAAGAATTTCCCAATCCGATAAAATGTAACGCAAACTTTACAACAAATGAAGCTAACGTCATGATATATTTCGTTAGAAAGGTTTTTAAATATGTTTTTCACTTTATTTAAGATCAAATTTCTAAATCGTAAGAAAAAAAAGTACACTGAAAAGAAATTTTTCCAAAATTTTAAGTCCCTTGCAGATGGTATTATATTTTTGGTCAAAAGTGTGCAACGCAGTGAAGGAGACATCTCCGAACCCTATAAAGTATATATATTCTTGATCAGGATCACCTCCTGAGTCGATATAAGCATGTCCGTCTGTCTGTTTATACGCAAACTAGTGTCTCAGTTTTAAAGCTATCAAGTTGAAACTTTGCACACACCCTTCTTTCCTTTGCAGGCAGTATATAAGTCGGAACGGCCGGGATCGGTCGACTATATCCTATAGCTGCCATATAACTGATTGATCGGAAATGCAATAACTTCTTTGCTTTTCAAGTTAGAAGGATGAGAGTTTCAATGGATTCCTCTTTGGGAAAAATAATTCGATATTCCAAATTTCATTTATAATATAATATATATAAATATAGTATATTTGCAGGTAGTACATAAGTTGGAACGGACGGGATCGGTCGACTATATCCTATAGCTGCCAAACTGATTGATCGAAAGTGCCATAACTTTGGTGTTTTTCAAGTTAGAATGATGGGACTTTCTACGGATTCCATTTTGCGCAATTCTTTAAAAGCATCTTCGAATTTAGTCTTCGATTCTGTAAAAGGATTCTAAACAACAGAATTAAAAAACATTTTTTTAAATACTTTTAGATTTTATTTTGGAAATTGATTTACGATCTAATACAACCGTTCTAAGAATTCTTTTCACGATTGCTTCAACGGAATCTGAACAGCACAGAACGCGCAGAATTTAATCCAAGATATTGGTATCCCCAGTTTCCCGACTATATGATACCTGGTACTCATCTTGTCCTCTCGAACTTTAATTACCCTATTATAGTATATATTTTCTACAAAAAATGGCAGCTATAGGATATAGTCGGCCGATTCTTATGAAATTTGGTAGACTGAATTAAGATAGGTTTAGGAAAATGGAACCCGTAGAAAATCCCATGTATCTAGCATCTATCTAAAAAACACCAAAGTTCCATTCCGATCTATCAGTTATATGGCCGCTTAGGATATAGTCGGTCGCTTCCGGTCGTTCCGACTGCCTGCAAATAAAAGAATGACGTGTGAAAAGTATCAAGTCGATAGCTTCACAACTGAGAGATTTGCTTGCGTACAAACACAAATAGACAGACGGACCGACGGACATGTTTATATTGACTCAGGTGGTGATCCTCATCAAGAATATACCATACTGGTATATACTGCAATGCACACTTTTGCCAAAAATTATAATACCCTCTGCAAGGGTATTAAAATTAAATTGTTACAAACCTCTTCCTTTGGAGAATTAATTTGAACATGTTCACTTTTGTAACTTTCAGGAATACATTTTTCATCGTCAGTAGTATTCTAAAACAAGTAAAAAAAAATATTTATAAATTTATTTTTTTTATATTTGAATTGAGTAAATAAAAGCGTTTCCATTAACATAACCTATATTCGGTTCGAAGAGCTTGTGAGATGACTCCTAAGATGCCTAGCTTAGGGCTAGCGATCGGGTCGCAGGTTGCGGATAGCGAATGGCCTTCCAACTTAAGGTAAGCTGTGAATAAAGCGAAGGATCCCATAGAAAAAACCCTCCTCGGAGTTCCTCCTTGCAAATAAACAGCCCCGGACAGCTAACAGTGCCGTAACCGGTGCCGACGATTTTCCTTTCTCCTACACAACAATTCCTACCAAACTCCCATCCCAAAACACCATCTCACTCCTGCTTAAGACGCTAAAAAGAGTCATAGGCCTATACCTAAGATTAACTCTTAACCTCACCAAAATCTCTCATACACAGCAAGCTTCCGCACATTTCCGAAGGAGATTTCAACAACGTTCTCCCGAACACCATAACCAGCACCCTGAGGACTCTTGGGGTAGATCCCCTGGTGGGACTCATTGACCAGCTGCTAACCTGCAGAACAGTGATGTCCTCACTAGGTACATCTTCCTTAAGAAGGACCGTCAGTAGAGGCACACCGCAAGCTGTCAAGCCGATTCTATGCAAGATGAAAGAGGATGGCTGCAGAATAGTGGCATACGCGGACGCGATCCTCTTCACAAGAAAATACCTTCAGACGCTTTGTGGTCTTATGAACACAAAATTGCGAACCCTAGCCCAATTGGAAAAACAGTAACAAGCAAAAGTAGCGGCTATCAGGCTAAGGGAAACCCACACAACCCAGAAACAGACGGACATACTTACATCGACTCAGGAGGTGATTAAAAATAAATATTGCAAGTACAAAAATATATGAATGGATATGAATATACAAAATATTAACATGATAATATTATTATTTCTGCTCTGTGAGAAAATAAATATGACATTAAAATATCATATATGTATATAAAATGAAAAAAAACTTTTTTCATCAAAGTATAAGTTTTTAATATACGGACGACGGAAGCTTTAATAAGCTATCGGGAGCTATCGGGAACATTGAAGGTATTATTTTTCGTCTGATTAATTTTACTAAACACTAATACTAATTCTCTTGAATACGAGTCGATTGGTGACTGAACTATCCCAATCAAACATTCTGGTCAAAACTAAAAAAAAAATGCCCTATTTTTATATCATTGCAGACTATTACGATTCTAGTCAGAAGTGTTCAACTTTGAAAAGGACCCTATACACTAATACAAACCTGTCCGTCTATCGCTCTGTCTGCCTATTTGTTTCTGCTCGAACTAGTCTCTTAGTTTTAAAGCTATCTATTTTAAACTTTTCACACATCCTTCTTTATTTTGCACGCAGTATATAAGTCGACCGAGCCAAGATAAGTTGACTATATTCTATACCAGCTATATAAGTGAAAGTTAAAAAATGCGACAACTTTGATATTATTGAAGATAGAAGTTTGAGACTTTACCAACATTTTTAGAATATAAAAACAAATAGAAGAATATAAAAAATATTCTTATTCGGCACGTGCCAAAGAAAAAACACAAGAAAAACACAAAATGATGTCAGATACGAGCCGAATGGGAATATTTTTTATGTGCAATTTTGTACACCTATATAGTATTTTCGTCACCAAAATTGATATTTTGGGCTTGGCATTCAGGTTCGTCACCGATATTTTACCGCGTTAAGAGGTATATGATATTAGTGGATTTATTGTATAAAAAGATTTCAAGTACTTAAAAAAGCACAAATCTATATATATAAAAGAAAGTCGTGTTAGTTACACCACTTATAACTCAAGAACGGCAGAACAGATTTGGCTGAAAATTGGTAGGGAGGTAGCTTAGAGCCAGGAGACGGACATAGGATACTTTTTATCCCGTTCGACAGCGTTCCCGTGTGACTTGACATAAAACGTCAGTCAATATAAAACGTGGTATAACAAAAAAGAATCAGAGTTGGAATAACAAAACGCAAATGACAGCTATGTAATTGACGTTATTATGGAAGCAGCAGAAAGGCGTGGAGTCCGGCTTGAAGATCAACAGTAATAGATTCAATTCGCTCGCAAAGACATGAACACGATAGGGCAAGGTCTGTTGAATTTCGTGCACAGATAAAAGTAGATCGAAATCAGCAATTTCTTGCATTTCGATATGATCCAGCTGTTGATTATAGCTCCAGTCGCCATGTCGTCATTGGCTCAATAGGTTCAATAATGAAACGAAAGAAATGTGTTGTTTTGGCTGAAAAATCAAATTATGTCAACTTGAAGCACCACCAGAGCCACTGCGAACTCTGCTTGCTGGATCCACTGCTGAATCGAAGCATTTCCTATTAAATATTAGGAAATATAATTCTTGCTTCCAAATGACGTCATTTGGTTCGTAACTTGTAACTGACGAATTCATGCCAACTTTCAAAATCAAAGGGCAAATATATCACAAAGCTGGCGCCATGCTCCCGTTCCCAGACAGTGAACATAAATTTCTTCAAATGTATTTCAACATCAGGTATGGGAAAAGAACTGCGAGCATGTAAACTCATTGTTTGGGATGAATGTACCAAGGCACACAAAAAAGCGTGTCTGCCATGTTCTTCATTTCATGATCGTTCAACCACAATACGCCACAAAGAAGCGTGGCAGGGTACAGCTAGTAATATACAGAATATTGAAGTAACCCTCCTCTGGACAGGCGATTCCCACGGTTTAATGTTAAATGTAAGATAAAATCTGTAAAGTTTACACTAAATTTAAGATGCTAAACGATTGAGTCAACAATCAACTTTTTGTTAAGAGCTTTACCGACCAAAGCATGCATGGTCGAGTTAGCTAGGTAGTCGAGCATGCTTTCTACAACACGTCGTACTAGAACTCTCGAGTCCACCAAGGATCAAATGAAAAATTATGCTTTTGTTTTTCGTTCTTTTTTGCGCTATTTTTAAATATGAAATCACAAGTCAATATCTTTAACAATAAGCAGCTAAACTTAATCTGCCTGCTAGCTCTATGCAAAATCGTTACTGTAACTTTTATAATCTCCTAGTAAAATGCATAGAAAGAGGCAGATCAAACAGACGGACAAATGGTCAGACGGTCATGCTTTGTTTTAATCAACTCATCGTTCTGATCAATACATACAGTACATAAAATGATACATAAACTTTATAGAGTGGGATAGGTTAATATATACATATATACCCTAAAAGGGTTTTACATATGCAAAAAAAGAGATTTATGCAAAAAAAATGGCACCCCAAAACAAAAAAAAGGAAGTATCTTTTAGGCAAAAAATATACTATTAAAAAAATTTTACAGAACTATATGAATAAATAGTTAACCACAAATCGATTCGCGTTAAAATTCTCATTTAATGGCACGTGGAAATTTTACTAATACCACAGGCCAACAGCAAAAAATCTCCACGCATAATTTCACCTGCTTCATAACCTTTATGCCTTTATGCGAACCAAAGTCCAGAACGACCATAGGTTCCATCACCCACAGTTTCCGCGGTACATATAAGAGAAGAAATTTATTAAATTTTACCATATATTGAATTATGTAGACCAAGTAATTGCGTTGACCATCATTGTTGATATTGTATAACAATATCAAGTTATGCATATATACATACATACTGCCTGCAATACGTTTTTGCTTAAGCAACCCTAAACTTACGGTACGTTTGCATAGGACCGAGATTGGGAAATGATTCTGATTTAGATATTTCACTTAACCTCATTTTTATGGGGTAAATATAACATAAATTAGTATTTATAAATTAGTATAACGAAGAGCGCTTTCATTAACTTTGCCAGCTGATAAGTTTAAAAGCAGTAAATAAATTTGTATGTACATATATTACTTCTTTCAAACACTCTGTTCCATCTTCATCTGACTCCGTTTCAGTAGGCATTTCATGTTCATCTACTTTAGTAACCTCAACTAATTTTTTTTCTTCATCAGAAGCCTTTCCAAGTAGAGATGTTGTATTACCAGAGGATGAATTATTTTCATTATCCGATCCCAACGATGAATCGATTTTTGAATTATTGTTTTCAATGCGTGTTGAAGAGGTTTCTTTGATATTATTGATTTGGGGCTCTTCTGATAATTGAATGGTATCAGTATCAACCGTCAAAATATTTTCGAGTGGTTTTATAATTAGTTCATCTGTGGTTTTGAGTTCAGTGTCATTTTTTAATGTGTTATATTCATCACTAGTAATGTCTTTTGTAATATTGGCGTCATTGTCCAGGGTTGAATTTGGCGAGTGAATGCAAGCTTCCTTTAGGTGGTGGAAGGAGTCAACAAATATATATTTATTATCTATTATGAATACTTTTATCTGATTTTAATCTTAATATCATAAAAGTATACAAAAATTGTTGGTTACATATACATATACATACAATATATGTATTCATATATACATAAATAAAATAATATGGATTGGTTTCTTTTTCTTGAAAATAAAAATTCTTACCAGAACTTCAGAGGTGGAATCCATTTCAATAACCAATAAGAACTGTTGATGTATCTAATGGAATAAGTTGAATATATAAATTCACATAAGTATATATGAATGTTTTGTACAATAAGTATCTGCAAGTTGATATTGAAAATATATTCATATTAGAGTAAATAAAAAAAGAAACGCAACTTAAAATTGCACACACTTATTGATCAGCTATTATTGATTTATTATGTAATAAGGAATATACTTTCTTGTGGTTTAAATTATTTTTTATTTATTTTATTTTTTATCATTGGCATTGGGTTTTTTACATACGTATGAGGAAATACCGTTTGATTTATAAGAAGTCTAAATTCGCCGGAGACTAAAAATTTTAGCGTCAAACAATGATGAACAATCAGAAAATTGTACGATAATAAAGTCAAATTCTGTCCTGACCAAAATAATGACCTCGCATGAACAAGAGTATATTCAATACATATATGCTGTATTTTTCAATATTATGACATCAAGATAGCTTCCACAATCTCCACACATTGTCTATTTTTATAAAATTAAAATGAGAAACACATATGTTTATATATACTCAAAATCCACAAATAAATACTTAAATGTATATACATATGTACACACATATCTACTATATATGGTGTCACCAGTAAAATTTTCTTTCAATAGTAAGATGTGTCTTATTATTATAAAATATATACATTAAGTAAAGCTTTTTCTTAAAAACATTGAAGAATTTAATGTTTCTTTTTTGGTGTCGCTGACGTGGAGTATTTACAATGGGAATATTTACAATGAATTTTATCGAAACTAATGCAATTTGTATTTAAGGGTTTTAAACAATTCAAGACTTCAAGATTGTAAATTTTAGAGTTTGAATCCTAAAACTGTCTAATCAAAATTAAGTTGTCAAAGATATTGTCGGTTTTTAAGTAATTACCTATATTTGTAATATTTAAGGGGCGGGATGGTTTGAGACTTAAAAAAAAAATTTTTTTTCAAAAATTTTTTATATATAATAGAACATTATCTCTGGAATATCCTGTGAAAGTTTCATGTCGATCGGACTAAAGCTCGCTGAGATACCGATTTTCTATCTACTTTATATCCATATACTTTGAGAAAAACGCGTCCAAAGTTTTAAAAGCAATTTAAAACTTTGGACGCGTTTTTCTCAAAACAACTTATTCAAATCGGTGCGTAACATAGCTCAAAAAGTAATGCTCGGATCTAAATAAAATATTTCACACATCTTTTACATAATAAATACATGCGGATGAACGAACGCATTTATTAAAAAAAATTTTTTTATCATTTTTACGGGCAAAAATGGGCTGATTTTTATATAAAAATGTTACCTTCGACTTTACAAAATTTTAAATGTATCAATTCAATTTTTTTATTTAAGATAACAAAAATCTGGGAGGCCAGATTTTACGCACCGCAAGATAATAATTTTTTGAAGCGACTCCGGCCGACTACCCGTCACGAGATAAATAATAAATATTTCTTAAAAATAAAAATTCCTAGATACTCTCCAAATATATCGTGTAAAAAAATTGAATAATTATATTCACTCAGAAATGAAAAAAATTCGCAAAAATCTGCTTTTTTGAGCCTCTGAAACCATCCTGCCCCCTTAAAAAAAACTTCTTGACGAGGTAAAATACCGGCGACGAAACCGTATGCCACGGCCAAAATATCTGATATAATTTTTGGGGCCGAAAAAAATGGAGGTGTACAAAATTACAAATAAAACAAGAAAGAAAAGTTTATTTCGGGCGGAGCCAAAGTTTATATACCCTTGCAGTTGTTCGTATATGGTTGGACAATGCTTATGAAAATTTCACTATCAAATAAAGAAAATTTATTGATTAGATCGGATAAGATTGCCCAAAATGAAATCCTTAGAAAGTTCCATCCATTAGCTTAAAAAACACCAAAATTAAGGGATTTCCGATCAATCAGTTACCGTACCGGCCGTTCCGACTTATATACTGCCTACAATCAAAAAAAAGGATGTGTGCGAAGTTTGAAGTCGATATCTTTTAAACTGAATGACTAGTTCACGTAGAAACAGACAGAAAAACGGACCGACGAACAGACGTAAGTGCTTATATTGACTCTGGAGTTGATTCTGATCAAGAATATAGGATACTTTTTTTGGTCGGAGAAGTCTCCTTCACTGCATTGCACACTTTTGACCAAAATTATAATAACCTCTGCAAGGGTATAAATCAGGGGTGCCCAAGAACTGGATAGACAGAACAAAATTTTATACCGATGCATAAAATCACAAATACATATGTGCGATAGTTTTTTTTTAATTTCCAATCCAACAACAAAATGCCTTCGCACTAGGCCGAAAAGTTTTGGAACTAATTTTAGTGTTCTTAGGCTATGCAAAATTGTTTTTGTAATTTTCCTTGCCAATGCTGGGAGCAGCACACGTATAGGACTTTGCTCTACCCATATGACACAGCAATCCAACAACAAATGAGGAACGAGAGCAATGGGACTGGGTATCCCTGGTATAAATATCAGAGAGAACTTCCCTATTAAATCTAACAAGATAGGAAAGCTAACTTCGAGCGAAGCCGAAGTTGATATACCTTGCAGTTAAGCAGCAGCTTTTATTATTATTATATAAGTTAACACCCAAAATGTCAAACACTGGATAATATTAATAAAACGCTAAGTCTCAATAACAACTGCAAAAGAGCTTACATAAACGCATTGAGTGCACCGTGCACCGGATGCAATATGATGCCGTGCCACCAATAAGGGTCACACGGATCGAAAGACACGTGCGCTGAGTAAGCATTGATTATGCTTGCGATCGTGGGAAAGCCAAAAGAAAGAAAACACCCAAATATTTGGCAAAGCTCACTGAACTTAATGGCAAGTGCATCCACCAACAACACAATGCACTTGCATTGACCAATCAGCAATGAAGATATGGACTTAAGCTACAGCAACAACATCAGCTACCAATGACATCGAGGGACGCCAGCAGCAGCAGCAACCGCGACCGAGATCGCGGCAGCGATGGAGCAACGCATAGGTGTAATTATTAATTATAAGAATCACAATTGTCAGTTCTAATCATATACTCAAATAAACAAAACGTGAAAAAGATTAATTTCTTTTTTTTTTTAAAGAATATTAATTAAATCTTTTTAACTGGCGCCCGAGCAGGGACCTGGTGAAAAACCACGAAAGGATACAAGTTCCGAATCTCGTTTAGATCGGTAAAAAAATCCCGACGTTCGGCTATATCTTCAACTAATTAAGAAAACGCCAAACACCGCGATTCGGAAGTGCAAAAGTGCCGTTAGAAAAGAAACGCTACAACGCACTCCTAAAGGAATTGTACCTAGCGGAAAAACCAGGCTCCAACTTTTATCGCCGTGATCCCTTCAGTACCCGTTCAGAGGGAACGTGATCCAGGTATAGAGAAGGCACCGTAGTAAGCCCACACACAGGAGGAATCGTTGCTGCGTGGGACAAAAAGGAATCAGCCGAACCTATCGTCACGTTAGCACGCCGAAATGATTTTAATGTAAGCTAGTTAAGAAATATTTGAAAACATAAAAAACCCTAAGAAACCTTGAGTAAAACACGAACAAAAAATTAATAGTTCAAATCAAAAATAAGAGGAGAACCTCATTAAGAAATTAAACAAAAAAATTTTTTTAAGAATAATATTAAAAAGGATATAAAAATTAAGTTTAAGGAAATCCCAATCAAATCATACAAATTAATAACATATGCTCCAATTGAAACCTTACGAAGATCTAAACTAGAATTTTTAGAAAAAATTAAATATAATTCGTCTGACATCCAAACAACTAACCCTCATAAGACCACTAACGATCATCCATCAAAAACCTCATTAAAATGACTGAACAGGACTTAGTAGATAGGATGGGAAATCTTGCAGGACCTTCGTCCTCTGTAAGGACGAGTTCGAAACTACTGACGGAAAAAGACATTGAAGAGAAAATTAGGGACATACTTCAAGAGAACCTAGCTGGGTTAGTAAAGGAAATCATTAACCCAAACAAGGACTTTTCAAACTTTTCAGACCAAATAATTAAAAGGGAACTAGCCCACAATATTGGCGAGTTAGATAAACTACCGGACATAGTGCGGACATTTAGAGACTTTTCCGGAAACAAGACCGAATATTCGTCTTGGAAGAAAAGTGTAGAAAGGTTTAAAAATTTATGACAGTAAAAAGGGGTCCCCAAAATATTATGGCATAATATTAGCGATTAGGAACAAAATCGTCGGTCAAGCAGATGCTGTCCTCGAGTCCTATAACACACCCTTAGACTGGGAGGCAATATCAAAGTGTCTGACTGCACACTTGGCTGATAGGAGAGACTTAAAGACACTAGAATATCAGTTGTATGCACTTAACCAAGGCAGCAACTCGATAGTCGAATTCTATCAAGCCGTATACCAACAACTTTCTTTGATTTTGAACCAAATTGGGAATCTTGAAGCATCTCAGGAAACTATACAAGCACTAACAGCACTGTATAGAGAGAAAGCACTGGATACATTTGTAAGAGGCCTGAACGGCAATCTTTCTGGCTATTAAAGAACCCCACGACTTAGGACATGCATTACATCTTTGCAATCTAATAGAGAATCAGAACACTAGGAATGGCCAAACACCAAAAAACATTTACCCCAGAAGAGATAACTTAGTACCCACTAGAGGGTATCCGCCACAAGCCCTACCCCGAATGACCAAACCAAATTTTCAACCAAATCTGTACTATTACCCAAGCCAAGTAAAAAAACCCGCAATCCCACCAG
This sequence comes from Drosophila ananassae, assembly GCF_017639315.1. Lineage (NCBI taxonomy): Eukaryota > Metazoa > Arthropoda > Insecta > Diptera > Drosophilidae > Drosophila > Drosophila ananassae. Next base: position 1,517,395 of record NW_025319038.1, read on the forward strand.
GGATATTTGAAACAACACCAAACCGACCTAACCCACTCAACCAAACTCAGACAAATCAACCAGGAGCGCAAGCTTTCTTTAACCCCAACCCACCTCCCAGACCCCAACCAAAGCCAACACCCATGGACGTAGACCAGTCTATTCGATCACGCCACGTTAACTATATGAATAGACCTCAGGACAACAATTTTGTAGGGAAACGACCCCTGAGCAGCACAAATGTTCAAAATACTAATAAAATGCAACGCCAGTTCAATATACAACCAGAAGTAGATGAGGAACAAGAATATTTTCAGTCATCGGAAGAGAATGGAATAAACGAGCTGGATGAAGAAGCTTCATGGCAAGCGGAATCCGAACAACAGGAATCCATTGATATGTCAGAATTATATTTTTTAGAATAAACCGTTCCTCCTTACCCTATTTTAAGGTAACTATCGGGAACGGCAAAACTCTGAAATTCTTAATTGACACCGGCTCAAATCAAAATTACATTCAAGCGAAACTAGTACCAAGCCCTAAAGCCAATAGTAACAACTTTACAGTAAATTCAGTAGGAGGGAATAACGAAATAAAACAACATAAAATAGTTAAACTTCCCAACATATCAGATACCCCACTAAAATTCTTTCTATTAGATACACTGAAAACCTTCCATGGAATTCTAGGTAACGACACTATGAAAAAACTAGGGGCAATAATAGATGTTAAAAATGATATTCTGCTGTTAGAAAATAATAGGAAAATTAAAATCCACCAATTAGAGGCACAAGCCGTAAACAAGATCGGACCAACAGACGAACATATGACAGAAACTCAAAGAGAAATAATCAAAAAATTTATCGAAACCCATAAAAACCTTTTCGCCGATCCTGAAACGAAACTAACTTACACTACCAGAGTTGTAGGAGAAATTAGGACTTCCTCCGATACCCCTGTCTACGGAAAGCACTACCCATATCCGGCATCGCTTAGGCAAGAAGATGCGTATAACTTCGAAATTCCATTTCCAACTTTTCATCGCCATATAATAAAAAAGATTTCTTACACAGAAACGGAAATCATTAATATACTCCGAGCCCGATTAGATCCCAGAATTAGAAGAAATAATGGGAAAAATTCAAACTATTTATCCTACGCACTTTAAGTCTTACAAAGTTAGGTTTACTAGTAACTAGTTGAAGATGTACCATCAGAAACAACCCAGAATCAGATCATTACATTAGAGCACAAAAGGGCACACAGAGACGCAAAAGAAAACAAAATACAAATTCTTAAAAAATACTTCTTCCCACAAGCTCAAAAGAAAATTCAGGCAATAGTCCAATCCTGTCAAACATGTAGAGAATCCAAATACGATAGACACCCACCGAAGGGGGCAATCCAACCAACTCCCATCCCTAAGTACCCAGGAGAAATCATCCACATAGACATTTATATTACAGAAAAAAATAATATTCTAACTGGTCTCGACAAGTTCTCAAAATACGCCCAAATCAAAATATTAAAATCAAGGGCCTCCGAGGACATTAAAGCGCCTTTGAGAGAAATGCTGATAGCATTCGGCATGCTCAAGTGGGTAGTAATGGACAACGAACGCGCTTTAAACTCTGCAGCGATTCGATTCCTCTTAGAAGATCAACTTAAAATATCAGTCCATACAACAGCCCCATACGCTTCAACCAGTAATGGTCAGGTAGAACGATTTCATTCAACACTTTCAGAAATCATGAGATGCATTAAAAAAGACAACGGGAGTATGACATTCAAAGACCTAATTTTCAAATCAGTCGAAGAATATAATGGGTCTATCCATTCAGTAATAGAGGAAAAACCAGTTGAGGTGTTTTTCAGGAGGTCCACTCCGAACACCACAGAAGACATAGAGAAACAGCGGACCGAAATCAGGGAAAAAATAAAAAAAAAAAACAGGTAGCCGACTTAGAATACCATACTCAGGTTAAAATACAGCCAAAACAATACGAGACAGGAGATACAATTCATGTAAAAATCGACAAAAGACTAGGTACCAAACTTACCCCACGCTATAAAAAAGAAACAGTCAAAGAAAATAATAACACTACAATAAAAACTCAATCCGGTAAAATAATACACAAGAATAACATCAGAAACTAACTTTCAGACTATTCATACCAACTTGCCTCAGCCTGTCCACGGTCCTTGATTATTCAAATTCACAAGTGATTTCACTTGAGACTGGACTTGCGGCCAAACAAGAGGGAACATTCAAAATCATCCATACATTCGACCTAAAAGAATACGACAATACATTTGACGAACTTAACAAAGGACTAAACAGCCTCACACCATCACACCATCTATACCCCTACCTGTCTTACGAATTAAATCAGATAAAACAAAACCTTCTCAAACTAAAAACAAGCAATAGACAAAAAAGAGCAATAGAAATCCTAGGAACGGCATGGAAATGGTTGGCAGGAACACCGGACCACCATGATCATGAAATACTAAAGAACAAAATAAACGGAAAATTAGAAAATAATAATAAGCAGGTCATAATAAATAAAAAATTAAGTGAGAAAATTAATCAAATAAGTAACGTAACGAATGCCATTTTAAAAATAACTAAAAATTCAAACGAAATAATTAATGAAGAGGCAAATATCCTCAGATATAGAATTCAAATAGTAAAAGAAGAAATATCTAATATACGACATGCAATAACTTGGGCCAAAACAAATATTATAAACTCTTTTATATTCTCAACAATAGAAACCAATATTTTAGAACAAATTTTTAATAAAGGAAATAACCTGTTTATTAATATGGAAGAATTACTAGAATTTTCAAAAGTCAAACTTGCATCGAATAATAAAGCTCTTCTGTATATCATAAGTATCCCAATAATAAGTAATGAAATCTGTAGAACCCTATTAGTCAAAGCAGTAAAAAAAGCCCATATAATATATGACATAAAATATGAATACTTGTTAGAATGTAAGAAGGAACTATTCGCGATATCAAAACCATGTGAATCGCATAATGATAGAACCATTTGTGTTAAGGATAAACTGTTAGACTTAAGCAACGACACTTGCGTAAGCGCTCTATTAAACCTAAGACCACCGGAATGCAAGGCAATCAACAGCCAACATGTGCCTAATTTTGAGGAATTACTACCAGGAACACTGATGCTGAACGACTTTAACGGAATGGTGTCTTTGGACGAAAAGAACCTTAATCTTCAAGGATCCTTCTTCATCCAACACAGGAACTCCACGGTACAGATCGGCGAAAACATCTACAGAACGGAAGAGGTCACTGTGGTAGACCCCGAACCTCCGCTATTCCAACTATCAGCGGTAAACCCTAAAATTAACAAAGTCCTCTCCCTTCAATTAATCAAAGAATTAAACATAAATAACACTAAGATTCTGGAAAAAATTAAAGAAGAGAAGACAATCGAGGCTTCCGTGAATTATACGTCAGCCACTATCCTGCTCATAATGATCGTAAGTCTGATCATAATGCTAGTTAGAAGGTGCAGACCAAAAGAAGCCGCCCCGAAAACGACAAAAACACCGGCGGATCCAACCCCACCTAACCCTGTTCTCTTCTACGTTGCGAACGAGGACGCCCGCGTTTAAGGGGGGAAGAGTTAACACCCAAAATGTCAAACACTGGATAATATTAATAAAACGCTAAGTCTCAATAACAACTGCAAAAGAGCTTACATAAACGCATTGAGTGCACCGTGCACCGGATGCAATATGATGCCGTGCCACCAATAAGGGTCACACGGATCGAAAGACACGTGCGCTGAGTAAGCATTGATTATGCTTGCGATCGTGGGAAAGCCAAAAGAAAGAAAACACCCAAATATTTGGCAAAGCTCACTGAACTTAATGGCAAGTGCATCCACCAACAACACAATGCACTTGCATTGACCAATCAGCAATGAAGATATGGACTTAAGCTACAGCAACAACATCAGCTACCAATGACATCGAGGGACGTCAGCAGCAGCAGCAACCGCGACCGAGATCGCGGCAGCGATGGAGCAACGCATAGGTGTAATTATTAATTATAAGAATCACAATTGTCAGTTCTAATCATATACTCAAATAAACAAAACGTGAAAAAGATTAATTTCTTTTTTTTTTTAAAGAATATTAATAAAATCTTTTTAACTTATATATCGGATCCTATATAGTTGTCCGATCCTTATGAGAATTTTACCATTAAATCAATTTTCTAATATGAAAAATGGAATCTGTACAAAGTCTTATCTTTCTAACTTAAAAAACACCAAAGTTATGGCATTTCCGATCAATCAGTTATATGGCAGCTTTAGGATATAGTCGACCGATCCCGGCCGTTCCGACTTATATACTGCCTGCAAAGGAAAGAAGGGTGTGTGCAAAGTTTCAACTTGATAGCTCTAAAACTGAGAGACTAGTTTGCGTAGAAACAGACAGACGGACAGACGGACATGCTCATATCGACTCAGGAGGTGATCCTGATCAAGAATACATATACTTTATAGAATCGTTGCACACTTTTGACAAAAATTATAATACCCTCTGCAAGGGTATAAAAATCGGCACCCGAATTTGCCGTAACAGAGCAAAACTCGTCCGCCTTGTCCCCATAGCATCCAATTGATTCCAAGGAATACCCTAGAGATAACCCGCATAGCATCCACTCAACATGGTAACCCACCGCCCGGTTTTACCGACCGGCCTACGAATTATGCTCCCTTGACTCCATCCTTGTCTTTCCTTTGCATCCCATATTATAGTCTTTAATGAAACCTGGTTACACAACTTTAAGTACACAACTTTTAGACGTGACGGACCTCTTCGAAGATGAGGAGGTGTCTTAATCTCTATTGACTCCAATTTCGCTTTTGAAGAGGTAAAGTTACTAGAGTTTGGTGATTTCGAATTCATCAACGTTAAAGTCATATTGTCTTCTCATTCGTTGTTATACCCTTGCAGAAGGTATTATAATTTTGGTCTAAAGTGTGCAACGCAGTGAAGGAGACATTTCCGTCCCTATAAAGTATATATATTCTTGATCAGGATCACCTCCTGAGTCGATATGAGCAAGTCCGTCTGTCTGTCTGTCTGTCTGTCGGTTTCTACGCAAACTAGTCTCTCAGTTTTGGATCTATCGAATTGAAACTTTGCACACATCCTTTTTTTCCTTGCAGATAGTATATAAGTCGGAACGGCCGGGATCGGTCAACTATATCCTATAGCAGCCATATAACTGATTGATCGGAAATGCCATAACTTTGGTGTTTTTTAAGTTAGAGGGTTGGGAGTTTCTACACATGTTATATTTGACCAAAATATCTTATGTACAAAATTTCATAAGGATCGGCCGACTATATCCTATAGCTGTCATAGAGCGATCGGAGTTGGCATAACTTTGGTGTTTTTTAAGTTAGAAAGATGGGACTTGGTACAGATTACTCTTTGGGCAAAATAATTCAATATGCCAAATTTCATAAGGATCGGCCGACTATATACGATTTGCTATATATCTAATAATATAAGAAGCGTGGCGCCGCCTAGCGGACTGCGACTCAACTGCAAGGGTATATTAACTTGGGCACGCCCGAAGTTAGCTTTCCTTTCTTGTTTTTTACATGTTCTTACATTCCACCCAACCGCCTTCATACTGGCTTATCTTGTCGTCTATACAGTCTGTTTCCTACTTATGTCCGATAGTGACCTTGGTGACTTTAGTAATAAGTAATTCTTGGTGACTTTAATTTACCCGAACTGAATATTTTGAGTGAACTAAGTAAACTGAATCCACCTTACGTGGATCTCCAGCTACTTAGATGTAAGAACACAGAGAGTCTTAATTAAAAATGAACATTCCCATTAGTCCATGCTACTTCGAGAGTCCCTCAAGAAAGCCATCTTGGCCCGTTACTGTTTACTCTTTTTATTAATGACTTGCCCCCATTCTTAGCGAACTCGTTGTTGCTAATGTACGCAAACGATGTTAAGCTTTGTCTGCAAAACAAATCCTCATCTGCTCAACACAGACTTCAATCCGATCTCGATTATTTTCCAAAATGGTGTTTAGCTAATGACATGAATAGATCAAAATGCAAACTTATGTCTTTTTATTGTACCAGTGCCCACCAGGCTACGAAAAATTTACTCAGGTTAATGATCTTAGTGGCCTTTTATATATAAAACTCAAATTTCCCGACCATAATTCCTGCAATGGTTAATAAGGCTAAAGGTGTTCTCGGTTTTATCAAAAAAATGGGCAAAAGAAGTTAACGACTCTTATATTACTAGAAGGTTATTTATATCCTTGGTCCGTCCGATACTGGAGTACAGTTCATTAGTCTGGTGTCCCCAATATAATGTTAATCAAGACCGCATAGAATCCATGCAAAAGAACTTCATATTATTTGGTCTTAGAGGACTTAATATATAATAAATATATATAGAATAAAGTATTCTATCTGGGGACTTAGATGTCTACACCAGCCCCAATTTAGTGTTTCAAAATTTTTTTGAAAATTTTTTGAAAGGCGAACCTCTGCGATCAGTTCGACCTTACGGATGTCCAGCTCGACCTTACGGATGTCCTCCTGCTGCCCTTACCACTTCGACCCCACCTATTGGCGGGAACTCCTGGGACCATCGGTGCTAAATGGTTTGCTTGATGCAAGCCGCAATCGCCGGAAGTACGTTAGACCGTGCTGGTTTAAAATCGCGGTGCTGATGGGGCGTTGAGCGGCGGGCCTTTCAACACCTGTCATACTCGTTCCCTTCAACTATCTCGAACATTTTCTTAATGAATTCAATATATACGACAGGTAATGGTACATACACACCATATTAGCGAACACTCGCATCAGTTTTAAATGAAACAAAAATCCTTCTGTTTAAAGGATTTGAGATTATTTTATCTCAAATTGATCACGAAAACAATCTGTACCAGGTCCCATCCTAAAAAACACCAAAGTTATGCCAATTCCAATCATTCTATGGCAGCTATAGGATATAGAAATTTTGCAGATAAGACATGTTGGTAAATATAACATGTGTGGAAAGTCCCAACCCTCTAACTTAAAAAACATCAAAGTTATGGCATTTCCGATCAATCAGTTATATGGAAGCTATAGGATATAGTCGACCGATCCCAGCCGTTCCGACTTATGTACTGCAAACAAAAGAACGATGTGTGCAACGTTTCAACTCGATAGTCCTAAAACTGAGAGTCTAGTTTGCGTAGAAACCGACAGACAGACAGACAGACAGACAAACAGACAGACAGATGTATATGCTTATATCGACTCAGGAGGTCATCCAGATCAAGAATATATATACATACTGAATAGGGTTGTAGATATATCCTTCACTGCTTTACACACTTTTGACCAAAATTATAATACCCTCTGCAAGGGTACTCCTGCACTCCGCATCGCGATATAATTTCGAATATATTCCATAATAAACTTCAGCCTAGCTTATCTATTGCGGCGAAGCGAGGCGAATTCACAAGAGAGCGCAACTGAGCTTTTCTTTCGCTCGCGCTCCGCCCTTACTAACTTATACTAGACCTTCAATTAACTTCAATTTATATTTTTAATGTTTCTATCTATATTATTTTAACCTATTTTAACCTCCATCCAGCTTCAAGCAACTGGCAGCCTCGCCAGCTTGTGAACTGCTCTCTTAAACACAGCTCCAGAGCTAGTCCTCACCACGACTACCCTAACCCTTCCGTCCGCGCCGTATTGAATTTCGACTACCCTGGTGGTGATCCATTCGCCCTTCCCGATGTGCTCCTGCTTACGCTGCCACTTCGACCGCACCTGTAGGCCCAAGACGTAATCCCGGGACCATCGCTGCCAAAACATTGATTGAAGAGACAAGCCGCCACTCGCCGCAAACACGTTAGATCCTGCTGGTCTGGGATCCACGGTGCTGGTTGGGGGATGAGCGGCCCGTCTGTCAATAAGTCAACGCCTCGCCGTTGCTTGGGTCCTGACTGAGATCGCCCAGGGGCCTCGAGAACAGGACGGCCTCGCCTTTAACGAGGAAGGTCTACAGCTCCTCTGCGGTCAAATACCGCTCGTAGGAGGAGGTGCTTTGCAGATTTGACCTGCCTCCCATAGTCCGCCCATGTGCGGAGCCCGCGGCGGTATGAATACAAATACGGATCCTTTTTTTTATGCGTATTGTCGCAGTTCGTCCGCTTTGTCCTCGATTTGCTGCCGCGAAGTGGCAACTCGCTCCAACGAAGTTCGTAGCGTTTCTTCAGTGAACGATTTGCGGAATCGGAAACTATTTATAAATGAACTGTCTTGCAGGCAAAACAAACAAAATAGGAAATGTAGGACTTGTAGGGTGGCCTGTCACAAATTTTCAACCCTGAAGCAGGTATTCGGAGCTACGTCCGAAACAGGTATCGGAGCGTCTTTGTCTTAAGCGGCGCTACTTTGGACTTTGCAGTCGACAACGAGACTTTAATACCTTCTGCAGTTTTGAACGAATATAGACGCAGGCTCCATTGGCTCTGATGTGTCAGAAAATTCATGAATTTGAATTGGTTCACTCATCATAAATCTCGGTATTTAGATATCTTCTAACTGTGACAAGACCAGCTTAATTTTTTTCCGCGCTTATTGCAGTGAAACCGACTGATCCTAATCTAGCTTATTAAGCCACAGTTCCTGCAACAGCATCTTTCCTTTAATAAAGATTGTGCTTAATAAGCCAAGGGGGTCAAATAGCTTTGATGTCACCGAAAGAATGTTCCGCTTAGTCGACCTTTGACCCATGACTGAAGTATCAATTTCTAATTTCAATACCTCATCTTTGAGAACCCAATCGAGCCCTAATGCTTTAGTCAGCTCTGAGTCCAAAAGTGTTATTGGCTTAACGTTGATCTGGGATGCAGTAACTTCATGAGAAATTGGAAACCAAATTCTATTCAATTCAAACCCAGCGCTTTGAAGTTACTTTGGATCTAAGTGTCTAAAGCTCTTCCACGCAGCACCTGTTAACATGACGTAAAAGTCACACCCAATAAATTTACCAGTATAATTCAAAATATTCCTTTCATAAATTCCAAATACATTTTCTTTAAGTTCGGATCTCGAGATAATATTCTCTCGAGCGACAGAAAACGGCGTTTCCTCGAACGGCTATCTCGAATGAGCTGCCCAAAACGCTTGGATCCGACTTAAATGGAAGTCTGACTTCAAATCGACCTGAACTACTACGACCTGACAGCCTATCCTCCAGGCATCCGCTCCATCTTTCTCTCCTCGGAATTGTGGCAGTTGATTGTTGTGCCGAAATCTGCGAGGAAATCCCATGCAAGCACCGTGCTGTCTCCCATGCCTGGCAACACCAACATATTCAAATCCTTTTTCTTGTTGCCAAAGCTTACTGTTGTTAGGAGTACCATTTGAGTCTCTACGTGGCTCCCGTTGGCCAACTTTACTAGTCTCTTTGTTGTTTTCCGTTCTCCGGCGATTCTCGGGTTCTTTGCTAGCTCTTCTGAGATGAAGCTAGCCGTTGCCCCGGTGTCCACCATGGCCCTCACTTCTGCTCCTCCGACTTTGATGACTGCCGCTTTGGCAGCATTCTGTGCTTCTCGCCCCCACTGCGCCGCACATCCTGCAGAACAAGATTCTGGGGTTCCTGCACCCGCTGGCCCAATGGCCCATGCCTCCGCATCTGTTGCACGCCTGTGCTGGGGTTTCTACATGTCCCTGTCCAGGCGTCTGCCTTTGGCTTTGGTTTGCTGCCCATCGTTGATTCGGCTGCTGTTGCCTTGGGCCTGTCCATTGCTGGCTCGGCTGCTGTTGCTGTGGCATTTTGCGATGCTCCTCAGGATGCCATCTCTGCCCCCACCCCTGTCCTGGATGGCTCTGCTGCTCCGGTGGTTTATGGTGCGGTTCCTCTTTTGGCCATTTTCTGTCTACCGCTGAGGTTTGTCTATTGAAGACCTCCTCTTCCAAAGCCAGCTCCTCGAATTCCTCGGCTAGACCCATGACCTCCTCGAGTGATGCACATGCGTATGGTCTCATGAACATTTTCATGCGCGGCATGCAATTTTCCACCAGCCTATCAATGATCTCTTTTGTGGACTTCCCTAAAGGCTTCATTAGCGCCTGAAGGTCCACCATGTACTCTTTAAACGGCTCTCCTTGTTGTTTCCGCTGCTTTACCTGGTCTGCCAGTTTCTCGAAGTATCCTTTTGGCAGGAAAAAGGCCTCGAAGCTCCTTCTGAACTCCTTCCATGTGGGCCACTCCTCGTCGTTCATTAGGAACCATTTTTGCGCTCTGCCCTGGAGTAGTTCGGGCATCGCTCGCGGGATTATGTTTATATCCATCCCGTATGTTTTGGCAGACCATGCTACTCGGTCCACGAACTCGAGAGGATCCCCTGTTCCGACGAATCGGAACGACCACTCTCGGACTCTCACACTTGTGGCTCCGTGCTCCTCATGCTCTTCAATTCTGGTACTGCCAGACTTTGAATGAGCTTTTCCGATTCGCTCACCGCTCTCTGCCTCGGCGTGGTCCTCTGCGCGAACTTCTCCTCGAATCCCCGCGCGACCACCACTTACTCCTCACTTAATCCTCCTTTGTTTCGTCGACCCACCTTGCCACCAGTGTCCTCATGATCTCCACGGTTCCATTCGCCGCGAGCCTGAGCTCTCTGCATACTTCGCACAACTCCTCTTTGCGAAGCGCGTAGATCCAATTTTTCCTCCCCATCTTGAAGCTGTGTTACTCCTAGACTCTAAAGCAATCATGTAGTTTGGGCGCCAGGTGTAACGAACTGTTTTTGCTATATTTTGTTCGCAACAAATGCCGCGACTAGCTCACAGGGGTTGAGGGTACGTTCCACCGAATTTATAGATTCGATGTGATTGTCCGAGCGCAGAAATAACACGGAATGCTTCGTTTCAATCAAATCCCCTTTATTGTCTTTACTTTACAAAGAATAAGAGAATCTCACCGGCTGTGTGGCTCAGCCGACCAACCGCTCGCCCTCCCGTCGATCCCCGATCCCCGCTCCGGGTTGGTGCCAATACACACACCCTCCCAAAGCTTGCGCCCGGCAGGTCGTGTGGTCTTAGTGCCTGGCACCGAAACGGCTCACGGTTCTCTTCGTTCGGACTCACGGACTCTGGTTGCGGGGCCTGTGTTGTTGCTGCCGTCTTCTGCGCTGGTCTTCTGCTGCCGCTGCTCGTCCGTCGCCGCCGCTCCCTCGTCGTCGCTGCTCCTCTGACGCTGATGCTCCCTCGTCGATGCTGCTGCTTCCTCGTTGTCGCCGTCGCTCCCTCGTCGTCGCCTCTGTTGTTGCTGCTCCTCCTTTTTGGGTGCCGTGGACTTTCGGAAACTTGCTGCACTTGCCTTTTCGCCGTGGCCGGCACCTAATCCGTGTTAACAGGCCGAGTGGCTCACCTCCCAGGCATACGCCGGGCAGGATATGCTCCTCGCTGCTTAGCGGCCGGATCAGGACACGAAGGGCCTACCTACCGCACAGGACACGCCCCCGGTCGCGTTCGCCACTCGCCTCCAAACATGGTAGGCCAGAGGTTTGGGCGTCGCGTCTCCTTTGACTCCAGGTGATACTCTGTGCATACGCTCCAGCGCCTGGATCAGGATTCTCTTGACTTTCCCGGAATGTCCCTGCGTGGTTTTACTGTTGGGTTTGAGTTCCCTTCGCGTTACAGGATCACACCTGGATCGAACGGTCAGGAGCAGGCAAGGCGTACGCCAGGCTGATCCGTCGTTGCCGCTACTACACCAGGATACCTGTTGTGTCCGGGAATAACTCCACCCGACTCGTTTACCCTTGGGCCTCAGTTTGCCGCGGATCCTTGATCCTTTCCCCTTACTCCTTGCTTATCTCGCGTACCGCCGCCGGACTTACCCACAGGGGGTCCTTAAGCTATTGATCGAATATCCTTGCTCACTCGCTTAAAAGCCCGCACTTAAGACTGTCGGACTTACCCACGGGGGGTCCTTCAGCCTGTACTCCTAATTCCTCTAAGGAAACTTTCCCGCTTGAATGTCAGACTTACCCACGGGGGGTCTTTCACTCAACTCTTCCAGCTTCCCTAGAAGACTCGGTCACGATTTGCTCCAGGGGCCCTCCTTATATAGTGCCAGAGGCGCCCGTTAATCCTTGCAAATCTACTTCCTGCCGTTAATCCTCCGCTCATTTACTTTCTCCGTTAGCTTTCTCCAATCACGCCGACTTTTTATCGGCGGGCTTTCTTTATTGTCCCTCCCCCGATTGCCCTGCTTGGGCCTCCGATCCGCATTGTTTTTGTGCCGGTCATCGGACTTCGTCCAGATACCCCGCGATCCCCCCCTGAACATTCAAAATGCTTTCTGTGTTTTGTGCATTTTGTAAACACAGCTGCGTAGTCGCCGGCCGCTTTGTTCCCCGCCGTCCCCGCTGTTTCCTATGACCTTCGAGCGCGGCCGCGGAGGCCCGGCCGGGACCGTTACGTTCCACGGGGATTCCTCCTCCTCCTTCTTTCGTGCGCGACGCCGTGCGAGTTCCTCTTGCCCCCGCTGCTGCCCCCGCATGCCGTCTGTGCTCGACGCATTTCTCCCTTTCCGTTTTTCTAAACACAGCAACGCTGGCCCATCCGACGCTGCCGTGCTGACTTGCTTGCTACCGCAGCTACAACCACATCTGTAGCATCCGGCACACCGGCTGGCTTGGCGAATGCAGACGGTGGACGACAGCAGTCAAGGACTTCAAAGGAAGGAATCGGGGTAAAACGCACCACTAGAACTGCCCAGACGGAAGTGCCAGGACAGGATGTTGACCTCACGACTTCACTGATTGCGACGCTCATGGCAAGGATCGCAAACCTAGAGAAGGAGCTCCTACAGGCAAGGGCAAATGTAGAACTTGCGGCGCCCGCCACGAAACCCATTAGGATCGGGTCGAGTGGTGCGGTGCGGCAAATACACCACTAGGAGAGGGGCCATGCTTGAGCGTAACGGTGAGGAAACTCTAAATTGAAAATCTGCCAATAGGACCACCAGAGTCAGTGACATCATCTTATGATGAACAGTTTTCCGGCACAATTGAGTTAAAATCTGCCGCCACAATTGAGTGGAAGCTTGTTGCCATATTTGAGCGATAATGCGGTAATAGGGCAACAACTCACACGGATAGCCTTTACAACTGCAAGCTACTTCCCGCCATGTTGTGTCACAGCCATGGTGTAGCCAGAACGAGGTTATGTTCACGCACCACTGGAGCCACACCTCAGCTTCGCGGTACCTGCGCCATCAGTGATCCTATGGAACCGCGAGTGTGGCCAATGGATGGACGTCACGCAGATGGCATGATCTTCCAGAGCTTGAAGGTCAGTCAAAGGAATGGCCAATATTACAGTGTGCGTTTTTGGAGACGACGGCGGCGTATCAGTGTACAGCATTGGGAAACTTCTTCTCTTTATCTCAAAGCGGACGGACGTGTTTTTTTGGTGTTTTCGTGTTTTCATAAATTTTTCTTATTAGCTTTCCATAAAAAATCGGTGTTTATTTCTATTCACATAAAAAAATAAAAATAATAAACAAATTGCAATTCATAGATATATTTGATATATGTGATATATTTGGAGGTAAAATAATCATTTTATAAATTTTTTTTTCCAAACATAGCCCTGCTCTGCTTCTTCATCTCTTACGGTGATGCTCTATTCTATTGCTCCTATTTCTTACTCAATAGAGATTCTTATCTCTATTCTTTGCATTTTACTAACACGTACAAACTGCTCTCTTCAATCTCCCCTTTCGTTTCCCTGGTACAGTGGTACAAGGTTCATCAATATTATTAATAAATTAATTATTGAAATTTTCATAATTTTTAATAAATTAATTATTTAAATTTTTAATAGTTATGGAATATAAATTGGTCTGTGCGTTGAAGACAGACTAAAAGCGGTTTCAAGGAGTTGATTAGTGGTTTTCGAAAAATCAATGACCAACTCTGTGCACTCGATACACAGTTTAGTAGTCTTCAACTACTAAAGGAGTCTCCAAAACGTAAGAAATCCTCTTTTAGTGATGTGCTTGTGGCGAATAATCTTCAGCCTGCTTAGCCGGCAACTATGCAGCCGCTTATATCTCTGGCCACCCCAAGGGCCGGACCTGAGAAAAATTCGGCTTCCGAATATCTCAGAATTAATGAGCAATTGTCCGATATGTCCTCTGTGGTATTGCTTCAAGTGATCCCAGACCCAATAATTCAAACGTCTATAACAGTCACCAAACAGGGCAATCAACCGTCCGACCCCCGGTACGTACTGATGCCGCTGCACTAGTTGCGGCGGCACCAAAACCCTTACAGGTGATCCCACCATCGAAACATATTTTTGTTTCCCGGCTTGCCCCTGATACTTCTGAGATTGATATCTTACATCAAAGCCAAAACAAAAGTCGGCAAAAGGTAGTGGATATTACAACATTTAAATATTCATACACCAGGCACACGTCATCTTTCAAAATACGTGTGCCCTTGCAGATGTTCAAGACGATCTGTTCCGCCAGCTTTTGGTCAGAGAACATTTTCGTCCAAGAACATCAGCCAAGTACGGTGAAAAAAAAGATAACCAAACCTGTGGGTGTAAAACTCCCACATGTTACGGCCACTGACCAACCTTCCACTTCATCTTCCCCTGTTTAAAAAAACTAATGTCTTCTGTAACACTTACCTATCAGAATACAAGAGGGTTACGTAGTGAACTTCCCAAACTGTATTCTGATAGTTCTTTCTTTTTCATCTCACATTATTGTATTTACAGAAACTTGGTTAAAGCCGGACATCTTAAGCTCCGAAGTTTTTCCTAGTAGGTACACCACTTTTAGATGTGATAGAACTCTGCGAAGAGGAGGAGGAGTGTTAATCTGTGTAGACTCCAACTCGCTTCTGAAGAGGTAAAATTACAAGAGTTTGGTGACATTGAATTCCTTTGCATCAAAATCACTTTGTCCGATTAATCTTTGTATGTTACCTGTTCTTACATACCACCTTCGTCCGAACCGCTAACATACTGGCAACATTTGTCCGCTATTCGTTTGGTTTTCGATCGTCTGTCTGATGGTGACCAGCTGTTAGCTGTGGGTGACTTTAATATCCCAAAACTTATATGGTCAAATGTTGAAAGTTCACCGTCTTTACAGCTTAACTCCCACCACGACTTCCTTGTGGGCATGTTTGACATGTCACTCGGGCAAATTAACCACGTTAGAAATTCTTTAGGTAGGCTGTTGGACTTATGTTTCGTTTCTGATCCTGATGGAATTACTCTTTCCAGAACTTTGCCCCTTTCTGACCCTGAGGATCCATATCATCCCACTCTTGAGCTTTCAATTGAAAACAACTCCTTAATTGACCTTAAGTCTACACTTAAACCTCATAAAGTTCGTTTCTTTCGTAAGGCTGACTTTATGAAATTAAGTAAGTTAATTTCGGAATTTGATTGGTCTGATTTACTGGCATGCGATGATATAAACTTAGCATTACAAAAATTTTATTTTACTGTAAACTCATTTTTTGACGTTTGTGTGCCTTGGTCCGCCTTGGTATACAAGGCATTTTAACAACTTAAAGAATAGTATGAGTAGACTTTTGAATAAACATAGATTATCTGGCCAATTTCACCGTGCATAACGCAGAATGTTATAGGTGTTATATTCGCCGCTGCAGGATTCAGTTTACTCAGGATCCGAAGCAGTTTTATAACTTTGTAAACACTAAGCGTAAACATCTTTTCCCCCACTGCTTACGTGTGAGAACTCTTATGCGAAGACTGCTTACGTTTGAGAACTCTTATGCGAACACTGATCAGGCAATGGCCTATCTCTTTTTTTTTTTTTATTTATTTTATTTTTTATTTTATTTTATTGAAGTAACAATTATCTGTTATTTATATATACAATTTTAAAATTAATTAATTATAATTAAGAATTAGGAAAATTATTCTAAAAGAAAAACAAACAATTTAGATTTTATTACATCAAGGGATAATTCAGGGGAAAATAAATGGGACAATAGATTATAATCTAAAGATCTATAGGTTATTATATAAACACGAAAAGGATCATGGTTCGCAAAATTTGATCTACAAATTGGTAACCAAAGGGGTCGGAAGGACCTGGTTGACCTATTTGGAACAGAAAATTTTATTTTTTCAAGTAAAAGATTAGAGTCAACTTGACCAAGAATGATTTTATGAAGGAGCATGGCCCCAGCACAAGTACGACGTACCTGCAATGGTGGCAGGTCTAATAACTTTAGCCGACAACGATATGGTGGAAGAAGACCATCTGAGTCCCAGTTTAAATATTTTAAGGCAAAGAAAAGAAACTGCTTTTGCACTGATGAGAAGTATTGACTTCTTTGATGAACCATATACTGCGGATTCCAAACGCATGAACAGTATTCAAGGATCGGACGAACCAAAGAGATATACAAAGTTTCAGTGGTAAAGGGATCATCAAACTCTTTTGACCAGCGCTTGATAAATGCAAGTACTCCTCTGGCTTTATTAACAGTTAGAGAAATATGTTCGTTAAACGACAGCTTGTGATCGAAAAGAACTCCAAGATCATTCATTAAGGAAACACGATCTAAAAAGTGATTCCCAAGTGAGTACGAGATGACATGAGGCATGCTACGGTTAAACGTCATAACCTTGCATTTTGAGCAGTTTAGTGAGAGGAGATTATTAGAGCACCACAAGAATACTTCATCAAGGTCGAATTGCAGATGTCTATGAAGGAAGTGGTCAGAGAAAGAAAAGCAAAGCTTGACATCATCAGCATACATAAGTGTAGAAGCATAGCTCACGACACTAGGTAAGTTGTTAACAAAGAGAATAAATAGAAGAGGTCCTAAGTGACTGCCTTGCGGAACACCAGATGTTACTTTTATAACATGAGATGTGATGTTCTTGAACAAAACCCGCTGCGTACGATTCGATAGATATGAAGTCATCCACTTTATGATATTAGGAGAAAAACCCATAAGATAAAGTTTCCAGAGAAGGAGACGATGATTAACAGAATCGAAAGCTTTGCTAAAATCGGTGTAAACTACATCGGTTTGCATTCGTTTTAGATAACCCTTGTGGACGATCTAAGTGAATTCTAGCAGATTGGTTGTTGTAGAACGATTTTTGACAAAACCATGCTGGGTGGAGGCAATTATGCTTTTGCAATGATGTTGCAGTTGCAATGTAACCATTTTCTCCAGCAGCTTGGGAATCGCAGAAAGTTTAGCAATACCACGGTAGTTATCAATAAGTATTTTAAAACCTTTCTTATGAAGTGGAATAATAGAAGATTCATTCCATCTCTTAGGAAGGCATGAAAGGTCCAGAGATAAATTGAGTAGGATGGTAAGAGGGTACCATAGTATATCGGAGCAGTGCCTGAGAATACAGCTCGGGACATTATCAGGACCAGCAGAAAATGAGATATCAAAGGTTGAAAGAGCATTAGAAACATCGAGATGATTAAGTTTAGACCAGTAAATATTGTTTAAATACGGAATTTTATAAGGGTATGTAGAATTTAAATTATAAGAATCGGACGAATAAGTTGATTGAAAAAATGAAGCAAAGAGATTAGTAATACCTTGTTATGAAGAATCAGAAATATTTTTATAAGTTAGGGAAGGAGGAAAAAGATGGATTTACGTATTGACAAACGAATAGAAGGAGCTCTAGTTTTTCTATTTTAAAGGCGAGAAACGTGTTTATTAAACCAAGGCGGTTTTGTTGATGAAGACGATGAAACTACAGGAAAAAATTTGTGCAATTCGTTGAGGATTACATCATAAAAAGAATCAGTAGCAGCATCAATAGTGTAAAAAGATGAAAGATATTCCCAGTCAATTCCTGCTAAATGATTGCGAAGAGCGTTGTAATCCGTTTTTCGGAAACATTTAGAACGATACTGAGCCTCATAGTTATGAATATTAGGGACATCAATTAATACCGAAACCAATAGTGTGGGGTGGTGTACGTCTTCAGGAAGCGATAGTGGTGAAGACCGATTTACAGTGACAGAGGATATTCTATTACAGAAAATAAGGTCTAGGGACCTGCTAAGTGTGTTAAGGATGGGGTTAATTTGGGAAAGAGCAATTTCAATTAATTCATCAATGAAGTCGTTATGGAAACTAGAATGCAAGGAATTGTCATCTTCACACGGGATCCAGGAGATTTGGGGAAGGTTGAAATCTCCCATGATTAGGACAAAATCAGAGTCATTGACTAATGATAAAACGAACTTGATAGCATTAAGGTGATAAAAGTATACCGTATCACCAACCGATGGAGGTATATAAGAAAATGAAAATATCAGGTCATGAAAATATGAGACGGACCAACAGTTATTTTTACTGCGATAAACTCGATTCCAAACTGATTCGGGAAAGTGATTAGTTCAGCTGAGTATTTAATGCCGACAGCAATGAGGACACCACCACCGAAAGATGGCCTATCCAATCGAAACACAGTGTAGTTTGGAACAAAAATTTCATAATCAGAGACAGTGGAATTAAGCCAGGTTTCAGTAAGTGCAATAGCATCAAATTCAAAAGAAGCACTCTTAGTAAAAAATTGGCTCAGTTTACCCAGAATATTTCGAACGTTTTGGTAGCAGCAAGAAAAAACATTATTCTTTGCACAGTTTTTTCAAACAACGTATTCACCTAGCAGCAGTTTAGCTCAGCCTTACACTTATAATATCCAATCAGCCAATCTTATATTTCGCCCATCTTTCGATCAAAGTGGTGTGTTATCGGATCTTCTTAAGGTTAAGCCCGTGTATTCGCCAGGCCCTGATGGAGTACCAGGCTGTGTTCTGAAGTACTGCGCCGAGGCACTGTGCAAACCGCTTGTTAAACTCTTTAATCTATCGCTGGAAACTTCGATCTTTCCCCTTATGTGGAAGGAATCCTTCATTATTCCGCTGCATAAAAAGGGGGAAAAATCCGACGCTGCAAATTATAGAGGCATCTCTAAACTGTCAGAAATTCCAAAACTTTTTGAAAAACTTATCACTCCACTATGGCTTCACTATGTTGTTTAATAATAGCTCCTAACTATGTTGTTTAATAATTATTAAACAATTATTCATAATTATTATAATAACTCCGTGCCAGCATCTGGGGTGCCCCAAGGAAGCCATCTTGGACCCCTACTTTTTACACTGTTTATTAACGACTTGCCCCTTGCCTTAACTAACTCACTTCTACTTATGTTCGCTGATGACGTTAAGCTATGCCTTCAGTATATATTCACTAGCGCCCAGTCTAGACTTCAATCCGATATGTATAAACTTCAAAATTGGTGTTTGGCAAATAACCAAAAGCTTAATGGATCGAAATGTTAACTCATGTCTTTTTACCGATCTAGTCCTCACCAAGCTATGTACTTTCTCTATGGGAACATCTTAGAACGATTAACTCAGGTTAACGATCTAGATGTCCTATTAGATTTGAGACTTAAATTTACCGACCATATATCTACCATGGTTAATAAAGCTATGGGTGTGCTTGGTTTTTAAGTATGAGTATGGTCTTGAGTATGGGTCGTGTGTCTGGAGTCCTCAATATGGAGTACACCAAGATCACATTGAATCTGTACAAAAAAACTTCCTTACTTTTGCTCTTAGGGTACTTAATTGGGATGCAAATCTTTACCTCCCCTCTTATCGTAGTAGACTTTTACTAATCAACTTTACATTAACAAACCGTAGAACGATGCTGGGTGTCATGTTTCTTTACAATCTTATCTATGGAAATATAGACAGCCAGCATTTACTAACACGCTTAAATTTTAACGATCCTAGTAAAACGACTAGAAACTTTCGTCCTCTACTCCTAACCCATTGTAGTTCGACATATGCCCAACACGATCCGTTCAGGGTATTATGTTCGGACTTCAATGGTCTCTACCACATCTTGTCACTTTGCTCTAATAACAATCTTAAATCGCTTATATTAGCCGCCTTGTCTGTGCAACACTCTTCCTCGTGATATCTTTCTCCTACTTTTCGCTTAACTATCTCGGATCTATTCCCGCGATTCGAGCCGTACGTCACGTGGCAGCGTCCCTCGGTCGGTTGGACGGGAGGTGGGCTGTACGTATGCAGTACGAACCGCGCGCAAAAAAAAAAAATAATAACCAAAGGCTAGTGAAGGCTCTTAAGTGTGAAGCGAGGACGGTAGTCAAATCACTGCTTATTCATCCCAACAATGTACAGGCCGTAATGGAACAGCTGCGCTTTCGATATGGGCGTCCGGAGCAATTGATTCGGAGCCAACTAAAGAGCTGCAGCCAAATCGGGAGTACAACATAGGCAGGGTTGTATCGTTCGCCACGAAGTCACAACAGTCAGACGGTGGCCGTAAGAGGGAGCTAAGAAGCAACCAAAGACGGGAGCTATACGAGGTCATCAATCAACACAAGCGGATGCCACAATCAGCGGATTCAACAGTAAATAACATTTCCACGGCCCAAGGAACAATCCTGAGAAGCGTTGGGCGTATGGAAAACGAGAACTAAGCGGCCAGGAGATGCAGAAGGGTGAAAGTCCACAACTAAACGTGCAGTGGCTTGGCGGTAAGTCCGCCAGTGAGCTTGGTTAGCAATATAGGATGGTTAGCAATATAAGTCTTCCAATGCAGAGTTTACGTTGAGAAGATGTCAGGACGGCAATGGCGAGCACACGCCTACCAGTGAAGCCGTACAATAACGCATCGCCAAGGAGCCTTGATGGACAGGATCATGCGCACCTAGGAATACCCATGCAGACCTGAAACTTTGGCACAAGAGGACCATATGCAGCAGCTACCAAACTAAGAATGGTAGTATATAGACCAGTGAGACGTCAAGCGAGTCCACTGATGGAGAAATCGTGACTTTTAACTGTTATCCAGTATGACTCTCTGGAGAAGATGGTCAACGATTATTACGAGGTAGAGAACTTCGGAGTGAGTTCTGCGACCAGCGCCACCGGTCGCAGCCAGCGACGATGAAAGGACTCTGGGCATCTTGGAGAGAACGACTAAACGGATAGGTTAAACATACCAGACTGGGCTGCTGTGGAAGGAGGAAACGAGATGAGACTGCCAGACAGTTGCAACATGGCACTACGACGACTCGTTTACATCGAAAGGAAAGTGAAGCGCGACGCGACCTTCACGTAGGCCTACAATGGAATCTTGGATGACCACCTCAAGAAGGGATACGCACGATGACTAGAGCAGCAGGAGGTCACTTATGGCAAACGTGGCAAGTTGTGGACCTGTCGCACTTCGGGGTCGAAAACTCAAACAAGCCTGGAAAGATCCGTCTAGTTTTCGATGCAGGAGCCAAAGTGAACGGCGTATTCCTGAATTCAGCACTACTGAAAGGCCCCCTGAACTACAAGTCACTCCCGGAACTACAACCACTGTCCTCTTCCACTTAGGGAGATATTCCACTAGGTAATGATGCAGCCACAAGATAGAAACGACGAGGTCCGGCCGCATTTCGTATGTTCTAAAACGAAATGTGCTCCGATGAGGTCAATGTCACTCCCGAGATTGGAACTACAGGTGGCCGTGCTGGGAACACGACTGATGAACACTGTGAAACAGGAAAACAGTGTAGAGATAGGCAGATACGTACTCTGGACGGATTCCAAAACAGTGCTGCACTGGATAAGCAGCACCCACCGGCGGTATAAACAGTTTGTTGGAAACCGGGTGGCAGAAATCCTGGAGCCTATGGAAATATCCCAATGGAGATGGGTCCCAACTGCCGAAAACGTAGCAGACGAGGCAACCAGGCCGCAACACCATGTGGACCTCAGTCCACTTTTCGAGAGTGGCTGCACGAGAGCCACCGACGAGTGTGAGTGCCATGCGTTAGTGACTGCAAACGGATTTGTGAGAACTGTGAGAAGCATGGACTAACAGCAAACGACTGCGCCAAGGCGGAGCGTTTATTGATCCGGCAGGCGCAAAGTGAAGCGTTCTCCGGAGAAAAGTGGGAGAAGACTAGAAAGATCTGGAAAGAAGGCAGACAGGGCTCTACCGCGTGTAAAGGGAAGGATCTGCTTCGCTGCTTGCGAAGATACGGAAGAAGTTCTGGATTACGAGCTTACGGAGGCTGCTACGGAAGGTGGTGGCTGACTGCCATATTTGCAAGCTGCGCAGGGTACAACCGATGCAGCCAATAATGGGTCCCTTGCTAGAGGACCGACTGGAAGCCAACCGTTGAAGCACACAGGCTTGGATTATTTTGGACCGTTGCACGTGACGATTCGACGTCGCATCGAGAAAAGGTTTAACCTGTTTAACCACGAAGACCATTCATTTGGAGATGGCCCATGATTTATCTACAGAATCCTGTATCATCGCTATGAGGAACTTTATGAGCCGACGAGGACCGGTGGTCCAGATGGGGAGCGATAATGGAAAAAACTTCGTTGAAGCCAATCGAGAAGCCAGAAGATGCAACGAGGTTTTCGAGCCAGAGAAGATCCAGTGCCAGCTGTCGTCCAAAGGAATCGAATGTCCAGTGAACCCAGCTGAGGGTAGCGCCTGGGAAAGGATGGTCCATTGCGTCAAGAAGGTGCTGGCCCATACGATGAGAGAGCTGGCTTCCATGGAGCATGTTAGTGAACATAGTTAATTCTCGCCCACTAAAGCATCTGCCAGACACTGTGGATCAGAACGGATTAGCTAACATACTAGAATATCGATTGTCAGTCAGTTTGAATTATGCGCTAGGGTGCACTTTCGTTAAGTGTGTATTTGTGACTCAAACTATATTTGTAATTGGCCACACTGTTTATGGCAAAAGTTAAGTTAAGTTTGGCACCACGGTTATTCCGATCGGCGATCCCATTAGAGAAGGGAGGAGATACTGCGGTATGTATTAGGAACAAGGTTGAGGTTAACTCTAAGTTTGTATTTCTCAACAGAATAAAACGCTCATATAGTCGCTCATCAAGATCTGGTACTTCTTGTTTCGGTAGAGTCCAGAATGATAGAGGCAACTCCCGGAATTTGGATCGGCGTCAACGTGCATACATAGAACAGCGGATAACGGTGGGAAACGAAAACGATTAGTTTACCGCTGCATCTATTTGTAAAAAATATATGTTGGGACAGCATCAAATATCATAATTATTTCTATTTAAGTCTCTCAGTGTAACTAGCCGCAGCGGTCCACTAATTGCCCGTTATCAGCTGTTCCATATTCTTTGTTTCTCCCAGATTCGCATGCGCTTTGTTGTTCTTTTGTAGCGCATGCACTTTGGGAGCTTTGATGGAGCTTCTGCGCAAGCTCTTAGGTTTATGCACTTGTATATTCGGTTTTGTTGGGATCGGCCGCTGCCGTTGTTTTGGGGTTAAATTGCCCCAATAAAAATATTGAAATTGAATTGTGGAGTCTTTATTAATTCGGTCGCTCTCAAAACGCTGATAGCTCAACATTTGGTGACCCCGACGTGATCGCTGATCATTAAAGTGCTTAAAGGAAACCTTGTAAAGAACAACTTGTTGCTGTTGTTTCCATTACATTGCACCTTGCACAAAAACAAATTACATAATGGAGTCTGGAGACGTAGCTAGTGCCTCGGTTCCTGCAAGCAGGAAAAGGCTTTTGCGGCGAAGAGCAGAGGTGACCTACCAGGAGATGGAAGCCCTGCATAATAAGGTCAAGGCGGCAGTACAGAAGGAAGATTTGACCATCATGGTACTGGAGCCGTTGGAAATTGCGTTGCGCAAGAAATTCACCACACTCCAGGATGAGTTAGAGCGATTGAGCTCTAGTGAAATTGGGAGCGAATTATTCTGGAATTACTCCTAGCTTGCCGCTGATGTGCGCGGTGATATTCAGGTGGGAATAGCAAGGTACTCCATGAGGGTGCGTGAACACTTCACTTGTCTTCACGGCACCACTGGTCCCATTGCTCTGTCATTGACAAAACCAACCATAGAGGCTATGAAGGTGCATGGTGGCCTGTTGGAAAAACGTCGCTCATGCAGTCAGGATTCTTCGCTGGACCGCGACATCCAGTCGGGTTCTCAGGATTTGAAGTTGGAACGAACCTTGAACAACGATCATGATAGCCAGGACGTGACCAATTGCGTCTCATCAGTGCCCCTGCTATCCACCGCTCCCCCCGTGGTCGCTATTTCTACATCGCATCTGGCAGTTGTCTGCGATGGATTTTCTAAAGCTGCTGCTCTTAATCCCTCATCTGGCCCGGGTTATTGTCACCGCTGCCGATTAAGTCAGCGCCCAGGTCTAACTCCATTCTGGACTCTATCCAGCACCCTTCTAATGGGGGGAGGTCGCCCGCATCGCTGCTGCCGAGGTGGCTGCTGCTCCAGCCGTTAAGGCTCCCGATCCTGCAATCGGGAAAAAAAAAAAAAATTTCCAGCCACTCTATTGGCACCTGGCTCGAGCGCTCTCTGGGTCTAAATGGACACGACAGCCTACAACCAAAAATTATAGACCTTGGGATCATCAGCAATATTACATATGTATTGAAGCTGTCCTATGCCCCTAAGGATTTTTTGTTGAAAGATTGAATTCAACGGGGGAGGATGTTGGGACTTGTGCCAGCATCAAATATACCAGCATCAAATATATAATCATTAAAACGCTGATAGCTCAACATAGGCTTTTTCAAAATACATTTTTTTTAATAGTGCTACATGAATATTCTATTAGTGGGGTCGTGGTCAAAATTTTAAAGATAAAATATTAGGCCATATAACCGATTGTTTAACATCAAAAACCAGCTCTAGTGAAATTGGGAGTGAATTATTCTGGAAGTTCTCCCAGCTTGCCGCTGATGTGCGCGTTGATATTCAGGTGGGAATGGCAATGCACTCCATGAGGGTACCTGCACACTTCACTCGTCTCGACGGCACCAATGGTCCCACTGCTGCGTCAATGGCAGAACCAACCATAGCGGTTGTGAAGGTGCAAGATGGTCTGTTGAAAAATCGTCGCTCATGCAGTCAGGATTACCCGCTGGACCGCGACATCCAATCGGGTTCTCAGGTTTTTAAATTGGAGCGAAACCTGAACAACGATCACGATAGCCAGGACGTGGCCAATTGCGTCTCATCTGTGCCCCTGCTATCCGCCGCTCCCCCCGTGGTCGCTATTTCAACGTCGCATCTGGCAGTTGTCTGCGATGGATTTTCTGAAGCTGCTGTACTTAATCCCTCATCTGGCCCGGGATTTGAATTATTGTCACCATTGCCGATTAAGTCAGCGCCCAGGTCTGTCTCCATTCTGGACTCTAGCCTGCACCCTTCCAATGGGGGGAGGTCGTCCGCATCGCTGCTGCCGCCGTCTGCAGCTGTCAAGGTGGCTGCTGCTCCAGCCGTGAAGGCTCCCGATCCTGCAATCGAAAGGTGCGCCTACGCGCAATTTCTGAAAGAAGTTTCCTTCCACTCTCGCCACTCTATTGACGCCTGGCTCGAGCGCTCTCTGGATCTGAATGGACACGGCAGCCTGCAACTGAGAATTTTGGACCTTGAGATCATCAGCAATATTATGTGATGAAGCTGTCCCATGCCCCTAAGGATTTTTTGTTGAAAGTTGGAATTCAACGGGGGGAGGATGTTGGGACTTGTGCCAGCATCAAATATCATAATTATTTCTTTTTAAGTCTCTCAGTGTAACTAGCCGCAGCGGTCCACTAATTGCCCGTTATCAGCTGTTCCATATTCTTTGTTTCTCCCAGATTCGCATGCGCTTTGTTGTTCTTTTGTAGCGTATTCACTTGTATATTCTGTTTTGTTGGGATCGGCCGCTGCCGTTGTTTTGGGGTTAAATTGACCCAATAAAAATATTGAAATTGAATTGTGGAGTCTTTATTAATTCGGTCGCTATCAAAACGCTGATAGCTCACCAATATATAAAATAATTTTTGGCTGTACTTGAACTATTTATTTATTTGGGGTAATTTATTTTGGAGTAAGGGGCGACAGTGATTGTAGAATAATATATGGATTTTAATTTTTTTGTTCATTTATGTTGGCAATATTTTAATGAAATTTATATCTAAACTTTTTTATTCACTTTAGCTCGACTGTTTTTAAAGTACGTATGCGCCAAGAAGTAATTTGAGCAATATTACAGCACAAGACGGATTTGAATTTTTCATTCTCGACTTTTAATTTTTTTCACAAACAACTACGGTTCTACGTTCGGATCCTTCGGAATGCCACTTTTCTTGGACACTCGATGCAGGCGAAGGGCATTTGGTGTTTCGCGACGCGGAATTTAAGCTACTTTCCTTCTCTTTTTTTTTTGTTTTTGAATAGAAAGGGGTTCTATTCTATTTCTATTCACCATGAATAGAAATCTATTTCATTTATTTATTTTTCAAATTTTGGTGGAAAGTATGCTAGATTAAACAAGAAAGGAAAGCTAACATCGGGCGGAGCCGAAGTTTATATTCCCTTGCAGTTGAGTCGCAGTCCGCTAGGTGGCGAGACGCATCTTATATTATTTGATATATAACGGATCGAATGTAGTCGGCCGATCCTTATAAAATTGGGCATATTATTTTGCCCAAAGAAAAATCCATTGGAACTCCCATCCTTCTAACTTCTAAAAGAACGAAGTTATGGCATTTCCGATCAATCAGTTATATGGCTGCTATAGAATATAGTCGACCGATCCCGGCCGTTCCGATTTATATACTGCCTGCAAGGAAAAGAAGTGTGTGTGCAAAGTTTCAACTCGATAGCTTTCAAACTGAGAGACTAGTTTGCGTAGAAACCGACATACAGACGGACAGAACGACAGAAGGACATGCTTATATCGACTAAGAAGGTGATCCTGATCAAGAATATATATACTTTATAGGGTCGGAGATGTTTCTTTCACTGCGTTGAACGGGTATAAAAAGTTGCATAGGGTTCAAGCATTGAACACGGTAAAAATTCCAAAGATAGAATTTCAAGAGATCGGACCAATGGGAATAAGTAATTAGCAGCATGGTTTAAAAACGATCTCCTGCAATATAAACAAATACTTATGTGGTGAACTTTAAGCACTTAAGAAAGGGCCACATAGAATGTCAGCGTGCAGTCCGTTGATAAGTATTTTTAAATGGATTTAAGATTTTCATGATATCGGAAACTGCATGATATTATCGCAATTTTTATTCTTAAGCCAAACCAGACTTCTATTTTTTTTACCGTTCGCGAAGTGCTCAAAGCACTTTTACTATTAAATATAATTAATTAGACTATTTTTATTTTACATATATTTAATACTATTAGTATTATATTTTATATTGATCGTGCAAAAAAAATTTCAGATAGTATTATTTTTGTCATCTTTCGCGAACCTAAATATGTAGTTGAATTCCAATCTATAGTTCAATATATGCTTAATGTATTGAAAAATTCAAAGATCTATCAGGCCAAAGAAATAATATCCCAAAAATCAGGTTATTAGCTTAAATAATTATTTAAACACGCCACCTTAAATTTTAAAGATTTTTTTAAGTCTTCTGTGGCCGAGTGACTCACTTTTAAAATTTAAAAATTGCAATAATACAATATATGATAATATAATAACTAAATACAATACTTAACGAAAAAATGTAGCAACGAAAATATTTTCATTATAAAAAAATGAATGGAACATAAGAAACTGCATAATTTGTGTAAGATTTTTTGCTTACGATGCTTACGCACACTCCGTTTTTCCACCAGTGCTTTACTGTCACTCATACTATTTTAAAGACTGTTGGTGACGGCAGTCTTCATTATTCCAGGTATAAACGATGTATCCTATCCTAAGTTCTATCTTAAGTAACTAAGTAAAGTGTCAATCTATGCGTGGGAACTACAATGTCCCCACTAGACCCAATTTATTGAATTAAAATGTTTTTACTTTCACCCAAATTTCATAAGGATCGGCCAAAAGATTGCAACGATCATTATGAAATTTTGTGAGTAGGATATTTTGAACAAATATAACCCAACCCTATAACTTGAAAAAATGTTGAAAAATGGCCGTCCTTCAGTTCTGTGACAAAGCAGCGGGTCAGCCGTTGATTACTCAAATGATTGCGCAAGAGATCACCGTCTCCAAGGCTGACTCCCGCAGGCATGAAATGAGTCACGTGAGCTTTTCCATTAATGTTAGGTAAGTTCGGCTGTCAATCGAGGTTTTAAAAAGGGCGCAAAAATCTAAATATTGAATATTGTTGAATATTGGCATCGGCAACGGGGGCAAGCAGGGAGCAGGCTTGAATAGCATTAGTAAGGCACTGGCACCGTCGAGACCTGTGGAGTGCGCTCTTAAAACGTGGTGAACTGATCACGCTTCTCCACAGACTCCAGCGTCCTAATGGTGGAATCCTATTTCCGCACCGTATCCTTCATCTTATAATGCAGAGCACTTGCGTCGGGGTCACCAAACGTAACGCTACCAGATATTTGAAACGGCCGAAGCCCTAGTAATGCTTCCAAAAGCGCATGCACTACAAATAACAACAAAGTGCATGTGAAACTGGGAAACAGACAGACGGCGGTACACACAGTGGTACGATTATATTCGGTGCACTTGAATGACACTTGAATTTGACTTGAACTTAGGCCCTGTTGGAACTTGTAACATCATCAAATATAATAATAATCGCTAATTAGTTCTCTCAGTGTAACTACCCGCAGCGGTCCAGTAATTGCCCGTTATCAGCAGTTCAATATTCTTTGATTCTTCCAGATTCGCATGCGCTTTGTTGTTCTTTGTAGCGCATCCAATTTGGGAGCTTTTGGTAGAGCTTCTGCGCAAGCTCTTAGTTATGCACTTGTATATTCGGCATTTATTGGACCGGCCGATGCGTTTGTTTGTGGGGTTAAACTGACCCATAATATATATTGAAATCGAAGTTGGATTTATTTAATTCGATCGCTATCAAAAAACTAAAAGCCCCACAAAAAAATTCATGTTTATGCGTTTAGACTGCGCTGCGAGTCGGTCTCGTCATTTGATTTCGGGCGGCTTCTAGATGTGAATGGCAAGAATCTCTGTCTTATGGGATGTGGCTTACCCTCGTGTCCATGCTTTTGCCTAGTCAAAACTTTGCTCGTCTCTCGTAGGTACTTTTGTCGTCAAGAAGTATTTCATTTTCTGATCTGATTTTACGATGAGGGGGAGGGGAAATGTCATGGTCTGGAGATTTTTTACAAGGTAGGCTTTTACAAGGTAGATTTTACAGAACCGAACGAATTCACCGCAAAACTTTATTTGATAGAGAAACCAGTACAGACGATTACAGTGTACGAATTGGCAATAGATAAGCATCGTTGGACCTCGGCAGCTGATCTGAAACTTAGTGACGAAAATAAGCTATATAGCTGTACAAAAAAGCATATAAAAAATATTTTTATTCGGCATGTGCCTGATTTTTTGTTGTTTGTACACGTATATAGCATATTTTCTTCACTAAAATTGATATCAGATATTTTGGGTTTCGCATGCAGGTTCTTCACCGGTGTTTTACATCGTCAAGAGGTTTTTTTATATTATATTAGTTGTTTTTTTGTATATATAGATCTTCAATTATTTAAAAAAGATCGCATAATATATAGAATATTAAAGTAACCTCTGGACAGGCGATTCACACAGTTAGCAATACTTTAAATGTAAGGATAAAACCAAACCACCAAATTCTTTTTTTTTACTCCCTCGATTTTGATATCAAAGAAATTGGAATAATTAAAAACCTTTCCAAGGATGTAAAGAATGTTGTGATAGCTTCAGTGTTTTTGAAGTTATACGTATTTTTAATTTACAAAGGTTTTGGAATTTGGTTAGTTTAAAATTCTTTTTATACCCTTGCAGAGGGTATTATAATTTTGGTCAAAAGTGTGCAACGCAGTGAAGGAGACATCTCCGACCCTATAAAGTATATATATTCTTGATCAGGATCACCTCCTGAGTCGATATAAGCCTGTCCGTCTGTCCGTCTGTCTGTCTGTCCGTCTGTCCGTCTGTCCGTCTGTCTGTCGGTTTCTACGCAAACTAGTCGCTCAGTTTTAAAGCTATCGAGTTGAAACTTTGCACACAGCCTTCTTTTCCTTGCAGGTAGTACATATGTCGGAACGGCCGGGATCGGTCGAATATATTCTATAGCTGCCATATAACTGATTGATCGGAAATCCCATATCTTTGGTGTTTTTTAAGATAGAGGGTTGGGACTTTCCACACATGTTATATTTGACCAAAATATCATATGTACAAAATTTCACAAGGATCGGCCGACTATATCCTATAGCTGTCATAGAACGATCGAAATTGGCATAACTTTGGTGTTTTTTAAGTTAGAAAGATGGGACTTGGTACAGATTAATGTTTGGGCAACATAATTCAATATGCCAAATTTCATAAGGATCGGCCGACTATATACGATCCGCTATATATCTAATAAATTAAAATGCGTGGCGCCACCTAGCGGACTGCGACTGAACTGCAAGGGTATATCAACTTCGGCTCCGCCGAAGTTAGCTTTCCTTTCTTGTTTTTTTTTAAATTTAATTAAAAAATTGTTTCGTATTTGTGAGAAACCAAATTATTTAAGGGGTTAGGTGAGTTTGGCGGCTTTAAAAAATTCGATTTTTTTTTATTTTTTTATAAAATTCTACAGAATCTTGAGAATATTCTCCCATTTTCAAATTCGAATAAAAGTTTCGGAGATAGAGTCCTGAAAAGGTGGAAGCTCGAGGGTAGGTATAGGCAGAGTTTCGAAGTCGGTTGTCAAGATTTCTCGGAAACTACTCAACCGATCTTGATCAAATTTTGCACAGGCCTTCGAGATACGATTATCTAGAACTTGAACGAAGGATTTTTTTTTTCGTTGATAAAAACTATTAAAAAAAAATGTTCAATAATTTTCACCAAAATTTCCATTTTTTTGCAAAAAGGTGTCCCAAAAATACAATTTTTACTTGTTTTTTTTTTTCATCGTCCAGTTTCTAGTTTTAGGTCTGTACTAAAGGAAAATATTTAGTTTTTTCATTCCAGATGATTCTGTCAGGAATTGTGCTGTCAAAGCGAAAGCACCTTTTTTCCAAGGGGTCATGGGAAATGTTGCCTGACTGTTTAATATTTTTTTCCGAAAATTTCCCAATTTATTTTTTAAATACGTATATTTAAGAAACTTTAAAGTTGCAATAAAACTTTTCATTCTTTATAAAGAAAAATTTTTTGAAAATAGTCAATTTTTTATCCGCGCAAACCCACCTAACTCCTTAAACAAATAAACAGATGAGAGGTTAATCCTTATGAGAGTTTCGCTATATAATAAATTATCAAAAAACAAGAAAGGTTTCTGTTTATTTTTATAAAAAAATAAACATATGAAAGATCGATCCTTATGAGAGTTTCACTATATAATAAATTATCAAAAAACAAGAAAGGAAAGCTAACTGCGGGCGGAGCCGAAGATGATATACCCTTGCAGTTAAAGTTGTTCCATTCCCGATCGTTCAGTTATATGGTCGCTATAGGATATAGTCGGCCGATCCTTTGGCATAAAATTTGGCTAAATGGGATTAATTCGCCCAAAATGGAATCTGTACCAAGTCCCATCTTTCTAACTTAAAAAACAACAAATTCATGCCAATTCCGATCGTTCTATGACAGCTATTGGATACAGTTGAACGATTCTTATGAAATTTTGTACAGAAGGAAAGCTTACTTCGAGCGGAGCCGAAGTTGATATACCCTTGCAGTTAAGCATCAGCTAATATTATTATTATGTATATCGGGTCGTATACAGTTGTTCAATCCTTATGAGAATTTCACCATCAAATAAATGTTCTAATAAAAATATTGGAAACAGCCCCAAGCATCTTTAAAAATAGCAAGGTCCAATCGTTCAGTTATATGGCAGGTATGAAGATAGACGGCCGATTCTTATGAATTTTGCCCCTAAGATATTGTATTAACCCGAGAATCTCGTTCGCAATGAATATATATGTAAGTTGTTTTGTTTCTTTAATTTCTCACTTTATTTGCGGATCGGCGATGCTGGTCCATCAACCGCACGTGTTCGACTTAGAGCATAAAGAGATCGCGGAGAGGAATCAATCGTTGACGTCGGCGCTGACGTCGCTGCTACCGCCATCGCCTCGCTCTTCGCCGCCGGTTCCCACATCCCTCCTTTTTTTACCAGCTTTAATCCATCCTTGGTCCAAGCTTGGTGATTCCATCCCGGCTGTCTGTGCTGGCTGGTGTTCCGTTTGTTCTGTGTTTTTCGTCTCTTCTGGTGGAGACACATGTACCAGTCGAAAATAATCAGGATCGGAGCTACTGTCCGACGGGCTCCTTATTGGTATATTCTTTAGGTGGCTAATATTTCTGGTTAAACGTCTACCATCTTTTGACACTATAGCTATGTTTCCTTTTCTCTCCATGACATCGTTTTCGGTAGAGTCGAAGTTTGGCGTTAGCTTATGTGGGAAGAAACATTTTTTATTAGGACCTTGTCACCTACTCCTATATCAATTTCCTTCGCCCCTCTTTTTTTATCAGCTGATTCTTTTCCCTTCTGTTTTTTAATGCGGTCTTGGTCTCGTTCTACTGAGTCTAATATTAAACATCAACACAAACACCCATAAACAAAAATTTTATTATCCCCTTTTTATATTTATTTTTGTGTTGGTATGCGATCTTAGATGTTGGTATCATCTTGCAAGCAGGTAATGGCATCCACAATTTCTTCATCAAGGATGCTTTTCTCTGTTATCTCCGATATGCTCATTGACATAAGGATTGAGCTCTCCAGTATACGCAAAATGCTATATCCGGCTCTTGACACGAAATCCTTTGTCGATGTTTTGTTACACAGACGAGATAAAGTGTCTGAGATGATTTCCTTTCCAGCTTTATAAATAACTTTGAATAAGTTAAGTCTGTAGACGCAGAAGCCACCTTTCGATGCGACCTGGTGATTTTTATGATGGCTAAAATATTGTCTCGAGCGACTTGTGGTCGGTAACCAACTTAAACTCTAAACCGGCTAAGTAGTAATAACATTTTTCTACCGCCCATACCAAGCTTCCTTTTTCGGTTTGTGAGTACGGCTTCTCCACATAGGACAAGCTTCGGCTGGCAAAAGAAATGATCTGGGGTTCGCTTCCTTCTGTGAATACTGTTCCCAGCGCCACCGGGCTTACATCTGCTTTCAAACGTGTTCGATGTTTTAAATCGTTGAACGCTTCTTTCTCTTTTTGGGGCCCCAGACAAATTTAGTGTCCTTTCCCAACAATTTTCTCAACGGTTCTGTGCGATCGGCTAAATCCGGAATGAACTTCCCGAATGAAGCGACCAGACCTAGGAAGCTTCTCGTCTCCCCATTATTTCTCGGGTCTCGGAATATAGTGATAACATCCGACTATATCCTATAGCTGTCATAGAACGATCGAAATTGACATAACTTTGTTGTTTTTAAAGTTAGAAAGATGGGATTTGGTACAGATTCTATTTTGGGAAAAACAATCTGATTTGTCGAATTTCATAAGGATCGGCCAACTATATCTTATAGCTGTCATATAACTGATTGATCGGAAATGCTATAACTTCATTGTTTTTCAAGTTAGAAGCATGGGAGTTTCAATGGATTCCTCTTTTGGCAAAATAATTCGATATGCCAAATTTCATAAGGATCGGCCGACTATATAAGATCCGCTATATATCTAATAATATAAGATGCGTGGCGCCACCTAGCGGACTGCGACTCAACTGCAAGGGTATATCAACTTCGGCTCCGCCCGAAGTTAGCTTTCCTTTCTTGTTTTTGTTTGTTAATTTGAAGTTTTACCTCGTCGTCAATGTATTAACCTAAGAATCCCGTTCGCAATGAATAGATATTTATGTTGTTTTGTTTCTTTTATTATACCCTTGCAGGAGGTATTATAATTTTGCGTGTGTAAAGTGTGTTATAATAAAGTGTGCAACGCAGTGAAGGAGACATCTCCGACCCTATAAAGTATAGATATTCTTGATCACGATCACCTCCTGAGTCGATATGAGCATGTCCATCTGTCCGTCTGTCTGTTTCTACGCAAACTAGTCTCTCAGTTTTAAAGCTATCGAGTTGAAACTTTGCACACACCCTTCTTTCTTTTGCAGGCAGTATATAAGTTGGAACGGCCGGGATCGGTCGAATATATCCTATAGCTGCCATATAACTGATTAATCGGAAATGCTATAACTTCGTTGTTTTTCAAGTTAGAAGCATGGGAGTTTTAATGGATTCCTCTTTTGGCAAAATAATTCGATATGCCAAATTTCGAAGTTAGCTTTCCTTTCTTGTTTTACACCTTATTTTCGGACCGACAATGCTGGTCCATCAACCGCACGTGTTCGACTGAGAACATAGAGATCGCGGAGGGGAATTAATCGTTGACGTCAGCGCTGACGTCGCTGCTACCGCTATCGCCTTCGCTCTTCGCCGCCGGTTATGTTGTAATGTAACTCGCCCACAGATATGTTGACCAAATATAACATGTGTGGAAAGTACCAACCCTCTAACTTAAAAACACCAAAGTTATGGCATTTTCGATCAATCAGATAGACAAATAAAGTAAAAGTTGAAAGAATTTACTCCATATTTTCAAGTTTATTGCACACATACATGCACAAGCTCAAAAAAATATTCCCCATCAAATATACACATACATTTACATTTGCATATGTTGTGTGCCTAACAGAAAGCTTCTCAGGTGGCTGCACAAAATTGGTAGCTGCACTTATAGGACTATATTTTGTGGATCAAATGAGCCAATTTTGAAAAATAATTTTTTTTTCACTTCAGTTGCTCATAACAAGTATAACCTATCTTCTGCATCACATGCACGCTTACAAGAAATCCACGCCGATTACGAAAGTAGCAGCCGTGCAACATCTTCAAATCGAAATAAACCAACTACACACAATATTAACTTAAATGCCCACGAATCAGACTATGCTATTCTAGCTTCATCAATCCAAACCAAACCAAATAACATCCTCTCTCTCTTCCCACTTATGTCCATTACACTAGTACAATGGAACATGAATGGTTACTTTAACAATTACCACGAGCTACAACTTTTGATAAACGATAGCAACCCTGATGTTATTTGCCTTCAGGAAACACATATTAATACCAACGTAACGAACATTGCTTACCCCAAGCAATTTACTGGATATTTCTATAACTTTATCTCTAATACCTATGCCAAACAAGGTGTTAGCCTACTTGTACGTAAAGACATTCCCCACAAGCCCATACCAATTACCAGTAATGCTTGTTCTCTAGGTATTGAACTCCTAGCCCATCCCAAAATATGTATTTTCAATACATATATACCTCCATCTCAATTTGTAGCTGCCAACGAAATCCTTAAAATAGTAGATCTTTCTAGCAAGCCAATCTTATATGTGGGAGATTTTAATGCCTGGAGTCCATTGTGGGGATCATCTTCGCATAACTCTAGAGGGTTACAAATAGAAGAAGTCATAAACAAATCAACCTTAACTCTCCTCAATGACGGCTCCGCTACCCATCATTCCACTCACAACTCTTTCACTGGCAATTTATGCAGACGATGCCATAATTTTTAGCATATGTAAGAATACTACTGCACTAAATAATAAGTTCTTTAAACTAATCCAAATCTGGGGTAACACCTCCGGTGCTACTCTTGCTGTAAATAAATGTAAAGTTTTTCATATTTGCAAAAAACAGAGCTGTACATACCCACCATTATCGCACAATGACATAGATATAGAACGCGTTTCTACTCTTAAGATACTTGGCCTGACATTTGATAAACGACTCACATTTAAACAACACTGTAGCGAACTTATTCAGAGACTAAACATTATAAAATTCTTAACATCTAAGCGATCCCTCATCCACCGGACCACACTTATACAAGCAACAAGATCTCTGTTGTTGTCCATTATCGATTATGGACTCCCCATCTACGGCTGGTGCGCGCCATCGAACTTAAAAAAAATCTTACCTCCTTACCATGCGGCCGTCAGACGTAGCATTGGCGCATTTCCAACGACCCCAACTAAATGCATCCTAGCCGAAGCAGGATTGCCGGACATTACAACCAGAGTCACGCAAACTACCTTTAAATTAATACCAAAACTCATGTGCTCCACCAACTCTATTCTGCTGAAGGACTATGAAGTTGCCTCTAAGCACCGTAGGAAATTCAAAGTCCAATCTACGATTCGAAGATGTATAACCTTTACCAAGAGACACAACATAGGATCGCCTTATCGTTGGAACAAAGTCATTCCATCCCCTCCGTGGTAAATACGCTCCACCGCCATTGACACTACACTTCATGATTTTCAAAAATCAAGGACCCCAATCACAACGTTTAAGCAGATGTTCGAAGAAGTTACCCATAAAAATTCCTCTCTTTATCTTAAACGTGTTTTTTTTGTGTGCACTACGTTTTTGTAAAATTTGCAATAAGCTTTCTATAAACAATCGGTGTTTATTTCTTTACTGATATATAAACAAATTGCAATTTTTTAGATCCGTATCGCTTTGCGTGTGCAGTGATATATTTGGAGGTAAAATAATAATTTATTTAACTTACTTTCCAAACATAGCCCTGCTCTGCTTCTTCATCTCCTACGGTGTTGTTGCTATTCTTTTGCTTCTACTCTCGCTCAATAGAGATTCTTATCTCTATTTCTTTAAATCTTACTAACTTGCACTAACTGCTCTCTTTAATCTCCCCTTCTCTTTTCCTTGGTACAGTGGTTCAAGGTTCCTCATTAATAAAATAAAATAATATTTTTAAATTAATTATTAATTTTTTTAATAATTTTTAATAAATTAATTATTTAAATTTTCAATAATTTTTAATAAATTAATTATTTAATTTTAAATAATTTTTAATAAATTAATTATTCAAATTTTTAATAATTATGGATTTTAAATTGGTCTGTGCATTAAAGTCTTGCAATAAGACAATCTCGTCTTCCCAGCCTACCATCCATTGCTGGCTCTGTGAAAACGTTTTACACGCTAAGTGTGCCGGGTTCACGGCCTCAGTGTCGGATGCAATCTCGCGTAGGTCTGGACTTCACTTTTGCTGTGACGGTTGTCGTGCTGTTCAGGACGAAATGAGGTCGTTCATGAGGCAGACTGAAAGCGGTTTCAAGGAGTTGATTAGTGGTTTTCGAAAAATCAATGACCAACTCTGTGCGCTTGATACACAGTTTAGTAGTCTTCAACTACTAAATGAGTCTCCAAAGCCTAAGAAATCCGCTTTTAGTGATGTGCTCGGGTCGAGTAATCTTCAGCCTGCTCAGCCGACAACTATGCAGCCGCTTATATCTCTGGCCACCCCAAGGGCCGGACCTGAGAAAAATTCGGCTTCCGAATGTCTCGGACTCAATGAGCAATTGTCCGATATGTCCTCTGTGGCATCGCTTCAAGTGATCCCAGACCCAATAATTCAAACTCCTGTAACAGTCACCAAACAGGGTAATAAACCGTCCGGACCCCCGGTACGCACTGATGCCGCAGTATTAGTTACGGCGGCACCAAAACCCTTGCAGGTGATCCCACCATCAAAACACATTTTTGTTTCCCGGCTTGCCCCTGATACTTCGGAGATTGATATCTCGGCTTACATCAAAGCCAAAGCAAAAGCCGACATAAAGGTGGTGGATATTACAAAGTTCAAATATTCTTACACCAGGCATACGTCATCTTTCAAAATACGTGTGCCCTTGCAGATGTTCAAGACGATCTGTTCCGCCAGCTTTTGGTCAGAGAACATTTTCGTCCAAGAACATCAGCCAAGTACGGTAAAAAAAAAAAAAGATAACCAAACCTGTGGGTGTAAAACTCCCACATGTTAAGGCCACTGATCAACCTTCCACCTCATCTTCCTCAATCTCAAAAAACTAATGTCTTCATTAACACTTACCTATCAGAATACAAGAGGGTTACGTAGTAAACTTCCCAAACTGTATTCTGATAGTTCTTCTTTTGCATCCCACATTATTGTATTTACAGAAACTTGGTTAAAGCCGGAGATCTTAAGCTCCGAAGTTTTTCCTAGTAGGTACACCACTTTTAGATGTGATAGAACTTTGCGAAGGGGAGGAGGAGTGCTAATTTCTGTAGACTCCAAATTCGCTTCTGAAGAGGTAAAATCACAAGAGTTTGGTGACATTAAATTTCTTTGCATCAAAATCACTTTGTCCGATCAATCTTTGTATGTTACCTGTTCGTACATACCACCTTCATCCGAACCGCCAACATACTGGCAACATATGCCCGCTATTCGTTTGGTTTTCGATCGTCTGTCTGATGGTGACCAGCTGATAGCTCTGGGTGACTTTAATATCCCAGAACTTATGTGGTCAAATGTTGATAATTCACCGTCTTTACAGCTTAACTCCCACCATGACTTCCCTGAGGGCATGTTCGACATGTCACTCGGGCAAATTAACCACGTTAGAAATTCTTTAGGTCGGCTGTTGGACTTATGTTTCG
Organism: Drosophila ananassae; assembly: GCF_017639315.1. Lineage (NCBI taxonomy): Eukaryota > Metazoa > Arthropoda > Insecta > Diptera > Drosophilidae > Drosophila > Drosophila ananassae. Next base: position 1,555,992 of record NW_025319038.1, read on the forward strand.
TTTCTGATCCTAATGGAATTACTCTTTCCAGATCTTTGCCCCTTTCTAACCCTGAGGATCCATATCATCCCACTCTTGAGGTTTCAATCGAAAATAATTACTTTTTTGACCTTAAGTCTACAGTTAAATCTCAGAAAGTTCGTTTCTTTCGTAAGGCTGACTTTATGAAATTAAACAAGTTAATTTTGGAATTTGATTGGTCTGATTTACTGGCATGCGAGGATATAAACATCGCATTACAAAAATTTTATTACACTTTGAACATATTTTTCGACGCTTGCGTGCCGTGGAAATATCCGTCCGCTTCAACGAATCCGCCTTGGTATACAAGGCACCTTATAAATTTAAAGAATAGTATGAGTAGACTTTTAAACAAACATAGATTATCTGGCTGTACAGTTAGTTATTCAAGATACTTAGTAGCTCGGTCCAATTTCACCGTGCATAACGCAGAATGTTATAGGAGTTATATTCGCCGCTGCAGGATTCAGTTTACTCAGGATCCGAAGCAGTTTTATAACTTTGTAAACACTAAGCGTAAACATGTATCTTTTCCCCCACTGCTTACGTTTACGAACTCTTATGCGAACACCGATCAGGCAATGGCCGATCTCTTTGCACAGTTTTTTCAAACTACCTATTCACCTAGCAGCAGTTTAGCTCAGCCTTACACTTATAATATCCAATCAGCCAACCTTATATTTTGCCCATCTTTCGATCAAAGTGGTGTGTTATCGGATCTTCTTAAGGTTAAGCCCGTGTATTCGCCAGGCCCTGATGGAGTACCAGGCTGTGTTCTGAAGTACTGCGCCGAGGCACTGTGCAAACCGCATGTTAAACTCTTTAATCTATCGCTGGAAACTTCGATCTTTCCCCTTATGTGGAAGGAATCCTTCATTATTCCGCTGCATAAAAAAGGGAAAAAATCCGACGCTGCTAATTATAGAGGCATCTCTAAATTGTCAGCAATTCCAAAGCTTTTTGAAAAACTTATCACTCCACATTTGCAACACCTATGTAGTTTAATAATAACTCCGTGCCAGCATGGCTTCATGAAGCGCCGCTCCACCACTATCAACTTATTGGAGCTAACATCTTTTATCACGGATGGCTTCCGGAATGGCTTACAAACAGACGTCATATATACTGACTTCAGTAAAGCATTTGACTCTGTTAACCATTCGCTTCTTATAAGTAAACTCAGTCTTTTGGGATTCAAAACTGATCTTCTTATGTGGATTTCGAGCTACTTATCAGGGAGAACCCAACGTGTTTTCTTTAAAGATGTTACCTCGCGTGTAGTCCGCGCCACATCGGGGGTGCCCCATCTTGGACCCCTACTTTTTACTCTGTTTATTAACGACTTGCCCCTTGCCTTAACTAATTCACTTGTACTTATGTACGCTGATGACGTTAAGCTATGCCTTCAGTATAAATTCACTAGCGCCCAGTCTAGACTTCAATCCGATTTGGATAAACTTCAAAATTGGTCTTTAGCAAATAACCTAAAGCTTAATGGATCGAAATGTAAACTTATGTCTTTTTACCGATAAATCTCACCAGGCTATGTACTTTCTCTATGGGAACGCCTTAGAACGATTAACTCAGGTTAACGATCTAGGTGTCCTATTAGATTTTAAACTTAAATTTACCGACCATGTATCTACCATGGTTAATAAAGCTATGGGTGTGCTTGGTTTTATTAAAAGATGGTCAAAAGAATTTAATGACCCGTACATAACTAAAACGTTATATACATCACTGGTCCGTCCGATTCTTGAGTATGGATCGTGTATCTGGAGTCCTCAATATGGAGTACACCAAGATCACATTGAATCTGTACAAAAAAACTTCCTTTCTTTTGCTCTTAGGGGACTTAATTGGGATGCAAATCATTACCTCCCCTCTTATCATAGTAGACTTTTACTAATCAACTTACCAACATTAACAAATCGTAGAACGATGCTGGGTGTCATGTTTCTATATAATCTTATTTATGGAAATATAGACAGCCAGCATTTACTAACATGTTTAAACTTTAACATTCCTAGTAGAAGGACCAGAAACTTTCGTCCTCTACTCCTCAGCCATTATAGTTCGACATATGCCCAACACGATCCGTTCAGGGTATTATGTTCGGACTACAGTGGTCTCTACCACATCTTATCACTTTGCTCTACTAACAATCTTAAATCGCTTATATTAACCGCCTTATCTATGCAACACTCTTCCTCGTAATATCTTTCTCCTAATCCTCGCTTATCTATCTCGGATCTATTCCCGCGATTCGAGCCGTACGTTACGCGGCAGCGTCCCTCGGTCGGTTGGACGGGAGGTGGGCTGTACGTATGCAGTGGGAACCGCGCAAAAAAAAAATACTCCAATAGGAAATGGCTTTACACCGATGGTTCAGTGTAAAATAAAACTTACAAAAATACAGGATATTATTCTGAGTCATATCCCCCCATATCAAAAAGCTATCTACGCCACTGCAATGAAAACTGAAGATATGAATTACAATTTCAAAATCATCTGTCGCATTTCTTCAAATAAATGACGTGTGATATTTTAGTTTTCTGATATTTTTGAAAAAAATATTTTTTTGTGATATATTGACGTGTGATCTTTTTTACAATGATATTTAGGCGTGATACCGAATGCAACAAGTGTTAAATTCTCAGCAGCCAGAAATTTTAGCTTCTCCATTGTTATTAATCTGTAAATATTTCGCAATTCGTTTTTTTTTTTTAATTGAAATTGAAAATTGAAAGGAAAATTGAAATTGAAAATTGAAATTAAAAATTGAATTTCAAAATTGAATTTGAAAATTTAATTTGAAAATTTAATTTGAAAATTGAAACTGACAATTGAATATTGGAAAAATTTAAATTGACAATTGAATATTAAAAAAATTAATATGTCGCATTTCTTAAAATATGAGATAATAAGAGACAGAGAGAGGGAGTTAGGAGAATTGGTTATATCGTCTCACTCCACGAAGGAGAAAAAGATGGAGAGCCGTTTAACGTTACGTTACGGTTTTTCTCAGATAGCCCCTCTTCCGCCAAATTCATACAGCGCCAAAAGAACTGTTAAGAGGAGGCCCTTAAATAATGGTGTTACTCCAATGAGTTCCGTTTCAAAACTGTTTTTATTTCTTACAATTCTCTTACAAGAAACATACATGAAAATCTTAAATCTATTTAAAACTACTTATCAACGGACTGCACGCTGACATGCTATGTGACCCTTTCTTAAGTGCTTCAAGTGCACCACATAAATATTTGGTTAGACTGCAGGAGATCGTCTTTCAAACCATGCTGTTAATCCCATGGGTCCGATCTCCTACATTCTATGTTGAAATTCTTATCATGTTCAATGCTTGAACTTTCTGCAAAGGGCCACAAAAAAGGTGTACATTTTATATATTTTTTAGATTCATTATATTGTCCTTTGATAACACTAGATAGCGGACTGTATATGTATATATGTACTTTTGCTTTTATAAATTTCTTGTCTTCAGTATTAGAAAATTGTTATTATTATAATTCGATAACAATATGTTGTTAATTATATCATTCTATTACGTATTTTTAAATATTTTAACATTGTTTAAGTTATTTTATTAGCTCCCATGTTCAACTTAATGTTTGAACATCCTGCAAGGGGCCACAAAAGTGCTTGACTTGTGTTTACATTTTTAAATTAATTATTATTTTCATTCAATTTTTTAGTGGACTGTAATATTATATATATTTTTTAATTTTTTGATTTTAGTCGACATCTTGAAAACTTTTTTCATTCGATATTGTAGTGGACTGTAATATTATATATATTTGTTTCTTATTATTTTTAGATATATGTATGTAGCTTTTCTTTTTTATTTGATTAATTACTTAATTATATGTATAAAACCATTACATTATACATTACACATATAAACATTTTTTTTAAACATTCGGCATTGGGGTTGGCAATGCTATAGCCATCAATTGTCTTCTCGATTTTAGTTTTCTTAAATAGGATATAATAAGTACAGTTATGGTTATCATTACCAAAATTAAGGAGCTATGACCTGCCACATGATGAAAGTCGATATTTTTCAATTCTAAATTTTGTGCTTTTAAATTTTCTATTTGTTTGGCCAGGTGAGCTATTTCCGCTGTATGATTCATAACAGGAGGCTTTAGAGGGTCCCAAGCAATTCCCGGAATCTCGTTTATTTCTCCTATATAAGCCGAAGCTAATGCTTCTTGACTTTCCTAGAGGCCACCTCGCGGGATGGCAACTATCATCTTTTAATATAACTATTTGACCTTTTTGTATATTCGCAGAATTTCTCCTCCATTTGTATCTTTGTTGCAAATTATTTAAATAGACATCCGGATCTTTTTTAGTAACTTTATTAAAATTCTTTTCACCTATTTCTGTTTTTATTTCATTGCTATCCTCTTCTTCTACCTCCCAATATCGGTCCATTTGTTTGAGCACGATACTGGTTGCTACGATTGAATTACTACCCCTGGAATTCGTGCATCCTGACACTGTCCATCCAAAGATAGTTTTTTGCCCAAGAAGCATACCCTTTTTGGTTATCTCCGGCAGTAAAATTTGTGGATATAAATCCGCACCAATTACCAGGTCAATTCGACCAGGTTTGTCGAAATTGCGATCCGCTAAATAGAATCCTTTCCAATCCGACTTATTAATAACAATTTTATTTGTGGGAAGACTTTTCATTAATTTTGGCAAAACAATTGCGTTTGTGAAATTTGTTGTGCAAATATTCTTTTGAATATTTAGAATTATTCCTGATTGTCAATTTTAATTTGTGATTTGAAACATAGGCACATGTTGCTGATACTCCACTTATTTCAGTGTGCGCTTTTATTTTTGGCAACTTAAGTTTTTGAGCCGCTTCTTTAGAAATTAGAGTGCTTTGTGACCCATTGTCAATCAATGCTCTAAATTTCCCGAATTTACCATCTTGACCTTTAATCTGAACATACGCCGTGGCCAACAACGCTGGTTCAGAGGTCATGCATGTATTTACATTCTCTTTTTTAAAAAGTAAAATGCTATGGTGTAATTTTTGACAATACGAGCTTACTAGCTCGCTTGGACATTTTGAGTTTGAACTATGCTTTAAACATCTGTAGCACCAATTAAATTTTTTAACCATATTCGTTTTTTCTTGAGGACTTAATGCTTTAAATTTATTTTTTTTTTTTTTTATTAAATTTTGCTTTTATTTATTGGATCTTCTCTTAATTTTGAGACTAACAATCAGTTTTCAAATCTTAACATTAACATTTAACTAACAGTAGACTAAGACTGCATTCTGGTTGCACGGTCGCTGGGTGGGTAGGTCATTGCGACGAAGTCGTGATTGGTTGCTCAACCTTGTTAGACCTCTCGCCAGGTGGTTAGGGTGCGACAATAGCTTGCTAAAGTACTTTTCCTTCTGTTCTGCGATCACATCTTTGACTGGAATAATGTCTAAGTCGCGATGTATGTTTTCGTTGCGAACGTACCAGGGTGCCCCGGTGATTGTTCTCAAGATCTTCGACTGAGCTCGCTGGACTATGTCAATATTGCTATTGCTGGCATTCCTCTATATCTGGGAGCCGTACATCCATATAGGTTTAAGTACCGAGTTATACAGCAGGACTTTATATTCAAGGCAAAGGGGAGACCGAGCATTGATAAGCCAATGAAGGCTGCTGGCTTTAAGCTTTAGGTGGGTTCTTTTAGCTTCTATGTGCCGACGCCATGTGAGTCTTCTATCGAGGTGTACTCCTAGATATGTTACCTCGTTTGCTTGCGGGAGTAGGGTGTTGTTTAGCGTAAGGGGCGGGCAGTTTTGCCTATTCAAGGTGAACGTAACGTGCTTGCATTTTTGTTTATTTACTTTAATTCGCCAGTCTGATAGCCATTTTTCAACATCCACCAGATGAAGAGCTAGCTGCGCAGTTGCTTGCATCGGGCATTTTGAGCGGCTAAGAATAGCTGTATCATCAGCAAACATAGATGTTGTTAGTCGTGTGCTTGTCGGGATGTCTGCTGTGTAGAGAACATATAATGTTGGTCCGAGTACACTTCCTTGAGGAACTCCAGCTCCAACAGTGAATTCGTCAGATATATCAGTGTTGCACCTCACAGCAAATTTTCTGTCGTAAAGGTAAGACTCTAGAAGCATGTGGGTATTACAAGGGAGCATTGTCTTGATCTTGTACATTAGACCTTCTAGCCAGACTCTATCAAATGCTTGAGAGACATCTAGAAATATTGCGGTACAGTACTCGCGTTTTTCGAATGCATTCCGAATTTCTGCTGTTATCCGGTTGACCTGCTCAATTGTTCCGTGCTTTTCACGAAACCCAAACTGATGTGACGGGATTCCTTCCTGGATCCTTAGGTATGTGTTTATTCGAGTCAGAATGCATTTCTCAAAGAGTTTAGATAAGCATGCAAGTAGGCTTATAGGTCTATACGTCGTGGGAATTTTGTGGTCTTTTCCCGGCTTTGCTATCATTATTATAATTGACTTTTTCCATCTCGCTGGAAAGTGGCCAAGTTTTGCGATGGCATTGAAGAGCTGGGTGATAGTACAGACGGCGCAATATGGAAGCTCAATGATCATTTTGGGAGTTATGAGGTCGCAGCCTGGTGATTTTTTCAGATTTAGAGCTGGTTTTTGATGATATTAGCAATTTCGTTTGGGCTAAACTCGATTGGTTCATGTTGAAGCTGAGGCTCATATGGTAAAGTCGGCAAAGTAAAGGCACTAGTGGCCGGATTTGGTTGGAAGATATTTTTAAGGTGATTGGCAAACGTGCTGGCTCTGTCTGCATCGCTGCGCGCCCAGCCGCCTGTGGGATTTCTAATAGGCATCACGGTTTCTTTCGGTGAGCTTAGAGTTGGGTGAGCTCTCCATAGTGAGTGTTTTATACTAGAAGTTGACAATTTCTCTAGGTGCTTTCTCTGTAGGGCTTTAGTAAGTTGACAGATGGCGATCTGTGGAATTGCCACTCGCGACGTAAACGCCGCTTTTCGAGGACGAGCTGTTCGATTTGTAGATTTGTCTTTTTATTGCTTTGTGTATTTATAGTTTGCGATGTAGAGGCTCGAGCTGCAGAGACGAGTACAGACTCAAGTGAATTAACAAAGCTGTCTACGTTGGCTTCATCGTGGAGATGAGGACTTAGCTCAATGTGTGAGCTGATATATTTTCTGTACTTAACCCCATTGGTTTTCTGTGAGGTCAATTTTAATGGTTGTTCCAATGTTCCTGGATGTCGCAGTAGAATAAACAGGACAGGCGAGTGATCAGATGAGAGATCCGATAGGCAATTGGCGCTTATCAGATTTTTAGGGATGTTTTTGGTAATCGCAAAGTCTATTAAGTCTGGTATTTTCCTTGGGTCTGCCGGCCAGTATGTTGGTGTGCCAGAAGAAACATAGTCGAGCTTGTTCTTGGCTTTGATAATTGCATTATAGAGCTGCTTCCCTTTTGGAGTCACGAAACGGGATCCCCAAGGTGTGTGCTTGGCATTGTAGTCTCCTGCTGCTATGAAGTGGTCTCCAAGTGTGTTGAAAAACTGCATAAACTCATCTTCAGCTATATTGAAGCGAAGGGGGCAGTATTCGGCGGCTAGTGTAAGTTGGTTGCCAGTATTTAGTTGTATATTTATAGATGTGGCCTGTAGGTAGTTTTTAGCAAATTTGTTTTGATAATGGTGCTTTATGCGGCTTCTGATTAGAATTCCAGTCCCACCATGTGCTTTACCATCTGGATGATTTGTTCCGTAGAATGAATATCCTCGTAGTTGAAAATTGTATTTGTTTGTAAGGTGTGTTTCCGAAAGCAGCATTACATCGAAATGATTGTCGAGTAGGAATTGAGCTAACTCAAGTTTATGTTGCGAAACGCCGTTAGCGTTCCACGTAGATATCCGTAGGAGAGCCATTATTTGGATTGTTGTGAAACCAGCATTTGAATCAATAGATTTTGGTTTCGCATTAAATCTTGCATAGTTGTGCGCATAAACGACATAAATTCCGTCAGGCTTTGTTGTAGGCTGCTTATCATAGCTTCAAAGTTGCTTTTTGGCTGCTCTGTTGGATGATGTTCCTGAGCCTTGTTCGGTTCTTGGTATGCTGATTGCAGAAATGAGCTTCTTGAGGCAGGTGTCGCCAGTCCTGATTTTAAGGCGCTTGCGTATGTCACATTTTTGTCAGAGTTAATGGGTCCTAGTGAGGATCTGGCTGCAGTCGAGAAGAAGACTTCAGGGTTTGATCTGGACGCCGTGAACTGTCCATTTTGGGTGCGGGCAGCTATTCCTTTCTGGTGGATGCGACTTTTCAGCTCCTTTTAGACTGGGCATCCTCTATAATTAGCAGTGTGATTGCCACCGCAGTTGCCGCACTTTTTCGAGTTGCTGTCATCTTTGCTCGCTGGGCAGTGTGCGGAGTCATGAAGCTCTCCGCAAACTACCCACACCGGGCGCAGTCTACAGTATGACCTTGTATGGCCATATTCCTGGCAGTTCGCACATTGTACCGGGCCATTGCGTTTGTGCGGTTCCTCAACTGTAATTCTGCGGTGCAGCAGGTACTGAAGATTGTATATTGGGTGCACTTCGTATTTCTTCAGGAGCTTGGTTTCTGGTTCGAGCTCAACCTTAAAGAGTGGCTGCGGCTTTCTATCCCTGTTAAGGATATTAAAGACTGTCTTGGCGCTAAAACCCTTCTCCTGTAGCGCCTTTTTTATCTCTGCAGGCGTTACTTCGGGCTCTATGCCCTTAAGTACGACTTGCGGGCCCTTGCTTCTTTTTAGCTGATACGTATAGAAGTTCTTTTTATTCTCGGTTAGATATTTTGATAATACTCTGTAGTTATCTTCAGACTTCATTTGAACTTTTGTTTCTTGAATGTTGCCCTTTACAAGGGGTATTATGTGGAAGTTATCCTTACCAATAAGCTCAATAATTTTGTTGACAAGAACATTGGAACTTTTTTCGCGTATATAGATAGGCGGAGGTTTTGGCTTCCTTTTCTCAACTTCAGTGGATTCGACCGCCTCAACCTCATCGGCGTCTGCCAAGATTTTAAATCGGTTTGAGTTAATGGGCGTTTCTTTTGCTGCTAGGCTAGCATTGCCACGGGTTATTTTGCGTTTGGAATTCAGGGGGCTCAGCTTCCTTTTGATTTGTATGTAGCGATCCATGCCAGTCTGCACAGCCGGCTTAATATAGTCATTGTTTTTGTTTTGGTTTTCGGGCAGCGCGGACGTATTACTATTTGCGCTGCTAGCTGATGACGTCGTTAAACGCGCTGTCAACACAGTTGCGGTTGTTGTTGTTGTTACTGTTGACGTTGTCAAAGAAATTGAGGTGCTAGTTACTGCACTCTTTGGCTGCAGAGACATCGATGGTATCGATGGGGAGCAGGAACGCGCTCTCTCGCTCTCTACGTTTAAGAATTCGGTCAAATTAGGGGTAATTGACCGCGCTTGATCAGAGCTTGCATGGTTTTCGGTTGCTTTAAAAGAGAAGTACGCGTTGTTTCTTTGTACTGAGAGCCGTCTCTCGTCTTGCTCACGTTGCAGTCGAGGTTGATTTAGTTTGAGTTTTAAGAGTTGTGTTTTATTTTAATTAATTAATTAATTAATCAATATAAACATTAGCGATTTCATCGCAAAAAGCGTCTTTTCGCGTTATCGTAGATTTCTTAGACCAGTCACTGCACTTTTATGATTTTATTGAATATTTTTTCCCGGAGCAAAATAAAAAAACACGTCTGCATGCGACGACAGTCGAACATCCATTTAAATTTATAGCAAAAAATTAATTGATGCCCGGGCATTTTGCATATCGGGCATGCTTGGTTATTTGTGTGATTATTTTGTATTATTTTTCTAGTTGGTAACTCCTTTCCAACTGATGTCAACGAACTAAGCCGTTGATCTAAAAATTCTATGACATCTTTCAAATTTTGGATATCATTTGACTTTTTTACTTGACCCTCATATTGTTGCAGAGCCTCAATAGTAAATTTCTTTATAATAATATGCGCAAAAATGCAATCTGATTCTTTGGTTAGATTTGCTTTGAGGCGCATCATATAAATTGATTAATTTATAGAATCAATTGTATTTTTTAAATGCCTGTATGAGTCCAAATTTATTTTTGGAAGATCAATCAGGCGATTCAATTAATCTGAAAATATTTTTCTATTATTCTCATACCTTTTTATGAGCAACTCCCAGGCTGCATCATAATTAATGCCTGAGCCAAGCAATAAATGGGAGACCATATTTCGTGTTTCCCCTTTTAGAGCACTTTTAAGGTAGCTTAGCTTCAAGGATGGGCTTAAATCCATTCTTGAATGCACAAGCTCCTTGAATAATTCATAAAAATGGTCTCAATCTTTGGAGTTTCCAAAGAAACTGGGAACCTCAATTTTTGGTAGGGTAGGTAGTTCGTCCATTTTAGGATTACTACCTTCTACCTTTTCTAATCGACCCACTTCGATTTTATTATTCATGAGCTCAATGTGTATTTCCACATCTTGTCTGAGCTCTATTCTTTTGGGCATATATTTATTATTTAGGCCTCCAATATTTATTAAATCGGACACTGTTTCTACTCTGATGAGAAACATTTTTAATTTTTTAATTCTTATCGGAAAGGTTTCAGCTTTCCTTTCCTGAATTTCTATATAAGTTTGCTCGAGGTAATCCTCGAGATTCTTTATGGCACCCTCAAGCCTAGAAAATAGCTCATCCTGGCTAATAATATTTTTAATTTTTTCCTTAGCGGACTTGAATTTTGATAGCATGCTATCGAAATGATTTTTAGTAAAATATTCGTGCTCTACAGCACCAATTTGAACCAAATGATTATGGTTCGTACAGGCTATCCTCTTCTAAATAAGAATTTTTTGCGAGAAGCGCATCTACTTGCCGGGTGAGACGCACCTGGTCTTCTATAATTTTTTTTTAGCGATTTTTTCTTTTGTCGACATATTGGATTTTTTTTTTAAATTAAAATTATATTTAAGTTATAAAACTAAAAGACCAAACTTGCCGATGAATATAATTTCTGCTGTTGGCTTGATGTCGCTGCGCTGTTGATGCTGCTTCTTCTTGGGGTGTTGTCACTGCTGCTGGTTGATGTTGCTGTTGAAGTTGGTGTCCCTGCGGATGTTGCTTCTGCGTGGGTGACTTGTTTCGGCCGATATTGCTCTTGATGTTGCTCGGATGTTGCTTCTGCTTGGGGTGCTTATTGCTGCTTTAGCTGATGTTTCTGTTAATATTGGTGTCGCTGCGGATGTTGCTTCTGCGTCACTGTTGCTGTTGCTTATGCTGATGTTTTTATTATTCCGGAAAAAACACGATATAAGGAAATATTTATTTATTTTTCTTTTTCCTTTCGATTCAATTATGCTCATTGGCACTTATATTATTTTATTCTCTGTGTTCCTTAGGGGGGGAAACAACAGAGGACTACGATATTTAAACTGAGCTCTTTTTTACCCAGATCGCAGCCTTATTTTTTAGCTACCCTGGGCTGAGAATTTTAATTTTTTCTATAGCCACTTATAGGTGCCAGTTTTTTAAACCTGAGTCTCTTACCACAGGGGGGAAAACGTCAGGGTGTCTCGATGGACCAAATGTTAAGAGGAGCCCCTTAAATAATGGTGTTATTCCAATGAGTTCCGTTTCAAAACAGTTTTTATTTCTTACAATTCTCTTACAAGAAACATACATGAAAATCTTAAATCTATTTAAAACTACTTATCAACGGACTGCACGCTGACATGCTATGTGACCCTTTCTTAAGTGCTTCAAATGCACCACATAAATATTTGGTTAGACTGCAGGAGATCGTCTTTCAAACCATGCTGTTAATCACTTATTCCCATGGGTCCGATCTCCTACATTCTATGTTGAAATTCTTATCGTGTTCAATGCTTGAACAAGAACCTTCGTTCAAAAAGGCGAAAATTTCAGTTTCTTGTGTAAAAATGTTGTCCTTTTTGATTCAAAAATTCCAATATATATTTTTTTTCAAAAGCTACAACCCAAAACTATTGAAAAACACCGCTCATTTTGAAATCGGTTAAAAAAAAAAACGCGTTCTGGAATTTTTAAGCGCAGGGTGTTAAAAATATTTCAAACACAATTTTATTTATTTATTTATTTATTTATTTCTCTCTTTCGCCATTGATTATTTTAATCTTACATGGCTACTATACAATCTATCTTACATACTACTTAAGAAATGCCTAACCAATGAGACCCTAAACGCTTGTTTATCTGAGCCCCACTTAGTTCGGAGGCTAGGCGGCAAAGTATTAAAAAATGATAATGCTCTATCAATAGGCTCATTCAAAAGGTAATTGGCCCTACGACAAGCAATCCGAAAGGGAGCAAACGAGCGAAGATCCCTCTGGGGCACATTGAAGTTTATAAGCTCCAATAACATGGGGCAATCAATGCTGCTAATTACTAAGTTATTAATGAAAGTTAAAGCTGCCACAGTGCGCCGATCCTCAAGTGTACATATATGGAGGAGAAGGCACCGGCTGTGATATGAGGGTAGAGGATCCACAAACCTTAAAGGGAGAAGTGCAAATTTTAAAAATTTTTTCTGCAACCGCTCAACTCTATTTGAACTTATTTTATTTGCGGGGCTCCAAATAATAGAGGCATATTCCAGCCTCGACCGGACGAATGCGGCGTAAACACTAAGCTTCGCGTACGGGCTCTTGAATTGGTCTGTGTGCCGCTTCACAAAACCCAACATGGCATACGCCTTAGGCATTATAAAGTCTAAATGGCTGGAAAATTTAAAATTTGAGTCGAAAAGGACGCCAAGATCAACCACCTCCTCCTTGAGCTGCAGGTCATGGTTGCCAATTGCATAGGAGGTACATAAGTCTAGCGCCCTCTTACTGTAACGAATGAAATGACATTTAGCTAAATTTAGAGGAAGGAGATTGAGGGCGCACCAAGAAGAGACTCGGCGCAAATCATCCTGCAGTAGATAGCTATCCCTAATGCAGCTAATGGCCTTAAACACTTTAAGGTCATCCGCGTATAACAAAAAGTCCGAATAAAGAAAGCAAGAGGAGATGTCGTTGATGAAAATGATGAATAGGAGCGGCCCCAAAGAACTACCTTGCGGGAGGCCAGATGAGGCAATAAAGGGACTCGAGGTGGCATCACCAATGGGAACGTGGCATGGTCGGTCTGCCAAATAAGACTCCAACCAACTTAACATGGAGGAGTGAACACCTAATCTGAACAATTTAGCAAGTAGGGCTGCATGGCAAACTTTATCAAAGGCTTTAGAGAAGTCCGTATAAACGGCATCAACCTGACATCGGCGTTCAAAGGCTTCCAGGCAATGCTTAGAGAAAACCACTAAGTTGGTTGTGGTGGATCGCCCAGGCAGGAATCCATGTTGATTGTAAGAAATAAAGTTACGAATCAAAAAAGTTAGCTTTTTGGTGACAGTACGCTCAAGTAACTTGGCAATATTACATATCTTGGCGATTTGTGTTATAGTCGACCAGATAAACAATTCCAACTATGTCACTTTAGAAGTTCATTCACTTTTGTTTTTTTTTGTAGCACTGTGTTATATAATTATAATTATTATTTAATTAACAAAGTTTTTTTTACTTTTTTAACGTAAGCTTAAGGTATTTCAAAAACAAAGACGAAAATATGCTATATAGGTATACAAAGTTGCATATAAAAAATATTCTTGTTCGTCACGTGACTGATTTTTTTTTTCTTGCACGTGCCGAACAAGAATATTTTTTATATGCAATTTCTTACACCTATATAGCATATTTTCGTCACTAAAACTGATATCAGATATTTTGGGTTTCGCATGCAGGTTCGTCACCGGTACTTTACCTCGTCAAGGGTGTTTTTTTATATGATATCAGTTGTTTTTTTTGTATATATTGATCTTCAATTATTTAAAATAGAACGCATAATATATAGAATATATGTAGATATATAGAAGTAATCTCTGGACAGGCGATTCACACAGTTAGCAATACTTTAATTGTAAGGATAAACATCAAAACTCTTTTTTTTAACTCCATAGATTTTGACATTTAAGAAGGTGGATAATTTTTTTTTTTTTCATACTTTTATCTTTTATTTGTTGGATCTTCTCTTATTAAGAGACTAACAACAATTTTAAAAATCTTAATCTAATACATAATTAATTTATCTTTGTAAACATCTATACTATGGGGCCTCCGATGTCAACGGGCTGGAAGGTCATTTCTTCTTAATCGGGATTGTTAAATAACTTAGTTTAGCGATCTGGCTAGAGAATGTTTCCTTTTGAATTTTTCCTGGAGTTGAGAAATTTTGACTTTGACGAGAGGTATACCTACGTCTCTAGGGATATCTTCATTGCGAATATACCATGGAGCTCCTGTGATGGTTCTGAGCACTTTAGACTGTGCCCTTTGGATAACGTCTATATTGCTACTGCTTGCATTGCCCCAAAGTTCGGAGCCATACTTCCAGATAGGCTTTATGACTGAATTGTAGAGTAGTACTTTATATTCCAGTCGAAGTGGGGAACGAGGATTGATAAGCCAGTGCAGTCCTCTGGATTTTTGTCTTAATTGGTCCCGTTTCGCTTCAATATGTTTTTTCCATTCACAGAGGGGACTATGGTATTGTTTAGAGTTGGAGCGGGGCAGTTTTGTCTGTTGAGAGTAAAGGAAATGTAAAGGAATTTTTCACCGTTTATCTTTATACGCCAGTCCGCCATCCACTTTTCTATTAGTGCAAGGTGGGAGGAGAGGCTTCTGGATGCTATAGGGTGGGGCCGACGACGGTTCCTTGGGGTACGCCCGCCTTAATTTCGAACTCTTCTGTTGTAAAGTTTTTTTGTTTTACAGTGAACACTCGAGTAAGCAGGTATGTTTTAAGCAGCTCATGTTTTGTGGGAGTAATAGTTTTGTTTTATACATAAGTCCTTGCAGCCAGACTCGGTCAAATGCCTGTGATATATCCAGAAATATAGCAGAACAGTATTCTCGCTGTTCATAAGCGGTTCGAATTTCAGATGTGATTCGGTTCACCTGCTCTATGGTGCCATGCTTTTCTCGGAAGCCAAATTGATGTTCAGGGCTTATATTATTCGAAGTCATATGAGGCGTGATACGGAGCAGTAGAAGTTTCTTAAAAAGCTTTGATAAGCATGAAAGTAGACTTATTGGTCTATATGAAAAGACCAAAGCTTTGTCTCTCCCTGGTTTCGGTATCATTATTATAATGAATTTTTTCCATTGTTGGGGGAAGTGGCCAAGCTTTGTAATAGAGTTAAATAGAATTTTTATATAATTGATGGCGCACGCAGGGAGCTCCATAATCATTTTCGGCGCAATGAGGTGATACCCTGGAGACTTATTTGGCTTGAGGTGCTCTTTGATGACCTCAGTGATTTCGGTTGTTTGAAATTCTATAGCTGGAATTGGATCTGGAATTGATAGCTCTGGAAAAATGAAAGGAGAGGCGGCTTGATTTGGAGTAAAAACTTTACAAAGGTGACTAGCGAAGACGCTTGCTTTTTCTTCATCGCTGCGCGACCAAGATCCATCTGGTTTTAAGTTAGGATGGGCTTTCCAGAGAGGACACCTGGTTCTTTTTGGGGAAAGCTGTTTCTATGTATCTATGTATGTATGTATGTATTCTATGTATGATTTTTGAGCAAGTTCTTATCTGCTCCGTAGAACCTTTGTGAGCCTTCGTGTCGCTGTTTTTAGCCTTTCCTTTGAAGAAGGAGATCTGTGTGCCTGCCATTCACGGCGGAGCTGCCACTTTTCTCGGACTAGATTTTCTATATAGGAATTTGTGGCGGAGTATGGAGGTTTTTCTGTGGTCGCAGGAGTCGAGAGCTTTGCTGCTGAGGTCATCATGTCTTCCAGGTGGTAGACTGCATCTTGAATGTCCTTGCTACAGTTAATTGACGGTCTTATGTTTATGTGAGAGCTTATGTACTTTTTGTACCTAAGCCAGTTTGTCCTTTTTGATGTGAGATAAATATGATTATTTTGTAATTCGGCATGTTGAAATAGATGAAGAAGGACAACTGAATGGTCAGACGATAGGTCATCCAAAGGTTCGGCTCGAATGATGCTTCGTGGAATTTTTCTAGTGATCGCAAAGTCAATTAGCTCTGGCTTCTTCCGTGGGTCCGCTGGCCAGTATGTAGGCTTTCCCGGTGATAGAAAGTCTAGTTTATTTTCTGGCTGTATCAAAGCGTTGTATAGTTGTCTACCCTTTGGGTTGGTTAGGCGAGAACCCCAGTGAGGGTGCTTGGCATTGTAGTCGCCGCCTGCTATAAAGCAATCGGCTAGTGTATCAAAGCATTGCATAAACTCCATATCAGATATGCAGAAACGTGGTGGGCAGTATATTGCAGCTAGGTTTAGATGACCTCCCACGGTCTGAATTCGTATTGAAGTTGACTGCAAGGAATTTGTAGCAACTCGTTGGAGGAAATAGTGTTTTATGCGCTGCTTTATGAGGATCCCAGTTCCTCCATGAGCCTTCACATCTGGATGATTTGTTGCATAAAATATTTAGCCCGTCAGATAGAAGTTGTTTTTGTTCGTTAGATGAGTTTCGGATACGAGCATAATATAGATATTATTATCATCAAGAAATGTCTTAAGTTCATTTTTGCGCTTTGAAATGCCGTTAGCATTTCATAGACAGATTCTCAAATAAGCCATCTAATTGGATTTTTGTTTGACTAAAAGCTCCATTAGTCGATTTTGGTTTCGCATGAGCTCCTGCATATTATTTTGCATTGTGTCCATTAGACTTATAAGTGTGGACAACATTCCTCCGATACCCTTTATTTCGGGGGTTGCAGATTCTTGGCCTACTCTTTCCCTCGTAGTACCCATAAGCGGAGGTGGATATCCTATAGTTTCAGGTTCCAGTGGTGCTGAACCTACACTATTTAATAGACCTGGCCATCGTAGAACGCTAGAGAAAGAAACTCCAGGTGTAAGGGTTTTTTTGTATTCATACGATATTTTTGCTCTTTATAAACTGGGCATCCCCTGTAATTGGCAGTATGATTTCGACCGCATTTGCTTCATTTCTTAGAGTTATGGTCGGTTTTATTTATGGTACAGAAGGCAGTGTTATGGAGGCCGCCACAAGCCGCACAGACTGCACGCAAGGTGCAGTACGACTTTGAGTTCTTGGCAGTTTGAACACTGTAGAGGTTGGTTGCGCTTATGAGGTTCCTCTACCGTGATTCTTGTATGCAGAAGATACTGTAGTTTGTATATGGGATGAATCATATTTTTAGGAGTTGTTTTCGTTTCAGGTTGCAGCTCAACTTTGAACATAGGCTGGGGGACTTTTTGTCTGTTGATGATATTAATGGCTCCCTTAACTTTAAAACCTGCGCTTGAAAGGGCTTCGATGATTTCTTTTATTGGTACCGACGATTCAATACCCTTTATGACCACTTGAAGGCCCTTGCTGCTCTTCAATTGGTAGGTGTAATATTTTTTCTGGTTGTCGTATAGGTATTTCGTGGCTAAGCGATGATTTTCCTCCGTGTAGACTTGGAGCTTGATCGCCGTATATTGCCCTTGGTCAGTGGCATTATACAGTGGCGGATCTAGGGGGGGGCGAAAGGGGCAGTCGCATGATCTTGCACGCTCTTCGTTTGCGACGAATAAGAAATAGGCATTGGAAGATCGTCTACGCTCTGTTTCTGGGACAGAGAGCATACTTTCGTTCATGTTGTTGTTGTTTATGTTAGGTACTGCAGGCAGGGGGGCCGCTCTTATTTCTTTAAATGAATGTGCACAAGCTGTTAGTTTAATTTGTCGTGATGGCATTTCAATTTTTGAATTTAATAAATTTTGATTTTTGTGTTAGTTATTGGACACTATAAGCTCGAGACTTATGTGTGTCCAAAAGCGTCCTTTCGCGATTTCTAGAGCACACCACTTCTTTTGCTTTTTCACTGAGTTTTCTTGTTAGCTCCGCTAGTTGCGGAGCAGCACAGAAACACGTCCACTCTCTCTGGTTGCGCACATTACAACTAATTAAAAACCTTTCCAAAGACGTAAAGAATTTTTCGATAGCTTCAGTGGCTCTGAAGTTTTACGTATTTTTAATTTACGAAAGTTTGGGAATTTGGTTAGTTTAAAAATTTTAATTAAAAATTTGCCCAAAAATGTATTTAAAATCCAAAATTGTTTCGTAGTTGTGGGAAACCAAATTGTTTTAACAAATTAACAGATAAGAGGCCTATCCTTATGAGAGTTTCACTATATAATAAATTATAAAAAAAAAAACAAGAAAGGAAAGCTAACTTTTAGCGGAGGCAAAGTTGATCTACCCTTGCAGTTAAGCAGAAGCTTATATTATTATTATATATATCGGATCGTATATAGTTGTCCGATCTTTATGAGAATTTCACCATCAACAAAATTTCTAATAAAAATATTGGAAACAGCCCCAAGCATCTTTTAGCCCCAAGCCCCAAGCCCCAGGGGGGCCGCTCTTATTTCTTTAAATGAATGTGCACAAGCTGTTAGTTTAATTTGTCGTGATGGCATTTCAATTTTTGAATTTAATAAATTTTGATTTTTGTGTTAGTTATTGGACACTATAAGCTCGAGACTTATGTGTGTCCAAAAGCGTCCTTTCGCGATTTCTAGAGCACACCACTTCTTTTGCTTTTTCACTGAGTTTTCTTGTTAGCTCCGCTAGTTGCGGAGCAGCACAGAAACACGTCCACTCTCTCTGGTTGCGCACATTACAACTAATTAAAAACCTTTCCAAAGACGTAAAGAATTTTTCGATAGCTTCAGTGGCTCTGAAGTTTTACGTATTTTTAATTTACGAAAGTTTGGGAATTTGGTTAGTTTAAAAATTTTAATTAAAAATTTGCCCAAAAATGTATTTAAAATCCAAAATTGTTTCGTAGTTGTGGGAAACCAAATTGTTTTAACAAATTAACAGATAAGAGGCCTATCCTTATGAGAGTTTCACTATATAATAAATTATAAAAAAAAAAACAAGAAAGGAAAGCTAACTTTTAGCGGAGGCAAAGTTGATCTACCCTTGCAGTTAAGCAGAAGCTTATATTATTATTATATATATCGGATCGTATATAGTTGTCCGATCTTTATGAGAATTTCACCATCAACAAAATTTCTAATAAAAATATTGGAAACAGCCCCAAGCATCTTTTAGCCCCAAGCCCCAAGCACTTAAAAAACATGCCACAGCATAAACATATGACAGCTATAGGATATAGTCGGCCGATCCTTATGAATTTTGCCCATAAGATTTTTTGACCAAATATAACATGTGTGGAAAGTCTCAACCCTCCAACTTAAAAAAACACCAATGTTATGGCATTTCCGATGTATCAGTTATATGGCAGCTAAAGGATATAGTCGGCCGATCCTTATCAAAATTTGTCACATCGGATAATTTTTTCCAAAGTGGGATCCATAGAAAGTCCCATCCTTTTAACTTATAAACAAAAAACAAAGTTATAATCATATAATAAACATGTATTATATCTAAAAAATAAATGCGCAAAGATAAAAAATCAAAAAAAACAACGTTTTACCAGTTCTTCTAGTTAAACCAATTGTTGAATGTAACAATTTATTTTGGGTGTGCGATATAAAATAATAAATATTAGAAAAGTATTGGCGGAGTTGGTTTGCCTGGTTTTTTTTAGCTTTTAATCCATGATTTGGTCCAAAAACGGTGGTGGCTGTAATTTAAGTAAAGCTAAGTTTTATTTATATGCACTATATGCTCGTAAAATTGTGCATTTGTAAGTCTTCTCATTAAGACATGAGACACTGAAACACAAAGCAGAATTACATAAAAATTTGTCATCAAACAAGGAAGTTCGAGGTTAGCCGAGTGGAGAGCGTGGTCGTTTCTAACACGGGAGGGCCTGACTTCTAGTCCTAGTTGAGTCAATGTTTTGTTTTACTTTTTAAGCCCTTTTTTTATTTGGATTTTATTTTTAAATAAATAAACTAAAATCTGAAAAGATGTACTCCATATTTTTTAGGGTATTGACCTAATATATGCAGATTCCAAAAAGCAAAGTTGCAAATCAAATACACACACATTTATAAGTAAATGCAAGCTTCAAAGGAGGCTGCACAAAATGGGTAGCTGCACTTACAGGACTATATCTTGAGTTAACGAATTAATTTTGCCAGATATGAGCGATATATCAAAAGTTGCGTCATCTCAAAAGCTATCTCCACGTGCAATATAAAAAGGATCAGTCGACCAAATTTTGAAAAATAATTTTTTTTCATAAAAAAAAAAGTTTATTTTTAGTGTATTTTTTTGTGTACTATATAGACGTTTGGTCTCAATGAAAGTGAAATAGATATTTTCAAAAAAGTGAAAAAACCTTTTCAACGGTGTAAAGCACGTTTAAATATCTTTCTTAATTATAAAGTTATGAATTTTTTAATTAACAAAGTTTCATTAATTTTTGACGTAAGCTTAAGATAATTCAAAAAGTTGTAGAACAATAGTTGCTCATATGATAGTAACAAACATCTCCAATTTTTTCCAGGATTGTTAAGAAAAAAATAGTGCAAACAGACAAACCGACGCACACTGGCTTCATTTTGAAGAAGAAGAAAAAATCAAATTTTTCGAATAACTTCTGAAAGAAATGTCGGATCGGGTCGATTGAGGTACCAGTCTATCTGGGGACTAAAATGTGTCCACCAGCCCCACTTTAGTGATTAAAAATTTTTTTACTTTTACCCTAATTTCTCCCAAACCAAATAACTTTTGGAATATGTTTCGACAAAAATTATCTAATTGAAACAATACCTTTCGATTGGTATATAATTCATTTAGATCGGTTGCCTACAGAAAATTTTTAATTCTTCGGCTATATATAGAGTTTCCTCGCGCACGCCAAAGCATGCAGGTCGTCACCTCATGGACTTCCGTCCACAGTGATTTTAAATTCATTATATTGTCCTTTGATAACGCAAGATAGCGGACTGTATATGTAAATTAACTAGAAGTTTAAGCCATATTTTATATGAATATTATAAACAATTATTTGGGCACTTGCCACCAAGCTCTTTTGAGTCTTTGTAATATAAACATTCCCACACTCGCATCTAGCACCCTAACGGAAGACCAAGCTTGAGAAATGAAATAAACAAATTCCCCCTATTGAGCCGGCCACGGCAAAAACAACATTAGACTAAACATCTGCTAGAATCACGCCACTGCGGCTCCCCTTTTTAAGCATCCGTATTGATACCCAAATTTTCCATGCTGATCACAGCAATCCCATTCGGGAAATTCTCTTCGGAATTCAATTCGTAATATACTTCGGGAAGATCCCGAACCAAGAAGGAAAAGAATCAGCTCAAGCCTGGTCAGTCGGAATCTAGCTTAGGTTAAGATATAATGCCTTGTTAGACTTAAGATCGGAATGAAACCTAATAAAGTTTAAATATATATTTTTTAAAAGTTAAAACCCGTCGTGATTATAATTGGCGCCCAACGTGGGGCACGCGTTAATTAAAAATATCGATTAAAAAAAGATATTCGCGAGTGCCTCAAATAAAAATCATAGACCTGAAAAATAAAGGTTTCTATGTAAAAAAACTTATATCACGTACCGGTAATAACTAGAATAACCTCAACACCCAAAGTGGAATTTTTCAAGAAAAAAGTGACACAAAAGAGAACAAAAACAAAATATACAAATGAATAAATTTTGAACCACCAAAAAAGTAAAGAATCAAACGAACAAAGTGAAAAAATTAACTTACAAAAAAAAAAAAAAAAAAAAAACACACAAACACAACAAACAACCCCGACAAACAAGAAGATAAAAAAGAAAAAGATTAAAAATAAAAAGTAAAAACTTAAACAAACTCGAAAAAAGTGAAAAAAAATTAAATAAAATAAATTAAAAAAAAAAAAAAAAAAAAAAAAAAAAAAAAAAAACGGCAGAAGACCCCCCACTCAACGGAAAAAGGACTGGGAAGGAAGAAAAAAAAGCAATTTCATCAGAGGAACACCAAAAAAATCACAAACGTGAGATAGATTATTGTTTAGTTTTATAAAAAAAATAAATAATTAAAAATTAAAAACACATCAATGTAAATCCTATTTTACACACCGACACTATATTGAATTTATATGTAACCTTTTTTTTCCTCCTCTATTGTGTTTTTATAAATCCCCGTCTCAAAATATGTCTATATATATATATATTCAAGAAAAAAATTGCCTGCTGTTTTGCTAAATAGTGATTAATACTGGTAGAATTAATAAACGCTTTAAGAAACTTTAAAATGACAGACTCAAACGGTCCATCTACTAGCCATAGCGCTAATTTAAGCCGACAAACACCTGAACAAACACTAACATCAGACCTAATTGTCCGATTGATAGCTAACAACCTAACACCACTACATGAGGAAATAAAAACGTTACGTTCTCTCTTGGATTCCAAATCCAATTTAGTGACCGAATTCCAAATCGAACAGATTGACGATACCATTCCATGCGACGAAACACTAGAAATAGTCAAATCCGTTCCCCAATTTTCTGGAAATTTAGACAATTACGTAGCTTGGCGAGAAGCCGCTGAAACAGCAATGGGACTCTATGTCCGCAAAAGTCGTCGGTACTTTGTACCCCTAACCATTTTAAGAAACAAGATTGTAGGCAAAGCCAATGACGCTTTAACAAACCATGGAACCGTATTGAACTTTGACGCTATTTTGGCTAGACTCGATTTTGTCTTTAGCGACAAGAGGCCAATCCACATAATCGAACAAGAATTAAGCGTGCTGACACAAAACAGATTTTCTGTTATGGACTTTTATAATTTGGTTAACAAAAAGTTAACCCTCTTAATAAATAAAACCATAATGACGTACGGAAAAGAAAATCCAATAACTACAGAAGCAAACCTCAGACATAGACAAAATGCCTTGAGGGTATTCATAACTGGCCTAAACGGCCCAATTTCTGGCATGTTATTTTCCCTAAATCCTCCAGACTTACCAAACGCTCTAGCTAGAGTTCAAGAAATGGAGAGCAATCATATGAGGGCACAGTTCGCTTATCGTTTTAGCGCACCTCAGCGCCGGTATAACGATAACCAACGAAACCAAAACGAACCATATTATAGATCTGATGGTCAGAATCAGGGCAATCAATTGCGCCTGAACAGAACCAACGACAATTACAAAAATTATAACGGACAAAATCCCAATTATCAGCATAACAATAGAAGTTCTCCTCAGAATAATAATAATTCCCAAAATAAAAATAACCCCCAAAATAGTAATAGCTACCAAAACCATAATAGCTATCAACACAATAACACTCGGTATAATCCCTATCCAAGTTATAATACTTGGACTCAAAGGAATAATACATACCAAAACAGAAGCGAACCTATGGAAGTGGACTCCAGCATCCAAATCCAAAATAAAAATAGTAACCAAGTATTCCCAAATGGTGAACAATACCAAACTACAAATAGCCTCCAATATAATTCATTCCAACAACCAGAACAGGCAGTTAAACGCGCACAAATTGAGTCATCTGCTCAACCTAGAAACAAACAAATGCGCATAAATAATATCAAAGAGGAACATTTTTTAGGAGAAGAATAGGTCTGCCACACATATTACGATTTGACAAAAAAATTAATAAAAAACTTAATGTTCTGATAGATACAGGAGCCACAGCCTGTTACATAAAAAAAGGTACCTACCAAAACGGGATAGAATTGCCCATTTACAAAAGAGTATCCACGGTTAATGGATACTCAACAATAAAAAAATGCCACTACATAACAATTTTTCAAACAAAACAAATTTTTTACGAAATAGAGGGCCTAAAGGCAGACTTATTAATAGGATACAATTTACTAAAAAAGATAGGAGCAGTCATTGACACGAACAATGACACACTAAAATGTAAGGGAAAAATCGAAAAATTGCACTATGATGAAAAGATAAATTTATTAGAACTAAACAAAGAAACAACCATACTTCCACTAAAAAAATATATATTAGACAAATATTTTAACTACGAAAATTTGTCAAGCAAGAATTCACTTAGCATAAAAAGTTTGGGATATATAAGCCCCAAACACGCCGTCGACGCTCATTCCGACATATACACTTTAGAGTACTCAGGGTCCAAAAACTCTGTCAGCGATATTTCCGAAAATTATAAATGCAACAGTTTGGGGTACATACAACCCGAACACGCCGTCGATGTTCAATCCGACACACACAATTCGAAACACTTAAGTTCTAAGAGCACCATCAGCGATACTTCTGACAATTTCAAATCTAACAGTTTGGGTTATATAAAACCCAAACACGCCGTCGATGTTCATTCCGACACAAGAAATTTGGAATACTCAGGTTCCAAATGCACCAAAAGTCAGATTTCCGACAACTACCCCTCAAGTGGTTCAGGGTACTCAGACACTGAACACGATGCCGATGTAAAATCCGATTCAAACGATATAAAGAATATGGATAACACGGCCGAAAATATTTTTGGCATAAACAATGTAAAAAACAATATAGACGAAACCGATACAGAAAACTACATTGAACTAATAATAAGCACAATAAAAAAAGTACATTCAGAAATAAATACAAATTTACCATTCCGGACGGACGTTCGCTGTGAAATAGACACAATAAACGATAAACCGATTTACTCAAGGCAATACCCATACTCACAAGCAGTAAACGAATTTGTTAATCAAGAAATACAACGAATGATTAATGATGAAATCATTAGACCCAGCAAAAGTCCTTATAACTCACCCGTAATTGTAGTATCAAAAAAAGGTACTAATGAAGATGGCACCCCTAAACATAGATTATGCATCGATTTCAGGAAACTAAACCTTAGCACGATTCCAGATAGATACCCCATGCAAGATCCGACAGTCATTTTATCAAATCTAGGAAAAGCTAAATACTTTAGTACTATAGACTTAGAATCAGGTTTCCACCAAATTTTGATGAAAGAATCAGACGTAGAAAAAACTTCATTTTCAATTAACAACGGAAAGTACGAATTCATTAGAATGCCATTCGGGTTAACAAACGCACCTCGAATCTTCCAGAGGGCAATGGATGATATACTTCGAGAACATGTTGGTAAATTCTGCCATGTCTACATGGATGACATAATTGTTTTCTCTCACTCCCTCGAACAACATTTCAAAGTCCTAAATTCAATCATTAATATTTTACATAAAGCCAATATGAAAATATCATTAGAAAAATCTCAATTTTTTAAATTAGAAACTTCATTTTTAGGATATGTAGTAGCGCAAAACGTTATTAAAACCGATCCTCAAAAAATAGACACCATATCGAATTACCCAATTCCCAAAAATATCAGAGAGCTGCGTAGCTTCCTGGGTCTCACTGGGTATTATAGAAAATTTGTAAAAAACTATGCAACCATTGCCAAACCCCTGACTAGATTATTAGAAGGTTCCAATGGAAAAATATCCAAGAGGATGTCAAAAAATGTTTTAATTACTCTTGACGAGACTGCAATACAGGCATTTAATGAACTCAAAGAACACCTAATTTGCCAAATAGAACTGGTCCAACCAGACTATTCAAAACAATTTACATTAACAACTGACGCATCCGACGTAGCCATAGGAGCAGTACTTTCTCAGGACGGATACCCAATCACTTTTATATCAAAAACCCTTAACAAAACTGAAAGAAATTACGCGACTAACAAAAAAGAACTTTTAGCAATAGTATGGGCATTAAAAAACCTAAGAAACTATTTGTACGGAGTATCAGGAATTGAAATACATACAGACCATCAATCACTCTCATACGCAATTTCGGATAAAAACCCAAATGTGGAATTAAAACGATGGTTCAATTACATAGAAAGCTTCAGGCCAAAAATTTTGTATAAACCGGGTACTACCAATGTAGTAGCAGACGCACTGTCCCGAATTGAAATAAATAATATTACAGAAGATGAAGACGTAGAATCCACGGATTACGGAACCCAACACTCAGCCGAAAGTAGCTTTAGTAACATTATAGGCGAAACAAAAAAACCACTTAATCAATTTAAACAACAACTTTTAATAGCAAAGGGAAAATTCACAATTCATGAACAGATAAATGTATTTGAAAATAAACGTCATATTATTGAATATGATCAACCAGAAAACTTAGTTACAGTCCTTAAAGAATATCTACAACCCAATATTAATACAGGGATTCATTGTACTCCTGAAGTGTTGTATGAAATTCAAGTTCAATTAAAAAATAACTTCATTAATAAATTCGTATATACAAAAAGTTTTGTTGTAGACATAACAAATAATGACGATAAAGCAATAATTATAGAGGAAACACACTGTAGAGCGCACCGAGGATTAGATGAAAATTATAAACAAATAACCAGATTATACTATTGGCCGAATCTGTACAAAAAATTAAAAGAATATATAACAAATTGTGAAATTTGTAATACGAACAAATATAACAGAAACCCGACTCAAATACCTATTGGAGAAGCCCCCATTCCAAAAATAGAAGGCCAACACTTACATATTGACATTTTTTACGCGCAAAATCTAACCTTCTTAACTTGCATTGATGCCTATTCCAAATACCTCGTTGTAAAAGAAATTACTAACAAAAAAAATATCGATATAAAAGTCTATGAAATACTTCAAACATTTCCCCAAGTTAAAACGATTATGACAGATAACGAACCTAGCTTTACATCAGCACAATTTAAATCCTTCCTACAGCGTTCTGGTATTTCAATCCATTACGCAGACCCCAGACATAGCCTTTCGAATGGACAAGTTGAAAGAGCCCATTCAACCCTAACTGAGATAGCTCGTTGTATTAAAGATGAGTACCGTCTCCTAGAATATCCCGAAGTTATTATAAGAGCAGCAAAAAGCTACAATATGACAATTCATTCAGTAACAAATCAAAAACCATACGACATTTTATTCAACAAAATAGATCACAGTGACTTACCATTAAAACTACAAACAGCACAAACTAAAATGTTAGATTATCATAATAAAAATAAATTAGATAAAAATTATCATGTAGGAGAAGTAGTATACGAGAAAATACACGGAGAAAGA
Organism: Drosophila ananassae; assembly: GCF_017639315.1. Taxonomy (NCBI): domain Eukaryota; kingdom Metazoa; phylum Arthropoda; class Insecta; order Diptera; family Drosophilidae; genus Drosophila; species Drosophila ananassae. Next base: position 1,583,237 of record NW_025319038.1, read on the forward strand.
AACAAATTAGGTCCCAGATTTAAAAAACAAGTCGTTCAGGAAAATTTACCCAATAAAGTAATCATTAATAATAGGAAACGAGTTATTCATAAAGACAACATTAAATAAGCCATATTTTACAGAAAAGGGAAATACCATTTATCATCACCATTTTGATAATCACTTGCCACTCCGAAATAATCGACTACACTAACAACGAATACCTACTACTGAAGAATGAAAACGATGTATTGACGTATGACTCATTCGAGGACCTCTTTCATATCACAAACCTAAGTTTTTACAAAGAAATAATTAGAATAGAAGATAAAAATACTAACAACAGCAACTCAGATTCAGACTGGGACATTTCCCAAAATCTAAACATTATTAAAATTCTTATGTCCCAATTAATACCATCAAGAAATAAAAGGGGCATTAACGAATTGGGCACAGCATGGAAATGGCTAGCAGGTACACCAGACCATGACGACTTAATAAGAATAGAAAACAAAATTAACGAACTGACAGAAAACAATAACAAACAATTCACAATAAATTCACGTATATTTCAAGAAGTCCAACTTATGACCAAAATTCTTAACACAATCGTTGTTAACAAAGAAACAAAAGTAAGACAACACCGACTACAATTAATTACACTTGATATCCAAAATTTAATCGATACAATCACCTTAGCAAAAATAGACATTTTTAATACGAAAATACTAAACGAACAAGATATTAAAGAAATATTTAGACACGAAAATAAACCAGTTGTACTATCAGATCTGTTAGACATCTCCACTTTTAAAATAATAAAAAACCAAGACCTACTTATAATATACATAAAATACCCAATTATAAACAATCTCTGTAGCTTGTACACATCAAGGGCAATTGCCCAAAATAATGGAAAATTAATAATAGACGATAAGACAGCATACTGTAATGGAAAATTCTATAAAATAACAAACTTTAAAAAAGAAATATTCAATAACTATTGTAAACTCTCAAACGAGAGCTCGTGTTTTATAAATCTCTTAAATGGAAAAAAGGCAAACTGTTCAAAAATACGAGAAAAAAATAAACAATTTGAAAATTTAGATGAAGGCGCTATTCTCCTCACTGGAGAAAATATTGTAAACGAAACAAAACTAAATGGCGCATTTTTGATTTTATTTAATGAAAGCATAATTATCAATAATATAAAATACATCAACGAAAAACAGAAAATGTTGGATTATATATCACAGTATAAATACAATAATTATATAATAACAGATTACATATTCTCCAACGATTCCGAACTAAGTTTAGACAACATAAGCATTATAAACCCGTTTGTAAAAATAGGAAATACAAAAATATCCCTTGAACTTATATTATTAATTGTAATACTTATCCTTTGTGCCATATATAAATCACGTAAAATAATATTCAAAATGCTAAAACAAATTCAATTAAAACGAACCAATATTGAACAAGAAATAGAAATTCCAAAAAACGAAACCACTGCAGAATCCATTGCAGAAGTTGAATCTGAAAGAAATATTGAAATAACATTTGCCGAACTTAATAATAAAATCACCTCCCTCACCGCACAATTGTAATGAATCGGGACGATTCATCTTAGGAGGGGGAGAATTAACTAGAAGTTTAAGCCATATTTTATATGAATATTATAAACAATTATTTGGGCACTTGCCACCAAGCTCTTTTGAGTCTTTGTAATATAAACATTCCCACACTCGCATCTAGCACCCTAACGGAAGACCAAGCTTGAGAAATGAAATAAACAAATTCCCCCTATTGAGCCGGCCACGGCAAAAACAACATTAGACTAAACATCCGCTAGAATCACGCCACTGCGGCTCCCCTTTTTAAGCATCCGTATTGATACCCAAATTTTCCATGCTGATCACAGCAATCCCATTCGGGAAATTCTCTTCGGAATTCAATTCGTAATATACTTCGGGAAGATCCCGAACCAAGAAGGAAAAGAATCAGCTCAAGCCTGGTCAGTCGGAATCTAGCTTAGGTTAAGATATAATGCCTTGTTAGACTTAAGATCGGAATGAAACCTAATAAAGTTTAAATATATATTTTTTAAAAGTTAAAACCCGTCGTGATTATAATTTGTATGTATTTTTGTACTTTTGCTTTTATAAATTTCTTTTCTTCAATATTAGAAAATTATTATTATTATAATTGTTCGATAACAATATGTTGTAATTATATAATTCTATTTCATATTAACATTGCATATTATATTAGCTTCCATGTTCAACTTAATGCTTAAACATCCTGCAAGGGGCCACAAAAGTGCTTTACTTGTGTTTACATTTTTAAATTAATTATTATTATTTTTTTCATTCGATTTTTTAGTGGACTTTACTTTTTACTTATTTAGTTTCTTATTTTTTTTTTAGTTTTTTTTTTTTAATTAAAATTACCTTTATAATTTATATAATAAACTTTTATAATTTTATTTTTTACAGTTTCATATGTTATTTATTCCGGTGCCGTTCCGGAAAAAACACCATAGAAAGGAGCAATTTTAAACTGGCTCTTTTTTGCACAGATCGCAGCCTTATTTTATGATCATTGGCATTTGTAGAATGATTAGATTAGATTAGTAGCATTATTAAAAGTTGAGAAAAAATTGAAGTCTAGTCTAAATTAGCATAGGGCGGAGCGGGAGAGCAATAAAAGCTTAGTTGCGCTCTCTTGCGAATTCGCCCCGCTTCGTCGCAATAGATAAGCTAGGATTTTTAAGTTCTTGTTTTGGTTGAATATAGAGAATTATATCGTGGAGTCGAGAGCTTGTCTTTTCTTTTCGTCGTTGTGAAAATTTTAGTAAACAGCCACCTAAACATTTTGGCGCCCCCGGGTGGACTTGTTTACTATAATTAATAAATAAAGCAAAAAGTGACAGTGAAACAAAGAATATATGTATAGCAAACAAAACAAAAAATAAATAAAAAATAAAACAAAAAAGTTGCTCGCGACGGTCGTGCTGTGAATTTTAAAAACAATAAACAAAAAACAATTTAAAGTTCATAGTATATTTATTAAATTTTAAATAATTTGTAAATATTTAAATTGCATCGAATTCGCTTCTTTTTAGAAAATAAATAATTATAGAATGGAGAGTAATAAAACCAAAATTAATTTCCAATTAAAAAGAAGATTAAATGAAAAAGTATTCGCCGGTTAGAGGAACGTTTGGAAACTGGATCATTTCCTCTAGAAACGACCGAGCTAGAATGCAGGCTTCAGGTTTTAGATGAGACAATTTCTAAAGCAAATGAGTTGCAAGACCAGATCCAGCAATTAGACGAAATGGATAAATTTGGAGCCGAGTTGGAAAAATTAACAATCACAACCAAGGCAAGGAATATGTCCTTATGTAATGCCTTAAGTTCAGCTGAGGACTCCTGCCCAGCTACAGCAATTTCTGCAGCTCCAAGTCGAGCGAGACTTCCCAGTTTAGAATTACCAAAATTCAGTGGAAATTATTCGGAGTTCAAAAATTGTATAGGTGTTTTCGAGACCTTGATACACAAAGATGTGAACATTCCTGTTATTGAGAAATTTAATCATTTAATTTCTTGCCTCTCTGGTGAAGCCTTAGAAACTATCGCTAGTATAAAAAGAGTCTATGATAACGAATGTCTCATCTTTGCGAACCAAATAAGTCAATTGTTCAGCCTACCGAAAATTTCCCAGCCGTCTGCGTCGTCGTTGAGGCGTCTCATCGACACTGTGTCATCGATTTATGGATCATTATTATCCATAGAAGATGACACTAAAATTGCAAACTCTATGATTATACATTTAGTTTTGAGTAGAGTAAATCCAGTGACCAGGCAAAAATATGAAAAGTCACTGGATTATGAGGAATTGCCGCTGTGGTCCGATTTCGAAAAGGTATTAAATCGTAGGTACCAGCATCTATCCGCTGAAGAGACTGGCAAAACAAAACAGGAGAAAACTGGGTTTAGCAAGCAACTTAATAGAAGTTCGTTGGCTTGCTCCTCTGCTAACGCCAAACCAGCTTGCAGTTATTGCAACGCTCAAGACCATTTTGTGGTCCAGTGCAGTCTGTTCGCTCGCCTTGCTGTAATGCAAAGGTTTGAGTTTGTCAAGTCAGCATCTCTCTGTCTAAATTGTCTGCAAAAAGGTCACACCGTTGCAAAGTGCAAATCAACTAGATGTCAAATCTGTGCAAGATCGCACCATAAACTTCTGCACCGACTTACAGTGACTGAAAATAACTTAGCGTTACCACCACCAAGAGAAAATCCTCCTCCTGCGTTAACGATGGCCCTTGTACTTCACATGCTTTGCATGAGTCGGCTCTAGAAAGGGTATTGTTAGCGACGTCGATCGTAAGCGTTCCAACAAAAAAGTGGCGAACACATATTAGCCCGAGCATTACTTGACTCAGGGTCACAAATGAACTTCATTACTGAAGATCTTGCTCAACGCTTACAGATCCGTAGGGAGGAATCTGTAAGCATCAACTTGCTTGGAATTGATCAATCTAATTCACAAGTAAAGAAAAAGATACACACCGTGGTGAAGTCTAGAATCAATGGTAGCGAGTTTCCGTTCGACTTTTGGATAATAAAAACCATTTCAGGCTATCACCCTGACCAGTCAGTGAACGTGAAAGATTTTCAGTTCTATCTTTTAAACGCCAGATCAGGAGTTTTGTGAGGAACATTATCAAAAGACTACTAGAATACTGCCTTCAGGTCGATTCGAAGTCGAGACAGGTCGAGACTTCCATTTAAGTCGGATCCTATCGTTTTTTGCAACTCATTCGAGATAGCCAAACGAATATACGAATACGAAGAATACGAATCCCTAGGTCATATGTCCCCTGTAAGCAATGAGGTTCTTGCTACTTCACACTATGTAATACCCCACCAGTGTGTCTTACGGCCTCAAAGTACAACGACCAAACTACGTGTCGTTTTTGATGCGTCCTGTAAGACATCCACACAAAAATGTTTGAATGATTTGTTGATGGTGGGTCCAACAATTCAGGAAGAGCTGTACTCAACTCTTCTTCGGTTTCGTCTAAACGAATTCGCTCTGATAGCCGACATCAAAAAAATGTAACGCCAAGTAATGGTGAATAAAGCAGATAGGCGATACCAGTTGATAGTGTGGAGAAAAAAAACTATCGGAGTCCTTGAAATTGTGCAAGCTCAACACCGTTACATATGGCACTGCACCAGCCCCATTCCTGGCCATAAGGTGTTTGAAGAGGTTGAGTGAATCCGCGAAAAATACATTCCCTCGAGCTGCTAAAGTTATTGGGTCTGACTTTTACGTCGACGACGTGTTAACGGGTGATGGTTGCATGGAGGAGCTAAAGACAATTAAGTCTTAAGTAACTCAGATTCTTCAAAACGCTGGGTTTGAATTGAGTAAGTGGTTTTCAAACTCGCCTGAAGTTACTGCATCCGGGAGCACCGTTAAGCCAATAACACTTTTGGACTCAGAGCTGACTTAGCCATTGGGAATCGCTTGGGTTCCCAAAGATGACATGTTTAAATTTAAAACTGATAAGTCAGTCATGGGTTAAAGGGCGACTAAGCGGAACATTCTTTCGGTGACATCAAAGCTATTCGACACCCTTGGCTTATTAAGCCTAATCCTTATTAAAGGAAAGATCCTGTTTCAGGAGCTTTGGCTTAATAAGCTAGATTGGGATGAGTCGATTCCACTGCATTTGGAGTCAGCCTGGAACAAAATTCAGCTCGCCTTGTCACAGTTAAACGATATTTCAATACCGAGATTTGTGATGAAAAGGCCGAAGTCACCAATTCAAATTCATGCCTTTTCTGACGCATCGATAAGACCCTATGGAGCCTGCGTCTATACACGTTGCGAATCTGCAGAAGGTTTTAAAGTCTCGTTGTTGACTGCAAAGTCCAAAGTAGCGCCGCTCAAGACAAAGACGCTCCCCTGTCTTGAGTTATGTGCCGCTCACCTTCTCGCAGACCTCTGCCGTAAAATCAAGCCTCTTATAAAATTACCGATCGAACGCAGTATATATTGGTCAGATTCAGAAGTTTGTCTTCATTGGATACGTTCCCATCCATCGTCGTTGTCAATTTTAGCGCCAACACGACAACATATGGCTAAGTCTGTACATTTCCGTGGATCCATCTGTACATATTCCACGACTCCTCCCATTCTTACTCACCATTGCTGCATACCGCCGATAGCGTCGAACTACATACCATCGTCGATGCGAGCGCATACGGATATGCAGCTGTGTGCTACCTTCGCGTGATCAAAGGATTTGACATCACGACAAATCTAGTCATTGCTAAAAGTAAAGTGGCTCCCTTGAAACCGCTTTCGATACCACGAATGGAACTGCTCGCCGCCGTAGCTGGCGTCCGCCTGGCTCATAAAACACAACTCACACGGAACTTGAACCTTGGCGAATGCACCTTTTGGACAGACTCCAAGACCGTCCTGTCATGGTTGACTATGGATCCACGGAAATTCCATGCTTTCATGATGCATAGAATTGGTGAGATTATGGAAACAACGAGCGCTGCACAGTGGCGCTGGATTTCAACACATGAAAACGTTGCGGATATGGCTTCGAAATTTATCGCCAAACCAAACCTGGAGCAGTGGACCAGCGGACCGGCATTCCTGAAAAGGCCCAAAGACCAGTGGCCAAATCATCAACCAAGTCTTCCACCGGAAAACGATAGTAACGAGCTCAAAAATGTAGTTTTAGTAACCAAAGTATACAGACCAGTGCTTCTAAAACTAAACATTGAATCATTCTCAATCTGGAAACAACTTTATCGAGCCACAGCGACGTTCATCATGTACGTAAAAAACCTGAAAGCGAAATGTCGAGGAGAAACCATCACCAAAGCGTTGTCAGATGAAATAATTATGCAAGGAAAGAACCTACTTTATAAAGTAGCCCAAAACAAAGCATTCAAGGACGAATTAGATTCTCTCCAAAAAGACAATAACATTCAAAGGACCAGCGCGCTTATTGGGTTAAAAATCTACCTAGACTATTGCGGCATAATTCGCACCCAAGGAAGGTCACAAACTATAAACCCGAACGACGACCAAATAGTACTACCAAAACGCCACCCGGTTACATATCTCCTTGTCAAGCACTTTCACGAGAGCAACCACCATTTGCTGCATGAGGGAACTATAAACATAATCAGGAGTCAGTTCTTTATACCCCAGTTACGCGTGAAATACAAGTCCGTTCGAAAAGGGTGCCAGAAATGTAAAAACAATACAGCAGCTCCAATAGTACCGCAGATGGCCGCATTGCCTGCAGCCAGGATCGCCAGCTTTCAAAGACCATTCACTTATACTGGAGTGGACTTCTTTGGTCTTATCGCGGTCAACGTAGGCCGGCACAAGGAGAAAAGGTGGGGCGTGATATTTACGTGCCTTACTATACGCGCCGTACATATAGAGATAGCGTACAGCCTCGATACAAGCTCATGTGTAATGTGATACAAGCTCTCAAACTTTATGGCCCAACGAGGAACTCCAAGAGAAATATACTCGGATAATGGAACCAATTTCAAGGAAACTGAGAAAGTTGTTAAGGAAGAGCTGAAGAATGTAGACTTCAATAGCCTAACCATTAAATACGACGAAATTAAATGGAATTTCAATCCTCCAGGCGCTCCACACATGGAGGGAGCTTGGGAGCGCTTAATACAATCAATCAAAACTGTATTGAAAAGCCTAAGAAACGCCTTGATGAACGCTGAGTACGTTATCAATTCCCGTCCTCTAACATTCGTATGCTTAGACGCAAAAGATGATGATGCCCTCACTCCAAATCATTTATTGTTAGGATCCGCAGACGGGTACAAGCCAATCGTCACCAATTGTTATACTCGCGGATGAGAGCCTTCCCAGGAGTGAAGACCCACTATGGAACTATGGTGCGACCAGCAACCAAACCAGTGTTGGACGTGAAGAATGGATAAACCCCTGCAGGCTTTTATGGGGGGGACAATGTTAGCGCCAACACGAAAACATATGGTAAAATAACGAACGATTTGTGAGTAGCAGAGAAAGCGAATTGGAAAATGTCATCTCAAAATCGTTAATCATAGAAGAAGCCGAAAGACGAACAAGATTTTTTATAGCTCGTGTAATTTGATTAAATAAATATTATAATAATTTAAAAGCGTGCTATTAGAACTTGTTTTTTGGACAATGTCACATCCTGGGCTGCAACATTCTTTAAAAAATCTTGCTCAAACTCCCCGTGTGTGATCTTTGGTTTATTGCCGCGTACGTATCTATTCATACATGAAAGAAGAAGTTCCGCTGCATCATCGGACCACATACCCACAGGCGTCGAAGTTGAATATAAGCGAATAGTCACCGCGAAAAACAAAGTATATACAGCTCAGTTCTTTCTTGTATAATAAGGCTGAAAACAGGTATAGCTACAACAAAGACAAGAAGCAAAAAGAACAGAAGTAATAACCATGATATCCCGTGAATACAACCAAACAGAATGCAGTGCATGCAAAAAGAGTAGTACCGGCAAAGACATTATATGGGTGCATTGCGATATTTGCACGACGTGGTACCACTTTGGCTGCGTTCGAGACGAGAAAACCCAGAATACAAAAGGATGGAAGTGCGTCTCCTGCAGTAAACAGCCACCTGACCCCACTGCGCTGACTGACGCCCGCCGACACAGCCGCTGTCCAAAGTGCCGCTTCGCAAAAAACCGTTTCGCTAGACCGTACCAACATCGCTCCGACATCGACCGGGGCTGTGAAAAAACTGCACAAGAAACTGCCGACTTCTTTACAAGCTGATCGTGCCAATGAACATATTTTGATACAAAACAATACTCTAATGCTACAAATGCTAGAGGAAAAGCGGCAGGCCGATCAAAGCTATATCGAACAAAAGTACAATATACTAGCTCAGCACAGTGGAGCCGCGCTGACCACATCATTCGGGCCTACAAGTACCCAGCTGTCAGCACGTCAAATACTGTCACCCGATCTACCGACATTCAACGGCAATCCGGATGACTTGCCTGCTTTCCTCAGTGCATTTGAAAATAGCACCACTGTAGCTGGGTTTTCAAATGTCGAAAATATGCTACGACTCCAAAAATGCCTCAAGGGAAAGGCACTCGAACTAGTAAGAGATAAGCTTCTGCTTCCCTGACGTCATAAATACGCTCAATACGTTCTTCGGACGACGCGATCAGATACTAGAGAGATTAATTAAAAAGGCGAGAAAAATCTCTATCAATAAGGAACGACTTGACACTCTCATAGATTATGCCTTAGCAGTACGAAATATTTGTGCTACAATGGAGGCTTGTCAGCTTAATGACCACCTAAACAACCCCTTGCTCTTGAGAGAGTTAGTAGACAAACTTCCCAGCCATTACAAACTGACCTGGGCTATGCTCCCAAAAGACTCAAGCGCTGCATTGATTAAGTCGTTCAGCGACTGGCTCTACACAATCGCCGAAGTAGCATCCACAGTGACGCCATCAATTTACTCCAGGGCCTGCAAAGTACACACTCACGTCCAGTACAGCATGGATGCCCAAGATAACTCGGAGTACAATCCACCAAGGTACAAGGGAAGCCACCCATTGCAACGCCTGCAACAGTACACTCAATCCTATCACTGAATGCGAGGCATTCCAAAAGCTCTCTTACAAAAAGAAGCAGGAAATGGTTAGGGAATACAAGCTTTGCTTCAAATGCTTGAAGATCCATGGTCGCAGGTGCTTTTCAACTCAGTTGTGTGGGATCGGAGGATGCGAGTTGAGACACCACCCTCTGCTGCACGAAGGCCATGCGAATCCTAAAATCGTCTCTTCGCACCGAGCTAATCCACCCGGAGGGGAAAAATATTTTCGTATTGTTCCGATCAAAATGTACACTCACAGCTCCTATATTGATACATTTGCATTTCTAGATGAAGGGTCATCGGTCACACTTATAGACGAAAAACTCTTCAAAAAGTTAAACATCCAAGGTACTCTGGATCCCATCTGCATGCAGTGGACGAATCAAACGGCAAGAAGGGAGAACGAATCCGTTCGCTTTAAAATAAAAGTCTCTAGCATGGGCACCAACAGAACCTATTGGTTAAACAACATACATACAGTACAAAATTTAGGATTACCAAAGCAAACGCTGGACATCAAGGAGTTAACTAATAAATACACTCACCTGATCAAGGAGTTAACTAATAAATACACTCACCTGCAAAGATTACCGATCGCATCATATACGGATGCTGAACCAATGTTGCTGATTGGAATAGACAATTGGAAGTTAGCCGTTCCCCGGAAAATAAAGGAAGGAAGGTGGAATGATCCCATCGCATCCAAGTGCATGCTAGGCTGAAGTGTGCAAGGATCCGGAAAAGACAATAAACATTTTTCTATGCACCACTGTCAATGCAACTGGACTGAAATTGATAAGGCCGTTTAAGAAAGCTTCAACGTAGAACCCGTAATTCCAAGGGCACTTCGCTCTAAAGATGATGAAAAAGCTTTCAAAATTATGCAGGAGACGTGCGTAAAAATCGACGGACGGTACAAAAACGGCCTGATTTGGTGCCATAAAGATACGGTACTTCCTGAAAGCTACACAAACGCATTAAAACGCCTAAATTGTCTGAAAGTTAAAATTGAGAAAGAACCAGATCTACGAGTAAAAATTCAGGAGCAAGTCAATAATCTGCTGGAAAAAGGCTACGCCATCAAGTTAAAAAATGAAGAAGTCTATCATAACCGTATTTGATACCTTCCTATTTTCATAGTTCATAACCCTAACAAACCCAGTAAGATTCGACTGGTTTGGGATGCAGCAGCTAAATCTCATGGCGTCGCCTTAAATGACTTCGTGCTTACTGGTCCGGATCTTTTACATCCACTGTCCGACGTTTTGTTGGCATTCAGAGTCGGCAAGATAGCGGTCTGCGGTGATATATCAGAAATGTTCCATCAGATAAGAATAAAGGAAAGCGACATTCATGTACAGCGTGGATCGCTGTACATGTGGATCGACGAGCGAACGCAAAGTCCAAAGGAATACGTAATGAGAGCGATGTCGTTCGGAATATCTTGCGCCCCTTGTATAGCTCATTACGTCAGGGACAAAAATGCAGAGGACTACAAGATGCAGTATCCAAGAGCCTATGAAGCCATCACCCGAGCTCATTACGTCGACGATTATATAGACAGTCTAAACGACGAAGAGGAAGCTACTAAAGTGTCGAAGGCGGTCAAACTAATACATTCAGCTGGGGGTTTCCACATCAGAAACTGGACTTCCAATTCACCCGAAGTCTTAAACGCATTAAATGAAGAGTCAGCCCCAACGGATATGCAGCTGTGTGCTACCTTCGCGTGATCAAAGGATTTAACATCACGACAAATCTAGTCATTGCTAAAAGTAAAGTTGCTCCCTTGAAACCGCTTTCGATACCACGAATGGAACTGCTCGCCGCCGTAGCTGGCGTCCGCCTGGCTCATAAAATACAACTCACACGGAACTTGAACATTGGCGAATGCACCTTTTGGACAGACTCCAAGACCGTCCTGTCATGGTTGACTATGGATCCACGGAAATTCCATGCTTTCGTGATGCATAGAATTGGTGAGATTATGGAAACAACGAGCGCTGCACAGTGGCGCTGGATTTCAACACATGAAAACGTTGCGGATATGGCTTCGAAATTTATCGCCAAACCAAACCTGGAGCAGTGGACCAGCGGACCGGCATTCCTGAAAAGGCCCAAACACCAGTGGCCAAATCATCAACTAAGTCTTCCACCGGAAAAAGATAGTAACGAGCTCAAAAATGTAGTTTTAGTAACCAAAGTATAAAGACCAGTGCTTCTAAAACTAAACATTGAATCATTCTCAATCCGGAAACGACTTTATCGAGCCACAGCGACCTTCATCATGTACGTAAAAAACATGAAAGCGAAATGTCGAGGAGAAACCATCACCAAAGCGGTGTCAGATGAAATAATTATGCAAGGAAAGAACCTACTTTATAAAGTAGCCCAAAACAAAGCATTCAAGGACGAATTAGATTCTCTCCAAAAAGACAATAACATTCAAAGGACCAGCGCGCTTATTGGGTTAAAAATCTACCTAGACTATTGCTGCATAATTCGCACTCAAGGAAGGTCACAAACTATAAACCCGAACGACGACCAAATAGTACTACCAAACCGCCACCCGGTTACATATCTCCTTGTCAAGCACTTTCACGAGAGCAACCACCATTTGCTGCATGAAGGGTGCCAGAAATGTAAAAACAATACAGCAGCTCCAATAGTACCGCAGATGGCCGCATTGCCTGCAGCCAGGATCGCCAGCTTTCAAAGACCATTCACTTATACTGGAGTGGACTTCTTTGGTCTTATCGCGGTCAACGTAGGCCGGCACAAGGAGAAAAGGTGGGGCGTGATATTTACGTGCCTTACTATACGCGCCGTACATATAGAGATAGCGTACAGCCTCGATACAAGCTCATGTGTAATGTGATACAAGCTCTCAAACTTTATGGCCCAACGAGGAACTCCAAGAGAAATATACTCGGATAATGGAACCAATTTCAAGGCAACTGAGAAAGTTGTTAAGGAAGAGCTGAAGAATGTAGACTTCAATAACCTAACCATTAAATACGACGAAATTAAATGGAATTTCAATCCTCCAGGCGCTCCACACATGGAGGGAGATTGGGAGCGCTTAATACAATCAATCAAAACTGTATTGAAAAGCCTAAGAAACGCCTTGATGAACGCTGAGTACGTTATCAATTCCCGTCCTCTAACATTCGTATGCTTAGACGCAAAAGATGATGATGCCCTCACTCCAAATCATTTATTGTTAGGATCCACAGACGGGTACAAGCCAATCGTCACCAATTGTTATACTCGCGGATGAGAGCCTTCCCAGGAGTGAAGACCCACTATGGAACTATGGTGCGACCAGCAACCAAACCAGTGTTGGACGTGAAGAATGGATAAACCCCTGCAGGCTTTTATGGGGGGGACAATGTTAGCGCCAACACGAAAACATATGGTAAAATAACGAACGATTTGTGAGTAGCAGAGAAAGCGAATTGGAAAATGTCATCTCAAAATCGTTAATCATAGAAGAAGCCGAAAGACGAACAAGATTTTTTATAGCTCGTGTAATTTGATTAAATAAATATTATAATAATTTAAAAGCGTGCTATTAGAACTTGTTTTTTGGACAATGTCACATCCTGGGCTGCAACATTCTTTAAAAAATCTTGCTCAAACTCCCCGTGTGTGATCTTTGGTTTATTGCCGCGTACGTATCTATTCATACATGAAAGAAGAAGTTCCGCTGCATCATCGGACCACATACCCACAGGCGTCGAAGTTGAATATAAGCGAATAGTCACCGCGAAAAACAAAGTATATACAGCTCAGTTCTTTCTTGTATAATAAGGCTGAAAACAGGCATAGCTACAACAAAGACAAGAAGCAAAAAGAACAGAAGTAATAACCATGATATCCCGTGAATACAACCAAACAGAATGCAGTGCATGCAAAAAGAGTAGTACCGGCAAAGACATTATATGGGTGCATTGCGATATTTGCACGACGTGGTACCACTTTGGCTGCGTTCGAGACGAGAAAACCCAGAATACAAAAGGATGGAAGTGCGTCTCCTGCAGTAAACAGCCACCTGACCCCACTGCGCTGACTGACGCCGACACAGCCGCTGTCCAAAGTGCCGCTTCGCAAAAAACCGTTTCGCTAGACCGTACCAACATCGCTCCGACATCGACCGGGGCTGTGAAAAAACAGCACAAGAAACTGCCGACTTCTTTACAAGCTGATCGTGCCAATGAACATATTTTGATACAAAACAATACTCTAATGCTACAAATGCTAGAGGAAAAGCGGCAGGCCGATCAAAGCTATATCGAACAAAAGTACAATATACTAGCTCAGCACAGTGGAGCCGCTCTGACCACATCATTCGGGCCTACAAGTACCCAGCTGTCAGCACGTCAAATACTGTCACCCGATCTACCGACATTCAACGGCAATCCGGATGACTTGCCTGCTTTCCTCAGTGCATTTGAAAATAGCACCACTGTAGCTGGGTTTTCAAATGTCGAAAATATGCTACGACTCCAAAAATGCCTCAAGGGAAAGGCACTCGAACTAGTAAGAGATAAGCTTCTGCTTCCCTGACGTCATAAATACGCTCAATACGTTCTTCGGACGACGCGATCAGATACTAGAGAGATTAATTAAAAAGGCGAGAAAAATCTCTATCAATAAGGAACGACTTGACACTCTCATAGATTATGCCTTAGCAGTACGAAATATTTGTGCTACAATGGAGGCTTGTCAGCTTAATGACCACCTAAACAACCCCTTGCTCTTGAGAGAGTTAGTAGACAAACTTCCCAGCCATTACAAACTGACCTGGGCTATGCTCCCAAAAGACTCAAGCGCTGCATTGATTAAGTCGTTCAGCGACTGGCTCTACACAATCGCCGAAGCAGCATCCACAGTGACGCCATCAATTTACTCCAGGGCCTGCAAAGTACACACTCACGTCCAGTACAGCATGGATGCCCAAGATAACTCGGAGTACAATCCACCAAGGTACAAGGGAAGCCACCCATTGCAACGCCTGCAACAGTACACTCAATCCTATCACTGAATGCGAGGCATTCCAAAAGCTCTCTTACAAAAAGAAGCAGGAAATGGTTAGGGAATACAAGCTTTGCTTCAAATGCTTGAAGATCCATGGTCGCAGGTGCTTTTCAACTCAGTTGTGTGGGATCGGAGGATGCGAGTTGAGACACCACCCTCTGCTGCACGAAGGCCATGCGAATCCTAAAATCGTCTCTTCGCACCGAGCTAATCCACCCGGAGGGGAAAAATATTTTCGTATTGTTCCGATCAAAATGTACACTCACAGCTCCTATATTGATACATTTGCATTTCTAGATGAAGGGTCATCGGTCACACTTATAGACGAAAAACTCTTCAAAAAGTTAAACATCCAAGGTACTCTGGATCCCATCTGCATGCAGTGGACGAATCAAACGACAAGAAGGGAGAACGAATCCGTTCGCTTTAACATAAAAGTCTCTAGCATGGGCACCAACAGAACCTATTGGTTAAACAACATACATACAGTACAAAATTTAGGATTACCAAAGCAAACGCTGGACATCAAGGAGTTAACTAATAAATACACTCACCTGATCAAGGAGTTAACTAATAAATACACTCACCTGCAAAGATTACCGATCGCATCATATACGGATGCTGAACCAATGTTGCTGATTGGAATAGACAATTGGAAGTTAGCCGTTCCCCGGAAAATAAAAGAAGGAAGGTGGAATGATCCCATCGCATCCAAGTGCATGCTAGGCTGAAGTGTGCAAGGATCCGGAAAAGACAATAAACATTTTTCTATGCACCACTGTCAATGCAACTGGACTGAAATTGATAAGGCCGTTTAAGAAAGCTTCAACGTAGAACCCGTAATTCCAAGGGCACTTCGCTCTAAAGATGATGAAAAAGCTTTCAAAATTATGCAGGAGGCGTGCGTAAAAATCGACGGACGGTACAAAATCGGCCTGCTTTGGCGCCATAAAGATACGGTACTTCCTGAAAGCTACACAAACGCACTAAAACGCCTAAATTGTCTGAAAGTTAAAATTGAGAAAGAACCAGATCTACGAGTAAAAATTCAGCAGCAAGTCAATAATCTGCTGGGAAAAGGCTACGCCATCAAGTTAAAAAATGAAAAAATCTATCATAACCGTATTTGATACCTTCCTATTTTCATAGTTCATAACCCTAACAAACCCAGTAAGATTCGACTGGTTTGGGATGCAGCAGCAAAATCTCATGGCGTCGCCTTAAATGACTTCGTGCTTACTGGTCCGGATCTTTTACATCCACTGTCGTTTTGTTGGCATTCAGAGTCAGCAAGATAGCGGTCTGCGGTGATATATCAGAAATGTTCCATCAGATAAGAATAAAGGAAAGCGACATTCATGTACAGCGTGGATCGCTGTACATGTGGATTGACGAGCGAACGCAAAGTCCAAAGGAATACGTAATGAGAGCAATGTCGTTCGGAATATCTTGCGCACCTTGCATAGCTCATTACGTCAGGGACAAAAATGCAGAGGACTACAAGATGCAGTATCCAAGAGCCTATGAAGCCATCACCCGAGCTCATTACGTCGACGATTATATAGACAGTCTAAACGACAAAGAGGAAGCTACTAAAGTGTCGAAGGCAGTCAAACTAATACATTCAGCTGGGGGTTTCCACATCAGAAACTGGACTTCCAATTCACCCGAAGTCTTAAACGCATTAAATGAAGAGTCAGCCCCAACGGATATGCAGCTGTGTGCTACCTTCGCGTGATCAAAGGATTTGACATCACGACAAATCTAGTCATTGCTAAAAGTAAAGTGGCTCCCTTGAAACCGCTTTCGATACCACGAATGGAACTGCTCGCCGCCGTAGCTGGCGTCCGCCTGGCTCATAAAACACAACTCACACGGAACTTGAACATTGGCGAATGCACCTTTTGGACAGACTCCAAGACCGTCCTGTCATGGTTGACTATGGATCCACGGAAATTCCATGCTTTCGTGATGCATAGAATTGGTGTGATTATGGAAAGAACGAGCGCTGCACAGTGGCGCTGGATTTCAACACATGAAAACGTTGCGGATATGGCTTCGAGATTTATCGCCAAACCAAACCTGGAGCAGTGGACCAGCGGACCGGCATTCCTGAAAAGGCCCAAACACCAGTGGCCAAATCATCAACCAAGTCTTCCACCGGAAAAAGATAGTAACGAGCTCAAAAATGTAGTTTTAGTAACCAAAGTATACAGACCAGTGCTTCTAAAACTAAACATTGAATCATTCTCAATCTAGAAACGGCTTTATCGAGCCACGGCGACGTTCATCAAGTACGTAAAAAACATGAAAGCGAAATGTCGAGGAGAAACCATCACCAAAGCGTTGTCAGATGAAATAATTATGCAAGGAAAGAACCTACTTTATAAAGTAGCCCAAAACAAAGCATTCAAGGACGAATTAGATTCTCTCCAAAAATACAATAACATGAGGGAACTATAAACATAATCAGGAGTCAGTTCTTTATTCCCCAGTTACGCGTGGTATGCAAGTCCGTTCGAAAAGGGTGCCAGAAATGTAAAAACAATACAGCAGCTCCAATAGTACCGCAGATGGCCGCATTGCCTGCAGCCAGGATCGCCAGCTTTCAAAGACCATTCACTTATACTGGAGTGGACTTCTTTGGTCTTATCGCGGTCAACGTGGGCCGGCACAAGGAGAAAAGGTGGGGCGTGATATTTACGTGCCGTACATATAGAGATAGCGTACAGCCTCGATACAAGCTCATGTGTAATGTTCCTCTCAAACTTTATGGCCCAACGAGGAACTCCAAGAGAAATATACTCGGATAATGGAACCAATTTCAAGGCAACTGAGAAAGTTGTTAAGGAAGAGCTGAAGAATGTAGACTTCAATAACCTAACCATTAAATACGACGAAATTAAATGGAATTTCAATCCTCCAGGCGCTCCACACATGGGGGGAGCTTGGGAGCGCTTAATACGATCAATCAAAACTGTACTGAAAAGCATCTCTCCTAATTACAGTTTTAACGACGAAAGCCTAAGAAACGCCTTGATGAACGCTGAGTACGTTATCAATTCCCGTCCTCTAACATTCGTATCCTTAGACGCAAAAGATGATGATGTCCTCACTCCAAATCATTTATTGTTAGGATCCGCAGACGGGTACAAGCCAATCGTCACCAATTGTTATACTCGCGGATGAGAGCCTTCCCAGGAACCTTCCCAGGAGTGAAGACCCACTATGGAACTATGGTGCGACCAGCAACCAAAATAGCAGTGTTGGACGTGAAGAATGGATAAACCCCTGCAGGCTTTTATGGGGGGGAGAATGTTAGCGCCAACACGACAACATATGGTAAAATAACGAACGAGTTGCGAGTAGCAGAAAAAGCGAATTGGAAAATGTCATCTCAAAATCGTTAGTCACAGAAGAAGCCGAAAGACGAACAAGATTTTTTATAGCTCGTGTAATTTGATTAAATAAATATTATAATAATTTAAAAGCGTGCTATTAGAACTTGTTTTTTGGACAATGTCACATCCTGGGCTGCAACATTCTTTAAAAAATCTTGCTCAAACTCCCCGTGTGTGATCTTTGGTTTATTGCCGCGTACGTATCTATTCATACATGAAAGAAGAAGTTCCGCTGCATCATCGGACCACATACCCACAGGCGTCGAAGTTGAATATAAGCGAATAGTCACCTCGAAAAAACAAAGTATACCTACGAAAACATATCAAACTTTGCTGCGCGATTAACGTGAACAATTATACAGCTCAGTTCTTTCTTGTATAATAAGGCTGAAAACAGGCATAGCTACAACAAAGACAAGAAGCAAAAAGAACAGAAGTAATAACCATGATATCCCGTGAATACAACCAAACAGAATGCAGTGCATGCAAAAAGAGTAGTACCGGCAAAGACATTATATGGGTGCATTGCGATATTTGCACGACGTGGTACCACTTTGGCTGCGTTCGAGACGAGAACACCCAGAATACAAAAGGATGGAAGTGCGTCTCCTGCAGTAAACAGCCACCTGACCCCACTGCGCTGACTGACGCCCGCCGACACAGCCGCTGTCCAAAGTGCCGCTTCGCAAAAAACCGTTTCGCTAGACCGTACCAACATCGCTCCGACATCGACCGGGGCTGTGAAAAAACAGCACAAGAAACTGCCGACTTCTTTACAAGCTGATCGTGCCAATGAACATATTTTGATACAAAACAATACTCTAATGCTACAAATGCTAGAGGAAAAGCGGCAGGCCGAGCAAAGCTATATCGAACAAAAGTACAAATAGCACCACTGTAGCTGGGTTTTCAAATGTCGAAAATATGCTACGACTCCAAAAATGCCTCAAGGGAAAGGCACTCGAACTAGTAAGAGATAAGCTTCTGCTTCCCTGACGTCATAAATACGCTCAATACGTTCTTCGGACGACCCGATCAGATACTAGAGAGATTAATTAAAAAGGCGAGAAAAATCTCTATCAATAAGGAACCACTTGACACTCTCATAGATTATGCCTTAGCAGTACGAAATATTTGTGCTACAATGCTTGTCAGCTTAATGACCACCTAAACAACCCCTTGCTCTTGAGAGAGTTAGTAGACAAACTTCCCAGCCATTACAAACTGACCTGGGCTCTGCTCCCAAAAGACTCAAGCGCTGCATTGATTAAGTCGTTCAGCGACTGGCTCTACACAATCGCCGAAGCAGCATCCACAGTGACGCCATCAATTTACTCCAGGGCCTGCAACGTACACACTCACGTCCAGTACAGCATGGATGCCCAAGATAACTCGGAGTACAATCCATCAAGGTACATCGCTTTGCAAGGGAAAGCCACCCATTGCAACGCCTGCAACAGTACACTCAATCCTATCACTGAATGCGAGGCATTCCAAAAGCTCTCTTACAAAAAGAAGCAGGAAATGGTTAGGGAATACAAGCTTTGCTTCAAATGCTTGAAGATCCATGGTCGCAGGTGCTTTTCAACTCAGTTGTGTGGGATCGGAGGATGCGAGTTGAGACACCACCCTCTGCTGCACGAAGGCCATGCGAATCCTAAAATCGTCTCTTCGCACCGAGCTAATCCACCCGGTGGGGAAAAATATTTTCGTATTGTTCCGATCAAAATGTACACTCACAGCTCCTATATTGATACATTTGCATTTCTAGATGAAGGGTCATCGGTCACACTTATAGACGAAAAACTCTTCAAAAAGTTAAACATCCAAGGTACTCTGGATCCCATCTGCATGCAGTGGACGAATCAAACGGCAAGAAGGGAGAACGAATCCGTTCGCTTTAAAATAAAAGTCTCTAGCATGGGCACCAACAGAACCTATTGGTTAAACAACATACATACAGTACAAAATTTAGGATTACCAAAGCAAACGCTGGACATCAAGGAGTTAACTAATAAATACACTCACCTGATCAAGGAGTTAACTAATAAATACACTCACCTGCAAAGATTACCGATCCCATCATATACGGATGCTGAACCAATGTTGCTGATTGGAATAGACAATTGGAAGTTAGCCGTTCCCCGGAAAATAAAAGAAGGAAGGTGGAATGATCCCATCGCATCCAAGTGCATGCTAGGCTGAAGTGTGCAAGGATCCGGAAAAGACAATAAACATTTTTCTATGCACCACTGTCAATGCAACTGGACTGAAATTGATAAGGCCGTTTAAGAAAGCTTCAACGTAGAACCCGTAATTCCAAGGGCACTTCGCTCTAAAGATGATGAAAAAGCTTTCAAAATTATGCAGGAGACGTGCGTAAAAATCGACGGACGGTACAAAAACGGCCTGATTTGGCGCCATAAAGATACGGTACTTCCTGAAAGCTACACAAACGCATTAAAACGCCTAAATTGTCTGAAAGTTAAAATTGAGAAAGAACCAGATCTACGAGTAAAAATTCAGGAGCAAGTCAATAATCTGCTGGAAAAAGGCTACGCCATCAAGTTAAAAAATGAAGAAGTCTATCATAACCGTATTTGATACCTTCCTATTTTCATAGTTCATAACCCTAACAAACCCAGTAAGATTCGACTGGTTTGGGATGCAGCAGCTAAATCTCATGGCGTCGCCTTAAATGACTTCGTGCTTACTGGTCCGGATCTTTTACATCCCCTGTCCGACGTTTTGTTGGCATTCAGAGTCGGCAAGATAGCGGTCTGCGGTGATATATCAGAAATGTTCCATCAGATAAGAATAAAGGAAAGCGACATTCATGTACAGCGATCCACGCTGTAGATCGTCGAGCGTGGATCGCTGTACATGTGGATCGACGAGCGAACGCAAAGTCCAAAGGAATACGTAATGAGAGCAATGTCGTTCGGAATATCTTGCGCCCCTTGTATAGCTCATTACGTCAGGGACAAAAATGCAGAGTACTACAAGATGCAGTATCCAAGAGCCTATGAAGCCATCACCCGAGCTCATTACGTCGACGATTATATAGACAGTCAAAACGACGAAGAGGAAGCTACTAAAGTGTCGAAGGCGGTCAAACTAATACATTCAGATGGGGGTTTCCACATCAGAAACTGGACTTCCAATTCACCCGAAGTCTTAAACGCATTAAATGAAGAGTCAGCCCCAACGGATATGCAGCTGTGTGCTACCTTCGGGTGATCAAAGGATTTGACATCACGACAAATCTAGTCATTGCTAAAAGTAAAGTTGCTCCCTTGAAACCGCTTTCGATACCACGAATGGAACTGCTCGCCGCCGTAGCTGGCGTCCGCCTGGCTCATAAAACACAACTCACACGGAACTTGAACATTGGCGAATGCACCTTTTGGACAGACTTTTGGACAGACAGACTCCTGTCATGGTTGACTATGGATCCACGGAAATTCCATGCTATCGTGATGCATAGAATTGATGAGATTATGGAAACAACGAGCGCTGCACAGTGGCGCTGGATTTCAACACATGAAAACGTTGCGGATATGGCTTCGAAATTTATCGCCAAACCAAACCTGGAGCAGTGGACTAGCGGACCGGCATTCCTGAAAAGGCCCAGAGACCAGTGGCCAAATCATCAACCAAGTCTTCCACCGGAAAAATATAGTAACGAGCTCAAAAATTTAGTTTTAGTAACCAAAGTATACAGACCAGTGCTTCTAAAACTAAACATTGAATCATTCTCAATCTGGAAACGACTTTATCGAGCCACAGCGACGTTCATCATGTACGTAAAAAACATGAAAGCGAAATGTCGAGGAGAAACCATCACCAAAGCGTTGTCAGATGAAATAATTATGCAAGGAAAGAACCTACTTTATAAAGTAGCCCAAAACAAAGCATTCAAGGACGAATTAGATTCTCTCCAAAAAGACAATAACATTCTAAGGACCAGCGCGCTTATTGGGTTAAAAATCTACCTAGACTATTGCGGCATAATTCGCACCCAAGGAAGGTCACAAACTATAAACCCGAACGACGACCAAATAGTACTACCAAAACGCCACCCGGTTACATATCTCCTTGTCAAGCACTTTCACGAGAGCAACCACCATTTGCTGCATGAGGGAACTATAAACATAATCAGGAGTCAGTTCTTTATACCCCAGTTACGCGTGGTATACAAGTCCGTTCGAAAAGGGTGACAGAAATGTAAAAACAATACAGCAGCTCCAATAGTACCGCAGATGGCCGCATTGCCTGCAGCCAGGATCGCCAGCTTTCAAAGACCATTCACTTATACTGGAGTGGACTTCTTTGGCCTTATCGCGGTCAACGTAGGCAGGCACAAGGAGAAAAGGTGGGGCGTGATATTTACGTGCCTTACTATACGCGCCGTACATATAGAGATAGCGTACAGCCTCGATACAAGCTCATGTGTAATGTTCCTCTCAAACTTTATGGCCCAACGAGGAACTCCAAGAGAAATATACTCGGATAATGGAACCAATTTCAAGGCAACTGAGAAAGTTGTTAAGGAAGAGCTGAAGAATGTAGACTTCAATAACCTAACCATTAAATACGACGAAATTAAATGGAATTTCAATCCTCCAGGCGCTCCACACAAGGGGGGAGCTTGGGAGCGCTTAATACGATCAATCAAAACTGTATTGAAAAGCATCTCTCCTAATTACAGTTTTAACGACGAAAGCCTAAGAAACGCCTTGATGAACGCTGAGTACGTTATCAATTCCCGTCCTCTAACATTCGTATCCTTAGACACAAAAGATGATGATGCCCTCACTCCAAATCATTTATTGTTAGGATCCGCAGACGGGTACGATCGTCACCAATTATTATACTCTCATCCTTCCCAGGAACCTTCCCAGGAGTGAAGACCCACTATGGAACTATGGTGCGACCAGCAACCAAAATAGCAGTGTTGGACGTGAAGAATGGATAAACCCCTGCAGGCTTTTATGGGGGGGAGAATGTTAGCGCCAACACGACAACATATGGTAAAATAACGAACGAGTTGCGAGTAGCAGAAAAAGCGAATTGGAAAATGTCATCTCAAAATCGTTAGTCACAGAAGAAGCCGAAAGACGGAACAAGATTTTTTATAGCTCGTGTAATTTGATTAAATAAATATTATAATAATTTAAAAGCGTGCTATTAGAACTTGTTTTTTGGACAATGTCACATCCTGGGCTGCAACATTCTTTAAAAAATTTTGCTCAAACTCCCCGTGTGTGATCTTTGGTTTATTGCCGCGTACGTATCTATTCATACATGAAAGAAGAAGTTCCGCTGCATCATCGGACCACATACCCACAGGCGTCGAAGTTGAATATAAGCGAATAGTCACCGCGAAAAAACAAAGTATACCTACGAAAACATATCAAACTTTGCTGCGCGATTAACGTGAACAATTATACAGCTGAGTTCTTTCTTGTATAATAAGGCTGAAAACAGGCATAGCTACAACAAAGACAAGAAGCAAAAAGAACAGAAGTAATAACCATGATATCCCGTGAATACAACCAAACAGAATGCAGTGCATGCAAAAAGAGTAGTACCGGCAAAGACATTATATGGGTGCATTGCGATATTTGCACGACGTGGTACCACTTTGGCTGCGTTCGAGACGAGAACACCCAAAATACAAAAGGATGGAAGTGCGTCTCCTGCAGTAAACAGCCACCTGACCCCACTGCGCTGACTGACGCCGACACAGCCGCTGTCCAAAGAGCCGCTTCGCAAAAAACCGTTTCGCTAGACCGTACCAACATCGCTCCGACATCGACCGGGGCTGTGAAAAAACAGCACAAGAAACTGCCGACTTCTTTACAAGCTGATCGTGCCAATGAACATATTTTGATACAAAACAATACTCTAATGCTACAAATGCTAGAGGAAAAGCGGCAGGCCGATCAAAGCTATATCGAACAAAAGTACAAATAGCACCATTGTAGCTGGGTTTTCAAATGTCGAAAATATGCTACGACTCCAAAAATGCCTCAAGGGAAAGGCACTCGAACTAGTAAGAGATAAGCTTCTGCTTCCCTGACGTCATAAATACGCTCAATACGTTCTTCGGACGACCCGATCAGATACTAGAGAGATTAATTAAAAAGGCGAGAAAAATCTCTATCAATAAGGAACCACTTGACACTCTCATAGATTATGCCTTAGCAGTACGAAATATTTGTGCTACAATGCTTGTCAGCTTAATGACCACCTAAATGCTTGAAGATCTATGGTCGCAGGTGCTTTTCAACTCAGTTGTGTGGGATCGGAGGATGCGAGTTGAGACACCACCCTCTGCTGCACGAAGGCCATGCGAATCCTAAAATCGTCTCTTCGCACCGAGCTAATCCACCCGGAGGGGAAAAATACACTCACAACTCCTATATTGATACATTTGCATTTCTAGATGAAGGGTCATCGGTCACACTTATATCCCATCTGCATGCAGTGGACGAATCAAACGGCAAGAAGGGAGAACGAATCCGTTCGCTTTGAAATAAAAGTCTCTAGCATGGGCACCAACAGAACCTATTGGTTAAACAACATACATACAGTACAAAATTTAGGATTACCAAAGCAAACGCTGGACATCAAGGAGTTAACTAATAAATACACTCACCTGATCAAGGAGTTAACTAATAAATACACTCACCTGCAAAGATTACCGATCGCATCATATACGGATGCTGAACCAATGTTGCTGATTGGAATAGACAATTGGAAGTTAGCCGTTCCCCGGAAAATAAAGGAAGGAAGGTGGAATGATCCCATCGCATCCAAGTGCATGCTAGGCTGAAGTGTGCAAGGATCCGGAAAAGACAATAAACATTTTTCTATGCACCACTGTCAATGCAACTGGACTGAAATTGATAAGGCCGTTTAAGAAAGCTTCAACGTAGAACCCGTAATTCCAAGGGCACTTCGCTCTAAAGATGATGAAAAAGCTTTCAAAATTATGCAGGAGACGTGCGTAAAAATCGACGGACGGTACAAAATCGGCCTGCTTTGGCGGCATAAAGATACGGTACTTCCTGAAAGCTACACAAACGCACTAAAACGCCTAAATTGTCTGAAAGTTAAAATTGAGAAAGAACCAGATCTACGAGTAAAAATTCAGGAGCAAGTCAATAATCTGCTGGAAAAAGGCTACGCCATCAAGTTAAAAAATGAAGAAGTCTATCATAACCGTATTTGATACCTTCCTATTTTCATAGTTCATAACCCTAACAAACCCAGTAAGATTCGACTGGTTTGGGATGCAGCAGCTAAATCTCATGGCGTCGCCTTAAATGACTTCGTGCTTACTGGTCCGGATCTTTTACATCCACTGTCCGACGTTTTGTTGGCATTCAGAGTCGGCAAGATAGCGGTCTGCGGTGATATATCAGAAATGTTCCATCAGATAAGAATAAAGGAAAGCGACATTCATGTACAGCGATCCACGCTGTAGATCGTCAAGCGTGGATCGCTGTACATGTGGATCGACGAGCGAACGCAAAGTCCAAAGGAATACGTAATGAGAGCAATGCCGTTCGGAATATCTTGCGCCCCTTGTATAGCTCATTACGTCAGGGACAAAAATGCAGAGTACTACAAGATGCAGTATCCAAGAGCCTATGAAGCCATCACCCGAGCTCATTACGTCGACGATTATATAGACAGTCTAAACGACGAAGAGGAAGCTACTAAAGTGTCGAAGGCGGTCAAACTAATACATTCAGCTGGGGGTTTCCACATCAGAAACTGGACTTCCAATTCACCCGAAGTCTTAAACGCATTAAATGAAGAGTCAGCCCCAACGGATATGCAGCTGTGTGCTACCTTCGCGTGATCAAAGGATTTGACATCACGACAAATCTAGTCATTGCTAAAAGTAAAGTTGCTCCCTTGAAACCGCTTTCGATACCACGAATGGAACTGCTCGCCGCCGTAGCTGGCGTCCACCTGGCTCATAAAACACAACTCACACGGAACTTGAACATTGGCGAATGCACCTTTTGGACAGACTCCAAGACCGTCCTGTCATGGTTGACTATGGATCCACGGAAATTCCATGCTTTCGTGATGCATAGAATTGGTGAGATTATGGAAACAACGAGCGCTGCACAGTGGCGCTGGATTTCAACACGTTGCGGATATGGCTTCGAAATTTATCGCCAAACCAAACCTGGAGCAGTGGACCAGCGGACCGGCATTCCTGAAAAGGCCCAGAGACCAGTGGCCAAATCATCAACCAAGTCTTCCACCAGAAAAAGATAGTAACGAGCTCAAAAATGTAGTTTTAGTAACCAAAGTGTACAGACCAGTGCTTCTAAAACTAAACATTGAATCATTCTCAATCTGGAAACGACTTTATCGAGCCACAGCGACCTTCATCATGTACGTAAAAAACATGAAAGCGAAATGTCGAGGAGAAACCATCACCAAAGCGTTGTCAGATGAAATAATTATGCAAGGAAAGAACCTACTTTATAAAGTAGCCCAAAACAAAGCATTCAAGGACGAATTAGATTCTCTCCAAAAAGACAATAACATTCAAAGGACCAGCGCGCTTATTGGGTTAAAAATCTACCTAGACTATTGCGGCATAATTCGCACCCAAGGAAGGTCACAAACTATAAACCCGAACGACGACCAAATAGTACTACCAAAACGCCACCCGGTTACAAATCTCCTTGCCAAGCACTTTCACGAGAGCAACCACCATTTGCTGCATGAGGGAACTATAAACATAATCAGGAGTCAGTTCTTTATTCCCCAGTTACGCGTGGTATGCAAGTCCGTTCGAAAAGGGTACCAGAAATGTAAAAACAATACAGCAGCACCAATAGTACCGCAGATGGCCGCATTGCCTGCAGCCAGGATCGCCAGCTTTCAAAGACCATTCACTTATACTGGAGTGGACTTCTTTGGTCTTATCGCGGTCAACGTAGGCCGGCACAAGGAGAAAAGGTGGGGCGTGATATTTACGTGCCGTACATATAGAGATAGCGTACAGCCTCGATACAAGCTCATGTGTAATGTGATACAAGCTCTCAAACTTTATGGCCCAACGAGGAACTCCAAGAGAAATATACTCGGATAATGGAACCAATTTCAAGGCAACTGAGAAAGTTGTTAAGGAAGAGTTGAAGAATGTAGACTTCAATTACCTAACCATTAAATACGACGAAATTAAATGGAATTTCAATCCTTCAGGCGCTCCACACATGGGGGGAGCTTGGGAGCGCTTAATACGATCAATCAAAACTGTATTGAAAAGCATCTCTCCTAATTACAGTTTTAACGACGAAAGCCTAAGAAACGCCTTGATGAACGCTGAGTACGTTATCAATTCCCGTCCTCTAACATTCGTATCCTTAGACGCAAAAGATGATGATGTCCTCACTCCAAATCATTTATTGTTAGGATCCGCAGACGGGTACAAGCCAATCGTCACCAATTGTTATACTCGCGGATGAGAGCCTTCCCAGGAACCTTCCCAGGAGTGAAGACCCACTATGGAACTATGGTGCGACCAGCAACCAAAATAGCAGTGTTGGACGTGAAGAATGGATAAACCCCTGCAGGCTTTTATGGGGGGGAGAATGTTAGCGCCAACACGACAACATATGGTAAAATAACGAACGAGTTGTGAGTAGCAGAAAAAGCGAATTGGAACATGTCATCTCAAAATCGTTAGTCACAGAAGAAGCCGAAAGACGAACAAGATTTTTTATAGCTCGTGTAATTTGATTAAATAAATATTATAATAATTTAAAAGCGTGCTATTAGAACTTGTTTTTTGGACAATGTCACATCCTGGTCTGCGACAGTCAACGTTCGTATTAAATAGAGTTTCTGAGATTCAAGAGTGGTCAGAGGATAGCACGTGGCGGCATGTACTAACTAAACAGAACCCGGCAGATATCGTGTCAAGTGGTGGAGACGTAAAGGAGACGGTGGAATCGATCTGGTTTCCATGTCCATCGTTTTTAACCGAGCCGGAAGATAAGTGGCAAACAAGTCCCCGGTTTAATCCGACACCAGAGGTGTTGCAGATGGAAGTAAAAAAGAATGCGGTCGGATTCACCGCAATGGTCATATTTCATATTTATTGGAAGTGATAGAAGGATTTTCCTCTCACTTAAAACTGCTGAGAGTGGAGTGTGAAAGAGGTCACATATCTCGGCGTCCACCTGGACAGGGGACGCTCATTGGCCTTTTATGCTCATTGTCATTTTTATTTTTATAATTTAATTTTCTGTGTTCCTTACCTCTTGGGGGGAAACGACAGTTTTTTTTTTCCTGACTACGATTTTAAACTGGGATCTTCTTTGCCCAGATCGCAGTCTTATTTTATGCCTATTAGCATTTTTATAATTTAATTTTCTGTGTTCCCTACCTCTTGGGAGGAAACGACAGTTTTTTTTTTCGATTGACTACGCGATTTTAAACTGGGCTCTTTTTTGCCAAGATCGCAGCCTAACCTAAGTCTCTTACCGCAGGGGGAAAAACGTCAGGGTGGCTCGAAGGACCACATGATAAGAGGAGCCCCTTAAATAAGGTGTTACTCCAATGAGTTTTCAAAAGAAACCGTATTAGTATAGGAGCTCCTCTTATCATGTGATCCGGCTCGAAGGACCAAATGTTAAGAAGAGCTTATCATGTGATCCGGCTCGAAGGACCAAATGTTAAGAGGGGCCCCTTAAATAACGGTGTTACTCCAATGACTTGCGTTTCAAAAACTGTTTTTTTTTTCATACACTTCTCTTACAAGAAAGATACATGAAAATCTTAAATCTATTTAAAACTACTTATCAACGGACTGCACGCTGACATGCTATGTGACCCTTCTTAAGTGCTTCAAGTGCACCACATAAATATTTGTTTAGACTGCAGGAGATCGTTTTCAAACCATGCTGTTAATCAGTTATTCCCATGGGTCCGATCTCTTTCATTCTATGTTTGGAATTCGTATCGTGTTCAATGCTTGAACAGTAGGACAAGAAAAAATTTGTTAACAAACGCCTCAAGAATTTTCCAGTGGTAACATCGCAATGAAATTTTGTCCAAAAATCTATAAAATTATTCTAAATACACTGTAAAAAAATCGGATGGCGCGACTTTTCATAAAATTATTTTTTTGCAAATACTAAAATTAAATATTTGACCTTTTAATACAAACGTTGGTTAAATTGTAATCTCTAAATAATCCCCATCCGTAATCCCCGCCAGAAGTTTTAGCGATGACACTTCACTCTTGTCAACAATATAGCTGTTTTTAATAATACTCGCTTCTATACCTTCAATAAATTTTTTTCGTCTTTCAATGGCGCTACCCTCTTTGCTGCACAATACATTAAAAACATATAAACGTGAGAAATCACACTTATAAAAAGAAAGGTGAAGTTTTTCTCTAATAATTAAATATCAACCAGGAACAACGTTTTTATGCAGAAAACAATATCTTACAATATGCTTCGCTGATCCAAGACTAGCTCATCTTGTATTTGTGTGCGAAACCCCACCTTGGCTTTTGCCCACGGAATGATAGACAACTGCATTGTTTTGAGCTTCTCTTGCTAAGCTTCGATTACTCGAGTACATTGGACATTATTTTGCCCGGCTGCACATTTTAGGGTTAAATTTAACCCCTTATAAATTGAAACTTTGAACTGAAACTCATTTATTTATTCGGCCGCAATAAAAAAAATTTTGGTGACCCGGTTTGGCTATTGTGATCAGTTTTAAAAGTGGAGACGAGCAGAGGTGACCTGTCAGGAAATGGAGGTCCTGCATCAAAAGGTAAAAACTGCGATGCGGACCGACACCTCAACCATTATGACCCTCTAGTCAATGGAGAAGCGCGATCGATTCACTACGCTCAAGGAGGAATTGGAGGAGCTAAATTATACCGAATTCGGAAGTCATTTATATTGGAAATTCTCTCTCTGGCATCCAGGTTGTGGTTGCCAATCACTCCATGATAAATGCTGCGCACTGTACGCTTTTGGATGGTATCAGTGTTTCTGATATTTCACCAACTCCATAAAGGCCTGCTCCCTCGTTGCCCCCGTTGCCGATGCCCACATTTAGCGGTGGCTATGCAGAGTCACCATATTTCTGCGCCCTATTTAGGACGACGATTGACAGCCATCCTCACTTGACCAAGATGGAGAAGCTCAGGTGGCTCATTTCATGTCTGCGGGAGTCGGCCTTGGAGACCTTGACGCTTACTATGATGTTGACCTTAATCTTTTGTAGAACCGTTTAAATAATCGGTGGTTGATATTCCAGGCTTATCTGACCGATTCAATGGTCATATGCGGGTCCTCCTGGACGTCGAAATTCAAGGATGCCTCCTCGTCGATGTCGTCTTCCAAAAGCTGCACCCTGTCACAAAGGCCAAGTGGGAAGACTCTCTCGCAGGAAGCAGTGTTGGCAGCCTGCCAACTTGGGAACCACTTCCTCTCTTTTTTTTAAAAACGAACTGACTTGTTTTTTTTGTGCCCACTGCGTTTTAATTAATTCTTAATTATGTACATTAAAAAATCCGATGCTTATTTTTATTTATTTATATTTATACACAAATTTTGATATTATTTAATATCCGTATAGCTTTGCGTGTGCAGTGATATATTTGGAGATCTCATAATACATTTATTCATTTTCTTCCAAGCATAGCTCTGCTCTGCTTCTTTATCTTTTTCTGTGATGCTCTATTGTCTCTTAAGAGATTCTTATCTCTATTCTTTGCTGTTTACAAACTTCTTTGCTCACACTAATCGCTCTCTTTAATCTCCCTTTTTCGTTTCCCTGGTACAGTGGTTCAAGGTACGTTAATAATATAAACAAAAATTTTAATAATTTAATTATTTAATTTGTAATAATTTTAGAATTTAAACTTGTCTGTGCTTTGCAGTCTTGTAGTAAGACAATCTCCTCTTCCCAGCCTACCATTCACTGCTGGCTTTGTGAAATCGTTTTACACTCTAAGTGTGCCGGGTTCACGGCATTAGTTTCGGATACTATTTCACGTAAGTCTGGTCTCCACTTTTGCTGTTACGGTTGTCGTGCTGTTCAGGACGAAATGAAATCGTTCATGAGACAGACTAAAAGAATATTTAATAGGTTGGTTAGAGGTTTTCGCAAAATCAATGACCAACTCTATGCGCTTGATTCACAGTTTAGTAGTCTTCAACTGCTAAATTAGTCTCTAAAGCGTAGGAATTCCGCTTTTAGTGATGTCCTTGTGGCGAATAATTTTCAGCCTACTTAGTCGACAATTATACAGCCGCTGATATTTTTGGCCACCCCAAAGATCGGTTCCACCCGCTAGCTCCCTATGTAGATGATGCTTGTTTGATTCTAGTTGACGGACAACTGTGGAACTCCGCGTTGGATTTTGATGAGACACTTTCATGAGAAGAACCTGGCCTTCGCGAGGAGACAATACTGACCTATTGGGGGTGGAAAAACGTTTCAAGAGTTTTAAACAAATGCATGCATTTTTCCACTAAGCCTCGCCTACTGGAACATATCATGGCTGATCTTACTTCTGAGAAAGTTAAAGGTTTCTAAATCTAAGATATAACAGGTGTGGATTTTTTCTATAGGTCAGTTTCTGAGCTCGTTCAAACAGTTCATTTGTACTCGACGTAAACCCAGGCAGATATGGTCGGATAATGCAAACAATTTTGTGGGTTCCAAGAATAAGTTGATCGAAGATTCCTCAGGCAGGATCACCAGACTTCTCTTCATGAGTTTTGCCTGTCGGAAACTATCCAGTGGCGGCTTTTTCCTCCACGCCCAGTTTCGCAAACGCTTTGCTGGTATTTATAGCGACCGCGCTTTTGGGAGGTTTGTATTTGTATTTGAAACCCCGACTCGCCTTTTGCCCACGAAATGATAGACAAGTGCATTGTTATGAGCTTCTCTTGCTAAGCTTCGCTTACTTGTATATTAGGGGTTAAATTGAACCCCTAATAAATAATGAAAATTTAAACTGCAACTCTTATATATTCGGTTACTATTAAAAACTATTAATAGCGTATCAACAATATTACAAATTATTCTGAAATAATCATAAGAGCAAAAAATTCTTTGAGCTTAACTTGTTTCAAGTATTTCGGAACGACCGTGATGCATCCAGCACCCATCGTGAGCGGGGAGCCCGGAGTCTCTCTGCATATTATCCAGCAATGTTCATTAATCCCGTGAAATAGTGGTCTTGAATGATATCTTTAGTACCGGCCTCTCCCAAGCAAACAGTATTTTTAATGATTTTTCGAAAATTCTTGATCTTATACATACATATGTTTAAAAAATGTAAATAGTAAAGTAGAATTATGCAATGTACCATTAAGTCCGTGTAATATGCACCATAAGCCATTGTTGATACATTTTGAATTTTATATTTTATTTATAACGCCTCTGTTTTAGGGTACGAAAGGAGTCGTACATGCTTCCCTGGTACACTGAGGGCAAAAAAAAGTTAAGGAATAGAAGGTAAACATTTTATAAGCGATTTTTTAAGGCAGGGGATGAAAGAGCCGGTGAGATGTTTCTGCAATACAAGCGGGAATTTGAATTCCTTAATAAATTTTTGTTTAACCAATATATTTTCGATGTCGAAGCTAGCCTCAGATCCAACCCTACCCAATAGTAAAAAATCATCCTCGGGCATACCTTCTTTTATGTGTTATGAAGGCATTCTTTAAGTAGTATGTAAGTTAGATTGTATAGTAGCCATGTAACAATACGTACATTGGCGAAATAATAAATAAATAAAAAATATAATTAATGCATTCACTCAGTTACGTGGGTTGCTACATATATATTTCTGGCCTAGGCCATACTAAGTATTGCCTGGCGCCATCTGACGTTTTCATTGGAAAGTTTGACATGTTTTAACATAAACGTGCTCAGAACGTTTTAACGTACGGCCATAATTTGTGTTGTATACAGTGACTTAAAAAAATTAATTTGGCAGAAAATGGAATTAACGATGCAAGAGTGCATCGATGAACTTAAATCTTTGTATGGCGATGGAGCATCTTATAGAACCGTAAAAAACTGGTATATTGAATTCAATCGTGGCCGATGCTTGCTCGAAGAGGAAGGTCGTGAAGATCGCCCAAAAACAGTCCTTCCAGAGAACATTGACGCCGTGCATGAACTGATAATGCAAGATCGTCATGTGACATACCGTGAGATAGAGGCATCCTTGGGCATTTCTTCCACCAGCATGCATTCGATATTGCATGAAAACTTGGCCGTAAAAAAAATTTGTTCTCGTTGGATCCCGCACAATTTGACAATCGCTCAAAAAAAGGCTCGTGTGGATTGGTGCAAAAAAATTTGAAAAAATACAATAGCTGTGTTTCAAAAGATCTTTTATAAGATCGTCACAGGTGAAGATTCATGAATCTCTGCTTATGAGCCCGAAACAAAACAGCAATCGATCGTGTTGGTCTTCGAAGACGAGCCAAATACAACGAAAGTTGTTTGTTGAAGAAGCACTTTGAAGCAAATGGAGGCCTGTTTCTTCGGTGAAACAGCTCATGTGGCGACTGTTTCGCTTGAGCAACGCAGACGGTCAATTCTGAGTGGTACACCACACTTCGTTTGCCTGAAATCTTCGGAGAAATTCGAAAAAAGAACAAGAGAACGTCTTTTCGTCTCACACATCAGCTCAAACCAGCTCCTTTTTGACCGGCCAAAATGTCGAATTGATGGGTCATCCGCCATACAGCCCTGACCCTGGCACCCAATGACCTCTTTTTATTCCCGAAAATCAAGAGCAAAATGCGTGGTCAACGATTTTCGACGCCAGAAGATGGTGTTGAAGCGTTTAAAGACCATGTTTTGGAGGTGTCTTAATCGGAGTGGATAAAGTGCTTCGACAATTGGTTTGAGCGCAAGCAAAAGTCTATAAGTCTTGCTGGAGAATACTTTGAAAAACAATAAAACCACTTTTAAACATAAATATTGACATTTTCATTATTTGGAAAGAAATATATATAATATAACAACCCTCGTACTAATATAAAACCATTAAAAAAAAAAAATATTTTCTGACTTATTTTATATAACCAACATTTGTTTCTATAAAAAAATTATTAACAAAGAATACAACTACATTAAAATACTTGTCGGGTCAGGCAGCAGCCACGGCATAAATTGAATCAATATAAATGTAACATATATATATAAGGCAAATTGCCATTTATTAGAATATAGAATAAAAGACTAGAACTGCGACTGGACGACTGCGGCTGGACGACTGCGACTGGACGACTGCGGCTGGACGACTGCGGCTGGACGACTGCGGCGTGCACTCCTGGCTGCTGATCACCGACTTCCCCTTCTTACTTCTGACAACTCACTCCGACTGCTGGTTCCAACTCTTCACTGCTGACTCCGATTCGCACTTCATACTCGCTCTCGCCGCATCTCCCATCTTACATTCGGCCATCCTGATTAGCCATCGGCCTCTGATGACCAAGCTTCATCGTTGTCCTCCGCATAACGCCATAGCTTCATATTGTCGTTGCTTGTAGCGGTGTTCATAGACCCTTCTGAGTCGCCAACTTTACGGACCTCATAAAGCACGCTGCGTTTCAACTTCGTGAATTCATATGGACCAAGGTATTCGCTAGCTAGTTTTCTACCAGCCACGAACTGCGAACGGCGAATAGCAACTAGATCACCCATCTTGTAGCCATAATTGTTCTTTCTTTTTCTATCAAACGCTTTTTTATAGTCCTATTGTGCCTGCCGAATTTCCACCTTAGCTTCTTGCCTGGTTTTTTGTCTCTATTCGTCGAAACTGTTGTACATCTCCTCCTTTAGCATTTGCTGAATATTAACATTAGCATCATTCCTCATCTTAATGCCAAACATAAGCTCGAATGGCGAGCGCTTCGTAGACTTGTGTATTGTGCCATTGATGACTCGCTGTACCTTTGGCACAAACTGAAACCACTTGTCGGGCTTATCCGCTGACAGCTTTGAGATTATGGCCAAAATGGAACGAACTCGCGTTCGACTTGACCGTTTCCTCTTGGGACTCCTGCGGTGCTCCATACATGCTCGATCTCGTTTTCCTTAACGTACGCCTCAAAAGCAGCTGACTTAAATGCCGATCCACGATCACTGATGATTCGGCTAGGATTACCGAAAACATCTGACCAGTTGTTCAGCTTTTGCAAAACCTCTTCACTGCTGGTGGTTTTAGTTGGATACAGCCAGACAAACTTTGTGAAGCCATCCACAATCGCAAATATGTGTTTATATTGCTTGGCTGTGGCATCCATTATCCCCAAGTGGTCTACGTGTACGGTGTGTAACGGTTCTACTCCTTTGTCGATACTGTGAAGGAATCCCTCTTTCTTGCCCAATTTTTTGTTGTAGATGATGCATTCCTTCCAAATGTGGAATCCAATAGTTTTGTTGGATAGAATGCATTGTTTTCTGAGTACCAAAATGGCCAACTTTGTGTGCTTCTGTGATGACCTCCTTTTCCATAATCTTTGGGACTACAAGCACATCAGTGCCTTCGACTGATCTGTACAATAGGCCTCCTTTGATTTTGAAATTTTCATAAGGTCGGCTGGATAAAATTTCTAAAATCGCTTTGATCATGGCATCATCGTGCTGCGCTTTCTGCAGTCTGGCAGAAACTTCTGCAGAGACCATCATTATCTGATGTGGGTAGCGGCTTAAACAATCAACGTGCTTCAATCGGGAGCCAGGCCTATGTTCCACTTCGAAGTCAAACTGCTCCATGTATACAACCCATTCTGCCACGTCACGCGGAACATCCCGCTTCTTAAGGGTTTGCTTGAACGCGGCACAGTCGATATTCAGTTTGAATGAAATGCCAAGTAGGTATTGGCGAAACTTTTTAAAAGCCAAATACACTGCTTTTGCCTCCAGTATATAACTGTGCTTCTTCGATTCGGCCGGCGTAGTTTTCTTACTCCAGTAGCAGACTGGATACAACTGCTCGTCGTACCACTGCAGCAATGTGGCACCAAACCCATCCTTCGAGGCATCTGTGTGGAGCTCTGTTCTGGCATCTCTATTATAAATTCTTAGAACAGGCTTTGAGATAAGTGCATCCTTCAATTCTTTCAGCGACCTTCGGCATACTCCATTCGGAACAACTCATTTTTGCGCAAAAGGTTTGTCAGCGGCTTTGCGATCTGGGAATATCCTCGAATGAACTTGCGAAAAAACCCAGTGAGACCCAGAAAAGACTGCAGAGCTTTAATATTCTGCGGCACTTGAAATTTTTCGGCTGCTTTTGTTTTTTCTGTTCCCGGCTTGATTTTGCCTTCTTCAATTACATGGCCTAGAAAATGGATTTTCGTCTGGAGAAAATGGCACTTCTTCCATTTTATCTTTAGGCCATACTCTGCTGACTTCTTGAACACGCTCTCCATTTTCCTCAGACATTCGTCCGCTGTTACTGCATGTATGATTATATCATCCATATACAGATCCAAAACGTCATCGTTCATTAGCTTTTGGAACACATGGTTGACAAAACGAATAAAAACCGCTGGAGAATTGCGAAACCCAAATGGTGCTTTGTTGAATTCAAAAAGGCCCTAATGAAAGCGGTGTACTTTCTGCTATTTTCTTCGACCGGCACATGGAAAAACCCGTTTTCCAAATCCATGACTGTGAAGAACTTGGCACTCTGGAGCTTTTCTAGCACGTCGTCAATAACAGGTACCGGGAAGCAATCTTTAAGTGCCATTTTGTTGAGCTTTCGGTAGTCGACACAAATGCGGTTGCTTCCATCCTTCTTTTTCACGACCACTATGCGGCTGGCAAAATTAGGCGTTGACTGCCGAATTACGCCTGTATCAAGCCACGATTCCTATCAAGCCAAGCTGATTCGATTCCACAGTTTCCTCCCCAGCAGGGGGAGAAAACTCGAAGCCGGCTGCTGTCATCTTTACCCGAAACTTTGCCACAAAGTCGTATCCTAGTAAGGCATCACAGACCATGGCATTTTCCGGCACGACCAGGAACCTGTGTGTAAGCTTCATTTCGTCGATTTTGGCCTCTGCATTGAATTGACCAAGTGGGCGCGTCACGCCATTTCCAAGACGTCGTAGGGTAGAGACACTCTGCTGCAGACTAACACCACTCATTTTCTTGACCACGGCTTCTTTAATGATTGAGACGTCAGCTCCAGTATCCACTAGAGCTTCCACCCAGATGTCACCGATGCACAACTTTTTAAGTCGACGTTCCTCATAGGCAACTTTTATTTTTGGTGCTGTACCACAGTTTTTCGCCATGTGTCTGCTTTCGTTGCAGCGAAAACACTTAACCTCTCTTTTGCAGTCTTTTTGAATGTGATCTTGGGCACCACAATTAAAACAATGCTGCTTTTTCCCAGAATTTGCCTGTGCGCCGTATTTACTTCTATTCGGCTGAATTTGTCGTTTCTCCTCTTTCACATAGGTTTGATTACTTTCATACACTTCGTACTTTTCTCTCAGTTCTTTAAATGATGAACAGACGTAAAGCGTAAATTTGAAGTCACTTTTGAGATTCAGACCATCTACCACATATTTTATTACTGATTCTGTGTCTATGACTCCACGAGCAGCAATGCGTTTCATTTGCAGAAGGTACTCATGAAAACTTTCGTTTTTGAGCTTCACACGCTCCATCAATTGCTTATTTATTTCGGCGCTGCCTACTTTTACTCTACAAATTCATCAATCAACACTTCCCGCAATGAATCGTATTTATACACAATGGCCGACTCCAAAAATAGTGCGGCTGTATGGGTCATCTTGGCACGAGCTTGCACATATTTTTGTTTTTCACTGAGCCCATATGCGTCGGCATTTAACTCAAAGTTTTGAAACCACGCCTTCAATTGCATATTATTACCGTCGAATTCGGATATAATTTTTGCGAAGTTTTCCACAATCAGCTTTCCCTCATCTATCTGAACTTCGTCTGCCCGAATTTTTAAAGTTAACAACTGTACTAACTGCTGGAGCATTTCATTATTTTGGGTAACTAAATTCATATCACTTTGAACACCCGTGTTCTTTTTTCTTTCAACTTTTTTTTCCATCGCTTTTGCAACTTTTTCAGATTCTTTTGTCTCTGACATTATCATGCGTGATCGCAACGAGTATAATTCTCTCGCTTGCACAACTAACGGCTTTACGTTTGGCTTCTCTTCTTTTAGTGTGTCTGATTTTTTTTTGCGGCTGCTTGCAGTAATTTTGCCTTTCCTCTTCTCACTGTCGTTTTTTCTTCTACGTCGGTTCCTGTTTTTTTTTTCGTTCATATTGCAAGAATTACTCAGGCACCAAATTTACTTATGCACTCTTTTTTATACCCTTGCAGAGGGTATTATAATTTTGGTCAAAAGTGTGCAACGCAGTGAAGGAGACATCTCCGACCCTATAAAGTATATATATTCTTGATCAGGATCACCTCCTGAGTCGATATAAGCATGTCCGTCTGTCCGTCTGTCTGTCTGTCCGTCTGTCCGTCTGTCTGTCAGTTTCTACGCAAACTAGTCTCTCAGTTTTAGAGCTATCGAGTTAAAACTTTGCACACAGCCTTCTTTTCCTTGCAGGTAGTACATAAGTCGGAACGGCCGGGATCGGTCGACTATATCCTATAGCTGCCATATAACTGATTGATCCGAAATACCTAAACTTCGTTGTTTTTTAAGATAGAGGGTTGGGACTTTCCACACATGTTATATTTGACCAAAATATCTTATGTACAAAATTTCATAAGGATCGGCCGACTATATCCTATAGCTGTCATACAACGATCGGAATTGGCATAACTTTGGTGTTTTTTAAGTTAGAAAGATGGGACCTGGTACAGATTCTATTTTGGACAAAATAATCTGATTTGCCAAATTTCATAAGGATCGGCCAACTATATACGATCCGCTATGTATCTAATGATATAAAATGCTTGGCGCCACCTAGCGGACTGCGACTGAACTGCAAGGGTATATAAACTTCGGCTCCGCCCGAAGTTAGCTTTCCTTTCTTGTTTTTCGTTGTTTTTGGTTGAGCCCCCAAATATAAGCCAAATTGCCATTTATTAGAATATAGAATAATAGAATAGAATAATAGAATATAGTATAGTACGACTGCGACTGGACGACTGCGGCTGGACGACTGCGGCGTGCACTCCTGGCTGCTGATCACCGACTTCCCCTTCTTACTTCTGACAACTCACTCCGACTGCTGGTTCCAACTCTTCACTGCTGACTCCGATTCGCACTTCATACTCGCTCTCGCCGCATCTCCTATCTTACATATGTCGGATAAGTTAAGCCTTCTCCTCGCGGGGTCTCGGGATTCCTTTGTTCGTTCCCTTGGTGGTGTTCCATGTCATGTTCTGGCTGATGCAGCGAGTCCTCGTTGCCTTTGTTGCTCATCTTTTGTCAAATAATGTTAGCAGTTAAGTCCACACGTCTAGCTCAATACGAAGCAGAGATGAAAAAGAAAGAAGGACCAGATCTAGCAACACAACGAAGCCACACACGGCCTTAGTTCGCAAACTAAGTCCTCATCATACCAGGACTGATATATTCCCGCACGACCAATGGTCACACCTTACAGTCTAATGTCTAACGAGAGACTGAATTACCTCCTCTCCGACACGGCCATCCTGACATATACACGTCCTCGTGTCTATAATCAACATCTGAATTTCATTCCACTTTATAATTTTATTAAATG
Source organism: Drosophila ananassae (assembly GCF_017639315.1). Classification (NCBI taxonomy): domain Eukaryota; kingdom Metazoa; phylum Arthropoda; class Insecta; order Diptera; family Drosophilidae; genus Drosophila; species Drosophila ananassae. Next base: position 1,623,147 of record NW_025319038.1, read on the forward strand.
CTTTCAAAGAACTTAACCACATAATCTTAACTTCATATAATGTTCATTAACATAACTAAACTTCTATTTTTAACATATCTCTTATGTTCTCTAATAAACCATTTCCATACAAAAGATCAATAAATCGTTTTCAAATTATACATTAATCAGTAAAAATAGTCACTTCGTAATCCAAAATACATAACTAAACTTTTACAAGCCGATTTTTAAATTCTTCGCCAAACACATTGGCTTCACACATTTTCAAACAAATTAAATTGTCCATCGCCCAAGAACACGGCTTCACAAATTTATTAATCTCATTACTCGTCCATCGCCCAACAGTTGGCTTCACGAATTCATTAATCTCATTACTCGTCCATCGCCCAACGAATTCATCAAACAAATCTTTTGTCCATCGCCCAACACTTGGCTTCACGAATTTATCGAAAATATTTCTAATGCAACTCTCGCCCATCGCCAATCACATGGCTTCACGAAGACTTTCTTTTTCAACAGACTTTTCCAACTGATATTGTTCTTTGTAATTTACATCAAGCTCTTCTGGAATTTGCACTACCGGTAACTTTCGCTAACTTTCGTGTGGATACTTGTAACGCCTATTGTTCTGTGTAGACTTTAAAACTTATCGGTCTCCGTCCAATACCTCGACCACCAAAAAGGGTCCTCTGAACTTAGGATCTAATTTAATTTGCTGTCTCTCGCTGTTTTTAAGCAGCACAAAGTCCCCCACACAGAACCTTATTACTTTAGCCTTATTTTTATCAAATTTTATCTTCTCATATCTAGCGGCGTCCTCCATGTTCTTAGCGGCCAACTCCTTTGATTTAATCTTATCAATTTCATCTTCGGTATCACTAATAGGTATCAACCCTAGTGGTCGCCCAACTTTACCAATCAAAAGTTCCAAAGGACTACACTTAGTGCTACGATTAACTGTACAGTTAAGAGCTAACTGTACAGTGCTCTTACCCCCTAGTGCGTCCTGCCACGATCTAGAGCTTGTCTCAACAGCCGCCAAAAATGGCAGTCGAAGATTTCATTGCGTTTATACACTTGTATAAACGGAAAAGGAGTGATATAGATAAACGTATTTTGTAAAAGCGTCGATTTGTACAATAATATATTCCTTACGATCGCTTTTTCCGCTCAATTTACCCGATATATCTATGTGAATAGTGTGCCAAGGAATGCTTATTTTTGGAATTGGGTGTAATTCCATTTGAGGTTTTCCTGACGTACCCTTAGACACTCTGCATGTAATGCAGTTTTCCACGAATCTTCGAACATATTTTGCCATACCTGAAAACCAGTTATGATCCTACACTTTATCAAGTGTTTTCTCCCAACCTAAATGCATGATAGACTCATGCACCTGATTTATAACTGACCAGCGAAAAGTACGAGGAACTACAGGTAAACAACGAGTTCTTGAATTCCTTTGAATCTTTCTATACAAAACATTTGATCTAATTTCATAAGTGGCAACTAATGCTAATGGTAAATCGTCATTCTTCAACTTAGTTAAGTTTTCTGATATTTCTGGATCCTTTTGTTGTTCCACCAGTATCCAGTTCTCCGATATTTCTATTAAGTCAATTCGTTTTTCTTCTACTTTATTTGGTAGTGACTTATTTTTTTCAAACACCGGGTTCCTAGATAAAAAGTCAACGTGTGCCATACATTTACCTTCTCTGTATTCAATTTCGAATTCAAATGTTTGTAGGAACTCGACTTTATTTTGAGAAGATTTGATTGAGTTGCAGTCAGTAAAAATTACGAATTTTACATGTAGATTACATGTAGGTAGTGACGAAAATGTTTTACTGCATTCACAACGGCCAACGTTTCCAATTCATATGATGTATATCTGGACTCGCAGGTGCTATTTGCTCTGCTAAAGTATTCAAACACATGGGGTTTAGAGTTTATGCGGTGCAAAAGGATGGCACCATACCCGATAGAGCTGGCGTCGGTATGCAGTTCTATGGGAAAATGAGGGTCAAAAATAATCAAAACAGGCTTATTTGTTAACACACTTATGATTTTACTGCGAATTTGTTCATGTTGTGTTTGCCAATCAAATCTAATCTTTTCAGATGTGAGAAAATATAAAGGCTTCATCAGTTGAGAAAACCCTGGAATGAATTGACGAAAATAAGACGCTAGCCCAATGAACTGTCTTAAAGAAGTAACTGACTTTGGTGGAGGCAACGCCACTAGTGATTCTATTTTGTTAGAATTTGGACGTATCTCCCCCGCTTGTATTTCATAGCCCAGGTAGCGCACTGAAGTTCTCAAGAAGAAGCACTTTGAAATGTTAAAAGTGAATCCTGCCTTCACTAAAACGTCTAATACAAGTATCAAACGTTCATACGCTTCTTCCTTCGTTTCTGAAACAATTAATATGTCACCCATATAAACAATTACAAACAAATGAGCAAGACTGCCGAGTGCCTTTAATACAGCTCTCTGAAACACTGAAAGTGCGTTTTTTAACCCAAAAGGCATCGCAAGAAATTCGTACAGCCCATCAGAAGCTGTATATTCTATTGATTCAGGGTGCATTGAAATCTGGTAATACCCGCTAGCCATAGTGAAATATTAAGCTCCCCTAAATCTAGCTATTTGCTCTGATATTAACGGTAATGGAAACTTATCAGCTACGTTATTCTTATTTAATTCTCTATAATCAACGCAAAGTCTTGCTGAGCCGTTTTTCTTCTTTACTAATAAGGACTCGCAAATGGTGAATTACTAGGCCTGATAATTTTATATTCGATCAATTCTTTAATTTTATCACGTACTAACTCCCGTTCGCTTGGACTAAACCTGTATGGTCGCCTTTGCACAGTCTTAGTCGATTCAATCAAACGAATATGCATTTCCCCAGTATTCACACGTGTTTGTGGAGTGCCTTCGATAAAAGATAGGGAATGTTGCTTTAGCAATGATATTAAAATTTCTTTTTCATTTTCGACCATTTCCGTTTCAATATTATCAAAATTAGTAGGTTGAACGGTTTCACAAACGTTTACAACTTTAGATTGAACAATTTTAAAATTATCATAGGAGACTTCTACTGTAAACCCTTGAGCCAATATTTCTCTGCCGACTACATTATTATTTTTCATACATTCGTCTGGTACTATATGAAACAAAACAACCAAGGAGTTGCCATCAATCATGATGTTTGATTCAACTTGTGAGGTACTGTAGATATTGGAATTACCTATCCCCTTTAAAGAAATAACGCTATGAATTTTCTTACCAGCTAACTTATTAGAAACGCTTTCCTTAATTAATGAGCACTCAGCTCCCGAATCAAATGATATTGGAAATCTCCCACCATTGACCAGCATACTCGATTGAGGCTCCACTATAGCGCATAGCTCCACTCTTTTTTCTGTTCTGACTCCCAATCCTGCACTTTTTTTTGACAATTAGTGGCTATGTGTCCCGGCTCCTGACATCTGTAGAACGTTACGTTAGTCCTTCCATGACGGGGCTGCGCTGACCGCCACTCCTTTCCAGTTGTCGAAACCTGGGATCCGGATCTACAGTCTTGTTTTTTGTGGCCTAGTTTTCCACACTGGTAACATTTGATATCCGCAGTTTTAGCTCGCTTCGTCTCTGGTTCCCAGTTCGTTGCATTAGGGCGCTCTCTTAGCGCTGAGAATACTTGCAACTCCGCTTGCAGTTCTCGTCGATTGCTAACATGCGTTGTGTGTATCATTCGCTGCAAACGCCGGTCGAAATTAGCCATGTGCCCAAGAACCAACGCGATGGAAATTTGTTCTGAATTCAAGTTGCGCAGTCTTGTGCATAGTGACGTCACACAGCGACTTGCAAAAACAGGCAGGCTTTCGCCATTGTTTGGACGGCTATTAAGAAGATTTAAAATGATGGCGGCCGGCGTCTCTGAAGTCTCGTATCGCTGCTCAAACAATTGCCGGAACTGTTGCCAAGTTATTCCCGGATAACATATTTGAGATAACCATTGCGCCGCTGTGCCTTCCAAAGCTTTACTTAACGCATATATAAGAGCGCTGTCACTTAATGGTTTTTCTCGTAAGATGATGTCGACCGTAGCGCACCACTGCGTGGCATCCGCACCAGCAATGTCCGGATTATATTTCGGCAGGCAAATCTCGCTACTCGGTTGCAACTCACTCGCCGGCATCTGTAGCCTCTTAACCAGTTCCAGAAAGTTCCGATTTTGTTGTTATAACAGAGCGAATACGTTTCTAGAAGTAGTTTGGTTAGGGCCGTATCCCACTTCTGATGTCGGATAAGTTAAGCCTTCTCCTCGCGGGGTCTCGGGATTTCTTTGTTCGTTCTCCTGGTGGTGTTCCATATCATCTTCTGGCTGATGCAGCGAGTCCTCGTTGCCTTTGTTGCTCATCTTTTGTCAAATAATGTTAGCAGTTAAGTCCACACGTCTAGCTCAATACGAAGCAGAGATGAAAAAGAAAGATGGACCAGATCTAGCAACACAACGAAGCCACACACGGCCTTAGTTCGCAAACTAAGTCCTCATCATACCAGGACTGATATATTCCCGCACGACCAATGGTCACACCTTACAGTCTAATGTCTAACGAGAGAATGAATTACCTCCTCTCCGACACATATATATAAATGTAATAATTATAGTTTAGCATATAATCATTTTCTCATCGCTGTTGTTAGTCGCAAGCCGACTCTTCTCGGCCGCTCGGCTTTATTTTATCTTTGTCATTAAGTTAACGAGCTTTCGCCCGTCCTATGCTAAAAGGCGGGCCCACTTGTACTTCTATCTCAGTGCATACGCATTCTAAATCGGATCTATCTGGCACTCCATTTCATATGCGAATAAATAAACATTTTATAAAGTTGTGAAACAGATAATTCCCTTTTTTGTTATATTGGAAAAAAGGAAAAAGTCATTGAAAAGGCTCAATGACCAAACATTGGTGACCCCGACTTGATTTAATTAATAAAATTAATAATTCCACGAGCATAAAACAGTGCGAACATACCCGTTTCAGTTTTTGCGGGATGTATTAACATATGTATGTGCTTTTTTGAACCTAAACGGCACACAGTGCATCAGTGAAACAATTATTTTGTATTTATACATAAATCATTTAATAGTATAAATAAATACAATACATACAATTGTTATCCGGTCCGCCAACATACATACATACGTTCCACTTGCAAGTGCATTCGATTCACACGTTCATATATATATACATTTCACAACTCAGTGTCCGGTTTTGAGCGCACAGTGGGATAAATCGTGTTCGCTGCGCTCAAATATAATTAAATATAATAAAATAAACAAGACCTATAATTTTGGCGCCAAAATTAATTTGTGCGTGTTTTTACCTAAATTGAGCGTATTTCAATTATAGTGGCGATGAACTGCAGCGAGGATTTTAAGGCCATCCACGGGGAGCTTGAAGAGTTAGACATTGCTGAGATAAGTGTCTGACAGTGTTTGAGCTTGTAGCTACGATGCATGCCGAAATCGAGCACGAGACGTCGTTGTGCTCTGCTCGAATTGCTGCCCATTCCACCCTTGCCAGCGAAGTTTCCAGTGTCCAGGTGGAACCAGCGCTCAGTCGGAGTTTTCAAGACTTGCCTCCTCTTACTCTTCCTACTTTCAGCGGAGGATATTCAGAGTGGGCTGAGTTTCATTCGGTCTTTTCGACGATCGTAGGCTGCAATCCTTATATAAGTAAGGTGGAAAAGTTTCAGAGGTTGCGATCTTGTCTTCGGGACTCCGCTTTAGAGGCAGTCCGTTCCTTGGAAATCTCCGAGGGGAATTATGATGTCGCAGAGCAGCTTTTGAAAATCGATTTAATAACCGTCGGTTGATATTTCAGGCTCATGTGAACGAAATTCTGGGCCTCAATCTATTGGAAGGTGACTCAGTGGCAGCGCTTCGAGGGCTATCCGATAAGTTCAATGCCCATATGCGAGCCTTAAAAAATTTGGGGACGACAGTTCAGATCGCCGGCTGCATCATTGTACAGGTACTTCTTCAAAGGTTGGATCCAGCTACTCAGGCCAAGTGGGAGGAAGGTCAAAATGCCTCGAACTCGGATTTCATCCCTGCTTGGGAGTCGTTGGCAGAGTTTTTGGAAGAGCGTTGCAGGACTTTGGAGGCTATGGATGTGGCCTTGGCCGCTTACGCGCCGGGCACTCAGGTGGGAAGATGTAGAGTCGCAAATAACAGTAGAGCGTCCTTTATTATTACTAATTCACCTGCGTCTGCTTGTATATTTTGCGGTGGGTGGTCTCATGTAGTTTCTGCATGCCCAAGATTTTTGTCATTGCCCCTGAGAGCCGCCTTGGCGAGGCTAGGCGACTAGGTCTATGTCGGAAATGTCTCCAAACTGGCCATCACCTGCGTGAGTGCCTCGCTGATAATTGTCGCAGTTGTGGGAGGAGGCATCACAGTCTGTTGCATTTTTTGGAGTTACAGTTCGTTCTGGGGTTTTTGTTCCATGCCGGGCTCTTTTGGATTCTGGATCGCAGGTGCACGTGATTACGTCCCGACTGGCTAGTCAGCTGCAGCTTCGTAGACGCAAATCGTACGTGGCAGTGTTGGGCATTGGCAACACTGGCTTCGCGACAGACGGATTCTCTGTTGATGTGCTCCTACGATCCTATTGCTCTGAATATTCGGCCCTCGTCAACGCTGTAATCGCCACCAACATCACGGACCTCCAACCTAGTTTTAGCTTGGATGTCTCCAGCAGGAATATTCCGTCAAACCTCACCTTGGCTGATCCCCAGTTCTTTCGACCGCAGCGGATCGATTTACTTATCGGAGCTAGTCTATTTTATGATCTGCTGTGTGTTGGTCAAATCCAGCTCTCAGCTGGACTACCGGTGCTGCAGAAAACCCGGCTTGGATGGGTTGTGTGTGGCGGTGGTTCACATCTGGAGAGAAAGTCGTTCGTAGCCACAGCCCGCAAGGACGTTGTGAAAAGCCTTCTTCAGCAGCGCTCCAAATGGCGTGCGTCCGGCCCTGCCTTGGCGATTAACGATGTGGTGCTAGTCAAGGACGAGAACCTACCCCCCATGAAGTGGCCGTTGGCTAGAATTCTGGATCTAGTCCCTGGGCGGGATGGAGTGCCTCGAGTGGCGGTGGCTAGAACCGCTTCTGGAACTACCAAGCTCGCAGTGACCAAACTTTGCCTATTGCCTCTTAAGGATGAAGTTGAAGGACAAGCCTCAACTGGGGCGAGTATGTCGATTCACGCAGCAGCCACGGCATAAATTGAATCAATATAAATGTAGCATATATATATAAATGTAATAATTATAGTTTAGCATATAATCATTTTCTCATCGCTGTTGTTAGTCGCAAGCCGACTCTTCTCGGCCGCTCGGCTTTATTTTATCTTTGTCATTAAGTTAACGAGCTTTCGCCCGTCCTATGCTAAAAGGCGGGCCCACTTGTACTTCTATCTCAGTGCATACGCATTCTAAATCGGATCTATCTGGCACTCCATTTCATATGCGAATAAATAAACATTTTATAAAGTTGTGAAACAGATAATTCCCTTTTTTGTTATATTGGAAAAAAGGAAAAAGTCATTGAAAAGGCTCAATGACCAAACATTGGTGACCCCGACTTGATTTAATTAATAAAATTAATAATTCCACGAGCATAAAACAGTGCGAACATACCCGTTTCAGTTTTTGCGTTATCCGGTCCGCCAACATACATACATACATACGTTCCACTTGCAAGTGCATTCGATTCACACGTTCATATATATATACATTTCACAACTCAGTGTCCGGTTTTGAGCGCACAGTGGGATAAATCGTGTTCGCTGCGCTCAAATATAATTAAATATAATAAAATAAACAAGACCTATAATTTTGGCGCCAAAATTAATTTGTGCGTGTTTTTACCTAAATTGAGCGTATTTCAATTATAGTGGCGATGAACTGCAGCGGCGCCGTCACAGGAGAATCCACTCCATCTCGCAGTGCGATTTTAAAATGCAAGGCAAAGGGTATCCTCCAGGATTTGAAGAGGATCCAAGGCGCCCTGCAGCCAATGTCAATGGTGGCGGATTCTATGCTCCATGTGCGTCACGGCCAGTTGGTCGCCATGTACGAGGATTTTAAGGCCATCCACGGGGAGCTTGAAGAGTTAGACATTGCTGAGATAAGTGTCTGACAGTGTTTGAGCTTGTAGCTACGATGCATGCCGAAATCGAGCACGAGACGTCGTTGTGCTCTGCTCGAATTGCTGCCCATTCCACCCTTGCCAGCGAAGTTTCCAGTGTCCAGGTGGAACCAGCGCTCAGTCGGAGTTTTCAAGACTTGCCTCCTCTTACTCTTCCTACTTTCAGCGGAGGATATTCAGAGTGGGCTGAGTTTCATTCGGTCTTTTCGACGATCGTAGGCTGCAATCCTTATATAAGTAAGGTGGAAAAGTTTCAGAGGTTGCGATCTTGTCTTCGGGACTCCGCTTTAGAGGCAGTCCGTTCCTTGGAAATCTCCGAGGGGAATTATGATGTCGCAGAGCAGCTTTTGAAAATCGATTTAATAACCGTCGGTTGATATTTCAGGCTCATGTGAACGAAATTCTGGGCCTCAATCTATTGGAAGGTGACTCAGTGGCAGCGCTTCGAGGGCTATCCGATAAGTTCAATGCCCATATGCGAGCCTTAAAAAATTTGGGGACGACAGTTCAGATCGCCGGCTGCATCATTGTACAGGTACTTCTTCAAAGGTTGGATCCAGCTACTCAGGCCAAGTGGGAGGAAGGTCAAAATGCCTCGAACTCGGATTTCATCCCTGCTTGGGAGTCGTTGGCAGAGTTTTTGGAAGAGCGTTGCAGGACTTTGGAGGCTATGGATGTGGCCTTGGCCGCTTACGCGCCGGGCACTCAGGTGGGAAGATGTAGAGTCGCAAATAACAGTAGAGCGTCCTTTATTATTACTAATTCACCTGCGTCTGCTTGTATATTTTGCGGTGGGTGGTCTCATGTAGTTTCTGCATGCCCAAGATTTTTGTCATTGCCCCTGAGAGCCGCCTTGGCGAGGCTAGGCGACTAGGTCTATGTCGGAAATGTCTCCAAACTGGCCATCACCTGCGTGAGTGCCTCGCTGATAATTGTCGCAGTTGTGGGAGGAGGCATCACAGTCTGTTGCATTTTTTGGAGTTACAGTCTTCCAGCAGCCAGCCTTCTGCTGTGCCGTCTACATCAGCCGCAGCCGAGTGCGCCGAGCCAATAGGCGCTTCACCATCCACGGCTAATGCACTAGTTGCCCAGGGTCGCAGCGGTGAGATAGCCTTACTGGCCACAGCGAAAATTCTCATTCGGAGTCGTTCTGGGGTTTTTGTTCCATGTCGGGCTCTTTTGGATTCTGGATCGCAGGTGCACGTGATTACGTCCCGACTGGCTAGTCAGCTGCAGCTTCGTAGACGCAAATCGTACGTGGCAGTGTTGGGCATTGGCAACACTGGCTTCGCGACAGACGGATTCTCTGTTGATGTGCTCCTACGATCCTATTGCTCTGAATATTCGGCCCTCGTCAACGCTGTAATCGCCACCAACATCACGGACCTCCAACCTAGTTTTAGCTTGGATGTCTCCAGCAGGAATATTCCGTCAAACCTCACCTTGGCTGATCCCCAGTTCTTTCGACCGCAGCGGATCGATTTACTTATCGGAGCTAGTCTATTTTATGATCTGCTGTGTGTTGGTCAAATCCAGCTCTCAGCTGGACTACCGGTGCTGCAGAAAACCCGGCTTGGATGGGTTGTGTGTGGCGGTGGTTCACATCTGGAGAGAAAGTCGTTCGTAGCCACAGCCCGCAAGGACGTTGTGAAAAGCCTTCTTCAGCAGCGCTCCAAATGGCGTGCGTCCGGCCCTGCCTTGGCGATTAACGATGTGGTGCTAGTCAAGGACGAGAACCTACCCCCCATGAAGTGGCCGTTGGCTAGAATTCTGGATCTAGTCCCTGGGCGGGATGGAGTGCCTCGAGTGGCGGTGGCTAGAACCGCTTCTGGAACTACCAAGCTCGCAGTGACCAAACTTTGCCTATTGCCTCTTAAGGATGAAGTTGAAGGACAAGCCTCAACTGGGGCGAGTATGTCGATTCACGCAGCAGCCACGGCATAAATTGAATCAATATAAATGTAGCATATATATATAAATGTTATAATTATAGTTTAGCATATAATCATTTTCTCATCGCTGTTGTTAGTCGCAAGCCGACTCTTCTCGGCCGCTCGGCTTTATTTTATCTTTGTCATTAAGTTAACGTGCTTTCGTGACCCCTGATGAAACCTGGATCAACTTGGATTTGGTGTTTCTAAATAACACTCTCTGGGTGTAGTGTGCTAAATAGGAGCCAATCCACTTTAGAATGTTGGAAGGAAAACCCAACTGTAAAAATTTTTGAATTAGAATTCTATAATTCACAGAGTCAAAAGTTTTGCTAAAACCTGTGTAAATTACAGCTGTTTGCATACGGTAGTTTTGGATAGCTTTGCTATACTACGGTACATATCTACATTATCTTTTGGGCCGTTTTATGAAGAGGAATAATATAAGACTCATTCCACCTCCTATGTTAGACCGATAGTTCAACCGATAGATAATATAGAAAAGTCAGTGGTATGCTAAGGGGCTCACAACAATATTTTAATATACACATTGTCAGGTCCCGCTGAATAGGAATATTTAAAAGATGAAAGAGCAACCAATACATCATTACAATTACATTTTGATAGTTTTATGTCGTTAATATATGGTAAAACGAACGGCTAATTGGAAGATAAGTTAATAACACAGGCCGAAAATTTCCAACTTTTTTTTTCCTCCACGCATAATTTTACCTGCTCCATAATCTTTAGGCTCCCATGAACCGAAGGCCAGAACAAACATAGGTTCTATCACCCACAGTTTCCGCGGTACACCTAAGAGAAGAAATTGATCAAATTTTACGATATATTGAATTATGTAGGCCGTGTAATGGCGATGACCATCATTGTTTCTAGTACATATCATTTTTGAAATGTATGTGTACCAACTAAAATTAAAAAATGGTATCTAGCAGTTACCATATTGGTTACAGAAGTTGGAGATAGCCATGACTTTTTAAAAATATGAGATTAAAAACTCCAATTTAATTGAAGAAAATATTCTTTAACCACCCATAATAATTGAATAAAATTATTTCGAGTTTTCCCTTAAATACAAAATTAAAACATGGTATGATCTACTGATTTCAATAAGAAAATAAAAATCTTCCATAGAAAAATGTTTGGGAAAAAATCATAGAAGACCAAAAATTAATGTAGAAAATCTGAGATTTCAACTTTGGATGAGTATTCCAAAGATATGGTAACTGCTAGATACCATTTTCTAATTTTAGTTGGTACACATACATTTCAAAAATGATATGTACTAGAAACAATGATGGTCATCGCCATTACACGGCCTACATAATTCAATATATGGTAAAATTTGATCAATTTCTTCTCTTAGTTGTACTGCGGAAACTGTGGGTGATAGAACCTATGTTTGTTCTGGACTTTGGTTCAGGGAAGCTTAAAGGTTATGGAGCAGGTGAAATTATGCATGGAGATTTTTTGCTGTTGGCATGTGTTATCAGAAAAAAATCGTTTTGATTGGCAGAACGAGGCAAAGAGATTAGCAATACCCACTGGTGAAGAGGAAGAAATATTACTGAAAGTTAGGGAAGGAAAAAAATGTGTGGATTTACGCTTAGTATTAACAAGAGAAAAGAATTATTGGAGCGAAAAATCTGTTTTCATTGAGTCACATAGGATTTTTAGCACAGATTGTTTATTTTTATAAAGTGGTTACGGACGGACATAAAATCGAAATAATGGAGTGAGGATCCTGATTTTAAAAACCTTTTTTATAACCTAGACGTTTTTGTAGCCTTGAAAGGTCCTTAGTAAACCAAGATGGTTTAGATGACGTTATGGACGGAGATTAAGTCAGATAACACAGGCCAACAGCAAAAAATCTCCACGCATAATTTCACCTGCTCCATAACCTTTAAGCTCCCCTGAACCAAAGTCCAGAACAAACATAGGTTCTATAACCCACAGTTTCCGCGGTACACCTAAGAGAAGAAATTGATCAAATTTTACGATATATTGAATTATGTAGGCCGTGTAATGGCGATGACCATCATAGTTTCCATTACATATCATTTTTGAAATGTATGTGAACCAACTAAAATTAAAAAATGGTATCTAGCAGTTAGCATATCTTTGGAATACTCATCCAAAGTTGAAATCTCAGATTTTCTACTTTAATTTTTGGTCTTCTATGATTCCGCAGGAATCAGGTCAGCAGAAGAATTTGTGAAGAGAGCTTAGAGTGAAGCTTGAACCGATGTAACGGATGATGAAGAGAGCAGGTCACCGTTTGGAGTACGTAACTGCACTGTAAAACAGTAGACGGAACAGCAAAGAGAGTCATACATGTATGTAAGCCAAGAGAAAAGTAATATTTGCAAATTCTTATAGAAAACTTGATGTTGGTCCACCACAAATCAAACGTGAATCTAATGTCGCGGTATCATGTGGATCTGGATAAACAGGAGCTAAAGAACAGCACGTCCAGCTGTGGCGAATGTTCAGATGTGATTGAATAGATTCAACATAAATAGAACATCATTAAATAGATTCAACATTGCTTCAGTTTATTAGAGTACAATATTTTACGATTACATTTCGTACATTAGTTTATTACATAGCTTAAATGGTAATTACATTAGCTCGTTTTAATATTTATTTTTTATATTGCGACATCTTATACACTAAACTCTAGGATTAACATATGTTATTATAGTTATCTAAACAGTTATCTAAAGCACAAAGGCTAAAACCAATCAGTCAATCAATTGTGGTAAATATAATTGTTTTGTGTTTTAAGCAATAAATATATATAAAAACTTTTTTTGAATTTCTGTTAAGTTTTTGCAGCAAACTAATAAAATGAACAGCATTTTTTTTTTTTGAACAAATACATATAAATAATTTTTTAACATTCAATACGAATAACAAAAAAATTCACTAATAAAACCATATTTTTCAGTTACTTATTATTAATAAAATTACATTTTCAAATTTAAGTTGCATTAATTTTGTTTTACTAATAAAAATATATGTAAAACACAGAAAATGGAAGCCAATTGTAATTAAAACCTTAAATTATTTTTAAAATATTACCGTATTTATTCGAAAATGCAAATTTATTTGTAGTATTTTTTATTTGACTTTTATACCTCCATGAATTAATAAGTGATGTTTATATACAATTTAAAATTATCCAATATCTGTAATTATTTTTTTTTATATTATATTTTAAAGGGCCATGCATAGTACTTAAATAGTCTAAATTACTTACGTTTTAAAGTCTAATACAATCCTGTACAATTGGTAATTTTTATCGAAGTCAAACATATATAATATGTGTGAAACAGTCTTTTATATTGGCAATGGCTTTACACATTGTTCAGAATATATGTATATTTAATACCTTATTTAAACCAAATTACCATGAATATTATTTTGACCTTCTTACTAACACAGATTCTTCGTCATATTATTCTCTTACATAAACTATCGTTACATATGTACATGCATCTACATAAAAATACGCGACTAGAGCCCTACATAAATCGGTAGTTTTATTATCACAGCTACATATATTTCGATGTTTAATTAGCTTACTTGGTTTATATTCTCAATACGCTATTAGGCATGCTAGGCTTCGGAAAAATTTCGGAATAGTCAAATTGTGTTTAATTGTCAAGGTCATTGTAAATTCACATTTTATTTAATGACTTAATATTGGTAAAAAAAAAATTAAAATAAATTGTATTCGGTGTATTTATGTGTGGAATAGAAAAAATATAGTAGATAAAAATATAGAAAAAATAATTAAATAGTTACTACTTTAAATTTTAAATCGAATAATATTCATAAAGCCATGCTATTCTAAAATATTGCTTAGAATATTAACGAAAAAGCCGCGTGATTTCTATATATTATTTTTTTTGCAATAAATCTATAGATTTGCATAAGGCTCTAGTAAAATTTTTATACATTTATCCAGCTTACGGAAATAAATATTGATATGCATAAAACCACCGAAATCAGAGACATTATAATTTAAGTACCTAAATATGCGACTCTATGGGCTTTTACTGGAGTCTTTACAAATAAAGACGTAGTAGACGTAAGATCAATAATTTTTAAGATACTTGTTTTGTCTCTACCGTAAAATATCATATAAAAGTGCTTAGCACTTTGTACGATATGCGAGAAAATTTGACAATCATGTATATGTAATTAATTTAATAACTGAATGAAGACTAGTATAGAAATACGTACAATCATAGTGTATTAAAAACATTACAAACCAGCGAGTTTAACTTTTTGTTTATTATTTAATTAGCATTTTTTCCCTTAATAAAATAGTCGCTATCAGGTCTTATGGTGAATAAATTCGTAAGCATTATAAATACCATCTGTAAAACCATGTTTCCTATTTACAAAATAATTTGCTTAATCGTTTTTAATCGATTCATTTTGTTTCTTATTAAAACAAATAAAAAGTAATTCAAACTTATGTTGACGTTGGCAAGATTTCCATTCAATACAATTTAAATGTACACATACATATATCAATCATACATACAATATACCCATCTGATCAAAAAGTACAAAAAAGAAATTTCGGCTTTTGTTTAGTTTACCTTTCCTATAATACAGAAAAACAAAAATTGGGGAAAAAAATGTGTCGACTATCATTTGACATTTTCTGTGCGTGAGCATCCGGCCGCCGTCCTTTAAAACGGTTTAGAAATTTTAAATTTTTTTGTTTCAAATATTTAACACGTCTTGAGACCGCGAATGTGTAGAAAATCACGTACTAATCACATTGCTAAAACTACAAACAATATTTTTACAAATCCTTATGTGTTCCTATACGAAATTGCGAAATTGCTATACGAAATTGCGTTATCAGGAGTGTTAATATATTTTTAAACGTTTTATTAGATATGATATAAAAAAAAAAATTTTTTTTTGGTTTGTCTTATTTTATTTAAAAATTTCTCAATTGATTCTACTCCCAATTCTACTCTCAATCGAATCGAATAATCGAATAAAAGAAAAGAAATTTAAGAAATTTTTATTAAAAAAACACCAATTCATAGACAAACCTCATTACAATAAAAACAATTAGGCCCAAGCTATTTTTTATAACCAAAGTAATCATTTTATATATTTTCAATCGAAACCATATGAATATAACCGCAAAAATTTATCTTAAAAAAGATTAAAATGAGAAACAATTGAAGCTTTGTTTGATAACAAACAAATTTTAGTTATATACCAATTTTCGGATTGTTCTATCTTTTAATATTTTTTTTAAACCGCCAAAATTTGTTTTCTTTTTTATTACAAATAAGAATTAATAATGTAACTTGGTGGGAATGCAAATATGAAATAAAGCTAATATGCATAATGGATTGGAAAGAAAGCCCCTACCGTTAGGGAACTTGTTTAATATATAGAACATTTTTGTATGACAGAACTGCACTCTTTGATCAGATAACACATTCTTCTGGGGTGGAACAATAAAAATAATCTTTAAATTGTGGGTACGAAAATTAAATAACAATAGTATGAGTGATGTTTTAGAGAAAACAACAAGATCTCTGAAGCAATAAATAACAATGCTTTTTGTGTGATAGATGAATAATTAAAACATTTTTATAAATAAAAGTATTCGAGTTAACTAAGTGAAAATCTTAAGGTATGTCCTTTTTATATTATTTATTTTCACTTATGGATCTAATTACATTCATTTGTTGCATTGGGTAAAATAAAAAGAAAAATATGAAATTTAAGCCAACACATATGTTTGAACGCGAATGATAAAAAATAAATATGCTTAAAATTTGGCACTAGTATGGCCACTTGTTTCAAGAGATGGCGATTGGATGTTCAGATTATTTATTGCACGTTAGTTCATTTAGAGTGTATTTTAAATCCAATTAATCAATCCGAATATTTAATAATAACACTCCTATGATACGCTAATAACTCCAGATTCAGTAGCGCCAGCGCTTGGTGTAATCGAAACATTGGATTTCCCATCCGATTTTTTATTACATTCGCCATTGTTAATAGTTTCACAAATCATTGATGGCTTAACATTTTTTGATATTTCAACAGAGCTTCCAAGTTGCTTCTGAAAATTTTGATTCAAATTGCCACTTAAAAGAGTGTGGTTCGCACGATAGCTATTAGTAGATACATGATGAATAAGAGACTTGGCGGCTTGAGCCATACCTGCCTCCGAATCAATCGTATCAAAATGTTGATTTTCACGTCTCTTAGTTAATTGATTAATGCTAAGGGGATTGTTTATATCCCTTGGATTTGCACCAATGGGGCTTCGCGAAATATTACATACTGAAGCTTTAGACAGAACCCCAGAATTCAAGCAATTACTATTCAAAATTTTCGGCAACGTAGGGAATGTGTTATTAATAACTGCAGGGTGTGTGTGATAAAACGGATCAGGTTGATTGTTATTTGTGTTAATTACAGGAGGGCTTAATCCCATTCCTAAGTGGCTAAACCGATTTCCTAGCATCATGGCGCGTTCATTAGCTGAAATCGGAGAGGGGCCTGCTGTACCTGTTACTGGCGAGACCGTACTTGAGGTATTCGGAGTAGTGCTTATGCTACAAGTTGACCCACTACTCGATCCTGATATGGAAACTGATTGAGGTCTAAGATTAGATGACTGATCCACACTGACGCACGAAAATACGGGCGGAGCTATAGTATTTATATTAACATTGTGAGGACTGGCTAGACTTGTTGTTGTCGATGGACTTTGTAAACTACTAAGACAACCTGGGCTGGACAAGGATTGGTTTAATGATTCTGCGTCGTCATCTAATATTTTGTTGTTTTCATCGGCGCTTCCACAACTTTCCCCAAGTGGATTATCTTCCTCATCATCATCGTCGTCATCACTCAGTTGGCTTCCATGATCTTCATGACCGCTTCCATCTTCCATAGGACCATTTCCATTCATTGCCTCCATATAACGAACACATTTTTTTTTGCGTCTGTGTAAAAAAACATAAAAATAATGTAAGTATTTTATTTCAATAAGAGTATTCAATATTTATAAAAGTTAATCATTCAAAAATATATAAAATGCATGCTGGCATTATTTAAAAATTAAAAGAATGCACGAACGTAATTTTGCCTATTATGCATTAACATGCATATAATATATGTAACAAAATTATATTTTAATTATTGTTGACTAATATTTTTATTTAGAAAAAATGCATTTTTTGGAATAAAAAAAAATTAGAGTAATGTACTCTAAAATATCTTTAAAATTGTATAAATTAAAGCTCTCATCAGTTAAAACTAAAAAATTACTTTAAGAGAACACAGGATTTTTTATTAGACTTATCAAGCAAGATCCGGCTAATGTGATATATTCCTTCAAATTTTAACACAGTTTATATGTAAAGTTTTATTTTATGGTTATTTATAATGGCAACTTCACAAAATATAAAACATGTCACAAATTTTATTAATAATTGTGATATTATATAGGAATAATGTAAAAAAATTTAATAAATATTCAAATTTAAAAATTTGTTTTTAAGGTTTTGTTAAATTCAGGTAACATTTTTTAAAATTAAATACAGCGGAAAGCCCTAGCAGAAAAAACCTACCTAGAGGTGTAGTTTTATGCACCTCTAATAAAGTTAGGATTAATAAACGATATTGGTTTGTTAGCTTCTGTCTGTGTTTTAAACTTTTGTCAAAACTTGCTTCGATAGGCAAAAAATGTTTACTAAAAATATAAACTAGGGAATAATATAACAAGCCAATTAAAAAAAAACTCGTGCAACTCCTTTAAAGAAGTTATCTGGGTTTTCCATTCCAAAATGTTTAACCCCCAATGCAAATACAAATGCATAATAACAAAAACATCAATAGAACACAAGAACAATACTTAGCAAAGCTTCAATTCATGATGAACATTAACTATAATTTTAATACAGCACATAAAATAATACACACATTATTATTAATGTACATCAGGGTTGTTAAGCATTTTTAATCAATTACTACAAAAATATAGGAAAAAATTTGTGTTGCAAAACAGAGCTGATGTTTCAATTACTTTATGTTACAGCAAATTATTCTTCTTGGATCGTGAATTTTGAAAATGACCGAAAAAAAAATATCAATAAACCAGGCGGACAAAATCTATATTTTTTCCTCCACGAATATATTAATTTTCTTCTTAAGCTTTGGGGCCTCTAAATCCGATTTCCCAAACCAAACTATCTATTAGACTGAAAGCTGACCTAAAGAGCTAGCTGAAAATGTTGACCGCATAATTTGATCTTGATAGTACACACATTTTGGCTGATGAGCGGAACCTAATTATTTGAAAAAGCTACATAGATATTTCAAGATATTTTATATAACCTTAAAAAAAAATAAATACAATTAAAAACCAAAATGTAGTGAGCTTTAATCAATTTCTACTTCAAACTATCTATGCTCTGGATTTCGATTAACGAAAACCCAAAGGTTATGACGTAGGTAAAATTTTTTGTGGAGTAAAAAAAAATATCGATTTTGTCGGGCCGTGTGTTTTTATTATGTTAAAAATAATAATTTACTGAAGTTCATGAAGTACATCTCAAGGGGGTATTCTGGTCAAGAGGTTTTTAGGTGATACCTTATTACATTTTTTAAATTTAAAGTAACTAAGAATAAATAAATTATAAATTTGCGATGAATGTAATTCTAAATAAAGACGACTATAGAAATTATTTACTACAATTTTTTTAATGAATCATTTCTTAAAAACATCAGATGAAAAACTAATATTTTATCAAATAAGAAATTAGATGTCGTTTCCATAATAAATAACTATATATTTTCGATATTTTCTTTAGAAGGGACATTGAATTATGTAATTGCCAATTATGGGTTGCCATACTTTTTATTTTTTCTTTTTATACATATACATTTCAAAAATGTTCAATTTTATATATTTTAAACCATTTACTATAATAATTAATAATTTTGAAGATGTTAGATGTCTAGCCCTATCAGAATGATTTTTGAATAAACTTAGGAGATTTATTAAATCTAAAAAAAATTAAATGAAAAATTAATGAACATTAAATAAACATTTTTTCTAAAAAAAACAGTTCTTCATCATGCTAAAATTTTGAAATGTAAATTTAGATTTTAGTAAATCGTATTTTTTTTTTTAATAGAATTTAATGTAGAAAAGACTTGTAAACTTATATAAATTGGGCAACATTTTTTTTCAAAAATGATCCTTTAAAAAAAAAATTAAAAATATACTCTCATCATAAGTAAGCATGTCACTTGAAACCAGTTTTGTTGTTCAAGACCAGTATACCCCCATTATTCGAACAATTTTTAAAAATCGTAGGTCAGTCTTTTTTAAAAAATATTTTTAAAAAAAGACTTAAATTTTTAAAAATCTTTTTTTCAAACAATACTGTTTGAAACCAAATAAATACCATTTTTAAACAGTTCTTCTTTTCATGCACATACATTATTGTATGTATGTATGTAATGTAAGCCAAATATAATTGCTGGGGATAATTTGACAAACCCTGATATGCATTAGAATAGTAGATTTAATCTAGTATTTACGGGTTCGGAGTTGAGGCACCTTGAAGATTTTTTTTGGATCATCTTTTTATTCTTTTGTTATTATCCTGACTCATCAAATACTTTTATTCAGTGTGCATTTACAAATTTACATAAGTCGGTGGTGCTTGTGGCGACAACTGTTGAGAACATGCGCTTGCTGCACCACCTCCGCCTCCAGCAGTGACTGATATGCCATTCAAAGATGCAACTCCGTTTCCATTACTGCTAGCCATTAAATGTGCATGTGTATGAGAAGACGAGGTGGATGATGATGAAGAGGACGAAGATGAGGAGTTGGGTAACATTACCGTACCCCCTATTCCACTTACAATCGGTGCTAACATGCTAACACCAATGGTATTAGCTGCTGCATTGCTGTTGATGACAACGTTGCCATTGTTGTTTACAGTTGAAATGACACTCAAGTTGGGACTACATTTTGTTATCAAAGCGTATGTCAATAAAAAGTCCAAAAGTAAGAAGGTCAAGTGTCAGCATTAAAAAGAAGAAAGTTTAGTCAAATACGTGAGAAATAAATTTATTTAGTTTTATTATATTAGTGTAGATATATTTTATTTATTTCATTCAGAAGTAAAGTCGGCAAGGAGGTACCCGATACAATATAATAACTAAAACATGAAAGGAAAGTACATTTGGGGAGGAGCCCGCGGTTTTTATCTTTATACCAAGTGAATTTATTTTACATGAAAGATATATTTAGAAAAATAAGTCTAAAAGAACTGTATGCAGTAATAGTTGCTAGGGCCTTTAACTGTAATTTTATAAGTCAATACCACTATAATTTATTTTATTACATAATGAATATTTACTAATGAATAGATACTCGTGCAATTCTTGTTATACCCTTGCAGAGGGTATTACATTTTTTGGTGAAAAGTGTGCAACGCAGTAAAGGAGACATCTTTGACCCTATAAAGTATATATATTCTTTATCAGGATCACCTCCTGAGTCGATATAAGCATGTCCGTCTGTCAATCTGTCCGTCTGTCTGTATCTACGCAAACTAATCTCAGTTACGAGCCCGGATCGTATAATGTTGGTCGATCCTAATAAGAAATTCATCACCAAATCAATTTTTTAATACAAATGTTGGAAATTATTTGTCTGCTTCTACGCAAAATAGTCTGATAGTTTTAAAGCAATCGACTTCAAACTTTGCACACACCCTCATACTTATTCGATCTACCAATTTTTCTTATAACTGAATGATCGGAATTGGCATAACTTCGATGTTTTTTAAGGGGGCATGCGCAGTTAGAGGGCCAAAAAATAGGCATTTTTTTCGAATTTGTTTCTCGTAAACTATTGAATTTTTTTGAAATGTCGTTTTTTTTATGTGAAAGTACATTATTTTAACTTAAATTTGAAAAAAAAAAAGAAAATATTCAGGGGTTTCAAAGTTATGCCCCGTCGAAGTGAGGTCCATCCGAAAAAGACGAGTTGCGGTGACCAACACTGTAAAAATCTGGATCGTTTGAAATCAAAAAATGAAACGGATTTACATTTATTAAAAGTTTATCTAGTACTTAATCGAAGGATATTAAAAAAAAAAAATATTTGACAAAATGGCGACCTTTCAAAGTTGAAAAATCGTTTTTCGTTTAAAAAAAAAGCGGTAGTTTTTCAGCTGTAAAAAAAAAGTTTTACATAAAACAAGAAAGGAAAGCTAACTTCGGGCGGAGCCGAAGTTGATATACCCTTGCAGTTCAGTCGCAGTCCGCTAGGTGGCGCCACGCATTTTAAATTATTAGATATATAGCGGATCGTATATAGTCGGCCGATCCTTATGAAATTTGACATATTGAATTATGTTGCCCAAACAGTAATCTGTACCAAGTCCCAGCTTTCTAACTTAAAAAACACCAAAGTTATGCCAATTCCGAAATTTTGTAGACAAGATATTTTGGTCAAATATAACATGTGTGGAAAGTCCCAACCCTCTAACTTAAAAAACACCAAAGTTATGGCATTTCCGATCAATCAGTTATATGGCAGCTATAGGATATAGTCGACCGATCCCGGCCGTTCCGACTTGTATACTACCTGCAAAGAAGGATGTGTGCAAAGTTTCAACTCGATAGCTCCAAAACTGAGAGACTAGTTTGCGTAGAAACCGACAGACAGACAGACAGACGGACATGCTCATATCAACTCAGGAGGTGATCCTGATCAAGAATATATATACTTTATAGGGTCGGAGATGTCTCCTTCACTGCGTTGCACACTTTTGACCAAATTTATAATACCCTCTGTAAGGGTATAAAAATCAATCTTTCGATTAAGTACTAGATTATTATGTAATAAAAGAGCATGCTAAATCTCAAGACAATCGGGTCACTAGTTTTCGAGTAAGAGTGGTCACCGACTTCAAAAACGTAGTTTTGAGAAAAACGTGTTTAAAGTTTCAACTCACCATTACGCTTACCGGACGCCCCTCCCTTTCAACATGTGTATCTCACTGAATTTTTTGTGGACACATTTCTAAATGTATATACTTTAAGAAAATGCAAAAAAAAAAAATTCGATTTTTTGAAAATTACAAGTGCGCATGCCCCCTTAAGCTAGAAGATTTTTGCAAGCTATTTTGCGCAAACTTATCCGATCTGCCAAATTTTAAAAGGATCGACCCACAATATCCTATAGCTGCTATATAACTGAACGATCGAAAATTACACAACCATGATTTTTTTTAAACGGTGGGGGCTGTTTCAACATTTTCTTAAGAAAATAGATTTTTATAGTGAAAATCTCATGAGGATTGGTCAACTATATACGATCCGATCTATGTCTAATAATATAAGCTGCTACTTAACTGTATATCGAATTTGGCTCCACCCGGAATTAGCTTTCCTTTCGTGTTATACAAATAAATGTTCTGTCTTTTATAACATTAATCATTATGAATAAAACCTATATAACAAGACCTAATTATCCGTCTCTATATTATTTAAAAGTCTCCGTAGGGTAAATGTGCCTGCTATTATAAACATGTAACTTTATAAATTTACAGTATTTAGTGATATAAACGATCAATACTATAGAAAAAAAAAATTCAATATATATATTTAAAAAAAAAATATTTAAGAAAAAGGAAAGAGAAAACTCTATTATTTCTTAGGGGGTCGTACGCAGGTGAGTTTTTCAAGAAAACAAAAACCAAATATTTTTGTTACTTTTAATCTAAATATGTACAATGTACATACATATGTAAATGTTCTTTAAAATTTGACCTCAATTCGATAAATATTTTCGGAGCACATATAAGGTTGTCAAATATCTCCCTCCCGTTTTCTTTTTGGTTTCTGAATTTAGCGTCTTTGTGCAAAGCGCTACATATCGGTATTGGGCAATGCTATATATCTATTGAAAGGTCCTACGAAACGACGCTATTTATGACAAGTTTGGATATTGTATTGAAAAGTTATACATGTGTAAGCATGGAGTTCACAAACGCCGAAATTCGCAATGTTTTAATGTTTTCCTACGTAAAAGGTAAATCCGCTAGAGAAACATTCAGTGAGATTAATGGTGTTTTAGAGGATGGTACTCTATCACTTCGAACCGCGGAGCAATGGTTTCGACGATTCAGAGCCGGTGAAAACATCACCATGCCGTCACCAAACCGTTTTAAACAATCTACAGAAGGCTGGATACAAAAAAAAAACAAGAGAGGAAAGCTAACTTCGGGCGGAGCCGAAGTTGATATACCCTTGCATTTAGAATTTAGCAGCTTCCATTATTATATATATATACAATCGTATAGTTGGCCGATCATTATGAAAATTTCGCTTCAAATTAATTTTCTAATGGGGCTGTTTCCAACATTTTTAGGAAACAGACCCAAGCATCTTTAAAAATAGCAAGGTTGTGCCATTTCCGATCAATATGGAATCCGTACCAAAGTTATGCCAATTCCGATCGTTCAGTTATATGACAGCTATAGGATATAGTCGGCTGATCCCTATGAAATTCTTTACATAAGATATTTTGGCCAAATATAACATGTGTGGAGAGTCCCAATCTTAAAAAAACACCAAAGTTATGGCGTTTCCGATCAATCAAGTTATATGGCAGCTATAGGATATAGTCGACCGAACCCGGCCGTTCCGACTTATATACTGCCTGCGAACAAAAGAAGGATGTGTGCAAAGTTTCAACTCGATAGCTTTAAAACTGAGAGACTAGTTTGCGTAAAAACAGACAGACAGACAGAGAGACAGACGGACATGCTCATATCGTCTCAGGAGGTGATCCTGATCAAGAATATATATACTTTATAGGGTCGGAGATGTCTCCTTCACTGCGTTGCACACACACTAAAGCGAAAGGTGACTGGCGACGAAAAATATATCACATACGACAATATCAAGCCCAAACGGTCGTGGTTGAAAGCCGGTGAATCGTCCAAAACAGTGGCCAAGCCGGGATCGATGGCCAGGAAAGTTTTGCTCTGTATTTGGTGGGATTGGAAGGGAATCATACACTATGAGCTGCTCCCATATGGTCAGACGCTTAATTCTACCATCTACTGCAAACAACTGGACCGCTTAAAGCTGGCAATCTACCAGAAGCGACCAGAATTGGCCACAGGAAGGGTGCAGCGTTTCTGTAAGAAACACCAAGCCACAAACTTCTATGATGACTCGTCAGAAGCTACGGGAGCTCGGATGGGTGGTTTTATCGCATCCAGCATATAGCCCGGACATAGCTCAAGTGACTAGCACCAGTTCCTGTCCATGGAAAACGCTCTTACTGGTGTAAAGTTGGTCTCGAAACATATTATCGCACAAAACGGCGCATATTTGAGCTAAATCCGTTCACTATATCAATTTGTATAAAGCATTGAATAAAGACCAAAAAAGCGGAAGGGAGTTATTTGACAACATTATATAAATTATATTCATAATTCAGAAAGAAAAGAGTCATAAAGAGACCCATGTAACTTAATACGCATTGATCAGTGTGACATTTCTTTGAAAAAAATGATTACTATTTTTTCTAAATTATTATTTTAAAGGGCAAAACCACTGCATAAATTTTTAAAAATAGATTTTTTTTTTGTCTGAAAAAAAAATAAGTTTTACTATCCCAGAATACAGTTAAGCAAAAGAAGATTTTTAAATGGTCAAGAAGTGTTACAACAATTTCTTTGAGTCTCATTTAAAATTTGGTTTGGGAGAACTTCCGTCCGCCACAGAGACTTTAAACGCATTTCACTTTAAACGCATTTCTCGCAAAAATGTTCTATATTTTTGCTTGAAATTTTTACCATATCTTGAGGCCGAAAAAACGCAGTTAAACACGTACAGATTTTTTAATCACGCGTCATTTCATTTTTATTTGCCAAAATACTGCTCCAATTTTACGTACAATTATGACGTTTTTGTTAAATTATTTGCCAAAAATAACTCTGATAGAAAAAAGTTAATTAAATATTTTAAAATTCAAATTAGGGTTAACATAATTTGTTTCATACTTTTTTTTCTAAGATATGGGTAATTCTCCCAAAAGGTCAACCGCGACAAAAAAATTCAAAGTCAATAAAAGAATGTTTTTATACCCTTGCAGAGGGTATTATAATTTTGGTCAAAAGTGTGCAACGCAGTGAAGGAGACATCTCCGACCCTATAAAGTATATATATTCTTGATCAGGATCACCTCCTGAGTCGATATGAGCATGTCCGTCTGTCCGTCTGTCCGTCTGTCCGTTTCTACGCAAACTAGTCTCTCAGTTTTAAAGCTATCGAGTTGAAACTTTGCACACACCCTTCTTTCCTTTGCAGGCAGTATATAAGTCGGAACGGCCGGGATCGGTCGACTATATCCTATAGCTGCCATATAACTGATTGATCGGAAATGCCATAACTTTGGTGTTTTTTAAGTTAGAGGGTTGGGACTTTCCACACATGTTATATTTGACCAAAATATCTTGTGTGCAAAATTTCATAAGGATCGGCCGACTATATCCTATAGCTGTCATAGAACTATCGAAATTGGCATAACTTTGGTGTTTTTTAAGTTAGAAAGATGGGATTTGGTACAGATTACTCTTTTGGCAAAATAATTCGATATGCCAAATTTCATAAGGATCGGCCAACTATATACGATCCGCTACATATCTAATAATATAAGATGCGTGGCGCCACCTAGCGGACTGCGAGTGAACTGCAAGGGTATATAAACTTCGGCTCCGCTCGAAGTTAGCTTTCCTTTCTTGTTTTCACATATTTTTATAGGGAACATATTAAATTTAACTAATTTAATAATATTTAACATTTACTTATAACACATTTCGAAATATTTTAATCCAAAGTCTCAAATGTGCGAAAGTTTAGTTTTTAGCATTTCAGCGGCACAATTTGTTTTACATAATTTTCGTAAAGAGAGTTAAACTGCATTGATATTCACTATTTGTGATATCGGCTAATAACCAAAGATTACAACAATAATGTAAAAGAAACGATGCGATTGCTAATTACTAAGAATTTCTTATCAGATTATCAGTTTATTTCATTGTCGCGTTCGATATTGAAAAAGAACATTTGTTATCAGTGCGTCGAAGAAATTTGTCGATTGACCATCAAAACTTGGGTCCAAACATAAAATTGGATATTTAAGTATTAAAAAAAAAATTTTGTGAAATATAAGTAGTGCATTCGGTTATAAACGTTTTTTAAGTTTGTCGCGTGCGACATGGTAAAAAATTTTTTTTATTTTAAAATTTTTTTTTATTGTTATTTATTTTTTGTTTGCTTTTTATTAATGCAGATGAATGAAAAAAATAATAATAAAGTCAGCTGCAAGCGTTGGAGACAAAATTTAAAAAATAATGAATCCAATTAAAAAAAATTATATTATTATATTACATATTATTATATTACTTTCCTCCTTGTTTGTTAAGTTTGAAACCTAAATTTATTTTTTTTAGCTCTAAATTTATTCTTTTTAAACTTAGAATCTCCAAATTCCCGTTTTATTATTTTAAAAGTACAAAAACAACTAAAACAAGAAAGGAAAGCTAACTTCGGGCGGAGCCGAAATTGATATACCCTTGCAGTTGAGTCGCAGTCCGCTAGGTGGCGCCACGCATCTTATATTATTAGATATATAGCGGATCGTATATAGTCGGCCGATCCTTATGAAATTTGGCATATCGAATTATTTTGCCAAAAGAGGAATCCATTGAAACTCCCATGCTTCTAACTTGAAAAACAACGAAGTTATAGCATTTCCGATCAATCAGTTATATGACAGCTATAGGATATAGTTGGCCGATCCTTATGAAATTCGACAAATTGTTTTTCCCAATATAGAATCTGTACCAAATCCCATCTTTCTAACTTAAAAAACAACAAAGTTATGCCAATTTCGATCGTTCTATGACAGCTATAGGATATAGTCGGCCGATCCTTATGAAATTTTGTACACAAGATATTTTGGTCAAATATAACATGTGTGGAAGGTGTACCGCGGAAACTGTGGGTGATAGAACCTATGTTTGTTTTGGACTTTGGTTCAAAGGAACTTAAAGGTTATGGAGCAGGTGAAATTATGCGTGGAGATTTTTTGCTGTTGGCCTGTGTAATTAGACTTCTTTTTAGGGGGTCATCGAGTGTGACGGGACCAAGAAATAATTTTTATATTTATTTTTTATCATGTTTCAAACCATTAAACTATAAGGTTTGAATAAAATGTTTACAATAACATATAACTAATATTTGAAGAGGTAGTAACACTTAAATGCAATTGAAACCCTAAAAGGGGAGACATAAAAAACAATTTGGAAATGTTTCTCCTTTGAATAAGCTAATAATATAATGCAGGGCTTTTAGAATATAAGTCAGAAACTTAATGAGATTATGATAAAAATAAAAAGAAAATTTAGCACAACAAAATTGTGATGATTTTTATTATTGAAATCAAATGAAACATCAGTTTTATTTGTACAAAATCAAACTTTACGTGTCAGCTGTGCTTAAAGTTATTTTGCATTCAAGTATTGAAAAATAAAGTTTTTTCCCATATAAAACCAGCATAGAATGATATATAAAATATCACCACAATGTATTGTTGAGTTGAATGATTTTAGTATTGACAATTTCAGCATTGACAATTCCAAAATTGAACTAAAATTTATCCTAAGTTTATTTTCTTAAAACTTGTGTGCAAAGTATGTACTTAAGAAATATGTATTTAATTTAAATTAAAAAGTCAATGATTAAATCAGTAACGATCTTATCGATTTTTAATGAATTAAATACAGTTGCGTTCGAATCCATTGTAAACGTCGCCATATGTCCATATGCCTCCGTCTATATATTAAAGCCAATAATAATAATATGAAAAATTGGGGAGCGGTTACGGTAGTAAATCTATAGGGTTGCATAACGTGCATGTATTAATCGTGATATTTTTTCCCGATTTTTTTCGATATAATAATGAAACCTAGATCTGGGTGTTTGTGTATTTTAACTTGTGTGTTTTTGTAGTTGTTCTATATGTGCAATAATACTCAATAATTAAACAAAATTCACGCAAGTGTAAAGTTTTATGAAGCATTGGGAACTTCTTATACAAAATCCAACTAAGTGACATGATTGACACAGCTTCTGTTAACTCTTTACCTTGCTTACTGTTTCCAACGTTCCAAAATATAACACGCTATAGAGTTCTTCGCATTTAAAATTCATATTTTAAATGGTTCAAAAGTAACCAATTCAGTTAAGATTAAATTTATTAAAAGTAACCTAAAAGAAGAATGGAAAGCTAACTTCGGGCGGAGCCGAAGTTGATACACTCTTGCAGTTAAGGTTGTGCCATTTTCGATCGTTCAGTTATATGGCGGCTATCGGATATAGTCGGCCGATCCCGATGAAATTTCGCAGAACAGATAAGATAAGATAGATAGATAGATAAGATAAAAAATTGAACCCGTAGAAAGTCCCATCATTCTAGCTTAAAAGACACCAATTCAATTCAAATCAGCTATATGATAAAGTCGGCCGATCCGTATGAAATTCGGCAAATTAGATTATTTTGCCAAAATAAAATCAGTACAAAGTCCCATATTTCTAACTTAGTCCCATCTTTCTAACTTAAAAACAACAAAGTTATGCCAATTCCGATCGCTCTATGGCAGCTATAGGATATAGTCGGCCGATCCCAATAAAATTTCGTACATAAGATATTTTGGAAATATCTTAGTGTGGACTTTCCCCAAGTGTGGAAAGTCTCAACTCTAACTTATAAAACCCCAAGGTTATGCCATTTCTGATCAATCAGTTTTAATGCAGCTGTAGTATATAGTCGACCGATTCCGGCCGTTCCCACTTATATACTACCTGAAACGAAAAGAAGGATGTTTGCAACAGACAGACGGACATGCTCATATTGACTCAGGAGGTGATCCCGATCAAAAATATGTATTCTTTATGGGGTCGGAGATGTCTCCTTCACAGCATTGCACACTTTTGACCGAAATTATAATACCCTCTGCAAGGGTATAGTAGATACAACCGACAGTTTACACGAAAACCAAAGGCGCCTTTACCGTAACTTTAATCTGGAATTGGTCTGGAAATTGCCAAGAACTCATGCCAAACGGTGTGGTTGGACCTTCATTAATTTTTAAACAACAAAAATGATGGATAAATTGAATAATAAGAAAGAAAAGCTAACGTCGGGCGGAGTTGATGTTGATATACCCCTGTAGTTACGTAGCAAATTTATATAAATATATCGGATTGTGTATAGTTGGCCGAACCTTATGAGAATTTCACCACCAAATCCATTTTCTAATACAAATTTTTAAATCAGCCTCAAGCGTCTTCAAAAAAAAAGTCAAGGTTGTGCCATTTTCGATCTTTCACTCACCTGGCAGCTATGGGACATAATCGGTAGATCTCTTTTAAATTTTGGAGATACGATATCTTGACCAAAAGTAACATGTGTGGATAGTCCCAACCCTCTAACTTAAAAAATATTTTATGACATTTCCGATCAATCAGTTATATAGCAGCTACAGGATCTACTCGGCCGATCCCGGCCGTTCCGACTATATTGGGGCTGTTTCAAACATTTTTATTAGAGAATTGATTCGATGGTGGAAATCTCATAAGGATCGGCCAACTATATACGATCCGATATATATATAATAATAAAAGCTGCTTCTTAACTGCAAGGGTATATCAACTTCGGCTCCGCGTGAAGTTAGCTTTCCTTTCTTGCTATACCCTTGCAGAGGGTATTATAATTTTGGTCAAAAGTGTGCAACGCAGTGAAGGAGACATCTCTGACCCTATAAAGTATATATATTCTTGATCAGGATCACCTCCTGAGTCGATATAGGCATGTCCGTCTTTCTGTTTCTTTGCAAACTAGTCTCTCAGTTTTAGACCTAGCGAGTTGAAACTTTGCACACTTTGGATCGGTCGACTATATCCTATAGTTGCCATATAACTGATTGATCGAACATGCCATAACTTCGTTATTTTTCGAGTTAGAGGGATAAGACTTTCTATGCGTTCTAATGCCGTCTATATCCTATAGCTGCCATATAACTGATAGATCGGAAATGCCATAACTTTGTTGTTTTTCAAATTAGAAGGATGGAAGTTTCAATGGATCCCTCTTTGGGCAAAATAATTCGATATGCCAAATTTCATAAGGATCGGCCAACTATATACGATCCGTTATATACCTAATAATATAAGATGCGTGACGCCACCTAGCGGACTGCGACTCAACTGCAAGGGTATATAAACATCGGCTCCGCCCGAAGTTAGCTTTCCTTTCTTGTTTTTAAATTTCTTTTATTCATTATAACTAAACGCTATAAATACTACATTTTATTGAATTTTGTATTTTAAAGGTTTTATGCGTTGTATTTTAAAAGTAAAATTTTTTTTGGAGTTAATGTTCTCAACCAAAAAATATGTGTTAACGAATAGTTGCGAATTCAAAATTATTTAGGGTTTCGGGCCACAGAAATCACTCCTATATTTCATTCATCTCTGACACAGCCGAAAGCCTCTTCCGCTTAAGGGGGCAGGATGGTTTGAGACTTAAAAAAAAAATGTTTTTCAAAAATTTTTTATATAATAGAACATTATCTCAGGAATATTCTGTGAAAGTTTCATGTCAATCGGACTAAAGCTCGCTGAGATACCGTTTTTCTAGTTTCTTCCTCTCCATATATTTTCAATTGCTTTTAAAACTATAGATGCGTTTTTCTCAAAAACACTTTTTCAAGTCGGTGCGTAACGTAACTTAAAAAGTAATGCTCGGATCTAGATACAATTTTTCACACATCTTTATACCCTTGCAGAGGGTATTATAATTTTGGTCAAAAGTGTGCAACGCAGTGAAGGAGACATCTCCGACCCTATAAAGTATATATATTCTTGATCAGGATCACCTCCTGAGTCGATATGAGCATGTCCGTCTGTCCGTCTGTCTGTTTCTACGCAAACTAGTCTCTCAGTTTTAAAGCTATCGAGTTGAAACTTTGCACACACCCTTCTTTCCTTTGCAGGCAGTATACAAGTCGGAACGGCCGGGATCGGTCGACTATATCCTATAGCTGCCATATAACTGATTGATCGGAAATGCCATAACTTTGGTGTTTTTTAAGTTAGAGGGTTGGGAGTTTCTACACATGTTATATTTGACCAAAATATCTTATGTACAAAATTTCGTAAGGATCGGCCGACTATATCCTATAGCTGTCATAGAACGATCGAAATTGGCATAACTTTGGTGTTTTTTAAGTTAGAAAGATGGGATTTGGTACAGATTCTATTTTGGGAAAAACAATCTGATTTGTCGAATTTCATAAGGATCGG
Source organism: Drosophila ananassae (assembly GCF_017639315.1). Lineage (NCBI taxonomy): Eukaryota > Metazoa > Arthropoda > Insecta > Diptera > Drosophilidae > Drosophila > Drosophila ananassae. The sequence goes on from NW_025319038.1 coordinate 1,654,779, forward strand.
CCAACTATATCCTATAGCTGTCATATAACTGATTGATCGGAAATGCTATAACTTCGTTGTTTTTCAAGTTAGAAGAATGGGAGTTTCAATGGATTCCTCTTTTGGCAAAATAATTCGATATGCCAAATTTCATAAGGATCGGCCGACTATATACGATCCGCTATATATCTAATAATATAAGATGCGTGGCGCCACCTAGCGGACTGCGACTCAACTGCAAGGGTATATCAACTTCGGCTCCGCCCGAAGTTAGCTTTCCTTTCTTGTTTTTTAAATTTTTTTTTACCATTTTTACGGGCAATAATGGGCTAATTTTTGTGTAAAAATCGCTTATTTTTCAAAATTGTTTGGTTCATCCGCACAAGAAACTAATATTTTAAGTAAATCAATTCAATTGTTTTTTATTTCCGATAACACTGTAAAGCCAGACTTTACGCACCGCAAGATAATAATTTTTTGAAGCGACTCCGGCCGACTGCCCGTCACGGCATTAATAATAATTATTTCTTAAAAATAAAGATTCTTAGATAATCTCCAAATATAGCCATTTATTTATAGCCTCTGAAACCATCCTGCCCCCTTAAAAATTTGCATCGAATCAATTTCGCTTGTGATTTCTGTGACACACCTGATTAAGTGTAATAAAACCCATTTTCTTTTTATTATAGTAGGTGAAATTAAACACTATGCACACTTGTTAAACCAATATCCTTCATTCGTCATCTGTAATTTTGTAAAGGTTTTTGGTTGTTCCAAAAATAAACAAAGTGTGACACCAAGTTGAATTCCCGATGAATTTTAGTTTTCATCTCGTGAAAATAAAAACCGTAAGAGTTATGACAAACATTTCAATACAAAAAAGGGAAATTGGAATATAAAATCGAAATATTTTTATTCTGTTGTTGATGATTATACACTATTTCTTACTTAAAATGAAATACGCTTGCGTGAATCTTGAAATGCCCATTATTAAAACACTTAAATACTGTATAGAAAAAATGGTTTGCAATGAAAACATACCTGCATGGTTTGCACCATTGGTTTTGTTGATCTAATCCAAATCGAGCTCGACATTTTTTCATATTATTTCCTAAAATTCAAGAAAGAGAATGTATTGAATAATTGAAAATTATAAATATTTTAAATGAAGTGTTATTTTTTTTAGTTTTTTTTTTATATATATAAAAATAAATGTCACATAATATAAATAATATATGTATGGATTTAAATTCATGAGTTATTACGAATTACAAAAGGAGAGCCGATAGTGAAACTTTAAACAGTAAATTGCTACGTATTTAAATACATTCTAATGATAATATACATACATGCGCATGCATAAGTAATCCAATATTTTGCGTTAAGCAAAAATTATAAAAATGACATGCCCACCTAATATTATAATTGACAAATTTTCTAGAAATGGAATATGGAAACTGTAATGCTCAATTTAGAATTTTGTTACCGTTTCTGGAGTTTTTAAAAAATAACTTTAATTCAATCTGTATTTCAAATGGGTTTCCGATTATAGAGCTTGGACATTATGATATGTTTTAAAATGTGTTTTATATTTAAAATTACTAATATATACGTATTAAACATGGAAAATTTATTTATATCTTGTTTTTAAACATTTTTTCATATTTTATTGTTTTCTAAACTTATTAAAAATTGTTTAATGGTACTATAGTTAGGAAAATATGGCTAACCTCCGTCGTTGGTATCTTTCCGTTTCCGCTTTTTGCCACGGGAGGCATTTGTACGAGAGCTCCAATCGGGGTACATTTGCATATGTAGTTGACGTTCTCGTCGCGCCAACTCGTAATATTTTGCCTGCTCCTCACGCCCCAAGGCATGCCACTGGGTGTGGGATAACCGTTTAGTTTCGCGAAAAACACATTATACAATAAGGCAATCATTGGAATTATTGAAAATATAACCAGCCAAATTATTAAATACTTATCTTATTACTTACTTTACTTATTATGTATACTTTCTTTAATTATAAAAACGGAGTTCTTCTATTCTTAAGAAATTTAATATTAGTGCGTTGCTTAATAAACACATAATCTAATACCGAGAGGGGTTTAAAAAACTACCGCGTCACGAATAAAGGTGAGTAAACATTTTTAATTACACATTTTAAAGGTTCAAAAGAAACGTAAGCAGAAACCGTGTTCTTTTAAATATATAAATGATATTTTGTAATTAAAATACGCACATAAATGAATGAACTTTAAGATCGTACCGACCCTGACAAGAAATTCTCCCCAATTCCTGCCTATTTGTACCTTTTGGGAATGTCCATAAAATTGATGTCCATAAATTGATATTACAAAAATTATACTTAGCTGATTTTAAATCAGTATATGCTTATAACCAAATATGTAGAGAATGTACCCGTACTGGGTTTATTAGAATATGCTTATGATTGGAGTTTTCAAAAACATAGGATAGGTTATTTAATTTTCACACAAAATTACAGTTAAAATCATTTTGAAATTATATTTATTTTTTTAGTTTTTTATAAATTTATAAGAGAGTCGAATATTTTAAAGTGGTGTCATATTTGGCACATTTCAACCAGATAAAGTTAGAAAGATAAAATATGGCACATTTTAAGATCAGATATTTATCCTAAAATATTAAGAGAAATGACAGAATTCTGCATGTAACTACGTTTAAAGAATCCCATGGTCACGTTTTTCAAGTCATCGTTTTGTTAAGGGGGCAGGATGGTTTCAGAGGCTGAAAAAAAGCAGATTGTTGCTATTTTTTTTTCATTTCTGAGTGAATATAATTATTCAATTTTTTTACACGATAAATGGCTATATTTTGAGAGTATCTAGGAATTTTTATTTTTAAGAAATAATTATTATTTGTCCCGTGACGGGCAGTCGGCCGGAGTCGCTTCAAAAAATTATTATCTTGCGGTGCGTCAAGTCTGGCCTTACAGTGTTAGCGGAAACAGAAAAATTAAATTGATTTACTGAAACTATTAGTTTTTAAATTTTATTTTTTTTTAAAAGCTTTCGTTCATCCGCAAGTATTTATTGTATAAAAGATGTGTGAAAAATTGTATTTAGATCCGAGCATTTCTTTTTGAATTACGTTACGCACCGACTTGAAAAAGTTGTTTTGAGAAAAACGCGTCTAAAGTTTTAAAAGCAATTGAAAGTATATGGAGAGAAATAAGCTAGAAAATCAGTATCTTAGCGAGCTTAAGTCCGATCGACATGAAACTTTCACAGAATATTCCTGAGATAATGTTCTATTATATACAAATTTTTTGAAAAAAAAATTTTTTGAAGTCTTAAACCATCCTGCCCCCTTAAGAATTGTCATTATATCCATATAAAACTATGAAATCCAAGTAATTGTATAAAATATTTTAATACATTTAAGTCATTTCTTCCACGGCAAGAAACTATAAAGCTGGGACTGATCGATCGATTCGGGTGCATGCTTTAGCCAATGTAATGTCATACGCCCAATTTTAAATAGTTCTGGTAGTATTTAAAAACAAACAAAAAAAATTCTTAAAAAAATCAAAGTATAAACCAAATATATCATTTCATAAGTTTAAATTTATAAGGTTGATAAGTTTCGAATTTCTTTAAATTAAATGTTTCTATTGTGTGTGTGTAGTGTACATGTGTACATGTGTATTATTTCCGGAATTTTTGTAACATTTTCACATGACTACGGCTAAAAAAAATAAATACAATTTTTGCCTAGTATTATTGAAAAAAAAAAATCACATTCGAAATTTTAGGACTACTTAATTATACTCTTTGTTAAATATTAAATTCCGTACAAGTTAAGCCATTAATATTTTCAGCAATTCAATTCAACAATTTTTAAGTGATTACACCACTTAAGGCTATACATATAGGATATGACTTTATAGCTTTTTTTATTTGGAATAAATATAATGTTATTATAATCGTATATTATTTTTAACCTAAAACAATTTTTTGACACCTATTGGGATTTAAAAAAAAAATATATAAAGAAATACCAAATCTAACAGTATCTAAACAATCTTCACAGCTACAAACATAAAGTTTTACATCTTTCAAGTGTATATTGAATCTTTACAGCCTGCAGTTTAAGATTAATCTTATTTTTATATTTCAATTATTTACAAATAACTAAAATACATATTTTTACTGTGTCGTTACTTCTAATAAATGTAAATTACTTGTGGATGTTAGAGGTGTGCTTGACAATGTACGTGTTAGTGATTTCATGAAACAATATTATAGTAAAATGCAATTTAAATAAAAAATGTTAGTTTGATAATTTTGTGCAGTACCTCCCGAATCCGTTGTCGATCTGTCTTTTTTACGCTTTTTCTTTTTTGACACATAACCGTAGTTATCTCGTGCGCTCCACCCCGGATATAATTCCATATGTAATTGCCGCTCTTGACGAGCTTTTTCGTAATATTTGCTTTGCTCTTCGCGGGAAAGTTCGTGCCACTATAATTAATAATGGAATTCATTAAAATCATTTTTAAAAGAGGTATTAATTTAATTGAACCGTTTAAAATTTGTACTTCTCAAATTTCTTTACTTTCTTTATAAGGCTTCATTTTTTTAAACTTACGTGATACATAGTAATATTTATTAATATTTGCTTATTCGCTTACCCGCCGCCCTAAAATTTGATTTATAGCTGCCGATTCTTTAAGTGTACATTCAGCAACTACTTTGGCTCTCATTTCCTTCATGTACAACATAAACGCATTCAATGGTTTTTTTATATGTGGTTTTTTTTTGTCATTAGAAATATCTTTAGTGTCATTCGTTTGAATACTTGACGTATTTTTTGTTTCCAGGTTCCTGGCGAAATTTTAAAATAAATATATATATAAATATAAATTAATATAATCAAGTTAGACACAAAACATTAACTTCGTGCGAAGCCGAAGCGTATATACCCTAGCAGAATTAATTTGTTGACCCACCTACCAAATGGGCATTTGTCCATATTAACAAGAAATGAAAGCTAACTTCGAGCGGAGCCGAAGTTGATATAACCTTGCAGTTAAGCAGCAGCTTATATTATTATTATATATCGGATCGTATACAGTTGTCCGATCCTTATGAAAATTTCACCATCGAATCAATTTTCTAATCAAAATGTTGGAAACAGTCCCAAGAATCATTAAAAATAGCAAGGTTGTGCCTTTTGCGATCGTTCAGTTGTATGGCAGCTATAGGATATAGTCGGCCGATCCTTATGAAATTTGGCAGATCGGATTAGATTGGCAGATCCGGAGAAATTCCCATCATGCTAGCTTCAAAAACAGCAAAGTTAAGCCAATCCCGATCGTTCAGTTATATGACAGCTATAGTATATAATCTGAACGATCGGAAATGGAACAACCTTAGCTGCAAGGGTATATCAACTTCGGCTCCGCCCGAAGTTAGCTTTCCTTTCTTGTTTATTATTAATTTACGTGAAAGTTTTAGTAAAGAGTTATGCAGTAACTTTTAAATAAAATATATAAAAAAAGTATATAGTATAGAAAAACATATATAGAAAATAAAGATTAATATATATTAGTTCTTCAAATTTATCAAATTTAATGAAAAAGAAAGATATTCGTTTTTTTCTCAAGAAAATTTGTAAGCTTTATTAAGACCAGTGTTTGAAAAACTGTTGGAGTTTAATTTCATATGATTTTGCTTTTCGCCGCCGCCACTTTTCGTTTTCTTACTTTCTGCCTTGCTGTTGCTTTCGATCATGATCATGATCTACAACTTCTGTAAAGCTTTACGAAACAAGCTGAACCTTCAATAGATACGTTTTGAACAAAGAAACGTATATAGCCATGACTTTTTGAAAATATGAGATTAAAAACTCCAATTTAATTGAAGAAAATATTGTTTAATCACCTATAATAAATTCAATAAAATTATTTCGCGTTTTTCCTTAAACCCAAAATCAAATTCCCCAAATTGGGCAAACATCATAGAAGACGAAAAATTAATGTAGAAAATCTGAGATTTCAACTTCGGATGAGTATTCCTAACTGATATGCTAACTGCTAGATACCATTTTTTAATTTTAGTTGGTACACATACTTTTCAAAAATGATATGTACTGGAAACAATGATGGTCATCGCTATTACACGGCCTACATAATTCTATATATGGTAAAATTTGATCGATTTCTTCTCTTAGGTGTACCGCGGAAACTGTGGGTGATAGAACCTATGTTTGTTTTGGACTTTGATTAAGGGGATCTTAAAGGTTATGGAGCAGGTGAAATTATGCGTGGAGATTTTTTGCTGTTGGCCTGTATTTTTATAGTTGTTGCAAAAGCAACTGCGGATTTTAAGAAGTCACCAGCAGTCGAAGCAGCGAAAAGTAGGAATATTGCGACTTATACTACTTCGACTGCAATTTTTTAAACACTGATTAGGACATCCGGGGTTACACAAAAAAAATTGTTTCATAAATAACGCAAATATTATAAATATATACTCCTAAAGTTTATATTATTGAAAAAAAAAAAGTTGAACTCGGGCGGAGCCGAAGTTAATAAACCACTGCACTTTAGTAGCAGTAAAAAACAAGGAAGGAAATTGATATACCCTTGCAGTTAAGGTTGTTCCATTTCCGATCGTTCAGATATATGGCTTCTATAGGATATAGTCGGCCAATCCTTATGAAATTTGGCAAATCGGATTATTTTGCCCAAAATAGAATCTGTACCAAATTCCATCTTAAAAAACCCTATCTTAAAAAACACCAAAGTTATGCCAATATCGATCGTTCTATGACAGCTATAGCATATAGTCAACCGATCATTATGAAATTTTGTACATAAGATATTTTAGCCAAATATACCACGTGTGGAAAGTCCCAACCTTCTAACACCAAAGTTATGGCATTTCCGATCAATCAGTTATATGGCACCTATAGGATGCAGTTGACCGATACCGGCCTTTCCTACTTATATACTACCTGAAACGAAAAGAAAGATGTGTGCAAAGTTTCAACTCGATAGCTTTAAAACTGAGAGACTAGTTTGTGTAGAAACCGACAGACGGAAATGCTTATATCGACTCAGAAGGTGATTTTGATCAAGAATATATATACTTCTTAGGGTCGGAGATGCCTCTTTCACTGTGTTGCACACTTTTAACCAAAATTATAATACCCTCTGCAAGGGTATACAAAATAAGGTTCAGTTACATGGCAGCTATAGGATTTGGGCGACCTGCCATTCCCATATATATACTTCGTGCAAAGAAAAGAATGATATGTGTAAAGTTTTAAAATTTCGATAGCTTTAAAAATGACAGACCAGTACTTCGCTTCTTGACAGGAGTTTGTTACAAAAGTAACGGAAACAATATAATTGAAATATTTTATATATAATTTTCATGGTTCTGCAAATAAAAGATTGAGAATTCTTTAAAACTCATAGTATACCAAATTTTTAATCCCACTGTTTTAGAAATAAAGGTCGTTTATATTGTCGGTAAGCAAGAAAAGACCGGGCAGAGAAATTTCTGGGTACATGTGACACAGGTTTGGGCTGGTCTAGGTGATAAATTGTGTTAGTATCTTAGATTTAAGATTTTTGAATTTCTTGTAAGGGAATTGTAAGAAATTAAATCATTTGGAAAATTGAACTCATTGGATACCAAAATTTTTAACTAAAATTCCTCTAGGAATCCAGATGTTTTGATTCTGATCCGAAATATAGCAGACTAGATTTATTTTTTTATTAAAGTATGTTTTTCGATTTTGCAAAGTTTTTATTAAGCTATATAAATTCTGATTGAACATTTATGATGGAGTGATGGAAATTGACGAAGTTTAACCTAATTTAATAACGGAATATTATTATTTATTTTCATTAAATCTTGAATTATTAAAAAACAAGAAAGGAAAGCTAACTTCGGGCGGAGCCGAAGTTTATATACCCTTGCAGTTGAGTCGCAGTCCGCTAGTTGGCGCCACGCATCTTATATTATTAGATACATAACGGATCGTATATAGAATTTTGGCATATCGAATTATTTTGCCAAAAGAGGAATCCATTGAAACTCCCATCCTTCTAACTTGTGAAATTTATGAAACCTTATGAAATTCGACAAATCAGATTTTTTTTTCCAAAATAGAATCTGTACCAAATCCCATCTTTCTAACTTAAAAAGCCAATTTCGATCGTTCTATGACAGCTATAGGATATAGTCGGCCGATCCTTATGAAATTTTGTATATAAGATATTTTGGTCAAATGGTGTGGAAAGTCCCAACCCTCTAACTTAAAAAACACCAAAGTTATTGCATATCCGATCAATCAGTTATATGGCAGCTATAGGATATAGTCGACCGATACCGGCCGTTCCGACTTATATACTGCCTGCAAAGGAAAGAAGGGTGTGTGCAAAGTTTTAACTCGATAGCTTTAAAACTGAGAGACTAGTTTGCGTAGAAACGGACAGACGGACATGCTCATATCGACTCAGGAGGTGATCCTGATCAAGAATATATATACTTTATAGGGTCGGAGATGTCTCCTTCACTGCGTTGTCAAAATTATAATACCCTCTGCAAGAGTATAAAGATTGAATAATTATATACACTCAGAATTGAACAAAAAATCTGTTTTTTTTTTCAGCCTCGGAAACCATTCTGCCCCTTTAAGCAGCTAAAGCAAAATCCATAAAAACGGCGGAACCCAAATTATACACCTAATATTTTTACATGACGTTTATGGACAGACTCAGACAAAAGGACTTTCCTACATGGTATCAAAACCGTTTGGAATGAAGGATATAGAAAATCACAAACAAAAAATTTTAAAATTACATGTTTTTTAGCTTGGTTCCGATAGTTAGATCATATGGAGCATCAAGGATGGGCAAACTTTCACATTCTGAAAGCCCAACGATTGTATCGCTTTTGGTACATGCAGCATTTGTGAAGGCGTTTAATTGAGATTTAAAAATATTATTTATAACACGTTCATGGATAGCAGATACAGAATCCACTTTTGAGATTGGCGACGCTGTTTCTTCAAAGTTCATAATTGGAGAGATTTTCAAACTGTGAAAATATTTTTCATCTCCCCTATTCTTTAAATTATTAGATTTAGAGGATTCTAAAGTTGGAATTTCTATGCGACGTGCGAATTTTGATTTCCTTCGATTTTGACTTATTTCCAGATTTCTGGAAAACGTATCTATCGAGTTGTCTCTATTGCTCGTGGATATAGCAGATGTTGTTAAGACTTGATCAATTAATTTAGAGTCCTTGACAAAGGAAACATCAGGCAGTTGATTATAATTATTATTCAAAACAGCGGGAGACCGAATTATAGAATCTTGAACAGTAGCAGAATCGTCTAACACAACGTTGGAGTACTTTGGTAAATTACCATGCATATTTATAAGTGCTGCAGAGGATGTTAGAGAAGCAAACTCTAAAATAATTTCTGCTGCAGTGCTACATTGTTCAAGTTCATTTGGAGTGCCATAACTTTTTGCATTTGGATGCCAAATGCATGATGGTGATGAAGATTTTTTAAATTCACTTTTATCAATACCCTTGAGATTAGACGATGAGTAATTGTCACAACAATATTGTTGTTCATAAACGGTTGAAGCAAATTGAAGTATAATATTTTCTACTTCAGCTAATGTTTTGGGTTTTCCTACATTTGTTATTAACTGTTGATCAATCTTGTTATCATTTTTTTCCCAGTCAACACAGTCAGATTTTATATGGCTATTTTTGGATGTTATCAAACATTCGCCAGTCAATGCTATTGCAGCCAGAGCCATAATGGAATAAATTGAAGTTTTACTAGAACTTTTATCGGAATGAACCCCCAATCGTTGAATACTCCGATGGTAAAAAAGCTCAGCCGTACTCCATTGATTACAAAGTTGTTTTACTTTATCCAACATGCCCTCAATTATCTTTAAGTTATCATTTAATTGTCTTCGAACTGTCTTTTTGAGGGCTGTTTCTACTCCATAATTTTGATCGATATGACACTGACGAAATGCAGATGAAAGTAAGGATAGTTGCTCCAGTTTATTTCTAACATCAATTAGTAAATTTTTGTGTTCTCGGAAAAAGTTACAACTTTCTTGTCCATCGTAAACGTTTGTGTATTTATTATTATTATTTAATTGATTTTCAAATTTATCTTTATCAAATTCTTTGACTTTTGATTGTTGCAGATTGCTTAATATTTTATGAAAGCTTGAAAATTCTGAGAAGGATTCATCACATCTCAAACAACTATCAATTTCATTAAGAGTGTCGTTATTATTATTATTATCTTGCGAAGCTGGGGTTGGTGGAAGATCCTCTTGATCAATATCAGATTTCTTTTTCGAAAAGTTAACCATATCTTTCACTTTTTCGAATGTTTTTCCAGATTCAGATTGGGATTCCGCTAACTGTGGCTGAAAAAGGTGAGTATAAAGAAGTTGTGTAGCTAGAAGCTGATGCTGCGAGCACCTTTGTTGGCTCATTATAATATGACTGTTTATGGAAGTAGAATTTTCACCTTAACCGCGGAATCCTATCTCCTGATTAAGTAGGCTTAAGGTCTCTTAATTTAGTTGCAAATTTTTGGATCTTGTGTTATGTCAATTTAATGTTTATTGGTTTCGTTATTTATTCCTTCGAAGCGAAAACACAGACAATCAATGCATGAATATTATTGTTGGCTGGCACGAAGTAGACTATTTTTACAACATGAAGTTGTATGGTACTGAAAAGTTAATATAAAAACAGTTTCAATATAATATTTTATATTTCGTGTTGTTTTATTCTACTTATGATTTAAGCCATATAAGAGGATTTTCTCATTTTTAAATTGATTATCAAGATTATTTTTTCCAATATTTAATAACTTTAGATTCCGTCCTTATACCAATTATTATTCCTAAATTTGACATTTTAGAAATTCAGTGTGATCCTCTTGACATATCAAGGGTCAGTTAATTATATAGATTATAAAGACAAATTTAAATTCATACGGTAAGTATCTTATAGACTTTTATAAATTGTTTAGTTACTTTTATAAAAATTCATGTTTTTATATTGTTCAATTCAAATTGTTTCATGTTTTTTAATGGATTTTTTAAATTAATTTAATTGAATAGAATTAATATTTGTATTATAAATTAAATCCTAATTAAAAATCGTACACGGTATACACAGAATGAAAGCGGTTCACGACACTCAAATTAAAGATTTTTTTAAAGTGATAGTGATACAGTATTACAAAAAAATGTTTCTTTTATTTAGCTTAACTGTAAAAGCAGAAAGTATATACGGAAAAGACCTATGGATATTCGTATACTCTGGATATACTGACTAAAGCTTTTATTTATTATTTAATATTTGCAACACTAATACAACATTATTTTGCAACTTTGTGTATTATTGTTTTTATGATTTCTTGATTGCATCAACAAAAAATTTATAATATGGACGTTTAAAAAAATTCACTTCATTATTTTTTATTAAGATAATATATTTTATCCATAATTTGTAATATTTTTTATGAAATCAGAACTTGTATGTGTTTTCACAAAATTATATATACTGCCGCAACAATATGCCACAATACTCTCTTTCGGTCTTAAAAGGTAAAAATCAACGAAAGTTGAGAGAAAGAGAGCTAAGAGAGAACGCGGATTCGACCCTGGCACGTCAGGAAATGCAAGATACGATGTGCGCAAACGCGTATAAAATATCCGTTCTCTCAAAATTTTGAACATATAACTAATGCTAGGCCCATTAACCATGAATAAAACATATTTTATTTTTGTATTCTTTTAAAAAGTATTCTTAATTCTCCAAGAAATTCCGTCCGATTGTCAAATGTATCTAAATGCTTTTTGGAATCTGAAATTGTGGGATTAACCTTGGATATCATTTTGATAATTTTTTATTTTTGAAAAGAGCGTATTATAAGTTTGGACAAAAGTGTGCAACGCAGTGAAAGAGACATTTTTGAACTTATACATTTTATGTACTCTTGGTCAGGATTACGTCTTGAGTCCATATAAGCATGTCCGTCTGACTGCTTCTACGCAAACTAGTTTCTACTTAACTTCAAGGGTATATCAAATTCGGCTCAGCCAGAAGTTAGATTGCCAGAGCCAGAAGTCAAAAAATGATTAAATATTTCAAGAATATTTGAACATTTATTTTTAGTTTGGATTCATATTTTATTCAAATACTTATTCGGAAATGCTTCATTCGGAAAATTTTTTTTAACAGAATCGTTGAATAAAAAATAATACCCTCTGCAAGGGTATATTTAAGTTGGCCAAATAGGCCAAAATATTTTATGTACAAAATTTCATAAGGATCGGCCTTGGTACATCGGAAATGGGACTTGGTACATATTCTATTTTGGACAAAATAATCTTAATAATCATGCAATTTTGTACACATATATGCTATATATTTTCGTCACCAAAATTGATATCCGATATTTTGGGTTTCGCATGCAGGTTCGTCACCGGTATTTTACCTCGTCGTGAGGTTTTAATACGCTTGCAGACGGTATTATAATTTTGGTCAAAAGTGTGCAACGCAGTGAAGGAGACATCTCCGACCCTATAAAGTATATATATTCTTGATCAGGATCACCTCCTGAGTCGATATGAGCATGTCCGTCTGTCCGTTTCTACACAAACTAGTCTCTCAGTTTTAAAGTTATCGAGTTGAAACTTTGCACACACCATTCTTTCCTTTGCAGGCAGTATATAAGTCGGAACGGCAGGAATCGGTCGACTAGGTAGGTCGACATAGGGTTTCATAAATTTCACAAGTTAGAAGGAGTTTCAATGGATTCCTCTTTTGGCAAAATAATTCGATATGCCAAATTTCATAAGCTACATATCTAATAATATAAGATTCGATCGGCCAACTATATACGATCCGCTACATATCTAATAATATAAGATGCGTGGCGCCACCTAGCGGACTGCGACTCAACTGCAAGGGTATATAAACTTCGGCTCCGCCCGAAGTTAGCTTTCCTTTCTTGTTTTTATATGATATCAGTTGTTTTTTTTGTTTATATAGATCTTCAATTATTGAAAATAGAACACATAATATATAGAATATTAAAGAAACCTCTAGACAGGCGATTCACAAGTTAGCCATACATAAAAAGTAAGGATAAACACCAAAACTCTTTTTATTTACTCCATAGATTTTGACTAATTAAGAAGAAAGAAAGGATATGGAATAATTAAAAACCTTTCCAAAGATGTAAAGTGTTTCAGTGTTTCTGAAGATATACGTATTTTTAATTTACAAAGGATTTGGAATTTGGTTAGTTTAAAAATTTTAATTAAAAATGTACCAAAATTCTACAAAATTGTTTCGTAGTTGTGGGAAACCAAATTGTTTAAACAAATGAACAGACGAGAAGCCGATTGCTTTGAGACTTTCACTACATAATAAATTATCAAAAAACAAGAAAGGAAAGCTAACTTCGGGCGGATCCGAAGTTGATATACCCTTGCAGTTAAGGTTGTTCCATTTCCGTTCGTTCAGTTATATGGTGGCTATGGGATATAGTTGGGAAATCCCTATGAAATTTGGCAAATAAGATTATTTTTGGAAAAATGGAATCTGTACCAAGTCCCATTTTTCTATTTAAAAAAGCAGCAAAGTTATGCCAATTCCGATGGTTCAGTTATATGACAGCTATAGGATATAGTCGGCCGATCCTTATGAATTTTGACAAATCAGATTATTTTGCCCAAAGTGGAATGGAATACCAAGTCCCATCTTTCAAACTTAAAAAACACCAAAGTTATGCCAATTTCGATCATTCTATGACAGCTATAGGATATAGTCGTCCGAGCCTTATGATATTTTTAACATATTATTTATTTATATAAATATTTTGGCCAAATATAACATACATATATGGAAAGTCCTAACTCTCTAACTTAAAAACACCAAAGTTAGACGGTCATGCTCATATCGACTCAGGAGGTGGTCCTGATCAAGAATATATATAATATACTTTATAGGGTCGGAGATGACTCCTTCACTGCGTTGCACACTTTTGACCAAAATTATAATACCGTCTGCAAGGGTATAAAAAACCAAAACGAATTTTGCCAGATATAAGCTATACAAGCTATGTATCAAGTTGAGTCATCTCAAGGGCTATCTACACGTGCAATATAAATAAGATCAAATGAGCCAATTTTAAAAAATAATTTTATTTTTATTTTTATTTTTTTTTTTTCCAAAAAAAAAAAAATTTAACCATTTGAAAAAAACTTTTTAACGGTGTAAAGCACGTTTAATATCTTTCGTGATAATAGCTATGAATTTTTTAATTAACAAATTAATTAACATTTTAATTTTTTAACGTAAGCTTAAGATATCAAAAAGTTGTAGAATAATAGTTGCTCATAACATCTCCAATTCTCCAAACATCTAAAAAAAAAAATAGTGCAAACAGACAACCAGACAAACTGCCTTCATTTGGAAAAAGCTGTACAAATTTCTTGAATTTCTTGAATAACTTCTGAAAGAAATGTCGGATCGGGTATATAAAAATATTCTATCTGAGTTACTGTTTACTTTCACCTTAATTTCTTCCAAACCAAACACATTTTTAAAAATGTTTGGACAAAAATTATCTAATTAAAACAATACCTTTCGATTGGTTTATAATTCATTCAGATCGGATGCCTACAGAAAATTTTTAATTTTTCGGCTATATATAAAGTCTCCTCGCGCACGCCAAGGCATGCAGGTCGTCACCTCGTGGACTGCCGTCCATAGTGGTTTTTTATAACATGTGAATCTATGTTAGGTTGGCTGCGCCATCTTGTGGCAAATTTGAGTCTATGCCATTTGATTTTGGCTCCCTCTTGTGTATATGTACATTTATTGATTCAGAGAGTGATTCTTTAAATAGTGACGATATCAAGGAGGTGGTGCAGAAAGATACATGTAAAAATATGTTTCCGCAAACCCCGCCAAATTTATTTACATAGTACATATTTAAAGTCAAATTTGACAAAGGTTACTTAGAAGATCTATTACATGTTGCAGATTTCTAATAAGGCAGCCAAAGAAAAATTACGTTATTATTAAAACAAAGAAAAAAACAATACAAAAATATATAAATATGTAAAAAATATATAAAAATGTTATATATAAAATATCTATCGGACTCACTTTGTGTGTTTAGAATTAATTTGCCTGTATGTTTAGAGAGTGTAAATTTATTTAGATAGGAGAAAGAAAGGTTTAAAAGTTTATATATATTGTCTATATATTTTTGACTAGACTCGAAAGAAGTTTCAAAATTAAGAATCAAGACTCAAAATTAAAACCTTTATTCTATGGTTTTTGGTGTCCAAAATAGCCTTACACTCCGAACATGACCAAAACGTTCTTTGTTTTTCAAATTGTCGTGAAGTTGCCTAATTAGTTAAGAACCAAACCATGCGTAAATTATTATACCCTTGCAGAGGGTATTATAATTTTGGTCAAAAGTGTGCAAACGCAGTGAAGGAGACATCTCCGACTCTATAAAGTATATATATTCTTGATCAGGATCACTTCCTGAGTCGATATAAGCATAACCGCCTGTCCGTCTGTCTGTTTCTACGCAAACTAGTCTCTCAGTTTTAGAGTTATCGAATTGAAACTCCCATAATCGACTGATCCCTGCCGTTCCGACTTATATACTGCATGCAATTAAAAGAAGGATGTGTGCAAAGTTTCAAGCCGGTGGCTTTAAAACTGAGAGACTAGTTTGCGTAGAAACCGTCAGACAGACGGACATGCTCATATCGCCTCAGGAGGTGATCCTGATCAAGAATATATATACTTTATAGGGTCGGAGATGTCTCCTTCACTGCTTTACACACTTTTGAACAAAGGTCTTATAATTTTAGTCAAAAGTGTGCAAAGCAGTGAAGGAGACAACTGGCGTCGATGTAAGAATTTCCGTCTGTCTTTCTGTACGCCTGTCCGTCAGTCGGTCTGTCATATAAATCGGATGTCATATAAATACAATAATATGTCAGTTGTAAATATAATATTAGAAGCTGCTAACTGCAAGGGTATATCCACTTCGGCTCCGCCCGAAGTAAGCTTTAGTAAGCTGTTAAAAATAAAAAAAAATTATTTGCAGTTTCCGTTTGAAACTTTTACGTGATTTTCGAATTTCGAAGCTAAGGGGCAATGGATTTCGAATTTATATTTTTTTAGGGGTTGATTCTGCATGCGCACGCGCGAGTTTAACGAGAGGGCCAATGAGAGAGTTTATATATTTTGAAATCTGTCTATTTGTTCATAACTGCAGTGGTGTTTGTGAATGTGTACATTGAAGAAAGCCATTGGTAAATTAAAGATGGCGTCTAAAAATATCCTCATCCATTATATAACACATACAAGAAGTTTGTTTAAATTCAAATTTAAAATTTAAAAAAGGCGAAACAGAACAGTGTCAGAAATTTACAACATTAAAAAAATATCCAAGAGAAACATTTTTTTTTTTTATTTTAGAGTTTCATATTATATCTATATTTATTTGTTTTGGCAATTATCCATTGCTTACGCAAGTATAACTTTTATAGCTGAGATAGATTCGAGAGTATGAAATATAAATACCCCTTTGCTAGGATTTAAAAAGATTGAGCTAAAGATAAAAAATGAGAACTGGAGAGCAGTTCTGATAATTAAGAATTGGAAATTTAGTACTAGAGCAATAATAAAGTTAAATGATATTTTGTATGTTAAATGCTATTTTGTATTAATTTATTGCATACATAATAAGTATCATGCTTGGCATAAAACAGACAACCATGGCTTTATAATAGGGGAATAACGTTTTTTGTCTATTTTCTTCAAATAGTACATTTTAAGCGAACTAAGTTTTTAACGGTGCATTATATTAAAATAATAATACTTTTCATTTTTTATAAAGCCTTTATAAAATTCCTTTATAAAATTTTTATAATGGAAGGACATTCCCTTAAGCGGTTATATACGTAAGAAGTTGTGTAAGAAGGCGGAAAAAGAGGATTTTTTCAAAAATTGGTTTTGAGCAAACTATTTCAACTATTATTTATTGATTTCAAACTCAGCATGTATATTAAGTCAACCTTTAACTATTTTCTCATATTCTTGGAACTGAACAATATCCAATTTAACAGAGGTTCATAAAAAAAAGACCTCATGCGGTGAGCAGGATATTTCTGGACTAGATTATCATCGTATAAAAACCAAATTAACTTCGTTCAAAAAATAATGAATATAAAATTTCGAAGAAAAAACAAATTTTTGAGAAATTTGATCGGCCGACTACATCCTATAGCTGCCATGTAACTGAACGATCGGAACTGGCATAACTTTGGTGTTTTTTTTTTGAGTTAGAAAGATGGGACTTGGTACAGATTCCATTTTGGGCAAAATAATCTTATTTGCCAAATTTCATAGGGATCGGCCAACTATATCCATTAGCCGCCATATAACTGAACGATCGGAAATGGCACAACTGTAAGGGATATCAACTTCGGCTCCGCCCGAAGTTAGCTTTTCTTTCTTGTTTTTTTATACCCTTGCAGAGGGTATTATAATTTTGGTCAAAAGTGTGCAACGCAGTGAAGGAGACATCTCCGACCCTATAAAGTATATATATTCTTGATCAGGATCACCTTCTGAGTCGATATGAGCATGTCCGTCTGCCTGTCGGTTTCTTCGCAAACTAGTCTCTCAGTTTTAAAGCTATCGAGTTGAAACTTTGCACACATCTTTCTTTTCCTTGCAGGTAGTACATAAGTCGGAACGGCCGGGATCGGTCGACTATATCCTATAGCTGTCATATAACTGATTGATCGGAAATGCCATAACTTTGGTGTTTTTTAGTTAGAGGGTTGGGACTTTCCACACATGTTATATTTGACCAAAGTATCTTATGTAAAAAATTTCAAAAGGATCGGCCGACTATATCCTATAGCTGTCATAGAACGATCGGAATTGGCATAACTTTGGTGTTTTTTAAGTTAGAAATTTGAGACTTGGTACAGATTACTCTTTTGGCAAAATAATTCAATATGCCAAATTTCATAAGGATCGGCCGACCATATACGATCCGCTATATATCTAATAATATAAGATGTGTACTATATAAGGTAAAAATGTCTCTATAAACTTATCCGGCTATGTCAACACTTAAAAATACAAATATACTCAGTAACCTTTTAAGTATAATTGTATTAATAAGAGAAAATGTTTTACTTACCTCGAATATCTACTATTTGTTGCTGTTTCTTGAGCTCCATTGTCTTGTTTGGAACTTGCTCCCATTATAGCTGGATGTGAATTTAATACATGGTGAGATGTAGCATGTACTGAAGGTAATAGGCTTGGTGAAAACCGGAAAGGAAAATCGCTAAAAAAAATATAAGCAATATGGTTAACTATTTTAATTAGTTATTTTTAAACTATTACTCATTAAGTTTTATGAAAACAATTTTTTGATTTTGTTTGGTGACCTAAAATTTTTTAAGATTAAGATATTTTTGAAAAAATTTTACACAGAACAAAACCATTTCGCAGGTAGTGACGCCGATTTTTTATTTTTATTAATTTTTGGGATTTTTCCTTCTAAATGCTATGACAAATTAAAAAATATAAACAAAATTTCATTCACAAATTTTTTTCATTTCGGATTATTCTATTTAGATTTCTGCACAACGCACATCTATTTTTGTTCGAGATGCCTCCGAAAATTCCCTGTAACGTCAATTCCCTGTCAATGTTCAATATTAATTAAAATTTAATTTATAAAGATACCGTTTGATAATAATAAAAAAAAAATACTTGAAAGTTGTCGCTTTTACACCAAATTATCTTCCAAAGTATGCACCAAAAATTTCGATACGAACTTTAAAGAAGTCCTTTACTAAGTAAAGTAAAAAATGAGTGTGATAAATACAAACGATTACCTTGATAGCGTTGTATTTATTGGCAATGAAGAAGGATATGGAGTTCTAAAACTAGATGCAGAGTATACAGACGGTGTATGCCTGTAAATAAATATAAGCATGTACAAAGAAGGCGGTTTACTAAATGTATTAGGTTTTAGCCTTATTTAACTCTTCAAACTGTTAAAATGTAAACATACCATGAAGCCACTTGAGATATGTCAGAACTCAGCATTGGATATGGATATTGACCTGCGGCAAAAGGATATAAAGCGGGACGAGTCAAACCTGAAAATATAATTTTAAAAATAAATGTTAGTAAGTTCGCACATTGACAAAGTTATTAAAAAAAGAACTTTTCGAAACATTCTTTAGTATTGGCTTATTGTTTATTTGACTGATTTGTTGACATCGTTATTGTGGTATTTTAACCTTTTTATATCTCTGTGGTTATAAATGTGGTATTAAAATGTTGGTTAAGTGTACAACGTAGTAAAGGACACATCTTCGACCCTGTAAGGTCGATCAGGGTCGCCCTTGAGTCAATATAAGTATATCCGTCTGCCTGTTTCTATGCGAACTAGTCTCTTAGATTTCAAGCTATCAACTTTGCATACACCCTTAATTTTTTCCCAGTATATAAGTCGGAAGTCGGTAAGCGAAATCGGTCGCTTACTGCCTAGATAAATAGAGCCAATTAACTGAACTATCGGAAACTGATTTCTTAACTTCAATTCACCAATGAACTGCTAAGGGAAAAAGCGAAGTTATTTTTCCTTTCACGTTCTAATTATAGCTAAACCCTTTCAGTCATGTGGCATCTTATGTCCTAAAATATATTTTCCAGAAAATCTCATCCTTCTTATATTAAGAAACACTAAAGTTATTAGTGAATTAGTTATATGGCAACTATAAGAAATAGTCGACTTATATAATGCGTCCAACGAAAAGAATGTATGCAAAGTTGAGCTTGATTGACTCTTCGTGTAAAAGCAGAAAGAAAGACGGACATTCTCATATCGACTGATCTAAAATATATATATATTTTTTATAGGGGTGAAGATGAAAAACATTTTAATTACAAAATTTAAATGAAAAAAAACTTTCTTGTTAAGCGCTATATCATGCTTGTTATGCGCTGAAGTCATCAAAGGAAAGGATAAATTGTAGTATCCATAAAGTATGTGAAATGTATTCCATTTTTTATCGTAAAGAATATTCTATGAATTTCCACCATTCGTTTTTTAATTTTAATGTTTGTTTATTGATCAATAAATAATCAAATCATAAAACATTTTTTTTTATAAAATAATAAAATTCATCAAATAGTTGTTATTCATGATTTTTATAATAAAACATATAATGGTTAAGTACCTGGTGAATATATAATTTTTTTTTTAATGCACGTATTTGTTGTTGAATTTGTTGGTTTTTCAATTTTAAGACTGTTGTTAGTTTTGTTTTTGCGAATATATATTTCCTTATTGGTGGTGTTGTATATTGTTGTCATTATCAAGTTCAATTGTTATAAGATTCTTCTAAAATACAAGATAAGCGTGAAGGGTAATAGGTCGGTGGCTGCAATAACCCGCGGGCTATGTTAGAAAAAACGATTGAATGAATTGAGCCTGCGACAAAAGGATGTCATTATTATGTGGTTGTGCAACATGTTTTTATTCTTTTCGATTTTCTACCCTTTCCCCATCCACAATGGTCATGTCCTATTAACAATGTTTTCCCTAAATCTTTATTTTCGTCTGCAGTGCAACCCTTATATGAAACTATCCATATCATGTAGGGGAAGGTTTTTTGTTGTGTGCTTTATGTAACAGTTTTTTTCATGTTCATTAACATTAAGAGGATTTTTTCCTAAATCATTTATAAAAAATGTTTCCATAAACTTATAATGTTAGATAACCTATTATAGAAATAAACCGTTGTGTATTTTATATGAATTCAATTTTTTTTATTTTGATTAGTTATCATATTGAACAGGTTAAGCTCGAAGTTAAAGAGGTAGAGAGGCAGAGGTAAAAACAAAAACTTTACATGTTGAAGATCCTACTTTTAACATTACCATACCGTTGAAAATATTTTCAGCATGATCATACTCGATTAGTAGATCATGTCTTTAATTTCACTATTACCAGCACGTTCCAAATCCAATACGATCTCTTTTCATTCATTTTTAAATGGTTCATATCATTTTTAAAATATCTGGGACAATTTTTGAACAGCCCGGCAAATTGAAATAAACACCCCGATATTCAAACGTATATATGCATTAAGCTCACAGGGGTTGGTTTACGCAACTAATAGGTCATGTGCGACGTTCTTTTAACCACTTTGCCTAAGGGGCGGTTTTTCTTTAATCCTCGAAAAAAAAACATTACTGTTTTTGTAATTACTTAGAAATTTGTAGATTCTATAGTAAAAAGAAATACTATCTGTAATACTATTCTATAGTAAAATAAATACTATCTATAATACTATATATAATATTCTATAATACAATAAAAAAAAAATTCAATAAATTGTCAAAAAAAATTTGATGACAGAATAAACAATTTTATTTTTAGGTTAAAATATCCATTCATATCGATATAATTTTATTAATATACATACTTTTTGTAATAAATTACTTAAAGACGAAAAAAAATTATTCATAGTTTAACCGCACGTCACCCTTATTTGTTTTCTTTCCCCTTGATAATTCAAATTTTATTGTGTTGTTCAATTAATAATGTGAAGTCTTTGTAAGGATTCATAATGGCGTGTAATCCTGTGGACCTCTTAAGTGCGCGCCTTTTATTTATGCCGCTGGTTTTCATTTGATCAGAAGGGTCTGCACTCAGTTTGGTTTCAATTTCTCCCTTCCACAATTTCTTTTCAATGTGCACAAACTATGGGGCAAATTCGGCAGAATGGTTAGATCATTGGCATATAATACAATGCTCACAAATAAAATCGCATCATGCGCAATTATTAATTCGCAAATTGTTTGAGCGATTGAGTTTGGGTGAGAAAGTCAAGAACGCATGATGCGGTAAAATTATATGAAACATGAACATGTAAGTTATCATTTAAAAAATGTTTAAAATTAAGACGAGAAAGAGAATCTAACTTCGGGTGGAGCCGAAGTTGATATACCCTTGCAGTTATGTAGCAGCATATATTATATATATATATATATATCGGTATATATATATATATCGGTATATAGTTGGCCGATCCTTAAGAACATTTTACCATCAAATCAATTTTCGAATAAAAATGTTGCACACAGCCCCAAGAAAAAAAAAAAAATAAATAAAATTAAAAATTAAAAATAAATATAGTCGGCCGATCCTTATGAAATTTGGCATAACGGATTACTTTGCCCAAAATGGAAACTATGTCAAGTCCCATCTTTCTAACTTTAAAAACACCAAAGTTATGCCAATTCCGATCGTTCTATGACAGCTATAGGATATAGTCGGTCGATCCTTATGAAATTTTGTTTGATAATATATTTTCCGAGATATAACATGTGTGGAAAGTCCCAACCATCTAACTTAAAAAACACCATGGCATTTCCGATCAGGAAATTGCAAATCAGTTATATGGCAGCTATAGGATATAGTCGACCGATCCCGGCCGTTTTGACTTAAATACTGCCTGCAAGTATAAGAAGGATGTGTGCAAAGTTTCAAGTTTATACCTTTAAAACTGAGACACTAGACAGACGGACATGTTTATATCGACTCAGAAGGTGATCCTGATCAAGAATATATATACTTTATAGGGTCGGAGATCTCTCCTTCACTGCGTTGCACACTTTTAAACAAAATTATATAGGAAATAGAGGAAACAATATAGTAGTTTCCTCTTGCACGCTAAGGCATGAGGCTCGTCACCTTCGTGGACTGCAGTTTATAGTAATTTAATCTTTTTTCTTAATTACTCTGCTATTACTATACTACTTATTTTAAATCTCCGTCTAAGATATTAAAAGAAAAATCTCTTTTTACTTTTGTTTTAGATTAAGTAATATTTATCACAGTACATTTTATATCTCAAAATATGGTACACTCACTCATAGCCTTAGGGTCCAGTTGATATGGTGGAATTCCGCAATGCGCCGGCGGTGGTGTAGCTAATGGATCTGCATTGTGACAAAAAAATGGGGGCAACCCAATTTTGTTGGCCTGGATAAGACGTAAGGAAAATAAATAAGGAATAAATTTTTTTATTATCCGTTTTAACTTTTTATTAACTTTTACCGTGTAAATTCATAAAAAAAATTTAGCCACATGGTTAATTTAAAGCAAAAGACAAGAAAGGAAAGCTAACTTCGGGCGGAGCCGAATTTGATATACCCTTGCCGTAGCAGCTTATATTATTATATGTATATAATATCGTATATAGTTGTCCGATCCTTATGAGAATTTCACCATTAAATCAATTTTCTAATAAAAATGTTGGAAACAGCCCCAAGTTCAATTATATGGCTACTATAGGATATAGTCGGCCGATCCTTATGAATTTTGGCAAATCAGATTACTTTGCCCAAAATGGAATGGAATACCAAGTCCCATCTTTCTAACTTAAAAAACACCAAAGTTATGCCAATTCGATTCGATCATTCTATGACAGCTAAAAGATATAGTCGTCCGAGCCTTATGAAATTTTTTACATATTATTTATTTATATAAACATTTTGGCCAAATATAACATATATGGAAATCCTAACTCTCTAACTTAAAAACACCAAAGTTAGACGGTCATGCTCATATCGACTCAGGAGGGGGTCCTGATCAAGAATATATATACTTTATAGGGTCGGAGATGTCTCCTTCACTTCGTTGCACACTTTTGACCAAAATTACAATACCCTCTGCAAGGGTGTAATAATAATATTAAGTAAAGCTGAACTGTATACCAAAAACAACGATTAATGTAACCATAACACTAAATTCAATCTCTACCTCTCTATGGACTGTTCCATTGAAGACGTAATTTTTTTCTTTTTCTGGTTACACATTGGCTTATGTAACATTTGTATACTATTTATGTGTTTTAGGTCTTGCATCATATAAACAATAATAACAACCTACGTTAGGTACAGCGGCAAATGATTCAGTGAAACCAAAAATTTCTTTGATGTTGCCGCGTCTAAACGAATAAGAAACGTGCCGCTGGCATAACTTCCCTTCCCCACGCAGACCTACCCTCATTGTCATCGAAATTTAATGTCGTATATATTTGTTTTAATTATACTAACATGCTTTTGACATCAAGGAAGAAATATATAAAAATACAAACCCATATACATATATATTAATTGATAAATCTTAAAATATATTAATAATAAAAAGTTTAACGATTTTTTATAAATTTTAGTTATGTGTGAATAAAAAAAAAAACGATATAAGCAGTTTTTATCGCATATCTCTTGAACGTTATGTGACTGCTCGTATGGGCCTAATGTGAGCACATTATATAGAGGAGCAGCTCTTTAGAAAACAGGTTATATATTTTCATACAAATATATACATTTTCCCTAATTTAATTAACATTTTAAAATTATCTTCGGCATACTCGTGAAAGTACATCAAATTTTGGGCTAATACAAAAAACAACAAAGGAAAGCTAATTTCGAACGGAGACGAAGTTGATATACCCTTTCAGTTAAGAAGCAGCTTATATTATTATATATATATCGGATCGTATATAGTTGGCCGATCCTTATGAGATTTTCACCATCAAATCAATTCTCCACTAAAAATTTTGGACAGCCCCAAGCATCTTTAAAAATAGCAATGTTGTTTCATGTCCGATCGCTCAGTTATATGGCAGGTATAGTATATAGTCGACCGATCCTTATGAAATTTGGAAAATATTGTAGAGGATATTATAATTTTGGTCAATAGTATTCAACGCAGTGAAGGAGACATCTCCGACCCTATAAAATATATATATTCTTGACTCGGATCATCACCTGAGTATATATAAGCATATCCGTTAAATTATTTTTTGGTTTCATTCTTTAGCCATATATAGTAGTTTCCTCTTGCACGCTTAGGAAGGGTTTTTTCTTAAATCAATATAAATAGCTGCCATATAATTGAACGATCGGATAGGTTAATCCTTTGGTTTTTTTTTTAAGGTAAAAAGTTTAGCTTCTCTATGGATTCTGATTTTGGCCAACTGATCCAGTGATCTCTGTCAACTGTCTTATTTTTTTCAAGATATTTGCTATTGATTACACATTTAAAAAGAGAGTGTATGTATAATTTATTTAAAAAACCAAATTCGGATCTTCCGACTATATTCTCTACAACAAATGAAACAAAAGTAATTTTTATACTCTTGCAGAGGGTTTTATAATTTTGTTCAAAAGTGTGCAACGCAGTGAAGGAAACATCTTCGACCTTATAAAGTATATATATTCTTGATCAGGATCACCTCCTGGGTCGATTTAAGCATTTCCGTATGTCCGTCTGTCTGTTTCTACACAAATTAGTCTCTTAGTTTTAAAGCTATCGAGTTGAAACTTTGCACACATCCTTCTTTGGTTTCCAGCAGTATATAAGACGGAACGGTCGACTATATCCTATAGCTGACATAGAAATGATTGAATGGAAATGCCATAAATTTGGTGTTTTTTAAGCTAGAGGGTTGGGACATGTTTTTTAAGTTAGAGGTGGGACATTTGGGCACATGTTATATTTGGCCAAAATATCTAAAGCACAAAATTTCACAAGGATCGGCCGACTATATCCTATAGCTGTCATATAACTGAACGATAAGAATTCGCATCACTTTGTTGTTTTTTAGGCTATAATGATGGGACAGTCTACGGATTCCATTTTGGGCAACCTAATCCGATCTGCCAAATTTCATCGGCCATGATATTTTTAAAGATGCTTGGGGCTGTTTCCAACATTCTAATTAAAAAATTGATTTGATAGTGAAAGTTCTCATTAGGATCGACCAACTATATACGATCCGATATATATATAATAATATAAGCTGCTCCCTAACTGCAAAGGTACATAAACTTCGGCTCCGCCCGAAGTTAGCTTTCCTTTCTTGTTTTTGTTTTGATTCTAGTTTATTCCGTGCATTAAGTATCAAGATTAAAACGTTGGTAATTTTTGTTGTTCGAAATAATGGAATAAACCGGAATCGTGGACGAACTTTGAGTACATTTTTTTGAGATGAGGGTGTTTACAAAGTTTCAACTCGATAGCTTTAAAACTATGAACTAGTTTGCGTAGAAACAGACAGACAGTAGGACAGACAGACGGTAGGACAGACAGACAGTAGGGCAGACGGACAGACAAACATGCTCATATCGACTCAGGAGGTGATCCTGTTCAGGAGTAAATAGACTTTATAGTATGCAAGATGTCTCCTTCTCTGCGTTGCACACCTTTATGGAAAATTATTATACCCTCTGTAGAGTATAACAAGAATACTATAAGTCATTATGATTTCTAGAGCTTCATGATACCTTTCCCCCGCTTATCTGGAAAAGGACCTTTGTTTTTTTTATCTCTGAGGCGAATTTTGGCGGACCATTAAGATCTTGCCGAAAATGACTAGATAAGAACTGAATAAGGCCAGGCTAAGGTTGATGTCGGCCAGATGTTTGTGTAGCATTAAATTGGTGACCATTGCTTACCATATAAGGTATGAATAGCGCTTTGCAAACAATCCACATTCATTATAAAAATCGTAGTTTCCTTAAATTTGTATTTTACTTTCGGCTGCGACCTTTCTCTAACATAGGTTTTAACGTATATATTTTCTTACCATTGTAACTGGTAATCCACTTGGGGACCCATTTGCATATGAATATGGTGAAACTAAATATCCCATATTAAAGCCTGGTGTGTGGGTATCAAGTTTATCTGAAATGTATAGCAGTTGTTGTTATTTGAAAGTTTTTATGGCCACCGTATGTGACGTACTTAAAATTTGTAGTTTTTATTTTAATATAAATTAAAATACAATTTTGGAAAATGTGCAACTGTAGACCCGATTCTTTAAGATTCTTAAATATATATTTAAAACACTTCACTATAATAAACTCCAAAAAAAATCAAGAATGAACAGCTAATTTCGGGCGGAGCCAAAATTGATAATGCTTTGGAGTTAAATGACGGTACACATTACAAGACCTAGGAGCGGTTATATATCGCAAATATTGGATTTAGTTGGCCGATCCAATATATGAAAGATGAAAGTCAGTTGATCCCAGACGTTCTCAATTAAATTACAGCGTGCCAAAATAAGAGGGCTGCTTTCGGAGTCGATAAATTAAAACTGAGAGACTAGTTTGCGTAGAAACAGACCAATGGTGATTAAGAATATATATACTTTATAGAGTCGGACAAGACGCCTTAAAATTAATATACTTTTAAATTATATTAAATTAAATTTAAATTAAACATTCTAAAATTATACTTACTAAAAACTGGGCTGTGTTCCGGACGTACTGTTTTTTGGCCCTTGTCCTAAAAAGAAAAAGTAATGAATTGGTTAAAATAATAACATAAACTATGTTAACTGTTAAATTTAGTTGTAATTGAATAATCGTATGATTCAAACTTAATTTTAATTGTTTCTTTGTATAGTTGTATTGCAGCTATAAGATATAATTCGCCAATTTATGTAATGGTTTCGTAGTTGGATTAAACAAAATGTATTTTTATTTTTTTTTGCATAAATTGCTTTCTTTATATTTTAAGAAGTATGGTTATTTGCAAAAGTTAAACGTCGTTTTGAAGGTACAGCCGTTCGAAGAAAGAGCTGATCGAAGCGCTGAAAAGCTGGCACAATGCATCGTATCTAAATCGCTTTCAACGCATTTATCTTAAAATTTAGTTTTTCAAAATTGTCTCCATCGTATCTAAAACAAGAAAGGAAAGCTAGCTTCAGGCGGAGCCGAAGATAATATACCCTTGCAATATGTATATGGGATCTAATATAGTTGGCCGATCCTTATAAGAATTTCACCATCAAATCATTTTTTTAAAAAATTTTGCTAATAAAAATGTATAAAACAGACCCAAGAATCTTTAAAAACAACAAATTGTGGCATTTCCGATCTATTAGTTATATGGCAGCTAAAGAATATAGTCGACCGATCCAGGCCATTCCGTCTTATATACTGCTATATGATTATAAACCTATAATCATGTATTGCGAAAATTATTGTGACCGACACATTCCATAAAATAAAAGCCCAATTTGGACAAATCACAGAGACTACAGTTCTAACCCGTGTTTATTTTCACCATTCAAGAAAGAACAGCCAATCGAACTTTACCGATGTAATAAATATAGCGGGAAGGGGGTGTGGCCCTCTTACGTTTACAAAATGAAGTTAAGGGTAGGTATAATACTCTAAATAAGAAAGGAAAGATATTTTAAGGTAGCGCCGAATTTTATATACTCTTGAATTTATATGAAGATTTAACGCAGAATTTTAGTATAAGAAAAATTTTAAATATTATGAAATTTGAAGGAAGTCCTAAGCTTCTATATGCACAAGAATAGAAGCTTGGCACGGAATGGCAATTTCGACCATTCGACAATAAATTTGGTTGATCCTTATTAAATGTGGCAGATCAACTATGATGGCTAATAATATAATTCATAAAAGACTCGCACTTCTAACTTAGAAGGTTCAATTCATGTGCCGGGTTTAAGAAATTGATTTTTTTCATAAATTGATTTTTTTAAATGTTTAGAATAACATGGTAGAACGATTATTTATTCGTTCGTAGTAGTTTTAAAGATACAGCACACATCCGCTAAAATTTAAGCGCGTTTTTTTAAAAACCGAGTCTTATCAAGTTTTTCCATTGTATCTCAAAAACGGCTTGACGAATTTTTAAATTTGTAGAGTACATTTAACACATGTAAATGTATTTGTATGTAAATGTATATTGTAAATGAACTAGAATAAATTAAAAATTCCCAAAAATTAAATTTTTGATAGAAAAACAAGAATGGAAAGCTAACTTCGAGCGGAGCCGAAGTTGATATACCCTTGCAGTTAAGGTTTATCTATTTGCGATAGTTAAGTTAAATGGCGTCTATAGGAAAAAGGCCGATCAATTAGTTATATGGCAGCTATAGGATATAGTCGAACGATCTCGGCCATTCCGACTATATTCTGCCTGCAATCAAAAGAAGGATGTGTGCAAAGTTTCAACTCGATAGCTTTAAAAGTGAGAGACTAGTTTGCGTAGAAACGGACAGCCGGACACCGACACTCAGGAGTCGATCCTGATCAAGAATAATATAGGAGTTGTCGCCTTCACTACGTTGCACACTTTTGACCAAAATTGTAATACCCTTTGCAAGGAAATCAAAATATTCTTATTCGGCACGTGCAAGAAAATCAATATAACAACGACACGTGGGTGTGTAAGAATATTTTTTATCCACGCTCCAGCGGAGAATTTTTTAGACTTCTTAAAATTCTAATTAAGTTTCCCTTATATTATATAAGTTATATATCCCTTATATAGACATAATATATTAAAAGGTAAATAATCTCACCTCACTTTCCGTTAAATCTATTAAGCTTGATTTTTCTTCGACTAATAGATTTTCAGAAGATATTTTATCATCCTCACGATCTCCTTCGTCTTTAAATATCTTAACTTCATCAGTGCTGCATAAATCATCTCCAGATGATCCATGTCTGGTGTGTGTATGCGGCATGTTTTTACCCTTAAAATTTTTATGTGGTATCTAGAGTATGCTAGATCTTGTTACCTGCAACAATTATGGAATCGTCAAATATTGTCGCCATAATAAAGCTACGTCCTTTTTTCTGAAGGTTGCCAGAAATAATACTTTTTAAACCGTTTGATCCATCTAAAAATGTAGAAAATGAACATTATAATAATTAAAGAATAGATCGGTAAAAATAAAGGTTTTAAAAGAAATAATGCGTATCTTTCTTAACTTATAACACAGGCCGACAGAAAAATATGGTACTGTTTTTTGTATACAAGGTGCGTTCCAATTAAACAGGACTTTTTGAATCTAGCGCCCTCTAGTGGCGCCATCTATATGTCAACTGATGCTTTAGAATCTGCTATCCGTTATCGACTTCCAGTAAAAATTGCATGACATCTATTGGAAGTGAGGTTATTGCGTTTTAAGTATCAGTATGTTTTTGTCATCGGTGCGAAAATGAGCTTCGAACAAAGAGCCAACATTAAATTTTGTTTTCAAATTGGTAAAACTTTTACCGAAACGTTTCGAGAGTGCACGAGTGGTTTCAACGTTTTCAAAGTGGTCGTGAGGACATAAATGACGATGAACATGTGGGCCAACCAAAAGCCGTGATCACCGAAAATTCCATCGAAACTGTGTGTGAATTCATAAAAAATCAGCCGAAATCATCATTGAAATTCATGGAATAGAATTGAACATCTCCAAAACATCGATTTATCGCATTTTGACCGAACATTTGGGCTTACAAAAGGTGGGCGCACGGTTTGTTCAGCATAAATTGACTGACGTCCAAAAATTGCTCCGAATTCAACATTCGAAGGACATCATTAAAGAGGCAAAAAAAGACCCCAACTTCCTTGACAAGATTGTCAAGGCACCGGCATACTGACGGCCATACCCTGCAACAAGCTAAAACACTCGTTCGACATGCTTTTTGACCGTGCAAAAAACTGTATTAAAGCAGAAGGAGACTATTTTGAATAAAATAAATTGATTTTGCCGAAAAAACTTTTTTTCTGGCTTTTTTTTTAAGTCCTGTTTACTTTGGAACTCACCTTGTATATAGATCTTCAATTATTTAAAATAGAACACATAATATATAGAATATTAAAGTAACCTCTGGACAGGCGATTCACACAGTTAGCAATACTTTAATTGTAAAGATCTCTTTTATCTATTCACCAAAAAACCTTTCCAAAGATGTAAAGAAGTTTTCGATAGCTTCAGTGATTCTGAAGTTATACGTATTTTTAATTTACAAATGTTTTGGAATTTAGTTAGTTTACAAATTTTAATTAAAAATGTGCACAAAATTCTATTAAAAATTCAAAATTGATGTTGTATTTTGTGTGAGAGTTTCACTATATAAAAAATTATCAAAAACAAACATTAAAGGAAAGCTAACTTCGAGCGAAGCCGAAGTTGATATACCCTTGTAGTTAAGCAGCAGCTTATATAGTTTTCCGAACCTTTTGAGAATTTCACCATCAAATAAATGTTCTAATAAAAATATTGGAAATAGCCCCAAGCATATTTAAAAATAGCAAGTTTGTGCCACTTCCGATCGTTCCGTTATATGGCAGGTATAGGATATAGTCGGAAAATCCTTACAAAAGATCGGATTAAATTGTCCAAAACGAATGATGGGACGGATTCCGTCCCACAGCTTCAAAACGGACAGCTCCGACGGATAGCTTCAAAAACAAAAAAGTTAACCCAATTTTGATTGTTCAGTTATATAAGAGCTATAGGATATAGGCGGCCGATCCTAATAAAATGTTGCAAATAGGATAAGATTGCCCAAAATGCAATCTGTACTAAGTCCCATCTTTTTAACTTAAAAAACACCAAATTTATGCAAATTCTTATCGTTCTATGACAGCTATAGGATATAGTCGGCCGATCATTATGAACCCAAACCTCAAACTTAGGGGGTTAGGTGGGTTTGGCGGCAAAAAAAATCGTTTTTTTTTATGAAATTCTACAGAATCTCCCAAATTTTCAAGTCGATTTGAATAAAACTTTTGGAGATACAGCGCTGAAAAGGTGGACGCTCGAGGTCAGGTATAGGCAGAGCCCAAACTTTAAGCGCGTTTTTCTCAAAACTGTGTTTTCGAAGTCGGTTGTCAAGAGTTCTCGGAAACTGCTCAACCGATCTTGATAAAATTTGGCACAGGCCTTCGAGATACGATTATCTAGAACTTGAACGAGGATTTTATTTTTCGTTGATTACAACTATTTAAAAAAAAAAATGTTCGAAAAATTTCACCAAAACTTGAATTTTTTTGCAAAAAGGTGTCCCAAAAATTCAATTTTTACTTGATTTTTTTTCCTTCGTTCAGTTTCTAGTTTTAGGTCTGTACTAAAGGAAAATATTTAGACATTTCAGATGATTCTGTCAGGAGTTATGCTGTCAACGCGAAAGCACCTTTTTTGCCAGGAGTCATGGGAAATGACGTCTCAATGGCTAACTGTCAAATATTTTTTTCCCAAAATTTTAGAAATTCTTGTTTAAATATGCATATTTAAGAAACCTAAAAGTTCCAAGAAAATATTTCATCAATCAGTTATTTGGCAGCTATAGGA
Source organism: Drosophila ananassae (assembly GCF_017639315.1). Lineage (NCBI taxonomy): Eukaryota > Metazoa > Arthropoda > Insecta > Diptera > Drosophilidae > Drosophila > Drosophila ananassae. Next base: position 1,687,090 of record NW_025319038.1, read on the forward strand.
TCCAAAAAGCTATAGCAGCTATAGCACCAAAACGTTTTTGATTTATTGTTGTTTGTTTTGAGCCGTTCGTGAGTTATAGCGTCGCAAACATGGAGCAAAATAAAGAAAAAATACGGCGTATTTTACACTACGATAAAGGAAAAAAATGAAACTCACGCTGCCAATTAAATTTGTGCCGTTTATGGAGACGATAGAGTTTCCATTTCCACCGCACAACGATAGTTTCAACGTTTTCGTTCTGGTGCAGAGGTGGCCGAAGATGCGGACAGGTCCGGAAGGGCTGTCATCGAAAATTGCGATAAAGTCGCTGAATTAATCGAAAGAGATCGGCATAGTAGCATCGGCCAAGAGCTGGGCATGAGTCATCAATCCGTTATAAACCATTTGAAGAAGTTTGGATGATAAACAAGAAAGGAAAGCTAACTTCGGGCGGAGCCGAAGTTTATATACCCTTGCAGTTGAGTCGCAGTCCGCTAGGTGGCGCCACGCATCTTATATTATTAGATATATAGCGGATCGTATATAGTCAGTGGCGGCGCGAGCCTCGTTGGCGCTCGGGGCGAAAGACGCTTTTGCCACCCGTTTTTGCATTGACAAAACTTTTTTTTTTTTTTTGCTAAAATTTTTCGGCTTCCTCGCCCCCCCCCCCCCCCCCCCCCCCCTCGCGCCGCCACTGTATATAGTTACACCGTACACCGATCCTTATGAAATTTGGCGTATCGAATTATTTTGCCCAAAGAGGAACCCCCATTGAAACTCCCATCCTTCTAACTTGAAAAACAACGAAGTTATAGCATTTCCGATCAATCAGATTGTTTTTCCCAAAGTAAACCAAATCCCTGTACCAAATCCCATCTTTCTAACTTAAAAAACACCAAAGTTATGCCAATTTCGATCGTTCTATGACAGCTATAGGATATAGTCGGGCGATCCTAATGAAACTTTGTACATAAGATATGTTGGTCAAATATAACATGTGTGGAAAGTCCCAACCCTCTAACTTAAAAAACACCAATGTTATGGCATTTCCGATCAATCAGTTATATGGCAGCTATAGGATATAGTCGACCGATCCCGGCCGTTCCGACTTATATACTGCCTGCAAAGGAAAGAATGATGTGTGCAAAGTTTCAACTCGATAGCTCTAAAACTAAGAGACTAGTTTGCGTAGAAACAGACAGACGGACATGCTTATATCGACTCAGGAGGTGATCCTGATCAAGAATATATACACTTTATAGGGTCGGAGATGTCTCCTTCACTGCGTTGCACACTTTTGACCAAAATTATAATACCCTCTGCAAGGGTATAAAAAAAAGCTCGATGTATAGGTGCCACAAGATTTGACGCAAAAAACCATTTTTGACCGTATGGATGCATGCGAATCGCTTCTGAATCGCAACAAAATCGACCCGTTTTTGAAGCGGATGGTGACTGGCGATGAAAAGTGGATCACTTAAGACAACGTGAAGTGGAAATGGTCGTGATCGTAAAGCGATGAAGCTGCCCAGACGATGGCCAAGCGTGGATTGACGGCCAGGAAGGTTCTTCTGTGTGTTTGGTAGGATTGGCAGGTAATCATCCACTATGAGCTGCTTCCCTATAGCCAAACGCTCAATTCGGACCTGTACTGCCAACAACTGGACCGCTTGAATGCAGCACTCATGCAGAAGAGGCCAAAAGAGCAAGCTTTTATAAGAAGGCATTTGAAGTTGGCATCTCGTTGGGAACTCGTCATCGAACAAAACGGCGCATATTTGACTTAAATCGCATTATTATAACCAATTTTGTGAACAATTGAAAATTCATTAAAAATACAGCAAAACTTTTTTGACAATCTTATATCTTTCTTTATTATAAAGTTGTAAATTTTTTAAATAACAAAGTTTATTTTTTTAATTTTTAACGTAAGCTTAAGGCATTTCAAAAAGTTGTAGAACAAAAGTTGCTCATATGATAGTAACAAACACTTCCAATGTTTTTCGGAATTGCCAAGAAAAAAGTAGTGCAAACAGACAACCAGACAACACGGATAAACTGCCTTCATTTGAATCAAGAAAGGAAAGCTATCTTCGGGCGGCGCCCTTGCAGCTATAAGATATAGTTGGCCGATCCTTATGAAAAGATCGAATTAGATTGCCTAAAATGGAATCTGTACCAAGTCCCATCTTTCTAGCTTAAAAAACACCAAAGTTATGTCAATTCCTATCGTTCTGTGACAGCTATAGGATATAGTTGGTCGATCCTTATGAAGTTCGGCAAATCAGATTATTTTGTCCAAAATAGAATCTGTACCAAGTCCCTTTTTTCTAACTTAAAAAACAACAAAGTTATGCCAATTCCGATCGTAATATGACAGCTATAGGATATAGTCGGCCGATCCTTATGAAATTTTGTACATAAGATATTTGGCCCCACCCTCTAACTTAAACAATACCAAAGTTATGGCATTTCCGATCAATCAGTTATATGGCAACTATAGGATATAGTCGACCAATCCCGGCCGTTTCGACTTATATACTACCTGCAAGGAAAAGAAGGATGTGTGCAAAGTTTCAACTCAATAGGTCTAAAACTGAGAGACTAGTTTCCGTAGAAACCGACAGACGGACAGATTGACAGACGGACATGCTTATATCGACTCAGGAGGTGATCCTGATCAAGAAATTATATACTTTATAGGGTCGGAGATGTCTCCTTCACTGCGTTGCACACTTTTTACCAAAATTATAATACCGTCTGCAGGGGTATAAAAAGCTGTAAAAAGCGAATTTCTTGAATAACTTCTGAAAGAAAGGATCGGGTCGGTTCGTACCAAACGACGCGTATTTAGGAGTAGAATGCGAATATATACAAATATTCTATTTGGGGACTAAAATGTCTTCACCAGCCCCAATTTAGTGATTCAAATTTTTTACTTTCACCCTAATTTCTCCAAAACCAAACAACTTTTGGGAAAATGTTTGGACAAAAATTATCTAATCAAAACAATACCTTTTGATTGGTGTATAATTCATACAGATCGGATGGCTACAGAAAATTTTGAATTGTTCGCGCACGCCAAGGCATGCAGGTCGTCTCCTCGTGGACTGCCGCCTACAGTGATATTTGCACTGTCCCTGAAAGCAGTTCTTCAGAACACAATCTATAATCTTCAGCCACATATATAAAGAAACAAAAAAGGAAAGCTATCTTCGAACGGAGTCGAAGTTGATATACCCTAGCAGTGACAGATTATCTTAAAATGTATATATCGGATATAGTTGGCAGTTCCTAATGACAATTACTGCTTCAAACGAATTCCCAATATTATGAATTTTTAAAAAAGTGGCCTTTCTGTTGTTCAAAATTACAAAATTGCGTCATTTTAGATCGTTCAGATATATGGCGTCTATTGGATATAGTCGGACGATCCTTATGAAATTTTGTACATAAGATGTTTCGGTCAAATATAAAATGTGTGGAAAGTCACAACCCTCTAACTTAAAAAACTCCAAAGTTCATATAATTTGATTTGCCAAATTTCATAGGGATCGGCCAACCATATCCAATAGCCGCCATATAACTGAACGATCAGAAATGGCACAACTGCAAGAGTATATCAACTTCGGCTCCGCCCAAAGTTTCTTTTCTTGTTTTTTTTTTTTTTTTTTTAATTTAAAATGATGTACTTTCACATAATAAAGCGAGAAAAAATTCGGGAAAAATGTCTATTTTTTGGCGCTCCAACTGCCCATGCCCCCTTAAATATTTTATTCACTTTCTTTAAAACAAAATACACTAAAAAGAAATTTTCAAAATTGTCTATAATGATCCTATTCATATTTCATGACAAGATAGCCGTTGAGATAACGCAACTTTTGATATATCATTCATATCTGGGAAATGTCGCTTACTTAAGATAAAGTCCGATAAGTAGAGCTACCAAATAGTGTACTGGCGGCGAAGCTAAGGTCCATATTCATAGCATTACACAAACTTATTGGGTTTCGGATTTCCTTTTTGTAGATTGCAAACATAAAAAAGAACAAGAAAGGAAAGCTAACTTCGGACGGAGCCGAAATTTATATACCTTGCAGTTGAGTCGCAGTCCGCTAGGTGGCGCCACGCATCTTATAAAATTAGATATATAGGGGATCGTATATAGTCGGCCGATCCTTATGAAATTTGGAATATCGAATTATTTTGCCCAAAGAGAAATCCATTGAAACTCAATCCATTGACATTTCCGATCAATCAGTTATATGATAACTATAGATTATAGACGGTCGATCCGTATGAAATTTGGCAGATCGGATAAGTTTGCCCAAATTAGAATGCATAGAAAGTCCCATCCTTCTAACTTGAAAAACAACGAAGTTGTGGCATTTCCGATCAATCAGCTATATGGCAGCTATAGGATATAGTCTACCGATCCCGGCCATTCCGACTTACATATATACTACCTGCAAGAAAAAGAAGGACTCGTGCAAAGTTTCAACTCGATAGCTTTAAAACTGAGAGACTAGTTTGCGTAGAAACCGACAGACAGACGGACAGACAGACAGACGAACATGCTCATATCGACTCAGGAGGTGATCCTGATCAAGAATATATATACTTTATAGGGTCGGAGATGTCTCCTTCACTACGTTACTTTTGACCAAAATTATAATACTCTCTGCAAGGGTATAAAAACACAAAAGTTAGCTATAGGATATAGTCGGCCGATCCTTATGAAATTTTGTACATCAGATATTAGCTAAAAATAACATGTGTGGAAAGTCCCAACGCTCTAACTTAAAAAACCCCAAAGTTATGGCATTTCCGATCAATCAGTTATATGGCAGCTATAGGACATAGTCGACCCATCCGACTTATATACTACCTGCAAGGAAAAGAATGATGTGTGCAAAGTTTCAACTCGATAGCTTTAAAACTGAGAGACTAGTTTGCGTAGAAACCGACAGACGAAGAGATGGACATGCTTATATTGACTCAGGAGGTGATGCTGGCCAAGAATATATATGCTTTGCGAGGTCGGAAATACCTCCTTCACTGCGTGAAACACTTTTGTCCAAAATTATAATTCTCTCTGCAAGGGTAAAAAAAATTGATAGTCAATTTTGAAAAAAAAAATCTTTGTTATGAATATATTTTATTTCAGTGTATTTTGATGTTCTTCCATTTAGAGTTTACCCTTAAGGAAAGTGGAATAGTTAAATAGTTAAATCATTGACTCTAAATTTCTGAGTTTATCATTTAGAAAGTTGTAATTTTTTAACGTAAGCTTAAAGAATTTGAAAGAATTATAAATTGCTCATTTATAATTCATATTTCAGTAAAATTCATATTTCATATTTCAATAAATATTCCCAATATTTTTTAAAATTCAAGTTCAATAAATCAATAAAATGAATCGTATTTCCTGAATAACTTTTACGCGAGAGTCGGATCGGGATGGTTGAGATGTCATCGCCGCAACTTCAAATGTAGAATATAAGTAAAAATATTTAGTGACTGTAAATGACTTTTGGCAAATTCTTTGTTAAAAATTATGTAGATAAAACCATACCTTTGGATTGGAGTATCCTTTATGCTGGTAAGAGGCACATAGAACATTTTCAAATCTTCTGCTACATGTTACATCAAATAACAAGAAAGGAAAGCTAACTTCGGGCGGAGCCGAAGTTGATATACCCTTGCAGTTCAGTCGCAGTCCGCTAGGTGGCACCACGCATTTTATATTATTAGATATATAGCGGATCGTATATGGGCGGCCGATCCTTATGAAATTTGGAAAATCAGATTGTTTTTCCCAAAATAGACTCTGTACCTATATATATATACTTTATAGGGTCGGAGATGTCTCCTTCACTGCGTTGCACACTTTTGACCAAAATTATAATACCCTCTGCAAGGGTATAAAAACAAGAAAGGAAAGCTAACTTCGGGCGGAGTCGAACCCTTACAGTACCTAACTGCAGCTTATATCATTATATATATTTGGGATCGTATTTGGGATAGTAGCCCGTTCATTATTTTTGCAAAGAGCCCCAAGCATCTTTAAAATAGCAAGGTTCGACCATTTCCGATCTTTCATTTACATGGCAGCCATAGGATACGGTCGGACGATCCTTATGATATTAGATAGAGGAATATAAGACATTTTGGCCAAAAATAAAATCTGTGGAACGTCCCAACCCTCTAACTTAAAAAAAACAAATGAAATTTGTCTCGTTTTATTCAGTATTAATGAGACAACATTGACAACGTGGCATGAATGACAGAATTTTTGTAAGTTGTACCGAAAAACTGGCGTAACTGGTCAAATGCAGTAAAGGAGAAATCTCCAACCCCGGTTCTTTTCGGCCGGAAGACTATATCCTACATTTGCCATATAACTTGTGTTTTTTAAGGTGGAAAATTAGACTTTCTGTGACCAATACCCACTATATAGCTGTAACTGTCAAAAATTAATCGAGCCGAAAAGACCCAACTGTGGTGTTCTTAAAGTCAGCAGATTGGAATTTTTAAAATTGTATTATAAGAAATTAATTTTATAATAAAATTCTCACAAGGGTCGATCTTATCAGTCGAGCTTATAATTCAAGATATATATCGCAAATACAGGCTATAATTCCTGTATTTGCGATATATATCTTAAATTATAAGCTGCCACTTAACTGCCAGATTATATCAACTTCGGTTCCGCCGAAGTTAGCTTTTCTTCTAAAATTAGTTGCCAACTGCCCATAATGAAATACCTAAAAAAAATTCATTGGATGGAAAGAATCCATTATGGATATTAGTATATTTATAAATTTTTGACTCGTACACGGAGAGCACGGAGAGTAAAAAAAAATATTTTCACCGAAACTCTCTTTAAAACCGCAGATACTCAATTGCGTTGTGTCATTTTGTTATTTTTTCAATGATGCACAAATTAGGGAGTTTGGTCCTTTTTTTATACCCTTGCAGAGGGTATATGATGTAGTCGGCAGATCCTTATGAAATTTGGCAAATCGGATTATTTTGCGCAAATCTGTACCAAGTCCCATATTTCTAACTTAAACAAGAAAGGAAAGCTAACTTCGGGCGGAGCTGAAGTTGATATACCCTTGCAGTTCAGTCGCAGTCCGCTAGGTGGCGCCACGCATCTTATATTATTAGATATATAGCTGATCGTATATAGTCGAATTATTTTGCCCAAAAAGTAATCTATACCAAGTCCCATCTTTCTAACTTAAAAAACACCAAAGTTATGCCAATTCCGATCGTTCTATGACAGCTATAGGATATAGTCGGCCGATCCTTATGAAATTTTGTACATAAGATATTTGGCCCCACCCTCTAACTTAAACAATACCAAAGTTATGGCATTTCCGATCAATCAGTTATATGGCAGCTATAGGATATAGTCGACCGATCCCGGCCGTTCCGACTTATATACTACCTGCAAGGAAAAAAAGGATGTGTGCAAAGTTTCAACTCCATAGCTCCAAAACTGAGAGACAAGTTTGCGTAGAAACCGACAGACAGACAGACAGACAGACGGACATGCTCACATCGACTCAGGAGGTGATCCTGATCAAGAATATATATACTTTATAGGGTCGGAGATGTCTCCTTCACTGCGTTGCACACTTTTGACCAAAATTATAATTAATAATATTTTTTTTTTAATATCCTTCGATTAAGTACTAGATAAACTTTTAATAAATGTAAATCCGTTTCATTTTTTGATTTCAAACGATCCAGATTTTCACAGTGTTGGTCACCGCAACTCGTCTTTTTCGGATGGACCTCACTTCGACGGGGCATAACTTTGAAACCCCTAAATATTTTCTACTTTTTTTTTCAAATTTAAGTTAAAATAATGTACTTTCACATCATAAAACGATATTTCAAAAAAATGCAATAGTTTACGAGAAAAAACTTCGGAAAAAATTCCTATTTTTTGGCCCTCAAACTGCGCATGCCCCCTTAAAAAAAACCCCAAAAGTTATGGCATTTCCGATGAATCAGTTATATGGCAGCTATAGAATATAGTCGACCGATCCCGGCCGTTCCGACTTATATACCACTTGCAAGGAAAATAAGGATGTGTGCAAAGTTTCAACTCGATAACTTTAAAACCGAAAGACTAGTTTGCGTAGAATCCGACATACAGACGGACATGTCTATATCGACTCAGGAGGTGATCCTGATCAAGAATGTATATACTTTATGGGGTCGGAGATGTCTCCTTCACTGCGTTGCACACTTTTGACCTAAATTATAATACCGTAATACCGTCCAAAAAAAAACAAGAAAAAAAACATATAAAACAAGAAAGGAAAGCTAACTTCGGAGTGGAGCGTATATAGTCGGCCGATCCTTATTTGGCATATTGAAATATTTTGCCCAAAGAGTAATCTGTACCAAGTCCCATCTTTCTAACTTAAAAAACACTAAAGTTATGTCAATTTCGATCGTTCTATGACAGCTATAGGATATAGTCGGCCGATCCTTATGTTTTTGTACACAATTTTGTACACAAGATATTTTGATCAAATATAACATGTGTGGAAAGTCTCAACCCTCTAACATAAAAAACATCAAAGTTATGGCATTTCCGATCAATTAGTTATATGGCAGCTATAGGATATAGTCGACCGATCTCGGCCGTTCCGACTTATGTACTGCCTGCAAAGGAAAAAAAGGATGTGTGCAAAGTTTCAACTCGATAGCTCCAAAACTGAGAGACTAGTTTGCGTAGAAACCGACAGACAGACAGACGGACAGACGGACATGCTTATATCGACTCAGGAGGTGGTCCTGATCAAGAATATATATACTTTATAGGGTCGGAGATGTCTCCTTCACTGCGTTGCACACTTTTGACCAAAATTATAATACCCTCTGCAAGGGTATAAAAATTGTTAAAATCTTCTTTCCCCCTTTAGGAATACCATTATTGTTTTGTGTGTTTAATACTATTAATACCATTATTTTTCATTAGATTTAAGCTTACCTAATTTATTGAAGTATTTAACCAAAGCGACATTTTTCCTAAACTCTAATTTTTTTAACTTAAAATAATTTGAAGTACCAACCATATATGGCACTTTGCTACCTGCACGATGGGTCGGTGAGATTTTTGAGCAAATGGAAAGGTAGGTAATATGGTACTCGCAGAAGGAAATAACTATGTACATAAATACATACTAGTTCAAGGTAAAACTTTACCCACGACGACAGTGTCAATAACAAGCTACGCATCGACGCAAGACTAATGACACAACGAGTTTCTATTTAGAGACAAGATTGTGGTATATCAACAGGTAGAGACCAAAATACGGCTTGGGCTCTACAAAAATAAGAGTAAAACAGAATACAGAAAATTTTATTTTCAGCAAACAAATAAACAAACATCAGGGTTTGGGTTACGCTGTGACTGTATGGGTATTGTAGCCAAATCCAAAGACTCAAAACAGAGGATCTTAAGTTCTTGTGTGTACGTACATACGTATGTATGTATATATGTACGTATCTGTACATAAAGCGAAATGACGCCTTCTACTACTCTTGCTTTAAGAGCTGTTTACATAAATATACTTCGATTTATTTTTGAAGTCGCTTTCCACTAAACAAGAATTAAAGCTTACATTAAACAAATAAATGGCATAAAAAGTTTAATCTTTGGTAGCGTTAGTATATATAAAAAAAATTTTACTTACAGTTTCTACATGGGAAGACACATTTATTTCTACAGAGCAACAAAACTAATTTTCCGACGGCAAAACATAATTTTTAAATGTTTGCTTTAACTTTCTTTTGAATAAGACTGAAACATTTTTTGTGTGTTCCGCAATTTGTAATCAATAATTTGACAACACTTTAATATACAAATTTATTTTATTCACACTTTCACAAGTTTTTATTCTTGGAATACAGTCAACGAGTACGCCGAACATACATATGTACATACATATGTATGAAGCTTGATCGCACTGAGTTCGGTGTTTGTATCTGCCAGAGCACGATACCGAGTTACATACATAAATATCCTAGATTTACATACACCTACACTTCGGAATGTGCATGTATAGGTACGTATATTAATATATACTTGTCACAGCAGATCGTAACATGATTGCAATAGTGTCCTCGTTTTATGTACAAATTTTGTACTTTAAGTTGGCTATCAGGTGAAATTTAGCACATTTGATTGAACAGGCACGTGGGACTTTAAAAATAAATTAACATCCACATTTAAAAATATTTTTCAAACCAAATCAATCCGCTACCGCGATACGTCAGTAAAGAAATTCAAAATTAGAGTGGAGAAAAATATCTATCAAGCATCGAATTAAACATCGCATGAAAAAATCTAAATTTGTGGTCTCTAGCGATATTTTAGCCCATCACTCTTGGATGCCATTCTTTCTCTCTCTCTCTCTTAATCGGTAACTCAGGCTCGAACCGGGTAATAGAGGTGGGGGAATTTCGATAATAATATCAAGGCGTAGCGTAGGTCTTTCATTAAAAAAAAAAAAATTAAATTTATACATTAAGGATAAACAACATTATTTACTAAGATTTTCCATTCAATAAATGGCTTGTATTTTTTTTTTGCTGTTTATGTACTTTAATGTTATACATGTGAACGTTTTGCCCGACACTGTGTTAGAATTTCAAATCGCTATTGCATCTCTACATTCAGCGTTTTCTAACACCGAATTTTTGGTGTTTAAAGGATAGTTTACTTTTCGCAGTCATTGTAATTATTAATTCCTATTTTTTAAATAGAACTTTATTTATTCATAAAAAATTTTCTGGTATTTTGTTTTGGAAAATGAACTCAATATGCACCCTTTTAAATATTCGAATTCATTTCGATAATTGGAGAATATTGATTTTAATAGGGAAACATTACACAGTAGGGCGATCAATTTTTTCACTATAAACGTCCATCTTATCGGAATCTAAAAAGTATTATTGGAATATTTCAGAAAGATAGTAGGAGTCTAATATGAATTCTTCGCCCCCACCGATAAGGGTAAAGGTTTCCATCTTTAGCAGTATATTATATATAGAATAGTTTAGTATTATTTTTGTTGTAAAATAATTCATCCGCTTCCATCCATTATAAAAAAAGGCCCGCCAATAGTCAGAAATTTAAAATGATTATTAGTATTTCGTTTTGGTATATTGTTGGTTTTTATGTTATTAAATAAAATTTTGCACAATTTCGATTAATATCGAAAAACTTTGGCTAATATCAATAAAAAAATTAAATTAAACAAATTGTATAAGACTTGTTTATGTTATTAAGCAATTCTCCCACATCTTAAGCTTATTTATAAAATTAGGCACCAAAAATCTGAAATTCGAAAATATTATGTATCTTATATTAATTCGAATAAAAATTCCAGCGAATAAATAAAAGTAGGGACGTTTTACACTGTGCGACAAAATTTAACAAAATCTTTGTTTAAGTTACTTTTTGATTGTTTTCGATTAAGGTGCATAAATTATGCACCAAAATATCTATGGCACCTTTTAAGTGATAAGATTTCTTTTTATATGATAAATTTTATCAAATTATAATTTTTACACAAATAATAAATATAAAATTAAATTACACAAAATATTATTTTTTTTTTATGCTTTTTCAGAGGTATCCTCGCGTAACAAGTTCCATAAGTAGTCGCATTTTTTGAATAGAGCTGGGACAAAAAATTAAAAAAAATATTTTTAGCATTTAATTAATAGAAAACTTGCATGAACGCTTAAACGATAAAAAAATATTTTCCTAATATGTGATTATCAAAAAAAAGACCTCTTGACGAGGTAAAATACCGGCTAACAAAATTGCATATAAACAATATTCTTATTCCGCACGTGCCTTAATTTTTTTTTGTTTTTCGTGCACGTGCCTAACAAGAATATTTTTTATGTGCAATTTTGTACACCTATATAGCACATTTTCGTCGCCAAAATTGATATCAGCGTCATCCCAAGGGCTATCCCAACGTGCAATATAAATAAGACCAAGTGAGCCAATTTTGAAAAAAAAAATTTTTTCCTTAAAAAAAAAAAATTATTTTTATTGTATTTAAAAACAAACAAAAAAATTTTTTCATTGTATTTTATTTTGTGTACTTATAAGACGTTTAGTCTTAAAGAAAGTGAAATAGATATTTAAAAGAACGTCCTAAAGTACGTTTTAATATCTTTTTGATTATGAAGTTATACATTTTTTAATTAACAAAGTTTTTAAAATTTTTAAACAAATAGACAAAGTCCCTTCATTTAGAAAAAGCTGTAAATATCGAATTTCTTGAAAAACTTCTGAAAGGGCCAGTTCGTATTCAATGCAGTTGGCTGATATGTCCTGTTGAGCAATCTCGTGTACAACAAGAAAGGAAAACTAACTTCGGGCGGAGCCGAAGTTTATATACCCTTGCAGTTCAGTCGCAGTCCGCTAGGTGGCGCCACGCATCTTATATTATTAGATATGTAGCGGATCGTATATAGTCGGCCGATCCTTATGAAATTTGGCATATTGAATTATTTTTCCCAAAATAGAATCTGTACCAAATCCCATCTTTCTAACTTAAAAAACACCAAAGTTATGCCAATTTCGATCGTTCTATGACAGCTATAGGATATAGTCGGCCGATCCTTATGAAATTTTGTACACAAGATTTGGTCAAATATAACATGTGTGGAAAGTCCCAATCCTCTAACTTAAAAAACACCAAAGTTATGGCATTTCCGATCAATCAGTTATATGGCAGCTATAGGATATAGTCGACCGATCCCGGCCGTTCCGACTTATATACTGCCTGCAAAGGAAAGAAGGATGTGTGCAAAGTTTGAACTCGATAGCTTTAAAACTGAGAGACTAGTTTGCGTAGAAACGGACAGACGGACATGCTTATATCGACTCAGGAGGTGATCCTGATCAAGAAATTATATACTTTATAGGGTCGGAGATGTCTCCTTCACTGCGTTGCACACTTTTTACCAAAATTATAATACCGTCTGCAGGGGTATAAAAAGCTGTAAAAAGCGAATTTCTTGAATAACTTCTGAAAGAAAGGATCGGGTCGGTTCGTACCAAACGACGCGTATTTAGGAGTAGAATGCGAATATATACAAATATTCTATTTGGGGACTAAAATGTCTTCACCAGCCCCAATTTAGTGATTCAAATTTTTTACTTTCACCCTAATTTCTCCAAAACCAAACAACTTTTGGGAAAATGTTTGGACAAAAATTATCTAATCAAAACAATACCTTTTGATTGGTGTATAATTCATACAGATCGGATGGCTACAGAAAATTTTGAATTGTTCGCGCACGCCAAGGCATGCAGGTCGTCTCCTCGTGGACTGCCGCCTACAGTGATATTTGCACTGTCCCTGAAAGCAGTTCTTCAGAACACAATCTATAATCTTCAGCCACATATATAAAGAAACAAAAAAGGAAAGCTATCTTCGAACGGAGTCGAAGTTGATATACCCTAGCAGTGACAGATTATCTTAAAATGTATATATCGGATATAGTTGGCAGTTCCTAATGACAATTACTGCTTCAAACGAATTCCCAATATTATGAATTTTTAAAAAAGTGGCCTTTCTGTTGTTCAAAATTACAAAATTGCGTCATTTTAGATCGTTCAGATATATGGCGTCTATTGGATATAGTCGGACGATCCTTATGAAATTTTGTACATAAGATGTTTCGGTCAAATATAAAATGTGTGGAAAGTCACAACCCTCTAACTTAAAAAACTCCAAAGTTATGGCATTTCCGATCAATCAGTTATATGGCAGCTATAGGATATAGTCGAACGATCCCGGCCGTTCCGACTTATGTACTACCTGCAAGAAAAAGAGGATGTGTGCAAAGTTTCAACTCGATAGCTTTAAAACTGAGAGACTAGTTTGCGTAGAAACCGACAGACAGACGGACATGCTTATATCGACTCAGGAGGTGATCCTGATCAAGAATATATATACTTTATAAGGTCGGAGATGTCTCCTTTGCTGCGTTGCACACTTTTGACCAAAATTATAATACCCTCTGCAAGGGTATAGCAAACAATTATGGCATTTCCGGTCAATCCGTTATTGATATAGCTAAAGGATATAGTCGACGTATCCTGGCCGTTACGCCTTATATACTGCGTGCAAAGGAAAGAAGAACATTATAGCAAATTATAGCTTTACAACTGAGAGACTAATTCGCGTTTTCCATAATCATTTAGTTTAATAACGCCTAAAGCCTTATAAAAGAATAACTTTTTGAGTTAAATGTTAGGCTTAATGGAGATAGAAGAATTGAATTTATTGGAAACATCCCGAGTGTGATAAAGGGATCCTCAGGGTTAGAAAAAGGCAAAGAGCCATTCCATCTGAATCTGAAACAAAACACAAGTCCAAAAGACGACCTGAAGTCCAGAAGACGACCCCAATGTCAAGTCATTGTTAGGTTATGACATTTTATAATTACAGTTAAGACATTTGATTGATTGCAAGTAAAGTTATTGCGATTCACTAATGGTCAAAAAACTCTTAAACTTAAAATACGCGTAACTTTACAACCAATGCACCTAACTTCACATGCTATACTTCGATAGAAAAGATTATTAAGGGGGCATGCGCATTTTTTTTGCATTTTCTTTAAGTGTATATATTTAGAAATGTGTTCACAAAATTTTGAAATGATCCGGTGAAAATTCATTGAGATACACATGTTTAAAGGTAGGGGTGTCCGGTTTATGTAATAGTGAGTTGAAACTTTAAACACGTTTTTCTCAAAACTACGTTTTTGAAGCCGGTGACCACTCTTACTCGAAAACTAGTGACCCGATTGTCTTGAAATTTAGCATGCTTTTTTAATACATAATAATCTAGTACTTAATCGAAGGATTGATTTTTTTATGCAAAACTTTTTTTTTTACAGCTGAAAAACTACCGTTTTTTTTTTTAACAAAAAACGATTGTTCAACTTTGATAGGGCGCCATTTTTTCGAATATTGTTATACCCTTGCAGAGGGTAATATAATTTTGGTCAAAAGTGTGCAACGCAGTGAAGGAGACATCTCCGACCCTATAAAGTATATATATTTTTGATCAGGATCACCTCCTGAGTCGATATGAGCATGTCCGTCTGTCTGTTTCTACGCAAACTAGTCTCTCAGTTTTAGAGCTATCGAGTTGAAACTTTGCACACATCCTTCTTTCCTTTGCAGGCAGTATATAAGTCGGAACGGCTGATTGATCGGAAATGCCATAACTTTGGTGTTTTTTAAGTTAGAGGGTTGGGACTTTCCACACATGTTATATTTGACCAAAATATTATGTACAAAATTTCATAAGGATCGGCCGACTATATCCTATAGCTGTCATAGGACGATCGAAATTGGCATAACTTTGGTGTTTTTTAAGTTAGAAAGATAGGATTTCGTACAGATTCTATTTTGGGAAAAACAATCTGGTTTGTCGAATTTCATAGGGATCGGCCGACTATATCCTATAGCTGCCATATAACTGATTGAACGGAAATGCCATAACTTGGTTGTTTTTCAAGTTAGAAGGATGGGATTCATAATGGATGCCTCTTTGTGCAAAATAATTTGATATGCCAAATTTCATTAAGATCGGCCAACTATATACGATCCGCTATATAACTAATTGCCACCTAGCGGACTGCGGCTCAACTACAAGGGTATATAAACTTCGACTCCGCCCGAAGTTAGCTTTCCTTTCTTGTTTTTTTTTAATATCCATCGATTAAGTACTAGATAAACTTTCAATAAATGTAAATCCGTTTCATTTTTTGATTTCAAACGGTCCAGATTTCCACAGTCATGGTCACCGCGACCCGTGTTTTTCAGACGGACCTCACTTCGACGGGGCATATCTTTGAAACTGCTCAATATTTTCTACTTTTTTATACCCTTGCAGAGGGTATTATAATTTTGGTCAAAAGTGTGCAACGCAGTGAAGGAGACATCTCCGACCCTATAAAGTATATATATTCTTGATCAGGATCACCTCCTGAGTCGATATGAGCATGTCCGTTTGTCCGTTTCTACGCAAACTAGTCTCTCAGTTTTAAAGCTATCGAGTTGAAACTTTGCACACACCCTTCTTTCCTTTGCAGGTAGTATATAAGTCGGAACGGCCGGGATCGGTCGACTATATCCTATAGCTGCCATATAACTGATTGATCGGAAATGCCATAACTTTGGTGTTTTTTAAGTTAGAGGGTTGGGACTTTCCATACATGTTATATTTAACAAAAATATCTTGTGTAAAAAATTTCATAAGGATCGGCCGACTATATCCTATAGCTGTCATAGAACGATCGAAATTGGCATAACTTTGGTGTTTTTTAAGTTAGAAAGATGGGATTTGGTACACATTCTATTTTGGGAAAAATAATTCAATATGCCAAATTTCATAAGAATCGGTCGACTATATACGATCCGCTACATATCTAATAAAATAAGATGGGTGGCGCCACCTAGCGGACTGCGACTGAACTGCAAGGGTATATCAACTTCGGCTCCGCCCGAAGTTAGCTTTCCTTTCTTGTTTTTTCTAACTTCATTATACCCTTGCAGAGGGTATTATAATTTTGGTCACAAGTGTGTAACGCAGTGAAGGAGACATCTCCGACCCTATAAAGTATATATATTCTTGATCAGGATCACCTCCTGAGTCGATATGAGCATGTCCGTCTGTCCGTCTGTCTGTTTCTAAGCAAACTAGTCTCTCAGTTTTAAAGCTATCGAGTTGAAACTTTGCACACACCCTTCTTTCCTTTGCAGGCAGTATATAAGTCGGAACGGCCGGGATCGGTCAACTATATCCTATAGCTGCCATATAACTGATTGATCGGAAATGCCATAACTTGGTTGTTTTTCAAGTTAGAAGGATGGGAGTTTCAGTGGATTCCTCTTTGGGCAAAAAAATGCGATATGCCAAATTTCATAAGGATTGGCCAACTGGCCAATAAGATGCGTGGCGCCACCTAGCGGACTGCGACTCAACTGCAAGGGTATATCAACTTCGGCTCCGCCCGAAGTTAGCTTTCCTTTCTTGTTTTTTGTTAAGGGGTTAGTCAGGTTTAAAAGGCCTTTTTTTCAACAACGTTTTTTTGTTATTTATTGATATTTGACATTAAAAACTTTTTTATATATCGTAAGGCATGTTATTTTTTTATTTTTTTTTTATTTATTTTTTTTTATTCCTATTACTCCGCTTTGGGAGCTTAGGGCATCCACATGTGTATTCCACCGGACCCGCTGTTCTCTTTGCCAAGTCCCCAGGTGACGTATTATTGTCTGCGAGTTCGCGTATTGTAGATCGGCGCCAGGTTAGCTTTTTGGGGCGTCCCACTCTTCTTCTTCCTTGCGGGTTCCACTCCAGGGTTCCAATCCTAACTATGCCCATCTCCTTATTCAAACTGCGCAATTCTGGATGGCTCCATTAGGGTCCTCACATTCCATTGTCCAATTCGTGTCCGTTGCGAAAAGCGGCGGGTCGTCATCGGGCTGGGGGTGTGGGTGTTTTTTTTCCAATCATGTGTTTGTTTCTGTAATCGTTATTGTTCAGTCGATCCGGTGATTAGCCGAGTGCAACCTATCTCAGAAGTGGGCTTGCCACCTAACGACATCTGGGAATGCCGGTTTTTCGGGTCTCATGCACATAATTATAAATAGCGAGAATCCAACGAGAGCTTTTCGCTACTTACATCATATGCGCGAGCGCCGAAAAACTTGCAGGGCCATGCACTTGACACGAGTGGGGCTCGAACCCACGACCTCACGCTTAGCGAGCTAGTACACTAACCACTAGGCTATGAGGCCCCCCAAAGGCATGTTATTACCTACAAAATAAAAAAAAAAAATTTCAATTTTCATTAATATCTGGCCAAGTTATGGGTGATCTAATGACGCCATGTTGAAAAACGGTCGCCATGATTTCTCATCTTCAAGTCATCTGAAACACGAAAATCAAGGTTATTCGTAAAGAGCACATAAATGGCTATCGCATGACCCTCAATTATGAAAAAATATTGATCAATAAACAAATGGTGATAGTTTTCGTGATTTTTCGTTTTTTCTCCACATTTTATCAACATTAATGCATTAATGCAAAATATGGGATCTGTGCGTAGGGTTGAAGACCGATCTAAGAAGTGAGTTACGCGGGAGCGCGACTCAACGCTTGATGCTCGATGCTTTCAATAGCTTGAGTGGTTCTGAAATATATGTATTTTTAATTTAAAATTTTTTTGGAATTTGGTTAGTTTTAAAATTTTAATAAAAATCTAAAATTGTTTCTTATGAGAGTTGATATACCCTCGCAGTTAAGCTTATATTATTATTATATATATCAGATCGAATATAATTGTCCGATCCTTATAAGAATTTCACCATCAAATTAATTTTCTAAAAAAAATTTTCAAATCGGATAAGATTGCCCAAAATGCAATCTGTACTAAGTCCCATCATTCTAACTAAAAAAACCAAAGGTTTGCCAATTCCGATCGTTCTACGATAGCTCTAGGATATAGTCGGCCGATCCTTATGAATTTTGTACATAAGATATTTTGACCAAGTACAACATGTGTGGAAAATCCCAACCCTCTAACCCTTAAAAAACAATAAAGTTATTACATTTCCGATCAATCATTTATATGGCAGCTATAGGATATAGTCAACCAATAGACAAATAAAGTAAAAGTTAAAAGAATTTACTCCATTATTCTAACTTTATTGCACACAACATGCACAAGCTCAAAAAAATTATTCTCCATTAAATATACACATCCACGTGCAATATAAATAAGATCAAATGAGCCAATTTTGAAAAATAATTTTTTTTCTTAAAAAAAAATTTATTTTTATTGTATATTTTTTTGTTTACTATTTAGACATTTGATCTTAAGGAAACTTGAAATAGATATTTAGATATGGATAGATAGATAAATATAAAAAACCTTTTTAACGGTGTAAAGCACGCTTTAATATCTTTCTTGATTATAAAGTTATCAATTTTTTAAATACCAAAGTTTTTTTAAATTTTTTTTATAACCAGACAAACAGACGAACTGACTTCATTTGGAAAAAGCTGTATAAATCGAATTTCTTGAACAACTTCTGAAAGAAATGTCGGATCGTGTCGGTACGACGCATATTTAGGAGTAGAATGTGAATATATAAAAATATTTTATCTAGGGCTAGAATGTCTCCACCAACCCCAAATTAGTAATTCAAATTTTCTTTACTTTCACTCTATTTCTCCCAAACTAAACGACTTTTGGAAAATGTTTTCCAAAAATTGGACAAAAATTATCTAATTAAAACAACACCTTTCGATTGGTGTATAATTCATTCAGACCGGATTCCTACAGAACATTTTTAATGAAATTTTTGATGTGAAATATGTAAAAACGGGCGTTTTACGGCTGAATTTACAAATGGCTGATATTAACAAATCCATAAACTTATATTCTTCTTTTGATTAGTAGCAGTGAAAAACAAGAAAAAATCAACTTTAACATATTTTTATCGCACAATGTTATCAATCTTAAACATTTTTTTTTAATATTTGGTATTAACATACGCCTACGCCTGTATATTGTCACTTATATTATCGTTAGAACTAAAGTGTGTTAAGGGGTTACACCACGTTAAGGTTTTCAAATATACAAATAACCTGTCAAACTACTAGCGTATCTTGTATATCACGCATGAAAATCGGCTTGTATATCGGAAAAGTAGGCGTTTCGCGGCGGCAGAGAAATCCAAGTCTGAGGCTGCAAAAAATGCGAGAACGAACATTAAATCAACCAAGAAAGAACAGCGCTATGGGGCTGGCATAGCAGATTAAATGTATATTCAAGATTTTTTTTCAAGAAAATTTTTCAAGTTGGCCGGTAAGATTTTTCAAAGAATCTTTATCCGATCGGTCTCAGATTTTTTCTGTATACTTTCAAACAATACTAATATGTGCATAAATTACTTTTTTTTCCCCTTTCTGGAGCCATGAATGGAACTCACAGTAAATGGGGAGTGGACAAGCATTACGTTCTTTAGCTCCTTTAGGGGCCATATATAATTGTTTGCCGCTCCTGTGTCTATGAGAATTTTCATAGTTCTCTCCAAGGCTCTTTAATCGTCATGATTCATGACATTTTTTTTAACTTATTTTCATTGTATTTAAAAAAAGAATTTATTTTCATTGTATTTTTTTTGTGTACTTATAAAACGTTTGGTCTTAAAGAAAGTAAATATTTAAAAGCACGTTTTAATGTCTTTTTGGATTATAAAGTTATAAATTTTTTAATTTACAAACATTTTTAAATTTTTTAACAAACAGACAAACTGCCTTCATTTGGAAAAAACTGTAAAAATCGAATTTATTGAATAACTTCTGAAAGGGCCAGTTCGTAATCAATGCAGTTGGCTGATATGTCCTGTTGGGCCATCTCGTGTAGAAAAAGACTGTTTTAGACCAATGGCCGCTTGGCTATAACTAAATATTTTTACTTAACCGTTTGTGATGCTAGATTTTTTTAGGTTTTTTATGCTTCCTGAAAGGTTACCTTCACCTGAAAGACGCTGTAATGGTCAGCAAGTCTGAAAGAGACCTTGATGCCTACTTGTTCGGAGTAGTTCTACTTTATTTTCTTATTTTGAGCAATCTATTTGGAAGTGTTTTCCGAGCGAAAACCCAGCGTTTTCGGGAGCTTTAATTACTGTTCAAAATCCAGCTTTTAATAAACAACAAGCAAATACAATATACATATATGGGATCTGTGCGTAGGGTTGAAGACCGATCTAAGAAGTGAGTGACGCGGGAGCGCGACTCAACGCTTGATGCTCGATGCTTTCGATAGCGTGGTTGAGTGGTTCTGAAAATATACGTATTTTTAATTTAAAATTTTTTTTTGAATTTGGTTAGTTTTAAAATTAAAATTTTAAAACTCGGGCAAAAAAAACCAAAGGTTTGCCAATTCCGATCGTTCTACGATAGCTCTAGGATATAGCCGGCCGATCTTTATTAATTTTGTACATAAGATATTTTGACCAAGTATAACATGTGTGGAAAATCCCAACCCTCTAACCCTTAAACAAGAAAGGAAAGCTAACTTCGGGCGGAGCCGAAGTTTATATACCCTTGCAGTTGAGTCGCAGTCCGCTAGGTGGCGCCACGCATCTTATATTACACTGTGCGACAAAAAAAAAAAAACGAAATACACTTGGGAAACGAGATAATGTAGGTTGTTAATCTGGTCGAAGAGAACTCAAAAATATTTTTTTTATATTTTTGGAACCCTCCAATTTTTATTTATTTAAAAAAAACCGTTTTTCGGGACTTTTTTGCGCTTAAAAATTCCTGAACACGTTTTTTTCCACCGATTTCAAAATTTTCGCTGTTTTTCAATAGTTAAATGTTTTAGCTTTTGAAAAAAAATATATCTTTGATTTTGTTGAACAAAAGGGACAACATTTTTCCACCTGAAACTGAAGTTTTCGACTTTTATTCGTGTTTTTTCGGATTTTGATGCCAGTTTTTCGGTACAACTTACAAAAATTCGGCCATTTTTGATACATATCAATGTTGTCTCATTCATTATGAATAAAACAAGACCAATTTCATCAAAAAATAATACAAATTGGTGAAGTTATAACGCTTTTCCTAAAAAGAGTTAATTCAACCTAGCGTGCGCTCCGGAATACCTGTGTGTATAAGACAGGAATATGCTCTTCTTCTTATAGTGCTCCCATGGTTTTATTGACTTTTTTTGGGAAAAGCGTTATAACTTCAACAATTGTTATTATCTTTTTATGAAATTTGTCTCGTTTTATTCAGTATTAATGAGACAATATTAATATGTGGCATAAATGACAGAATTTTTGTCAGAAGAAAGCAATATACTCTTATTTTTATACACATTGTTCCTCCGAAGCGCTCGCTAGGTTGAGTTGACTTTTTTTGGGAAAAGCGTTATAACTTCCCCAATTTTCATAATTTTTTGATGAAATTTGTCTCGTTTTATTCATAATGAATGAGACAACATTGATATGTATCAAAAATGGCCGAATTTTTGTAAGTTGTACCGAAAAACTGGCATCAAAATCCGAAAAACACGAATAAAAGTCGAAAACTTCAGTTTCAGGTGAAAAAATTTTGTCCTTTTTGTTCAACAAAATCGAAGATATATTTTTTTTTCAAAAGATACAACATTTAACTATTGAAAAACAGCAACAATTTTGAAATCGGTTGAAAAAAACGCGTTCAGGAATTTTTAAGCGCAAAAAAGTCCCGAAAAACAATTTTTTTTAAATAAATAAAAATTGGAGGGTTCCAAAAATATAAAAAAAATATTTTTGAGTTCTCTTCGACCAGATTAACAACCTACACTATCTCGTTTCACAAGTGTTTTTTCACTGTCGCACCGTGTTATTAGATATATAGCGGATCGTATATAGTTCACTGATCCTTATGAAATTTGGCATATCGAATTATTTTGCCAAAAGAGGAATCCATTGAAACTCCCATCCTTCTAACTTGAAAAACAACGAAGTTATAGCATTTCCGATCAATCAGTTATATGACAGCTATAGGATATAGACGACCGATCCTTACGAAATTTTGTACTTGTGCACACAACATGCACAAGCTCAAAAAAATGATTCTCCATTAAATATACACATCCACGTGCAATATTCATAAGATCAAATGAGCCAATTTTGAAAAATAATTTTTTTTTAATAATAGATAGATAAATATAAAAAACCTTTTTAACGGTGTAATGCACGCTTTAATATCTTTCTTGATTATAAAGTTATGAATTTTTTAATTACCAAAGTTTTTTTAAATTTTTTTTATAACCAGACAAACAGACGAACTGCCTTCATTTGGAAAAAGCTGTATAAATCGAATTTCTTGAACAACTTCTGAAAGAAATGTCGGATCGTGTCGGTACGACGCATATTTAGGAGTAGAATGTGAATATATAAATATATTTTATCTAGGGCTAGAATGTCTCCACCAACCCCAAATTAGTAATTCAAATTTTCTTTACTTTCACTCTATTTCTCCCAAACTAAACGACTTTTGGAAAATGTTTTCCAAAAATTGGACAAAAATTATCTAATTAAAACAACACCTTTCGATTGGTGTATAATTCATTCAGACCGGATTCCTACAGAACATTTTTAATGAAATTTTTGATGTGAAATATGTAAAAACGGGCGTTTTACGGCTGAATTTACAAATGGCTGATATTAACAAATCCATAAACTTATATTCTTCTTTTGATTAGTAGCAGTGAAAAACAAGAAAAAATCAACTTTAACATATTTTTATCGCACAATGTTATCAATCTTAAACATTTTTTTTTAATATTTGGTATTAACATACGCCTACGCCTGTATATTGTCACTTATATTATCGTTAGAACTAAAGTGTGTTAAGGGGTTACACCACGTTAAGGTTTTCAAATATACAAATAACCTGTCAAACTACTAGCGTATCTTGTATATCACGCATGAAAATCGGCTTGTATATCGGAAAAGTAGGCGTTTCGCGGCGGCAGAGAAATCCAAGTCTGAGGCTGCAAAAAATGCGAGAACGAACATTAAATCAACCAAGAAAGAACAGCGCTATGGGGCTGGCATAGCAGATTAAATGTATATTCAAGATTTTTTTTCAAGAAAATTTTTCAAGTTGGCCGGTAAGATTTTTCAAAGAATCTTTATCCGATCGGTCTCAGATTTTTTCTGTATACTTTCAAACAATACTAATATGTGCATAAATTACTTTTTTTTCCCCTTTCTGGAGCCATGAATGGAACTCACAGTAAATGGGGAGTGGACAAGCATTACGTTCTTTAGCTCCTTTAGGGGCCATATATAATTGTTTGCCGCTCCTGTGTCTATGAGAATTTTCATAGTTCTCTCCGCCAGCCTTCGCTCAATGAAAGGCAAGCGGGACCTTTCTTTAAAAAATTGATAAGGTCATTAGAGTCGAATGGGTCATTGTCGTCGTCGATTGCACTCAGTGCCGCTTCAGCCGCACTCTCATAATTTTGAGTTTCTTCTCCATTGGCAGCTTGCCCAATATTATGAACTCGCTGGCGCCTTTGGCCAGTCATTCTCTCCGAAGAGTTTGGTCTTTTCTGGGTCTGTGCTTTTTGGACTTGATTATTATTTCCCAGCCTGAAATATGGGGGATGTCTAAACTTGGAGGATGTTGGATCTATGTCCATTGGTTCTGTGGCAATCCACCGATCTACCCAGTTGTCTTGTTTACGCCGTAAATCATCATTGGTAATCAGATTGGTATTTTGATTCCTTTGCTCTTCTGCCTTGGCATATGTGGCCGCAAACACACTTCGTTCAATACTGGCATGTGCCTCTCTAGATAATGCCAGTGCTGGCAGGTCTTTGGGCTGTGGTGGAAACACAACGGCCCTGAGGTATTTTTTTTTTGCTCTGAAATGAATACGTGTAGGGCGTCGGCCCTATTCTCTGTATTTAGTAGCGAGGCTCTTTCATCGTCATGTTTCATGACAATTTTTTTTAACTTATTTTCATTGTATTTAAAACAAGAAAGGAACGCTAACTTCGGGCGGAGCCGAAGTTGATATACCCTTGCAGTTCAGTCGCAGTCCGCTAGGTGGCGCCACGCATCTTATATTATTAGATATATAGCAGATCGTATATAGTCGGCCGGTCCTTATGAAATTTAGCATATCGAATTATTTTGCCCAAACAGTGATCTGTACCAAGTCACATCTTTCTAACTTAAAAAACACCAAAGTTATGCCAATTTCGATCGTTCTATGACAGCTATAGGATATAGTCGGCCGATCCTTATGAAATTTTGTATATAAGATATTTTGGTCAAATATAACATGTGTGGAAAGTCCCAACCCTCTAACTTAAAAAACACCAAAGTTATGGCATTTCCGATCAATCAGTTATATGGCAGCTATAGGATATAGTCGACCGATCCCGGCCGTTCCGACTTATATACTACCTGCAAAGGAAAGAAGGGTGTGTGCAAAGTTTCAACTCGATAGCTCCAAAACTGAGAGACTAGTTTGCGTAGAAACCGACAGACAGATAGACAGACAGACGGACAGACGGACAGACGGACATGCTCATATCGACTCAGGAGGTGAGATGTCTCCTTCACTGCGTTGCACACTTTTGACCAAAATTATAATACGCTCTGCAAGGGTATAAAAAGAATTTATTTTCATTGTATTTTTTTTGGGTTCTTATAAAACGTTTGGTCTTAAAGAAAGTAAATATTTAAAAGCACGTTTTAATATCTTTTTGGATTATAAAGTTATAAATTTTTTAATTTACAAACATTTTTAAATTTTTTAACAAACAGACAAACTGCCTTCATTTGGAAAAAACTGTAAAAATCGAATTTATTGAATAAATTCTGAAAGGGCCAGTTCGTAATCAATGCAGTTGGCTGATATGTCCTGTTGGGCCATCTCGTGTAGAAAAAGACTGTTTTAGACCAATGGCCGCTTGGCTATAACTAAATATTTTTACTTAACCGTTTGTGATACTAGATTTTTTTAGGTTTTTTATGCTTCCTGAAAGGTTACCTTCACCTGAAAGACGCTGTAATGGTCAGCAAGTCTGAAAGAGATCTTGATGCCTACTTGTTCGGAGTAGTTCTACTTTATTTTCTTATTTTGAGCAATCTATTTGGAAGTGTTTTCCGAGCGAAAACCCAGCGTTTTCGGGAGCTTTAATTACTGTTCAAAATCCAGCCTTTAATAAACAACAAGCAAATACAATATACATATATGGGATCTGTGCGTAGGGTTGAAGACCGATCTAAGAAGTGAGTGACGCGGGAGCGCGACTCAACGCTTGATGCTCGATGCTTTCGATAGCGTGGTTGAGTGGTTCTGAAAATATACGTATTTTTAATTTAAAATTTTTTTTGAATTTGGTTAGTTTTAAAATTTTAATTTTAAAACTAACCAAAAAAAACCAAAGGTTTGCCAATTCCGATCGTTCTACGATAGCTCTAGGATATAGCCGGCCGATCTTTATTAATTTTGTACATAAGATATTTTGACCAAGTATAACATGTGTGGAAAATCCCAACCCTCTAACCCTTAAACAAGAAAGGAAAGCTAACTTCGGGCGGAGCCGAAGTTTATATACCCTTGCAGTTGAGTCGCAGTCCGCTAGGTGGCGCCACGCATCTTATATTATTAGATATATAGCGGATCGTATATAGTTCACTGATCCTTATGAAATTTGGCATATCGAATTATTTTGCCAAAAGAGGAATCCATTGAAACTCCCATCCTTCTAACTTGAAAAACAACGAAGTTATAGCATTTCCGATCAATCAGTTATATGACAGCTATAGGATATAGACGACCGATCCTTACGAAATTTTGTACTTGTGCACACAACATGCACAAGCTCAAAAAAAATTATTCTCCATTAAATATACACATCCCTACGGGGGGGGGCCCCGTAGCCTAGTGGGTAGTGTAACTGCTCGCTAAGCGTGGGGTCGTGGGTTCGAGCCCCACTCATGGAAGCTTTTCATGACCTGCTTATCTTTCGGCATAATATGTTTAATGGAATTTTTCTGGTCCCATTACACATACCATGTTGGAAAGACGGCATTCCCGGACGTCGTCAGATGGCAGCCCCATCTCTGGGATAGGTCGCACCCGGCTAATCACCGGATCGACTGAAAATAAAATGATTACAGAAACAAATACAAGAAATGAAATGAACTGGTCATTGGTGGCACTGTATTTCCACACAAGGAAGTCCATAAATACACATGGACATCTCCAAATGGGCACCCCCCCAACCCGATGACGACCATTCGCATTATGAAACGGACACGCATTGGACAATGGAACGTGAGGACTTTAATGGAACCAACCAGACTGGCGCAGTTTGAAGGAGAAATGGAGAAAATGCAGATCGCAATTGCAGGCATCAGTGAAATGAGATGGAGAGGGAATGGGACAACAACAACATCAACTGGCAACCTAGTGATGCACAGCGGGAGCAATGATGGTGGCAGGAATGGAGTAGGAATTTACGTGTCCAAACAGTTCAAGCAGACACTAATCTCCTGGAGCCCAATATCCGACAGAATCATCAGTGCCAGATTCCGATGCAATGCTAGGCACATCACCATCGTACAGTGCTATGCCCCAACAGAAGACGCCAGCGATGACATCAAAGATGACTTCTACAACGCCCTCACATCTTCACTCACCAGGATTGGAAGAGGAGACGTCAAAATACTCATGGGAGACTTCAACGCAAAAATTGGCCCCAACAACAATGGACTAGAAACAATAATGGGAAAACATGGTGTTGGCTCACGCAGCAATAACGGTGATAGACTTATCGACTTGTGCCAAACATTCCAACTGGTCATTGGTGGCACTGTATTTCCACACAAGGAAGTCCATAAATACACATGGACATCTCCAAATGGGCATACACGCAACCAAATTGACCACATCTGCATAAGTAAGAAATGGAGACGCTCACTAATGGATGTAAGAAATAGGAGAGGCGCGTCAATCGACAGTGACCACGAGTTGGTAGTCGGGGAGCTCATCATCAAGCTCAGACGAAACCACAACACTGGCACCAGGAACACAAGAAGACCGCCTCCTCTTAACCTACATCGACTTGGCGACTCCACTCTATCTACCAGAATGGCAACAACGCTACGTGAGCAACTAGGGCCGCAGCAGGAGGAGCACTCATGGGAGTTGACATGCAGAATACTGAGAAGCACAGCGGAGGAGGTGCTTGGCACCCGACAACGCAGACAAGTGGATTGGATATCGACACACACATGGGACCTTATCAACAGACGGAACAGCCTCAAATCTAGAGCGGATCACGACTGCAGAGTTCGAGGTGAATACAACGAGCTATGCAAGTTGGTGAAAAAATCTGCTAGAAACGATAAGAGGAAATTACTGGACAGGCTTGCTGAAAACGCAGAAAGCGCAGCAAACGCAAACAATATGCGTGCACTGTACCAGATAATTATACTGGTACACTTATACTTAATTATACTTAATTATAATACTGTAACCAACTATCCGGAAAATGTCAAAGGCAAACCCATCCAGTGCGAGATTCAACCGGAAAACTCCTTACAGAAGAAGAGGCACAAATCCAAAGATGGCGACAACACTTCATGGAGATCAGCTGCACAGAACAACCAAGCAGCATACAAGAAGACTCCTTAAGTGGCATGTCAAGCAATAACATCAGGATATCACTCACCGCACCATCAGTTAGAGAAATCAAGGAAGCAATCAGGAAACTTAAGAACAACAAAGCGGCTGGAGATGACGGAATATCGGCCGATCTTCTCCAGATAGACTCGCAACTAATGGCCGAAACATTGCATCCACATTTCACCAACATATGGGAAAGTGAGCGAATCCCAGCATCCTGAAAAAAAGGAATCATCGTCAAGCTACCGAAGAAAGGAGACCTCAGTGACTGCAACAATTGGCGAGGAATTACCCTGTTGAACACAAGCTACAAAATACTTGCCACCCTATTAAACGAACGTCTTCAGGAAAAAATCGAGACAACACTGCGAGATGAGCAAGGAGGATTCAGACCACACAGGAGTTGCGTAGATCAGGCAAACACACTACGCGCAATTACCGAACAAGCTGTGGAATGGCGATCACCCTTGTATCTCCTGTTCATCGACTTCCAAAAGGCATTCGATTCAATAGACAGAGCAGCGATATGGCGAGCACTTGCAAGGAAGGGAGTGCCAGTGAAGATCATCAGCATAATAAAAGCTATGTACGATGATGCGGATCTGGCCGTACTGCACAACGGAAAAATAAGTGCACCCTTTCAGACAAACACTGGAGTAAAGCAAGGATGCCCCCTATCACCACTTCTGTTCAATTTGGTAATTGACGAAACTATGAGAGAAGTATGCAGACCCAGGCGCGGAATCACATGGAGCTTCACCCGACAGCTTGAAGATCTGGACTACGCGGATGAAATCTGCCTTCTCGCTCATAAATTCGAAGATATCCAAGCTAAAGCAAATGACCTCGAGACCCGAGCCAACTCAGTCGGACTAACAATCAACGCATCAAAAACAAAGGCGATGCGCATCAACAATTCCAGCTAAAGCAACATAACCATTGGAGAAAAAACTATCGATTTCGTCGACAGTTTTAACTACCTGGGATGTGTCATAGCAGCCAATGGTGGAGTGGAAAGAGATGTAGACAGTCGACTGAGCAAAGCAAGATCTGCATTTGGAAGACTACACCGAGTATGGAGAAACCAGCAAATAAATAGAAAAACAAAGCTACGCATCTTCAACTCGTGTGTTAAATCCATACTACTGTACGGATCGGAGACGTGGCTGACCACACAAAGAATGCTGATGAAAATACAATCATTCATCAATAAGTGCCTAAGAATAATATGTGGTATATTCTGGCCTACCAGAATATCCAATGAAGACTTGTGGCACTGCACAGGTGAGGTCCCAATCCACCAACAGTTAAAGAAAAGAAAATGGAAGTGGATTGGCCACGCACTCAGAAAGGAACCAGGAAGTATCGTCAGGATGGCGCTAGAATGGAACCCACAGGGAAGTAGAAGAGTGGGACGCCCCAAGATGACCTGGCGCCGTACATCACTCCGCGAACTGTCCTTAGGAAGAATTACATGGGACACAGCAAAGCAAACAGCACCAAATAGAGTCCGGTGGAAAGCCCTTGTAGAAGCCCTAAGCTCCCAGGAGGAGTAAATAAGGAAAAAAAAAAAAAAAAAAAAAAAAAATATACACATCCACGTGCAATATTCATAAGATCAAATGAGCCAATTTTGAAAAATAATTTTTTTTTTAATAATAGATAGATAAATATAAAAAACCTTTTTAACGGTGTAAAGCACGCTTTAATATCTTTCTTGATTATAAAGTTATGAATTTTTTAATTACCAAAGTTTTTTTACATTTTTTTTATAACCAGACAAACAGACGAACTGCCTTCATTTGGAAAAAGCTGTATAAATCGAATTTCTTGAACAACTTCTGAAAGAAATGTCGGATCGTGTCGGTACGACGCATATTTAGGAGTAGAATGTGAATATATAAAAATATTTTATCTAGGGCTAGAATGTCTCCACCAACCCCAAATTAGTAATTCAAATTTTCTTTACTTTCACTCTATAACAAAAATCAACTTCAACTTTAAAAGAAAAAATCAACTTTAACATATTTTTATCGCACAATGTTATCAATCTTAAACATTTTTTTTTAATATTTGGTATTAACATACGCCTACGCCTGTATATTGTCACTTATATTATCGTTAGAACTAAAGTGTGTTAAGGGGTTACACCACGTTAAGGTTTTCAAATATACAAATAACCTGTCAAACTACTAGCGTATCTTGTATATCACGCATGAAAATCGGCTTGTATATCGGAAAAGTAGGCGTTTCGCGGCGGCAGAGAAATCCAAGTCTGAGGCTGCAAAAAATGCGAGAACGAACAATAAATCAACTAAGAAAGAACAGCGCTATGGGGCTGGCATAGCAGATTAAATGTATATTCAAGATTTTTTTTCAAGAAAATTTTTCAAGTTGGCCGGTAAGATTTTTCAAAGAATCTTTATCCGATCGGTCTTAGATTTTTTCTGTATACTTTCAAACAATACTAATATGTGCATAAATTACTTTTTTATTCCCTTTCTGGAGCCATGAATGGAACTCACAGTAAATGGGGAGTGGACAAGCATTACGTTCTTTAGCTCCTTTAGGGGCCATATATAATTGTTTGCCGCTCCTGTGTCTATGAGAATTTTCATAGTTCTCTCCGCCAGCCTTCGCTCAATGAAAGGCAAGCGGGACCTTTCTTTAAAAAATTGATAAGGTCATTAGAGTCGAATGGGTCATTGTCGTCGTCGATTGCACTCAGTGCCGCTTCAGCCGCACTCTCATAATTTTGAGTTTCTTCTCCATTGGCAGCTTGCCCAATATTATGAACTCGCTGGCGCCTTTGGCCAGTCATTCTCTCCGAAGAGTTAGGTCTTTTCTGGGTCTGTGCTTTTTGGACTTGATTATTATTTCCCAGCCTGAAATATGGGGGATGTCTAAACTTGGAGGATGATGGATCTATGTCTATTGGTTCTGTGGCAATCCACCGATCTACCCAGTTGTCTTGTTTACGCCGTAAATCATCATTGGTAATCAGATTGGTATTTTGATTCCTTTGCTCTTCTGCCTTGGCATATGTGGCCGCAAACACACTTCGTTCAATACTGGCATGTGCCTTTCTAGATAATGCCAGTGCTGGCAGGTCTTTGGGCTGTGGTGGAAACACAACGGCCCTGAGGTATTTTTTTTTTGCTCTGAAATGAATACGTGTAGGGCGTCGGCCCTATCCTCTGTATTTAGTAGCGAGGCTCTTTCATCGTCATGTTTCATGACAATTTTTTTTAACTTATTTTCATTGTATTTAAAAAAAAGAATTTATTTTCATTGTATTTTTTTTGGGTACTTATAAAACGTTTGGTCTTAAAGAAAGTAAATATTTAAAAGCACGTTTTAATATCTTTTTGGATTATAAAGTTATACATTTTTTAATTTACAAACATTTTTAAATTTTTTAACAAACAGACAAACTGCCTTCATTTGGAAAAAACTGTAAAAATCGAATTTATTGAATAACTTCTGAAAGGGCCAGTTCGTAATCAATGCAGTTGGCTGATATGTCCTGTTGGGCCATCTCGTGTAGAAAAAGACTGTTTTAGACCAATGGCCGCTTGGCTATAACTAAATATTTTTACTTAACCGTTTGTGATACTAGATTTTTTTAGGTTTTTTATGCTTCCTGAAAGGTTACCTTCACCTGAAAGACGCTGTAATGGTCAGCAAGTCTGAAAGAGACCTTGATGCCTACTTGTTCGGAGTAGTTCTACTTTATTTTCTTATTTTGAGCAATCTATTTGGAAGTGTTCTCCAAGCGAAAACCCAGCGTTTTCGGGAGCTTTAATTACTGTTCAAAATCCAGCCTTTAATAAACAACAAGCAAATACAATATACATATATGGGATCTGTGCGTAGGGTTGAAGACCGATCTAAGAAGTGAGTGACGCGGGAGCGCGACTCAACGCTTGATGCTCGATGCTTTCGATAGCGTGGTTGAGTGGTTCTGAAAATATACGTATTTTTAATTTAAAATTTTTTTTGAATTTGGTTAGTTTTAAAATTTTAATTAAAAATTTGACTAAAATTTTATTAAAAATCCAAAATTGTTTCGTAGTTGGGTGAAACCAAATTGTTTAAACAAATAAACAGATGGGAGGCCAATCCTTATGAGAGTTGATACACCCTTGCAGTTAAGCTTATATTATCATTATATATATCAGATCGAATATAATTGTCCGATCCTTATGAGAATTTCACCATCAAATAAATTTTCTAAAAAAATTTTTCAAATCGGATAAGATTGCCCAAAATGCAATCTTTACTAAAAAAAAACCAAAGGTTTGCCAATTCCGATCGTTCTACGATAGCTCTAGGATATAGCCGGCCGATCTTTATTAATTTTGTACATAAGATATTTTGACCAAGTATAACATGTGTGGAAAATCCCAACCCTCTAACCCTTAAACAAGAAAGGAAAGCTAACTTCGGGCGGAGCCGAAGTTTATATACCCTTGCAGTTGAGTCGCAGTCCGCTAGGTGGCGCCACGCATCTTATATTATTAGATATATAGCGGATCGTATATAGTTCACTGATCCTTATGAAATTTGGCATATCGAATTATTTTGCCAAAAGAGGAATCCATTGAAACTCCCATCCTTCTAACTTGAAAAACAACGAAGTTATAGCATTTCCGATCAATCAGTTATATGACAGCTATAGGATATAGACGACCGATCCTTACGAAATTTTGTACTTGTGCACACAACATGCACAAGCTCAAAAAAATTATTCTCCATTAAATATACACATCCACGTGCAATATTCATAAGATCAAATGAGCCAATTTTGAAAAATAATTTTTTTTTTAATAATAGATAGATAAATATAAAAAACCTTTTTAACGGTGTAAAGCACGCTTTAATATCTTTCTTGATTATAAAGTTATGAATTTTTTAATTACCAAAGTTTTTTTAAATTTTTTTTATAACCAGACAAACAGACGAACTGCCTTCATTTGGAAAAAGCTGTATAAATCGAATTTCTTGAACAACTTCTGAAAGAAATGTCGGATCGTGTCGGTACGACGCATATTTAGGAGTAGAATGTGAATATATAAACATATTTTATCTAGGGCTAGAATGTCTCCACCAACCCCCAATTAGTAATTCAAATTTTCTTTACTTTCACTCTATTTCTCCCAAACTAAACGACTTTTGGAAAATGTTAGGACAAAAATTATCTAATTAAAACAACACCTTTCGATTGGTGTATAATTCATTCAGACCGGATTCCTACAGAACATTTTTAATGAAATTTTTGATGTGAAATATGTAAAAACGGGCGTTTTACGGCTGAATTTACAAATGGCTGATATTAACAAATCCATAAACTTATATTCTTCTTTTGATTAGTAGCAGTGAAAAACAAGAAAAAATCAACTTTAACATATTTTTATCGCACAATGTTATCAATCTTAAACATTTTTTTTTAATATTTGGTATTAACATACGCCTACGCCTGTATATTGTCACTTATATTATCGTTAGAACTAAAGTGTGTTAAGGGGTTACACCACGTTAAGGTTTTCAAATATACAAATAACCTGTCAAACTACTAGCGTATCTTGTATATCACGCATGAAAATCGGCTTGTATATCGGAAAAGTAGGCGTTTCGCGGCGGCAGAGAAATCCAAGTCTGAGGCTGCAAAAAATGCGAGAACGAACATTAAATCAACCAAGAAAGAACAGCGCTATGGGGCTGGCATAGCAGATTAAATGTATATTCAAGATTTTTTTTCAAGAAAATTTTTCAAGTTGGCCGGTAAGGTTTTTCAAAGAATCTTTATCCGATCGGTCTCAGATTTTTTCTGTATACTTTCAAACAATACTAATATGTGCATAAATTACTTTTTTTTCCCCTTTCTGGAGCCATGAATGGAACTCACAGTAAATGGGGAGTGGACAAGCATTACGTTCTTTAGCTCCTTTAGGGGCCATATATAATTGTTTGCCGCTCCTGTGTCTATGAGAATTTTCATAGTTCTCTCCGCCAGCCTTCGCTCAATGAAAGGCAAGCGGGACCTTTCTTTAAAAAATTGATAAGGTCATTAGAGTCGAATGGGTCATTGTCGTCGTCGATTGCACTCAGTGCCGCTTCAGCCGCACTCTCATAATTTTGAGTTTCTTCTCCATTGGCAGCTTGCCCAATATTATGAACTCGCTGGCGCCTTTGGCCAGTCATTCTCTCCGAAGAGTTAGGTCTTTTCTGGGTCTGTGCTTTTTGGACTTGATTATTATTGCCCAGCCTGAAATATGGGGGATGTCTAAACTTGGAGGATGATGGATCTATGTCTATTGGTTCTGTGGCAATCCACCGATCTACCCAGTTGTCTTGTTTACGCCGTAAATCATCATTGGTAATCAGATTGGTATTTTGATTCCTTTGCTCTTCTGCCTTGGCATATGTGGCAACGAACACACTTCGCTCAATACTGGCATGTGCCTTTCTAGATAATGCCAGTGCTGGCAGGTCTTTGGGCTGTGGTGGAAACACAACGTCCCTGAGGTATTTTTTTTAGCTCTGAAATGAATACGTTAGTAGCGAGGCTCTTTCATCGTCATGTTTCATGACAATTTTTTTTAACTTATTTTCATTGTATTTAAAAAAAAGAATTTATTTTCATTGTATTTTTTTTGGGTACTTATAAAACGTTTGGTCTTAAAGAAAGTAAATATTTAAAAGCACGTTTTAATATCTTTTTGGATTATAAAGTTATACATTTTTTAATTTACAAACATTTTTAAATTTTTTAACAAACAGACAAACTGCCTTCATTTGGAAAAAACTGTAAAAATCGAATTTATTGAATAACTTCTGAAAGGGCCAGTTCGTAATCAATGCAGTTGGCTGATATGTCCTGTTGGGCCATCTCGTGTAGAAAAAGGCTGTTTTAGACCAATGGCCGCTTGGCTATAACTAAAGATTTTTACTTAACCGTTTGTGATGCTAGATTTTTTTAGGTTTTTTATGCTTCCTGAAAGGTTACCTTCACCTGAAAGACGCTGTAATGGTTAGCAAGTCTGAAAGAGACCTTGATCGGAGTAGTTCTACTTTATTTTCTTATTTTGAGCAATCTATTTGGAAGTGTTTTCCGAGCGAAAACCCAGCGTTTTCGGGAGCTTTAATTACTGTTCAAAATCCAGCCTTTAATAAACAACAAGCAAATACAATATACATATATGGGATCTGTGCGTAGGGTTGAAGACCGATCTAAGAAGTGAGTGACGCGGGAGCGCGACTCAACGCTTGATGCTCGATGCTTTCGATAGCTTGAGTGGTTCTGAAAATATACGTATTATTAATTTAAAATTTTTTTTGAATTTGGTTAGTTTTAAAATTTTAATTAAAAATTTGCCCAAAATTTTATTTATTTTTTTCTCCTATTACTCCGCTTGGGAGCTTAGGGCATTTACAAGGACTTTGAACCTGACTCTGTTTGGTGCAGTTTGCTTAGCGTAATCCCACGTGATGTTGCTGCGGGATAATTCTTGTATTATAGTACGGCGCCAGGTAAGCTTGGGGCGGCCCACTCTTCTGCTTCCCTGTGGGTTCCAATCCAGTGCCTTCCTGACTATGCTGTCTGTTTTCTTCCTGAGTGCGTGACCTATCCATCTCCATTTTTTCTTCTTGATTTGGTGATGGATGGGAGCCTCCCCCGTGTTGCGCCACAGGTCACTGTTGGAAATTCTGTTGGGCCAGAATATCCCACATATGATCCTGAGGCACTTGTTAATGAATGACTGCAGCTTTGTCATCATCCTTTGGGAGGTTAGCCACGTCTCAGCTCCGTACAGAAGAATGGATTTTACACACGCATTGAAGATCCGCAGCTTTGTTCTTCTACTTATTTGCTGATTTCTCCAAATGCGGTGCAATCTTCCGAATGCAGATCTTGCCTTGCACAGTCTGCTCTCTACATCTTTTTCCACTCC
The DNA here is from genome assembly GCF_017639315.1 of Drosophila ananassae. Taxonomy (NCBI): domain Eukaryota; kingdom Metazoa; phylum Arthropoda; class Insecta; order Diptera; family Drosophilidae; genus Drosophila; species Drosophila ananassae. Next base: position 1,723,323 of record NW_025319038.1, read on the forward strand.
ACCACTGGATGATATTATGGTGCCAAGGTAGGTAAAGTGGTCGACGAAATCGACTGTTTTACCGCTGATGGTGATGCTACCTTGGTTGGAGTTATTAAACCGCATCGCCTTGGTTTTTGATGCGTTGATGGAGAGGCCTACTGCGTTGGCTCTCTTCTCGAGGTCGGACGCCTTGGCTTGTATATCGAGTCTGTGTGATAGGAGGCATATATCGTCGGCGTAGTCTAGGTCTTCAAGGTGTTGTGTGAAGCTCCAAGTTGCCAAGATGCATGCTTACTTCTCTCATGATCTCATCAATCACCAGGTTGAACAATAGGGGTGATAGAGGGCAGCCTTGCTTGACGCCAGTGTTTGTCTGAAAGAGTGCACTTATTTTTCCGTTGTGCAGTACGGCCAGATCCGCATCATCGTACATAGCTTTTATTATGCTGATGATCTTCACTGGCACTCCTTTCCTTGCAAGTGCACGCCATATCGCCGCCCTGTCTATTGAGTCAAACGCTTTTTGGAAGTCGATGAATAGAAGGTATAGTGGCGAACGCCATTCCACGGCTTGTTCGGTTATTGTGCGTAGCGTGTTTGCCTGGTCTACGCAGCTCCTAAGTGGTCTAAAACCTCCTTGTTCATCTCGAATTGTTGGCTCTAGTTTCTCCATAAGTCGTTCGTTCAGCAGGGTCGCTAATATTTTATTAATATTTTATTTTATTGCAATGTTTCGGCCATTAGTTGCGGGTCAATCTGGAGGAGTTCGGCAGATATGCCGTCCTCTCCAGCCGCTTTGTTGCTCTTTAACTTCCTGATTGCATCTCGTATTTCTCTGATTGAGGGAGGGGTTGGGGGTATCCTAACGCTGCTGTTGGGTACGATACTTCTGAAGTCGGGCTGTGTGTTGCCTGGTTGCTCTGTACAGCTGATCTCCATGAAGTGTTGCCTCCATCTCTCAAGTTGAGCATCGTCGTCTACTAGGAGACTACCGTCTGAGTCTCGAATGGGATGGGTTTGCCTCTGGTAGCTTCCAGATAGTTTGCCTATCAACTGGTACAGTGAGCGCATGTTGTTTGTATTTGCTGCTCTTTCTGCGTTTTCTGCAATGCTGTCCAGTACGGCTCTCTTGTCGCGTCTAGCTGATTTTTTCACCAATTTGCAGAGATTCCTGTGTTCTTCTCTGGCTCTGCCGTCGTGATCCGCTATCGACTTGAGTCTATTCCGTCTGCTGATGAGTTCCCATGTGTCCGCCGAGATCCATTCAGAGCAGCTGCGTTGTCTCGTGCCAAGCATCTCCTCTGCGGTACTTCTCAGTAGTCTGCAAGTTTGTTGCCAAGGGCAGTTCCGCTGTGGTGTCAACTGTTCGCGTAGTGCTGTTGCCATTCTGGAGGATAGGGTAGTATCTCTGAGTCGATGTATATTCAGGGGGGTCGGTCTTCTTGTGGCCCTGGTGGCAGTGTGCTTTCGTTGGAGTTTGATTGAGATCTCTCCAACTACAAGCTCGTGGTCACTGTCTATTGACGCGCCTCTCCTATTGCGTACATCTCTCAGCGAACGCCTCCATCTCTTACTTATGCACAGGTGGTCGATTTGGTTGCGGGTATTTCCATCTGGAGATGTCCATGTATATTTATGAACTTCCCTGTGGGGAAATACTGTTCCTCCAATGACCAACTGGAAGGTCTGGCATAAGTCGATCAGCCTGTCTCCATTGTCACTTCGCGTGCCGATACCATGCCGCCCGGTTGATTCCAATCCGGTGTTGTTGGGGCCGACTTTCGCATTGAAGTCACCCATGAGAATCTTGATGTCACCTCTTATGACCTTGTTGAGGGATGAGATGAGTGCGTTGTAGAAGTCGTCTTTGATGTCATCGCTGGCGTCTTCTGTTGGGGCATAGCATTGCACGATGGTGATGTGCCTGGCGTTGCATCGGAATCTGGCGGTGATGAGATTCTGTCAGAGACGGGGTTCCAGGAGATAAGTGTCTGTTTAAATTTCCTCGACACATAAATCCCTACTCCATTTCGTCCACCATCACTGCTTCCGCTATGCAACACTAAATTACTTTGTGATGTTGTTGTTGCTCCCTTCCCACTCCATCTCATCTCGCTGATGCCAGCAATTGCGATCTGCAGTCGGTCCATCTCGTTCTCCAACTGCGCCAATCTGGATGGCTCCATCAGAGTCCTAACGTTGCATTGTCCAATTCGTGTCCGTTTCGAGATGCGAAGGGTCGTCATCGGTTTTGGAGTGTCATTTGGTTCGATTGTACTTGTATTTGTTCTTGTAATCATTGTTATTTTCGTTCGGCCCGGTGATTGGCCGGACGCGACTTATCCCATGTAGTGGGGCTGCCACTTGTCGACATCTGGGAGTTCCGCTTTTGACTTTTTTCATAAATATCATGCGAAATTATAATAATTCATAATTTTTTTTTTTTATTTATCGGGGGTCGGGATCGAACCCACGACCTCTTGTTTGGTAGGCAAATACGCTACCGCTGAGCTGGCAAGAGGCCATTATGAATTGCTTACAATTACACAGTATAAATATTACAAGCCGAAAGTGTAGGGTCATGCACTTGTCATGAGTGGGAATCGAACCCACAACCTCATGCTTAGCGAGCTAGCGTGCTAACCGCTAGGCTACGAGGCCCCCCCCAAAATTTTATTAAAAATCCAAAATTGTTTCGTAGTTGTGTGAAACCAAATTGTTTAAACAAATAAACAGATGGGAGGCCAATCCTTATGAGAGTTGATATACCCTTGCAGTTAAGCTTATATTATTATTATATATATCAGATCGAATATAATTGTCCGATCCTTATGAGAATTTCACCATCAAATAAATTTTCTAAAAAAAATTTTTAAATCGGATAAGATTGCCCAAAATGCAATCTGTACTAAGTCCCATCATTCTATCTAAAAAAACCAAAGGTTTGCCAATTCCGATCGTTCTACGATAGCTCTAGGATATAGTCGGCCGATCTTTATGAATTTTGTACATAAGATATTTTGACCAAGTATAACATGTGTGGAAAATCCCAACCCTCTAACCCTTAAACAAGAAAGGAAAGCTAACTTCGGGCGGAGCCAAAGTATATTTACTTTTGCAGTTGAGTCGCAGTCCGCTATGTGGCGCCACGCATCTTATATTATTAGATATATAGCGGATCGTATATAGTTCACTGATCCTTATGAAATTTGGCATATCGAATTATTTTGCCAAAAGAGGAATCCATTGAATTTTTTAATTACCAAAGTTTTTTTAAATTTTTTTTATAACCAGACAAACAGACGAACTGCCTTTATTTGGAAAAAGCTGTATAAATCGAATTTCTTGAACAATTTCTGAAAGAAATGTCGGATCGTGTCGGTACGACGCATATTTAGGAGTAGAATGTGAATATATAAAAATATTTTATCTAGGGCTAGATTGTCTCCACCAACCCCAAATTAGTAATTCAAATTTTCTTTACTTTCACTCTATTTCTCCCAAACTAAACGACTTTTGGAAAATGTTAGGACAAAAATTATCTAATTAAAACAACACCTTACGATTGGTGTATAATTCATTCAGACCGGATGCCTACAGAACATTTTTAATGAAATTTTTGATGTGAAATATGCAAAAACGGGCATTTTACGGAAATTTTTAAATGTCCGTAAAAGATGATTGGCTGATATTAACAAATCCATAAACTTATATTCTTATTTTGATTAGTAGAAGTGAAAAACAAGAAAAAATCAACTTTAAAATATTTTTGTCGCACAGTGTTATCAATCTTAAAAATTTTTTTTTAATATTTGGTATTAACATACGCCTACGCCTGTATATTGTCACTTATATTATCGTTAGAACTAAAGTGTGTTAAGGGGTTACACCACGTTAAGGTTTTCAAATATACAAATAACCTGTCAAACTACTAGCGTATCTTGTATATCACGCATGAAAATCGGCTTGTATATCGGAAAAGTAGGCGTTTCGCGGCGGCAGAGAAATCCAAGTCTGAGGCTGCAAAAAATGCGAGAACGAACATTAAATCAACCAAGAAAGAACAGCGCTATGGGGCTGGCATAGCAGATTAAATGTATATTCAAAATTTTTTTTCAAGAAAATTTTTCAAGTTGGCCGGTAAGATTTTTCAAAGAATCTTTATCCGATCGGTCTCAGATTTTTTCTGTATACTTTCAAACAATACTTTCTCTATGGAAGTACGGAAAGTTTTTTTATATTGGAAATTAAAATTGTTATAAAGAATTTTCAAGCGTTTTTTCGCCTTTATAATTTAATTTTTTTAAATGATGACATTTTTGGAGAAAATTATGACATTTAGTATCAGCTACGTACTTTCGTAGCTGATACTAAATCGAATGTTTGTTATTTCATGACAAAAACTTTACAAAAAGTTGCAGAAGAAACCTTACGCGCTATCAGAAAAAAACGTCTATGGAAATCTAAAGCCAAGTCGTAATCTTGTTTTGAAAGGTCCTGAAAAAATTCTGTAACATTATTTGAGAGTTGTATTATATAATAATCATCTTTTACAAAATTTCAATATCTTTTATAGTTTTTTGTGAAAAAAATTCTCCACGTTTTTTTTTAAACGTATGTTTTTCCGTTTTGTTTGCCTTATAGTTGAAGTGCCAAATAAGAATATTTTAAATGTGTAATTGATTGTAAATACAATTGAAAAAATTGATTTCAGATATTTTGGGCGTTACATGCGGGTACGTCACCGCTATTTTACCTCGTCAAGACGTTTTTTTATTTGATATAAGATGAATTTTCTGTGTGTATACATTATCATTTATTGACTGTCGGATTTGTCTCCCGAAAAACCCGTCACACTTAGACTGTTTTCGTTCCATTGTGTTACCGTATTTGAAACTTCCAAGATGTCGATAATTAATATATTTCCTAGATTTCCTACTACATATTAGTACTTCGTCCTCATCCCGGGGGGTGAATTTATGTGCCTTTTTGACTAGCCTAGCTCCGTGATTACTCTGATAGCTGTGCTGATGTGGGTCCAATCCATGAAAACGCTGGGATCTCAACTTTATGTGAGAAAATAACATATTGGGCCAGCCCTGCGGGTTCTTTCTATTGAATGCTTGAGTTTAATTTTATAGGAGGCTATTGGTATACCAGTACCCTCCCAGTTCCCAGTACCCAGTTCGTATTCAATGCAGTTGGCTGGGATGTCCTGTTGGGCCATCTCGTGTAGAAAAAGACTGTTTTAGATTTCACGAGATAGAGCCGACCAATGTCCGCTTGGCTATCACTAAAGATTTTTACTTAACCGTTTGTGATGCTAGATTTTTTTTATGTTTTTTAGTGCTTCCTGAAAGGCCATCGCCTTCACCTGAAAGACGCTGTAATGGTCTGCAAGTCTGAAAGAGGTCCTGATGCCTAATTGTTTGGAGTAGTCCTACTTTATTTTCTTATTTTGAGCAATCTGTTTAGAAGTGTGTTAAGTTACCGAGCGTTTTCGGAAGCTTTAATTAATGTTCCAAATGCAGCCTTTAATGAACAAAAAGCTCTGTTAGATTTAAATATATAAACACAATTTATTTTTCGAACTTGATGATTTTTTTTATATACAACCGATCGATATATAGATAGACCGATCTAAGAAGTGAGTGACGCGGGAGCGCGACTTAACGCTTGATGCTGCGGAGCGACCGAGAGATACCTGGAGAGAGCGACACAACTCTAGCCCATGACGGCAGATGCAGGTAGCCGATCGAATGGCAATAGAATTTGCGTTGCAGAACCATACATAAAAAGTGTCGAAGCAGTATTTAAATTTCGGCGGCAACATACTTCAAGGGTAAAAGGTGATTTAGGGTTAAAGTCTCTTCTTCTTCAGAATCTAGAAACCCAAAGGTTATTGGTCTAAAATTTAAGATGCTTTCGAATTCAATTAGAGCAGTTCCGAAGGTTTCGTTGTAAAAAAAATTTGTTGGGCACATCGATTTTAAATCTATTTTAACAGATTGAACAAGCCTTTCTCATGCTTCTTCCCTGTGAGGTGCTGCCGCACGGTTGAGTTTCCATTTGATTCCGTCATACAGAATGGTTATATTTATTTATTTAATTTTTTTTTTTCGGGCGGATCCCGCTGCATACGTAGAGCCTACCTCCCGCCCAGCCGATCAAAAGGCGACCAACCAGCATCGCATTCAGATTCTATGTGATCTCTGTGTACTCCGTATTGATGACTCCAGACACACGATCCATACTCTAGAATCGGACGGACGGAATGTACATATGTATATAAAGTTTTTGTTATGTACTGGTCATTAAATTCTTTTGACCATTTTTTTATAAATCGACCATATAGATATATAGTCGGTAAAATAGTGTTCCAAATCTAATGGGACACCCAGATTGTTAATCTGACTTAATCGTTCTAAGGCGTACCCATAGAGAAGGGTGCCCGAGACTGGAGACAACTGCCAAAACATGAGAGCATAATGATCCTTCAATACGGCAAAGTTTCCTCTCACGGCTTGCGTTCGCCTAGAAACTCAGAACTGCATGTCAACGGAATCCTGACAGAGAAGGCCCCTAACTCGAACCGGGCACGAAATGCACCTCGCAATCTAAATCCTTCTTAGTCCACTTCGCACTGGGTTCGGAGCACCATCTCTTTATATGTAAGCCGCCCCCGCACACAACCCATCCAAGTAGGGTTTTCTGCAACAACGGTAGGCCAGCTGAGAGCTGGATTTGCGAAACACACAGCAGCTTATAGAAAAGACTGGCTTCGATAAGTAAATTGATGCGTCAAGGTCTGCAGAATCTTCTGAAAGAGGCAATATCTTCTGAAATTTCAGTGGGTGCATATAAACCGTTTTAAAGCTTTCAAACAGGCAGATGTGGATAGATCTTTTACATGCTCTTAGTGGACGGCTTAGGTAGCAAATCAAATGAAGACTCACGTAACATATTGCGGGAGCCTTAGTGCGAACTTCTTACAATAATATTGTATATTCTTGTAATAAAATGGGCAGTAAAAATCCAGTCCAGTGACTCCAAAAACCTGGCAATCGTTGAGTCTTTGCTCTGGGAGATCAGCCATAATGTACTCCAGCAACTGAGGATTGGTCCGAAAGTGTTTTTCAATATTAAAAGTGTTGGTCAATAAAATATGATTAATAAATTAATTGTTGAGCTATCAGAATTTTGATAGCGACCGAATTAAGACACAATCCACAATTCGATTTCAATTTAACCCCAAAACAAATTCCGCGGCCGGTCCAAAACAATGCCGAATTACAAGTCCATAAACCTAAGAGCTTGCGCAGAAGCTCCATCAATGCTCCCAAAATGCATGCACTACAAAAGAACAACAAAGCGCATGCGAATCTGGGAGAAACAAAGAATATGGAAAAGCTGAAAACGGGCAATTAGTGGACCGCTGCGGCTAGTTACACTGAGAGACTTAAATAGAAATAATTATGTTATTTGATGCTGGCACAAGTCCCAACATTAATAATCAATAATCATGTAATTTCAGAACGAAATGAGATCTTTCATGAGACACACTAAAAGCGAATTTAAAGAGTTGGTTAAAGGTTTTCGCAAAATCGTTGACCCACTCTGTGCGCCCGATTTAGTTAAGTAGCCTTCAGCTGCTAAATGAGTCTCAAAGCGTAAGAAATACGCTGTTAGTGACGATCTTGTGGTGAATAATCTTCAGCCTACTTCGCCGACGATTATGCAGCCGTTCATATCTTTGACCACCCCCAGGGGTTGAACCTGGCAAAAATTCGGCTTCCGAATACCACCAATCCCATTAGTTCAAACCTTCTTAAAAGTCACCCAACAGGGTTATTAGCCGTCCGGACCCCCGGTATAAATCGAAGCTGCACTTTTAGTAACTCTATTTGTTTTAAGGCTTGCCCATGACACTTCTGAGATTGATATCTCGGCTTACATCAAAGCCAAAACAAAACCTGACTATTAGGTGGCGGATATTACAAAATTTAAATACACCTACACCGTCTAGTGCACGTCCTCTTTCAAAATACCCGTGGCCGTGCAGATGTTCAATACGATTTGTTCTGCTATCTTTTGGACGGAGTACATTTTTGTTCAAGAACATAAGTCAAGTACGATGTAGAAAAAAAATATCCAAACCTTTCCAATGTTAGAGCTTTCACCTCAACCTTCCACCTCATCTTTCTCAGCTTCAAGGAACTAATGTTTTCACTAACACTTACCTATCAGAGAGCCCACTCTAGAGGGTTACGTAGTAAACTTCCCGAACTGTAATCCTTTGCATCTCACATTATAGTGGAACAGAAACTTGGTTAAAGCCGGAGATCTTAAGCTCCGAAGTTTTTCCAAGTAGGTACACAGCTTTTAGACGTCATAGAACACTGCGAAGGGGAGGAGGAGTCTTAATTTCTGTAGACTCCAAATGCGCTTCTGAAGAGGTAAAATCACAAGAGTTTGGTGACATAGAATTTCATTGTAGTAAAATCATTTTGTCCGGTCAATCATTATAAGTTACCTGTTCTTACATAACACCTTCGTCCGAACATACTGGCAACATTTGTCCGCTATTCGTTTCATTTCTGATCGTCTGTGTGATGGTGACCAGCTGTTAGTAATTCTATGCTCTCTAATGTTGATAATTCACCTAGAGGCCTAACTTGCCCCACGACTTCCCTGCGGGCATGTTCGACATGTCACTCGGGCAAATTAACCACGTTAGAAATTCTTTAGGTCGGCTGCTGGACTTGTGTTTCGTTTCTGATCCTGATGGAATTACTTTTTCTAACTCTGAGGATCCATATCATCACACTCTTGAGGTTTTAATCGAAAACAATCGCTTCATTGACCTTAAACCTACACTTAAATCTCATAAAGTTTGTTTCTTCCGTAAGGCTGACTTTAAAAAACTAAATAAATTAATTTTTGAATTTGAATGGTCCGATCTACTAGCATGTGAAGATATAGATATATTTTTCGACGCTAGCGTTCCGTGGAAATATCCGTCTGCTTCAAATAATCCGTCTTGGTATACAAAGCACCTATACAATTTAAAGAACGTAATGAATAGAATTTTGTCTAGACACAATAGACAGTTTCAGCTAAGCATATTATAATTATTTTACATGCATTTTTTGGTGGCTGCTTGGCCCAACAGCACCTTTTAAATTTTAAGAACGCCATGAATAGACTTTTAAATAAACATAAATCATCTGGCTGTACAGTTAGTTTTTCAAGATACTTAGTAGCTCGGTTCAATTTCTACGTGCATAACGCAGAATGTTATAGGAGTTATTTTCCCCGCTGTCGGTTTCAGTTCACTTAGGATCCGAAGCAGTTTAATAATTTTGTAAACACTAAGCGCAAACGTGTAAATTTTCCTCTTCTGCTTACGTTTGAAAACTCATCAGCGAACACTGATCAGACAATGGACGATCTCGTTGCTCAGTTTTTTAAACAACGAATTCACTTAGCACCAGTCCGGCTTAGCCTTGTACTTATAATATCTGTTCGTCCGTAGAGCGTTATGCGGCAACTACGTCAAACTTGAACTCACGGGAGTAACGCAGTCAAAAACCGTAAATAGTCCTGACTAAATTTACCTGAATTCTGCAAGGGACTACTCGGGTTGGCCAGACGCTTGCTGTGATTAGGCAGGAGTTGATGTGCTTGAAGTCCTGGGGTGCTTTTCCTCAAGTACCGGTGGTATGGTGGTTCGGCTTATTCCTTATCGGCCGGTCCTACTGGCGGTTCATTTAACGGCAGCAACACTCGAAGTAGGTTAGGTAATGCGGGGTCTACTTGTGGTCCGTTTCACAGGAGCAACACTTGAAGTAGACTGGTATGCCGCTTATACAGGAGCCACTCGAAGTAGATTCGATGATAAAAGTTCTACTGGTGGTCCGTTTACACTGGAGCCGCGCGAAGTAGATAGCTTTCAGAGAGTCCTACTTGTGAACCGTTTTACACAGGATCACTCGAAGTAGGTTGATTTTAAGTAGGTTGCCGTGGTTCAGACACTGAGTAACGAGACGATTGACTCTGATTTCGGAACTGTCTTTATTTCAGAAGAACAACTCTTATATAAGATGCTAAATTATACATCATTAAATCTAAGAAAGGTCAATGTTATGGACGTGCTAAAACTAAGGTTAATGCCAGGATCACCCACCTCTGAATCTGCTGACTCAGATTGTTTGTTCATGTACTGCTTTCCACACGCATTTCGGCTTCGCTGGCTGGTTTTTGCTTGCTTCGGTCAGTCGGTCATTCTTCCCGCTGATAATGCTGATTCTGCTTCCGGTGCCATCGACTAGTGCCGGTTTAGTAGGTTGGATATTGGCTTATGCTTATCGTACATTATACATTATTAATAGGCTAGTAGGTCTGATGCTTGTATATCGTGACCTGCTGATGCATCTTGATTGGGTAGTAGGTCTTGGCCAACAATATCCATTCAGCCAACCTTATATTTTGCCCATCTTTTGATCAAATTTATTGTTTTATCCGATCTTCTCAAGGTCAAGCTCGTATATTCGCCAGGCCCTAATGGAGTACCAGGCTGTGTTCTGCAGAACTGCGCCGAGGCTCTGTGCAAACCGCTCCTTAAACTCTTTAATCCATCGCTCGAGACTTTGATCTTTCCCCTTATGTGGAAGGAATTTTACGTTATTCCGCTGCATAAAAAACGGAAAAATCCGACGCTGCACATTATAGAGGCATTTCTAAATTGTCAGCAATTCCAAAGCTTTTTGTAAAACTTATCACTCCACATTTGCAAAACCTATGTAGTTTAATAATATTTCCGTGCCAACATGGTTTCATGACGCGCCGCTCCACCACTACCAACTTATTGGAGCTTTTGGAGCAACTTATTTGATTGGATCTTTTTGTGATGGTATCCGAAATGGCTTACAATCAGACTCATTTACACTGACTTCAGTAAAGCAGTTGACTCGGTAACCCATTCGCTTCTTATAAGTAATCTCAGTATTTTGGGACTCCTAACCAATCTCCTTGGCCGTTAGCCAACGGGTACTACAGGGGGAGAAACGCATGAGTTCAAGTGCCGTAACAGTGTACACTGCTGGTAGTGCGACTATACTCTCCACGTGAGGGCGGCTGGTAACAGGCGAATCGTAGTCGGGCGGGGAGAAGAACACTCCCTTCCTCAAATCACCCCAATCCAAGGTGGAACAGCATATGCCGAGGGATGCATGTCCGGGGGGTGCACAGACGTTAATATGCGGACTCTGGGGGACCGACAGACCCCTCAGTTTCAATCAGGCTTATCATGATAAGCGGGCTATGTCATGATAGACGAACCCCTTCCCGCCTACTCGTGGGTCCAAATATGAACTTGAATAAAAATATAAACAAAAATAGTGGGGAACGGAACTCCCTAAGAATGTCCGGAAATGGGATCATGGATCCGTCAATCTCCAAGGCAGACAGAGCTAAGAAGAAAAAGGGGCAGACGCAATAGAGTAACAGATCCTTCGCCGAGGCTACTAAGGGTAGGACCATCATTGGGGTATTTGACAACGGCTCCAAAGATGGCCTGATTCCCAAGGAGCTTTGGCGGAGGGTGGTGAACGAGCTGCATGGGCGCTTCATGGAGGAGATGCTCAAGAGCGGAGGACCTCCACCGGACTGCGAAGACGCAGGGTGGTACCAGGGTAGCATCAAGGTGATAGCATGCCAAGATGCGAGGTCTGTAAGTCTCTACAAGCGCATGATTGCGTCGCTTGGAGAGGTTTACCCAGGAGCCTGTCTGGAGGTGGTGGACTGGGACAAGATCCCCAGCAAACCGAGGGCCCGCGTATGGCTGACCGAGAAGCCGGCGGACCCTGCTACCATACTGGCCATGTTCAAGATGTGCAATCCCACACTCCCTACGGCGGACTGGAGAGTCGCGAAGGTGGAGGAGGCAGTGGGACTAAAAAGGCAGTCACTTTAAATGAGGAGACTGCGAGGATCCTGGAGGGTGCTGATAGCCGTATTAAGTACGAGTTCGAGCACGTTGCGGTGAGGATCTACAAGTCGGATGCAAAGACTAAGCCAGGAGGCATCGACTTGGAGATAGACGCACAAGAGCCAGACTTGGGGGAACCGACCGAAGAGGTCCGCCCAGAAGGAATGTCAGATGTGGAGGAGGACATTCTGGAAGGGTACACCTTAGAGGAGAGTGACTTGGCAAGGGCTCTTGGAGGCGTCGGTATGGGGGAGGACTCACTGCTAGGCTCCGACACCGAGGCTGAGGTTACTGTGGTGGAAAATCTAAAGGATGTCCTTGACATTCCTGCAAATAAACCTCCATCACAGTAAGGTGGCATCCGCCGCCCTCCTGCTCCATCTAGCAGAGAGTGGAGCTGACGTTCAATACGATTTGTTCTGCCATCTTTTGGACGGAGAACATTTTTGTTCAAGAACATAAGTCAAGTACGATGTAGAAAAAAAATATCCAAACCTTTCCAATGTTAGAGCTTTCACCTCAACCTTCCACCTCATCTTTCTCAGCTTCAAAGAACTAATGTTTTCACTAACACTTACCTATCAGAGAGCCCACTCTAGAGGGTTACGTAGTAAACTTCCCGAACTGTAATCCTTTGCGTCTCACATTATAGTGGAACAGAAACTTGGTTAAAGCCGGAGATCTTAAGCTCCGAAGTTTTTCCAAGTAGGTACACAGCTTTTAGACGTCATAGAACACTGCGAAGGGGAGGAGGAGTCTTAATTTCTGTAGACTCCAAATGCGCTTCTGAAGAGGTAAAATCACAAGAGTTTGGTGACATAGAATTTCATTGTATTAAAATCATTTTGTCCGGTCAATCATTATAAGTTACCTGTTCTTACATAACACCTTCGTCCGAACATACTGGCAACATTTGTCCGCTATTCGTTTCATTTCTGATCGTCTGTGTGATGGTGACCAGCTGTTAGTAATTCTATGCTCTCTAATGTTGATAATTCACCTTGAGGCCTAACTTGCCCCACGACTTCCCTGCGGGCATGTTCGACATGTCACTCGGGCAAATTAACCACGTTAGAAATTCTTTAGGTCGGCTGCTGGACTTGTGTTTCGTTTCTGATCCTGATGGAATTACTTTTTCTAACTCTGAGGATCCATATCATCACACTCTTGAGGTTTTAATCGAAAACAATCGCTTCATTGACCTTAAACCTACACTTAAATCTCATAAAGTTTGTTTCTTCCGTAAGGCTGACTTTAAAAAACTAAATAAATTAATTTTTGAATTTGAATGGTCCGATCTACTAGCATGTGAAGATATAGATATATTTTTCGACGCTAGCGTTCCGTGGAAATATCCGTCTGCTTCAAATAATCCGTCTTGGTATACAAAGCACCTATACAATTTAAAGAACGTAATGAATAGAATTTTGTCTAGACACAATGAATAGACAGTTTCAGCTAAGCATATTATAATTATTTTACATGCATTTTTTGGTGGCTGCTTGGCCCAACAGCACCTTTTAAATTTTAAGAACGCCATGAATAGACTTTTAAATAAACATAAATCATCTGGCTGTACAGTTAGTTTTTCAAGATACTTAGTAGCTCGGTTCAATTTCTCCGTGCATAACGCAGAATGTTATAGGAGTTATTTTCACCGCTGTCGGTTTCAGTTCACTTAGGATCCGAAGCAGTTTAATAATTTTGTAAACACTAAGCGCAAACGTGTAAATTTTCCTCTTCTGCTTACGTTTGAAAACTCATCAGCGAACACTGATCAGACAATGGACGATCTCGTTGCTCAGTTTTTTAAACAACGAATTCACTTAGCACCAGTCCGGCTTAGCCTTGTACTTATAATATCTGTTCGTCCGTAGAGCGTTATGCGGCAACTACGTCAAACTTGAACTCACGGGAGTAACGCAGTCAAAAACCGTAAATAGTCCTGACTAAATTTACCTGAATTCTGCAAGGGACTACTCGGGTTGGCCAGACGCTTGCTGTGATTAGGCAGGAGTTGATGTGCTTGAAGTCCTGGGGTGCTTTTCCTCAAGTACCGGTGGTATGGTGGTTCGGCTTATTCCTTATCGGCCGGTCCTACTGGCGGTTCATTTAACGGCAGCAACACTCGAAGTAGGTTAGGTAATGCGGGGTCTACTTGTGGTCCGTTTCACAGGAGCAACACTTGAAGTAGACTGGTATGCCGCTTATACAGGAGCCACTCGAAGTAGATTCGATGATAAAAGTTCTACTGGTGGTCCGTTTACACTGGAGCCGCGCGAAGTAGATAGCTTTCAGAGAGTCCTACTTGTGAACCGTTTTACACAGGATCACTCGAAGTAGGTTGATTTTAAGTAGGTTGCCGTGGTTCAGACACTGAGTAACGAGACGATTGACTCTGATTTCGGAACTGTCTTTATTTCAGAAGAACAACTCTTATATAAGATGCTAAATTATACATCATTAAATCTAAGAAAGGTCAATGTTATGGACGTGCTAAAACTAAGGTTAATGCCAGGATCACCCACCTCTGAATCTGCTGACTCAGATTGTTTGTTCATGTACTGCTTTCCACACGCATTTCGGCTTCGCTGGCTGGTTTTTGCTTGCTTCGGTCAGTCGGTCATTCTTCCCGCTGATAATGCTGATTCTGCTTCCGGTGCCATCGACTAGTGCCGGTTTAGTAGGTTGGATATTGGCTTATGCTTATCGTACATTATACATTATTAATAGGCTAGTAGGTCTGATGCTTGTATATCGTGACCTGCTGATGCATCTTGATTGGGTAGTAGGTCTTGGCACTAGGTGCCAACAATATCCATTCAGCCAACCTTATATTTTGCCCATCTTTTGATCAAATTTATTGTTTTATCCGATCTTCTCAAGGTCAAGCTCGTATATTCGCCAGGCCCTAATGGAGTACCAGGCTGTGTTCTGCAGAACTGCGCCGAGGCTCTGTGCAAACCGCTCCTTAAACTCTTTAATCCATCGCTCGAGACTTTGATCTTTCCCCTTATGTGGAAGGAATTTTACGTTATTCCGCTGCATAAAAAACGGAAAAATCCGACGCTGCACATTATAGAGGCATTTCTAAATTGTCAGCAATTCCAAAGCTTTTTGTAAAACTTATCACTCCACATTTGCAAAACCTATGTAGTTTAATAATATTTCCGTGCCAACATGGTTTCATGACGCGCCGCTCCACCACTACCAACTTATTGGAGCTTTTGGAGCAACTTATTTGATTGGATCTTTTTGTGATGGTATCCGAAATGGCTTACAATCAGACTCATTTACACTGACTTCAGTAAAGCAGTTGACTCGGTAACCCATTCGCTTCTTATAAGTAATCTCAGTATTTTGGGACTCCTAACCAATCTCCTTGGCCGTTAGCCAACGGGTACTACAGGGGGAGAAACGCATGAGTTCAAGTGCCGTAACTGTGTACACCGCTGGTAGTGCGACTATACTCTCCACGTGAGGGCGGCTGGTAACAGGCGAATCGTAGTCGGGCGGGGAGAAGAACACTCCCTTCCTCAAATCACCCCAATCCAAGGTGGAACAGCATATGCCGAGGGATGCATGTCCGGGGGGTGCACAGACGTTAATATGCGGACTCTGGGGGACCGGCAGACCCCTCAGTTTCAATCAGGCTTATCATGATAAGCGGGCTATGTCATGATAGACGAACCCCTTCCCGCCTACTCGTGGGTCCAAATATGAACTTGAATAAAAATATAAACAAAAATAGTGGGGAACGGAACTCCCTAAGAATGTCCGGAAATGGGATCATGGATCCGTCAATCTCCAAGGCAGACAGAGCTAAGAAGAAAAAGGGGCAGACGCAATAGAGTAACAGATCCTTCGCCGAGGTTACTAAGGGTAGGACCATCATTGGGGTATTTGACAACGGCTCCAAAGATGGCCTGATCCCCAAGGAGCTTTGGCGGAGGGTGGTGAACGAGCTGCATGGGCGCTTCATGGAGGAGATGCTCAAGAGCGGAGGACCTCCACCGGACTGCGAAGACGCAGGGTGGTACCAGGGTAGCATCAAGGTGATAGCATGCCAAGATGCGAGGTCTGTAAGTCTCTACAAGCGCATGATTGCGTCGCTTGGAGAGGTTTACCCAGGAGCCTGTCTGGAGGTGGTGGACTGGGACAAGATCCCCAGCAAACCGAGGGCCCGCGTATGGCTGACCGAGAAGCCGGCGGACCCTGCTACCATACTGGCCATGTTCAAGATGTGCAATCCCACACTCCCTACGGCGGACTGGAGAGTCGCGAAGGTGGAGGAGGCAGTGGGACTAAAAAGGCAGTCACTTTAAATGAGGAGACTGCGAGGATCCTGGAGGGTGCTGATAGCCGTATTAAGTACGAGTTCGAGGACGTTGCGGTGAGGATCTACAAGTCGGATGCAAAGACTAAGCCAGGAGGCATCGACTTGGAGATAGACGCACAAGAGCCAGACTTGGGGGAACCGACCGAAGAGGTCCGCCCAGAAGGAATGTCAGATGTGGAGGAGGACATTCTGGAAGGGTACACCTTAGAGGAGAGTGACTTGGCAAGGGCTCTTGGAGGCGTCGGTATGGGGGAGGACTCACTGCTAGGCTCCGACACCGAGGCTGAGGTTACTGTGGTGGAAAATCTAAAGGATGTCCTTGACATTCCTGCAAATAAACCTCCATCACAGTAAGGTGGCATCCGCCGCCCTCCTGCTCCATCTAGCAGAGAGTGGAGCTGACGTTCAATACGATTTGTTCTGCCATCTTTTGGACGGAGAACATTTTTGTTCAAGAACATAAGTCAAGTACGATGTAGAAAAAAAATATCCAAACCTTTCCAATGTTAGAGCTTTCACCTTAACCTTCCACCTCATCTTTCTCAGCTTCAAAGAACTAATGTTTTCACTAACACTTACCTATCAGAGAGCCCACTCTAGAGGGTTACGTAGTAAACTTCCCGAACTGTAATCCTTTGCGTCTCACATTATAGTGGAACAGAAACTTGGTTAAAGCCGGAGATCTTAAGCTCCGAAGTTTTTCCAAGTAGGTACACAGCTTTTAGACGTCATAGAACACTGCGAAGGGGAGGAGGAGTCTTAATTTCTGTAGACTCCAAATGCGCTTCTGAAGAGGTAAAATCACAAGAGTTTGGTGACATAGAATTTCATTGTATTAAAATCATTTTGTCCGGTCAATCATTATAAGTTACCTGTTCTTACATAACACCTTCGTCCGAACATACTGGCAACATTTGTCCGCTATTCGTTTCATTTCTGATCGTCTGTGTGATGGTGACCAGCTGTTAGTAATTCTATGCTCTCTAATGTTGATAATTCACCTTGAGGCCTAACTTGCCCCACGACTTCCCTGCGGGCATGTTCGACATGTCACTCGGGCAAATTAACCACGTTAGAAATTCTTTAGGTCGGCTGCTGGACTTGTGTTTCGTTTCTGATCCTGATGGAATTACTTTTTCTAACTCTGAGGATCCATATCATCACACTCTTGAGGTTTTAATCGAAAACAATCGCTTCATTGACCTTAAACCTACACTTAAATCTCATAAAGTTTGTTTCTTCCGTAAGGCTGACTTTAAAAAACTAAATAAATTAATTTTTGAATTTGAATGGTCCGATCTACTAGCATGTGAAGATATAGATATATTTTTCGACGCTAGCGTTCCGTGGAAATATCCGTCTGCTTCAAATAATCCGTCTTGGTATACAAAGCACCTATACAATTTAAAGAACGTAATGAATAGAATTTTGTCTAGACACAATGAATAGACAGTTTCAGCTAAGCATATTATAATTATTTTACATGCATTTTTTGGTGGCTGCTTGGCCCAACAGCACCTTTTAAATTTTAAGAACGCCATGAATAGACTTTTAAATAAACATAAATCATCTGGCTGTACAGTTAGTTTTTCAAGATACTTAGTAGCTCGGTTCAATTTCTCCGTGCATAACGCAGAATGTTATAGGAGTTATTTTCACCGCTGTCGGTTTCAGTTCACTTAGGATCCGAAGCAGTTTAATAATTTTGTAAACACTAAGCGCAAACGTGTAAATTTTCCTCTTCTGCTTACGTTTGAAAACTCATCAGCGAACACTGATTAGACAATGGACGATCTCGTTGCTCAGTTTTTTAAACAACGAATTCACTTAGCACCAGTCCGGCTTAGCCTTGTACTTATAATATCTGTTCGTCCGTAGAGCGTTATGCGGCAACTACGTCAAACTTGAACTCACGGGAGTAACGCAGTCAAAAACCGTAAATAGTCCTGACTAAATTTACCTGAATTCTGCAAGGGACTACTCGGGTTGGCCAGACGCTTGCTGTGATTAGGCAGGAGTTGATGTGCTTGAAGTCCTGGGGTGCTTTTCCTCAAGTACCGGTGGTATGGTGGTTCGGCTTATTCCTTATCGGCCGGTCCTACTGGCGGTTCATTTAACGGCAGCAACACTCGAAGTAGGTTAGGTAATGCGGGGTCTACTTGTGGTCCGTTTCACAGGAGCAACACTTGAAGTAGACTGGTATGCCGCTTATACAGGAGCCACTCGAAGTAGATTCGATGATAAAAGTTCTACTGGTGGTCCGTTTACACTGGAGCCGCGCGAAGTAGATAGCTTTCAGAGAGTCCTACTTGTGAACCGTTTTACACAGGATCACTCGAAGTAGGTTGATTTTAAGTAGGTTGCCGTGGTTCAGACACTGAGTAACGAGACGATTGACTCTGATTTCGGAACTGTCTTTATTTCAGAAGAACAACTCTTATATAAGATGCTAAATTATACATCATTAAATCTAAGAAAGGTCAATGTTATGGACGTGCTAAAACTAAGGTTAATGCCAGGATCACCCACCTCTGAATCTGCTGACTCAGATTGTTTGTTCATGTACTGCTTTCCACACGCATTTCGGCTTCGCTGGCTGGTTTTTGCTTGCTTCGGTCAGTCGGTCATTCTTCCCGCTGATAATGCTGATTCTGCTTCCGGTGCCATCGACTAGTGCCGGTTTAGTAGGTTGGATATTGGCTTATGCTTATCGTACATTATACATTATTAATAGGCTAGTAGGTCTGATGCTTGTATATCGTGACCTGCTGATGCATCTTGATTGGGTAGTAGGTCTTGGCACTAGGTGCCAACAATATCCATTCAGCCAACCTTATATTTTGCCCATCTTTTGATCAAATTTATTGTTTTGTTAAACCGCTCCTTAAACTCTTTAATCCATCGCTCGAGACTTTGATCTTTCCCCTTATGTGGAAGGAATTTTACGTTATTCCGCTGCATAAAAAACGGAAAAATCCGACGCTGCACATTATAGAGGCATTTCTAAATTGTCAGCAATTCCAAAGCTTTTTGTAAAACTTATCACTCCACATTTGCAAAACCTATGTAGTTTAATAATATTTCCGTGCCAACATGGTTTCATGACGCGCCGCTCCACCACTACCAACTTATTGGAGCTTTTGGAGCAACTTATTTGATTGGATCTTTTTGTGATGGTATCCGAAATGGCTTACAATCAGACTCATTTACACTGACTTCAGTAAAGCAGTTGACTCGGTAACCCATTCGCTTCTTATAAGTAATCTCAGTATTTTGGGACTCCTAACCAATCTCCTTGGCCGTTAGCCAACGGGTACTACAGGGGGAGAAACGCATGAGTTCAAGTGCCGTAACTGTGTACACCGCTGGTAGTGCGACTATACTCTCCACGTGAGGGCGGCTGGTAACAGGCGAATCGTAGTCGGGCGGGGAGAAGAACACTCCCTTCCTCAAATCACCCCAATCCAAGGTGGAACAGCATATGCCGAGGGATGCATGTCCGGGGGGTGCACAGACGTTAATATGCGGACTCTGGGGGACCGGCAGACCCCTCAGTTTCAATCAGGCTTATCATGATAAGCGGGCTATGTCATGATAGACGAACCCCTTCCCGCCTACTCGTGGGTCCAAATATGAACTTGAATAAAAATATAAACAAAAATAGTGGGGAACGGAACTCCCTAAGAATGTCCGGAAATGGGATCATGGATCCGTCAATCTCCAAGGCAGACAGAGCTAAGAAGAAAAAGGGGCAGACGCAATAGAGTAACAGATCCTTCGCCGAGGTTACTAAGGGTAGGACCATCATTGGGGTATTTGACAACGGCTCCAAAGATGGCCTGATCCCCAAGGAGCTTTGGCGGAGGGTGGTGAACGAGCTGCATGGGCGCTTCATGGAGGAGATGCTCAAGAGCGGAGGACCTCCACCGGACTGCGAAGACGCAGGGTGGTACCAGGGTAGCATCAAGGTGATAGCATGCCAAGATGCGAGGTCTGTAAGTCTCTACAAGCGCATGATTGCGTCGCTTGGAGAGGTTTACCCAGGAGCCTGTCTGGAGGTGGTGGACTGGGACAAGATCCCCAGCAAACCGAGGGCCCGCGTATGGCTGACCGAGAAGCCGGCGGACCCTGCTACCATACTGGCCATGTTCAAGATGTGCAATCCCACACTCCCTACGGCGGACTGGAGAGTCGCGAAGGTGGAGGAGGCAGTGGGACTAAAAAGGCAGTCACTTTAAATGAGGAGACTGCGAGGATCCTGGAGGGTGCTGATAGCCGTATTAAGTACGAGTTCGAGCACGTTGCGGTGAGGATCTACAAGTCGGATGCAAAGACTAAGCCAGGAGGCATCGACTTGGAGATAGACGCACAAGAGCCAGACTTGGGGGAACCGACCGAAGAGGTCCGCCCAGAAGGAATGTCAGATGTGGAGGAGGACATTCTGGAAGGGTACACCTTAGAGGAGAGTGACTTGGCAAGGGCTCTTGGAGGCGTCGGTATGGGGGAGGACTCACTGCTAGGCTCCGACACCGAGGCTGAGGTTACTGTGGTGGAAAATCTAAAGGATGTCCTTGACATTCCTGCAAATAAACCTCCATCACAGTAAGGTGGCATCCGCCGCCCTCCTGCTCCATCTAGCAGAGAGTGGAGCTGACGTTCAATACGATTTGTTCTGCCATCTTTTGGACGGAGAACATTTTTGTTCAAGAACATAAGTCAAGTACGATGTAGAAAAAAAATATCCAAACCTTTCCAATGTTAGAGCTTTCACCTCAACCTTCCACCTCATCTTTCTCAGCTTCAAAGAACTAATGTTTTCACTAACACTTACCTATCAGAGAGCCCACTCTAGAGGGTTACGTAGTAAACTTCCCGAACTGTAATCCTTTGCGTCTCACATTATAGTGGAACAGAAACTTGGTTAAAGCCGGAGATCTTAAGCTCCGAAGTTTTTCCAAGTAGGTACACAGCTTTTAGACGTCATAGAACACTGCGAAGGGGAGGAGGAGTCTTAATTTCTGTAGACTCCAAATGCGCTTCTGAAGAGGTAAAATCACAAGAGTTTGGTGACATAGAATTTCATTGTATTAAAATCATTTTGTCCGGTCAATCATTATAAGTTACCTGTTCTTACATAACACCTTCGTCCGAACATACTGGCAACATTTGTCCGCTATTCGTTTCATTTCTGATCGTCTGTGTGATGGTGACCAGCTGTTAGTAATTCTATGCTCTCTAATGTTGATAATTCACCTTGAGGCCTAACTTGCCCCACGACTTCCCTGCGGGCATGTTCGACATGTCACTCGGGCAAATTAACCACGTTAGAAATTCTTTAGGTCGGCTGCTGGACTTGTGTTTCGTTTCTGATCCTGATGGAATTACTTTTTCTAACTCTGAGGATCCATATCATCACACTCTTGAGGTTTTAATCGAAAACAATCGCTTCATTGACCTTAAACCTACACTTAAATCTCATAAAGTTTGTTTCTTCCGTAAGGCTGACTTTAAAAAACTAAATAAATTAATTTTTGAATTTGAATGGTCCGATCTACTAGCATGTGAAGATATAGATATATTTTTCGACGCTAGCGTTCCGTGGAAATATCCGTCTGCTTCAAATAATCCGTCTTGGTATACAAAGCACCTATACAATTTAAAGAACGTAATGAATAGAATTTTGTCTAGACACAATGAATAGACAGTTTCAGCTAAGCATATTATAATTATTTTACATGCATTTTTTGGTGGCTGCTTGGCCCAACAGCACCTTTTAAATTTTAAGAACGCCATGAATAGACTTTTAAATAAACATAAATCATCTGGCTGTACAGTTAGTTTTTCAAGATACTTAGTAGCTCGGTTCAATTTCTCCGTGCATAACGCAGAATGTTATAGGAGTTATTTTCACCGCTGTCGGTTTCAGTTCACTTAGGATCCGAAGCAGTTTATTAATTTTGTAAACACTAAGCGCAAACGTGTAAATTTTCCTCTTCTGCTTACGTTTGAAAACTCATCAGCGAACACTGATCAGACAATGGACGATCTCGTTGCTCAGTTTTTTAAACAACGAATTCACTTAGCACCAGTCCGGCTTAGCCTTGTACTTATAATATCTGTTCGTCCGTAGAGCGTTATGCAGCAACTACGTCAAACTTGAACTCACGGGAGTAACGCAGTCAAAAACCGTAAATAGTCCTGACTAAATTTACCTGAATTCTGCAAGGGACTACTCGGGTTGGCCAGACGCTTGCTGTGATTACGCTTGGAGTTGGAGTTGGACGCTTGGAGTTGATGTGCTTGAAGTCCTGGGGTGCTTTTCCTCAAGTACCGGTGGTATGGTGGTTCGGCTTATTCCTTATCGGCCGGTCCTACTGGCGGTTCATTTAACGGCAGCAACACTCGAAGTAGGTTAGGTAATGCGGGGTCTACTTGTGGTCCGTTTCACAGGAGCAACACTTGAAGTAGACTGGTATGCCGCTTATACAGGAGCCACTCGAAGTAGATTCGATGATAAAAGTTCTACTGGTGGTCCGTTTACACTGGAGCCACGCGAAGTAGATAGCTTTCAGAGAGTCCTACTTGTGAACCGTTTTACACAGGATCACTCGAAGTAGGTTGATTTTAAGTAGGTTGCCGTGGTTCAGACACTGAGTAACGAGACGATTGACTCTGATTTCGGAACTGTCTTTATTTCAGAAGAACAACTCTTATATAAGATGCTAAATTATACATCATTAAATCTAAGAAAGGTCAATGTTATGGACGTGCTAAAACTAAGGTTAATGCCAGGATCACAAACCTCTGAATCTGCTGACTCAGATTGTTTGTTCATGTACTGCTTTCCACACGCATTTCGGCTTCGCTGGCTGGTTTTTGCTTGCTTCGGTCAGTCGGTCATTCTTCCCGCTGATAATGCTGATTCTGCTTCCGGTGCCATCGACTAGTGCCGGTTTAGTAGGTTGGATATTGGCTTATGCTTATCGTACATTATATCGTACATTATACATTATTAATAGGCTAGTAGGTCTGATGCTTGTATATCGTGACCTGCTGATGAATCTTGATTGGGTAGTAGGTCTTGGCACTAGGTGCCAACAATATCCATTCAGCCAACCTTATATTTTGCCCATCTTTTGATCAAATTTATTGTTTTATCCGATATTCTCAAGGTCAAGCTCGTATATTCGCCAGGCCCTAATGGAGTACCAGGCTGTGTTCTGCAGAACTGCGCCGAGGCTCTGTGCAAACCGCTCCTTAAACTCTTTAATCTATCGCTCGAGACTTCGATCTTTCCCCTTATGTGGAAGGAATTTTACGTTATTCCGCTGCATAAAAAACGGAAAAATCCGACGCAGCACATTATAGAGGCATTTCTAAATTGTCAGCAATTCAAAAGCTTTTTGTAAAACTTATCACTCCACATTTGCAAAACCTATGTAGTTTAATAATATTTCCGTGCCAACATGGTTTCATGACGCGCCGCTCCACCACTACCAACTTATTGGAGCTTTTGGAGCAACTTATTTGATTGGATCTTTTTGTGATGGGATCCGGAATGGCTTACAATCAGACTCATTTACACTGACTTCAGTAAAGCAGTTGACTCGGTAACCCATTCGCTTCTTATAAGTAATCTCAGTATTTTGGGACTCCTAACCAATCTCCTTGGCCGTTAGCCAACGGGTACTACAGGGGGAGAAACGCATGAGTTCAAGTGCCGTAACTGTGTACACCGCTGGTAGTGCGACTATACTCTCCACGTGAGGGCGGCTGGTAACAGGCGAATCGTAGTCGGGCGGGGAGAAGAACACTCCCTTCCTCAAATCACCCCAATCCAAGGTGGAACAGCATATGCCGAGGGATGCATGTCCGGGGGGTGCACAGACGTTAATATGCGGACTCTGGGGGACCGGCAGACCCCTCAGTTTCAATCAGGCTTATCATGATAAGCGGGCTATGTCATGATAGACGAACCCCTTCCCGCCTACTCGTGGGTCCAAATATGAACTTGAATAAAAATATAAACAAAAATAGTGGGGAACGGAACTCCCTAAGAATGTCCGGAAATGGAATCATGGATCCGTCAATCTCCAAGGCAGACAGAGCTAAGAAGAAAAAGGGGCAGACGCAATAGAGTAACAGATCCTTCGCCGAGGTTACTAAGGGTAGGACCATCATTGGGGTATTTGACAACGGCTCCAAAGATGGCCTGATCCCCAAGGAGCTTTGGCTGAGGGTGGTGAACGAGCTGCATGGGCGCTTCATGGAGGAGATGCTCAAGAGCGGAGGACCTCCACCGGACTGCGAAGACGCAGGGTGTTACCAGGGTAGCATCAAGGTGATAGCATGCCAAGATGCGAGGTCTGTAAGTCTCTACAAGCGCATGATTGCGTCGCTTGGAGAGGTTTACCCAGGAGCCTGTCTGGAGGTGGTGGACTGGGACAAGATCCCCAGCAAACCGAGGGCCCGCGTATGGCTGACCGAGAAGCCGGCGGACCCTGCTACCATACTGGCCATGTTCAAGATGTGCAATCCCACACTCCCTACGGCGGACTGGAGAGTCGCGAAGGTGGAGGAGGCAGTGGGACTAAAAAGGCAGTCACTTTAAATGAGGAGACTGCGAGGATCCTGGAGGGTGCTGATAGCCGTATTAAGTACGAGTTCGAGCACGTTGCGGTGAGGATCTACAAGTCGGATGCGAAGAGTAAGCCAGGAGGCATCGACTTGGAGATAGACGCACAAGAGCCAGACTTGGGGGAACCCACCGAAGAGGTCCGCCCAGAAGGAATGTCAGATGTGGAGGAGGACATTCTGGAAGGGTACACCTTAGAGGAGAGTGACTTGGCAAGGGCTCTTGGAGGCGTCGGTATGGAGGAGGACTCACTGCTAGGCTCCGACACCGAGGCTGAGGTTACCGGAATTTTGGTTGTTACCAAAATTTCAGCAATGAAGATCATGTAGCCGCATCGATAGAAGGCCCAGGCGGCCATCTAAGAATATGCTCGGCGTATATGGATGCTAATAGGATGCGCT
This sequence comes from Drosophila ananassae, assembly GCF_017639315.1. NCBI lineage: Eukaryota > Metazoa > Arthropoda > Insecta > Diptera > Drosophilidae > Drosophila > Drosophila ananassae. The sequence continues at coordinate 1,748,669 of NW_025319038.1, forward strand.
GCCAACGCTCATCACAGTCAGTGGGGAAGCACTGACACAAATGAGAGGGGTGAGTCAATCTTCGATTTTATCCTCAGCTCTAAGCTTCTAGTGGCTAACAGAGGTTCAGAACCCACCTTCGTCGTCAAGAACAGGAGAGAGGTTCTTGACATTACATTATTCGCACTCCCTGGCTGATGCAATCACCACCTGGAGAGTCCTAGACAAACACTCCTTTTCAGACCACCGCTACATTGAGATAGAAATTTTGAAAACTTCACCAAGCAAGCAGTTCGAAATCCTAGGAAGGCAAACTGGGAGCTCTATAAAAGGATACTAGATAGATCCTTAGGTGAACCACCTTGAGAAATTATCGAGACCTATGAGGGGCTCAACTCAGGTTAGAGGAAGAGCAAAGCGTATGAGTACCAAGAAAAATTTTTGTGAGATAATTTTCATAGTTGTTTATATTAATAAATCTACATAAACGTAAACAAAAACATGAAAATCGTGTCATTTTTTTTCAAAACACTAGTACGCTTTGAATTACGCGAAATAAACTCATTTACGAGTTTTTCCAGATCGAGCTCGTCGGTCATATTTGAATAAATATGTAGAAGAGCGACGTCGTTCAGCCGATTTTGTGACATTGTCGACCTTAAATATGTTTTCAGACGACGAAGGACCGAAAAACTTCTCTCATTTGAACAGGATGACCCTTGGAATTGTTATGTAAAGACGAACAAAACGAACAAAATCTGGGATGAGCACAACTCCCCCCAAATTGTTCGCTTGCTCATTTTGCCTGCACAAAAGCGGCAAAAACATGTCACGGTCACGATTATAAACATAGGGTTATACAAAGCTTTTTTTTTTTTTTATATTCGTATTTTATTTATTTGCTCTTATGTTAAATATATCCTACCAGTACATTATTTACATTACTTTTAATTTAATTTCTTATTGGGGCTAGAGGAGCTTGATGCTGCTGTCTTGGAAGGTACGGCCGTGAAGCAATGCTTCGCCCAACTCCTGCAACTTAGTCCTCCCCCCCGTTACGCACCCTCTCCAGGGCACTCAGCTCCTTCAAACAAACTTGGCTGTGGCTTCCCATTTGCGCCCCCGACTCCAGCATTAGTGGCACCTGCTCACCGGTAAGAAGGTCTCCTCCAGGCTCTCCTCAAGGTTGGTGCGTTCCTCGTCGAAGCGCCAACAGTCGAAGAGGACATGGTAGGCGTCCTTCATGACCCCCCTGCCACATGAGGGGCAGCCATCCTCTCTTTCGTGCCCGAATCGCTTCAAATAGCTTCTGAAACACCCGTGTCCACTAAGGGCCTGAGTCAGGTAGAAATCCACCTCGCCGTGCTTTCTTCCGGTCCATATGCCCTTATCCGGAATGAGCCTGTGCGTCCAAAGTCCCTTTGTAGAGTTTTCCCATAAGCTCTGCCAGTTGGCCAGGCTTCTGGCTCTCGCCGCTGCCTTCCTAGCCGACGCCGACGCGGTTTCGTCCTGCGCCGTCTCGCCTAGCTCTGACTTCTCCCGGACCAGTTCCCCTAGCGGAATGAGACCGGCGATCACGAGTGCCGCGTTGTCCGACACCGTTCTGAAGGCGCATGACGTGCGTAACGCACAAAGCCGATAATCAGCCTCGATGCCCCACACATAAGACCGCACGGTCATTGCCTCGGCCCACACCGGGGCGGCATAGAGAATCTGCGAGCTTACCACGCTGGTGTTGAGCTTACGCCATTCTTGCCTCGGGCCTCTAATATTGAGCAGCTTGCGTGAGAGTGCCCTTATCGTCTCACTTGCCCTCTTGTGAGCATACTCCAAGTGCTCCCGGAATGAGAGCCGCGTGTCCAGCATCACTCCGAGGTATCAATCTCTTTGAGGTTGCTGTTTCCACTTTTTTCCACTAGATTAGCACTGCCTCCGTCTTGTGCGGTGCCAATTGTAGGCCGGCGGTGGACAGCCAAGCCTCCACTTTTTCGATCGCACAGTTCGTAGTAGCTTCCACCTCCCCGACTGTCTTCGCCACGACAGATGTTCCCTCGGCCATTGGAATCCGAAGAACACCATCGTACATCGCGTTCCAGAGCAGTGGCCCGATCACTGAGCCTTGGGGCACTCCAGCGGTGACCTCGCGTTCTTTGCGTCCCTCGTTCGTGACAAATAAAAGAGATCTATCCATCTAGCTATCCACCATCCTTAGGAGGTATCCAGGTATGTTCATCCTCGTAAGCGCCTCTAACGTCCGCGACCAGTTCGCTGAGTTAAAGGCGTTCTTGATGTCGAGTGTTGTTACCAGGCAGTACTTTTTGGTGCCCCCTTCCCACCGGGTGCCTTGAATGGCGCTTGCTGCCAGGTTAGAAACAGCTGTGAAAACGAGCGCGCATGTTTCCCGCGTGAAATTTAAAATGTGTAAATCATCCAAGTTGACGATATATGGTATTCGACTATTTCGAGTGGGTAATTTTACTACTCGGGGTTTCTCGAGTGGGTCTAGCTACCCACTCAACTCATTACTCCTGCCGGGCCTGATATAGCTGAACTCAGGCGGTACAACAAAGAATTGCGAAAGGCAAAGAGGGTTGCCTGGGCCAATTTCTGCACCAATATCCAGGAGACATCAGAGGCCGCCCGCCTAAGAAAGATTCTCTCTACTACAGCCCCCATCGTAGGTTATATTAAGAACACGAATGGGCGGTGGACAACCTCAAGCCAGGAATCCCTGGAGACCCTTATCAATGCACACTTCCCGGGTTGCTCATCGGAAGGAGTAACCCAGGTGATGCGTAGCCAGGGCCACCAGGGCTCACTCAATTACCTACTTAGTGACAGAAATCTTAAATGGGCAATAGATAGTTTTCGGGCCCAGACGGTATTATACCGGCTCAGTTATCCAGGGCCGGTTTTAACCCAAAGAAATGGATGAAGAAAATCTTCAGTACCGTCTTCACTACTGGTATGGTACCAAAGGCGTGGATGTGCACGAAGGTTGTATTCATATCCAAGGCGGGCAAACCATCCCACTGCACCCCTAAGGACTACAGACCTATAAGTATTTCATCCTTCCTCCTTAAGACTATGGAAAGACTCTTAAGTCTCCATCTCCAACTAAACATTAACCCAAGTGACATCTCATGCTCTCAGCATGCTTACAAAAGGGGCCGATCAACAGAAACAGCCCTGCACGAAATCACTATGATCGGCGAGCGAGCGATCAACCTTAAGGAATACGCACTTGTTGCTTTTCTAGACATAGAAGGGGCCTTCAACAACATCTTGCCGTGCTCAATAATTGATGCACTGACGGGACTTGGAATAGACGACCGATCAATTCACCTAATACGGCAGATCCTGGTCAACAGGAGTGTTGAGGCTACTCTTGGAGGTTCGACTATTCGAAGACACGTCAAGAGGGGCACCCCGCAAGGAGGTGTACTCTCACCACTACTCTGGAACGTGGCGGTAACAGCCTACTGCGATCCTTAGAGGGTGGCGGCTGTGAGATCATTGCGTACGCGGATGATGTTGCTATTGCCTTCGAAGGGAAATTCCCACAAACACTATGCGACCTAATGACAGGGAAGCTCGAAGTTCTGTCGCCCCGGGCGCAAAGGAACGGGCTGGGAGTCAATCCGTCCAAGACAGAGCTCGTGCTGTTTACCAGGAAGTACAAAATACCAAATCTAAGGCTTCCGAAGCTCCTAGGGGAAACACTAGTTCTTAGTGATAGTGCGAAGTACCTAGGCATCACACTAGACGGGAAACTGGACTGGAAGCTGAACACCGCAGATAGGACTAAGAAAGCGGCAATAGCACTCTATACCTGCCGCAAGGCGGTAGGCCTGAAATGGGGAATGTCCCCCAAGATAGTCAGATGGCTGTACACAGCGATCATCAGACCAATCTTATTCTATGGAGTTGTGGTCTGGTGGCCTGCCCTGGACAACTCCTTCAGGGAAAAGTTCAGGAATACGCAGCGCATGGCGGAAGTCTGTATAACAGGCAGTCTATGCACTACGCCCTAGATATCATCCTTGACCTACTACCGGTGGAAATGATGGGGGTAAAGATAGCCACTCTGGCGGCAATAAGACTGCGAGAGGCGAATCTATGGAGTAAGAATAGTTTTGGTCATACCAGACTGAACCTACATCACTTCATGCCTGAGGGGGGCACGGACTACTGCGTGCCCATCGTCCAACCCACCAATAATTACAGAATCATCATCCCCTCGAGGGAGGAATGGGGCGCCCGGTGCGGTAGCACAAGGAGCCCTAGTGGCTCAAGTGGAAGCGGGGGGGTCTTCTATGTCCCCCTGGCATCACCGCCATAACCTAACCTAACTTATCTGAAAGAACCCAACGTCTCTTCTTTAAAGATGTTACCTCGCGTTCAGTCCGCGTCACATCTGGTGTTCCCAAAGGGAGCCATCTCGGACCCTTACTTTTTACGTTATTCATGAATTATTTGCCCCTTGCCTTCACTGATTCCCTTGAACTTAGGTAAGCTGATGACGTTAAGCTTAGTCTTCAGAATGCTCAGTGCCCAATCTAGACTTCAATCCGAGTTGGATCACTTTTAAAATTTGCGTTTAAACAAATAACCTAAAGAAAAAATACCGCGTTCCTGGAGTCCTCAATACGGAGTACACCGAGATCTCATAGAATCTGTACAAAAAAACTTTCTAATTTTAGCTCTTAGAGGACTTAATTGGGATGCAAATCTTCCCTGTTACCAAAGTAGACTTATATTAATCAACTTACCATCACTAACAAACCGTAGAACGATGATGGGTGTCGTTTCTATAAAAACTCATTAATGTAGACAGCCAGCATTCACTAAAAAGCTTAAATTTAAACGTTCCTAGTAGAAGGACTAGAAATGTTCGTCCCCTACTCCTTAGCCATTGTAGTTTGACATATGCCCTACGAGATCCCTTTAGGGCATTATTTTCGGACTACAATGGTCTCTACTGTTTGTTTTATGTATAACTTGAAACCTTTTATCCTTAACGTTTTATCTGTGCAACACTCTATGCCGCTTGCAGTGTCACCCTTGTGACGAACTCGTTGAAAGAATTGTGTACATAAGCGAATACCCGCTGTAGTGCTGGAAATAAATTAGCGTACTTGGGACCAGCTGTCCTGTCAACGTACGGTGATTGAATGAGCAGAACCATTGTCCGCAGCTCCAGAGTGGGTCTTTCAGATGGAACTGATCTTGAGATCCAAGAAGAAACACTGAACCAGGCGGAGAATGCATTTTAGTTCTCAACTTGAAATGTTTGAGGGGAAATCATAGGAACTCAAAAATAAATGTTGAAAATCAGAAATTTCAACTTTGGATGAATATAAGCAACTGCTAGTTGCCATTTTTTAATTTGACTAGGTACACATACATTTCAACAATGATGGTCAACGCAATTACACGGCATACATAATTCAATATAAATTCGATCAATTTCGTCTCTTAGGTGTACCGAAGAAACTTTGGGTGATGGAACCTATCTGGAATTTGCTTCAGGGGAGCCTGAAGGTTATGAAGCAGGTGAAATTATGCGTGGAGATTTTTTGCTGTCAGCCAGTGAAATTAAACGTATAATTAAAACGTTACAATAATATTCAATTTTTTCTCATAAAATGGGTGAAATAAAGGTAACTATAGTAATGTGTAATAGAATGTGAGACGAGATAAAGCCGGAAGTAGATAATTAGCGAATCGAAAGCCCGCAAGCTAAAGATTCGGAAAGAAGATAGATTCGATAAAGGCAAGCGACCGAGAATATGAGTCGGCTTTAGATTATAAACGTAGATTTATTCAGTTTGATAACGGTGTTTAGTTATTATGTTAAGTTTTAGTAGTAAGTTTAGTATGTTTTTAGTATTTAGAAAAATGCAAAACTATATATGCTATCTTTAAACGTAGTTCGTACCACCAAAGGGACAGCGCATAGTGGACAATTTATTCCTTGAATCATTTATTCTTCTTATATGTTTATATACAAAATAATCATTAAAATATATTTAAATATTCTTAATAATATGAATTTACATGAGACAAATTGTTTTATTTTAATTATAATATTATCTTACAATTGAAGACACAAATATTTTTTATTTAAGTCTATATGTTTTGTATTACGATTATAACCTGCATATCTTCAACTTCTATTAATACTTTCCACGAGATGACGTCTGAAAAAAATTTTTTGTTTAGTTTCAATATAAAATAAATATATTTTTTCAAATTTACTATATACTAACTTTTATAAATTAAAAAAAATGATTCATTTTTAATTAAGAAATTCATTGATTGAATAAAATAACTTACGATAAAAATTTTAATAATGTTTTAAGTCTATATGTGTATGCATTGTTTCCATTTATAAGGTCTCAAACTGCTATTAATGGCAAAAATTGATTTCGGAATTATATAGGATGATAAATTAGTTTCAGTAACAAACGCACTATATCAAATGCCATTCAAAAAGTCACTCCTTTAGGTCATTGTACACACCGCGCGTTAGAACAAAGACTGGAGTTTTAAGGATGACTGAGAAAGAGTTAAACTTGATACATGAGACTCAGCGGCGGCGAAGATTAGGGATGCGCAGTACCAAATTAGCAAAATGACGAGCAGACAGGCACGATCGGCAGCAACAAATATGATTGGCTCTCAGCGGAATGAACGCCCTATTGGGCAGGATTAGACGAAGCATGTATAGAGCTAAGTTATTTAAAAATTTTTCAATACAATCGCTGTGCATTAAAAAATAATCCAGTTGTTGATATAGGTGCAATTACAATCATTGGCGATATGACTCGGGTTTGTTCACTCTGACAGGCTCTCAAGTTAAAAAATGAACCAAAAAATGTTCACGGTATGATCCCTTAAAACTCCGGTTGGATGATCTTGTCTTTAGAACCTATAATGGTCTGTAGAATATCTATGGTGTTGCTCTACATATTGGACATGATTGCAATTTTCCATATATGAAAGTATAATTAAATTCGTTTTTATAATACACTAGATTATCGTATCAACAATATTCTGCTTTACCGCTAATATTTTTTCAAAAAAGAAGTGCTGTGCCCTACAATAATCTTACAATGCAATACAATTAAAATTTATTATATTAAATACTATATAAACTTTTTAGTCATATGATGGTATTATATTAGATTTTGTAGGGCCAAACCGCCACCAAGAAACCCAATCAGCATTTATTTTTGTCTGTCTGTCTCCCAGTCTCGTATGCGATTAGTTGTTCTTTGTAGCACATGCGTTTTTGGAAGCTTTGGTAGAGCTTTTGCGCCCAAGCCTTCAGTACTGTACCTTTATTATACCCATGCAGGGTGTGCAACGCAGTGAAGGAAATCTCTCCGACCCTATAAAGTACATACATAAGAGTCAATATAAGCATATTCGTCTGTCTGTCTGTTTTTATGCAAACTAGACACTCAGTTTTAAAGCTATAGAGTTGAGGCAGTATATAAGTCGGAATGGCCGGGATCGGTCGACTATATCCAATAGCTGCCATATAAGTGGTGTTAAGTACCATAACTGGTGTTTTAAAGTCGGCCGACTATGGCTATAGCCGGAAAAGGGTCAACCTGGCTATTTTTAAAGATGCTTGAGGCATTAGTGATATTTTAATAAGGATCGGCCAAATATATACGATCCGATATTTCTATTCGTGTTTGATTTATTGTTTGTTTTGAGTCGTTGACTCGATGTATGGGTGCCACACGAAATCGACCCGTTTTTGAAGCGGATGGTGACTGGCGATGAAAAGTGGATCACTTACGATAACGTGAAGCGCAAACGGTCGTGGTAGAAAAGCGGTGAAGCGGCCCAGACGGTGGCCAAGCCTGGATTAACGGCCAGGAAGGTTCTTCTGTGTGTTTGGTGGGATTGGCAGGGAATCATCCACTATGACCTGCTCCCCTATGACCAAACGCTCAATTCGGACCTGTACTGCCAACAGCTGGACCGCTTGAATGCAGCACTCATGCAGAAGAGGCCATCTTTGATCAACAGAGGTCGAATTTTCTGCAATCAGAACAACGCCAGGCCAAACACATCTTTGGTGACGCGCCAGAAGCTCCGGGAGCTCGGATGGGAGGTTCTTTTGCATCCACCGTATAGTCCGGATCTCGCACCATGTGATTTCCACCTATTTCTGTCCATGGCCAACGAGCTTGGTAGTCGGAAGTTGGCCACAAGAGAGTCCTGTAAAAATTGGCTCTCCGCCAATAGGGAAGCGAGCTTCTATAAAAGAGGCATTATCAGGGCCGGATTTATGTAAAGTGCCGCCCTTATTATTAATTGAAATTGAAAACTTCCTAAATCAAATGTCGGGGAAACCGTGAACTATATACATAATTATTAACAGATTAAATAAATGTATATCGTTGGTTGAATTCATTTATTGTTGATACTTTATTTTCAACAATGCTCCGATTTTTCAATAATTGTTATGACATACCACTTTGCTCTGAGACGAGGCAACTCTCATCAATATGTTTTTCGTCTTTCTTTTTGATGAAAAAATTGTGCAATTTTGGAGTTTTGCACAAAATTTCCTCCTCCTTGTTGGCTTTATCTAAAGCGCGCTTTCTAAAAGCAGCGCCGCTTAATTTTTTTCGCCTGTCACTCATGACTCACAGAATTTACATAATCGACTCAAATGAATAGATAAACATCGAATCAAATTGTTTTGAAAACATTTCTGCTCGAAAGACAACCCAACCTCTTAAAATCGGTCAGTAGCCGCTCTGAATTACCGACGGCTATACGCAAAAATTGTCCAAAAATTATCCAAGTATAAATTTTCTATTTATGCCTCAAATTTTGCCGCCCCCCGAAATTCGCCGCCCTGTGCGCGAGCACCGACCGCACATAGTGTAAATCCAACGCTGGGCATTATGTTAGCATCTCGTCAGGAACTCGTCAACGAACAAAACTGAGACTTAAATCGCATTATTATAACCAATTTTATGAACAATTGAATATTAAATAATTATACAGCAAGACTTTTTTGACAATCTTATATAAGCTGCTACATAACTGCAAGAGTATATAAAATGGCTCCGCCTGAAGTTAGCTTTCCTTTCTTGTTTTATTTATTAGATATTTTGGGCATTGCACGAACGTTTGTCACTTCATGATAAAAATTCGTCCATGTATGTTTGATCCCATAAAAATCAAAATACATAATATATATACAAACACAAAATATACATTTGTATTTATTAGGTTCTTACAATTCATTCCTCTCTTTATCTTAAAGCGAACGGACGAGTATTTTTCTGCACACTGTGTTATTATAAAATCTTTTATTTATTAACTTTAAACAAACCGGTTTTTATTTTTATTTATTTATATTTATAAAAAAAAATTTTTACATTTCAAACATCCGTATCGCTTCGCGTGTGCACTGGTATATTTTGAGGTAGAATAATGATTTTATTATTTTCTTCCAAACACAGCTCTGCTCTGCTTCCTCATCTTTTACGGTGTTGCTTCTATTGTCGCTCAGTAGAGATTCTTATCTCTATTCTTTGCAGTTTACTAACCCATACTAATCGCTCTCTTTAATCTCCCTTTTTCGTTTCCCAGGTACAGTGGTTCAAGGTACGTAAATAACAACAACAAAAAAATATTAAAGAGTTGATTAATTAATAATCATGGAATTTAAACTTGTCTGTGGGTTGAAGTCTTGTAATAAGACAATCTCCTCATCCCAGCCTACCATTCACTGCTGGCTCTGTCAACACGTTTTACATGCTATATGTGCCGGGTTCACGTCATCAGTTTCGGATGCCATTTCACGTAGGTCTGGTCTTCACTTTTGCTGTGACGGTTGTCGTGCTGTTTAGGACGAATTAAGATTATTCATGAGACAGACTAAAAGTGGATTCAAAGAGTTGATTATCGGTTTTCGTAAAATCAGTGACCAACTCTGCTGTGCGCACGATTTACAGTTTAGTAGTCTTCAACTACTTCAACAACTAATGAATCTCCAAAGCGTAAGAAATCAGCTTTTAGTGCTTGTGCGAATAATTTTCAGCCTAATCAGCCGACAATTTTGCAGCCACTATATCTCTAGCCACCCCAATGGCCGGTCCTAGGAAAAATGCAGCTTCCGAATATCTTAGTATAAATGAGCAATTGTCTGATATGTCCCCTGTAGCATCGATTCAAGCGTAAATTATCTGATGCCGCAATATTTGTTACGGCGGCACCAAAACCCTTTCAGGTGATCCCACCTTCGAAAAACATTTTTGTTTCCCGGCTTGCCCCTGAGATTGATATCTCGGCTTACATCAGAGCCAAAACAAAAGCCGACATAAAGGTGGTGGACAACATTTAAATAGTCATACATCAGGCACACGTCATATTTCAAAATACGTGTGCCCGTGCAGATATTCAAAGACGATTTGTTCCGCCACCTTTTGGCCAGAGAACATTTTTGTACAAAAACATCAGTCAAATTCGATGTGGAAAAAAATGTCCAAACCTTTCCAATGTAAGAGCTTCCACCTCAACTTTCCATCTCATCTTCGTTCTCTGAACGAAGAACCCACTCTAGAGGGTTACTTCCCAAACTGTATTCCTTTGCATCTCACATTATAGTCTTAACAGAAACTTGGTTAAAGCCGGAGATCTTAAGCTCCGAAGTTTTTCCAAGTAGGTACACAGCTTTTAGACGTCATAGAACACTGCGAAGGGGAGGAGGAGTCTTAATTTCTGTAGACTCCAAATGCGCTTCTGAAGAGGTAAAATCACAAGAGTTTGGTGAAATAGAATTTCATTGTATTAAAATCATTTTGTCCGGTCAATCATTATAAGTTACCTGTTCTTACATAACACCTTCGTCCGAACATACTGGCAACATTTGTCCGCTATTCGTTTCATTTCTAATCGTCTGTCTGATGGTGACCAGCTGTTAGTAATTCTATGCTCTCTAATGTTGATAATTCACCGCCTTGTTGCTTAACTTGCCCCACGACTTCCCTGCGGGCATGTTCGACATGTCACTCGGGCAAATTAACCACGTTAGAAATTCTTTAGGTCGGCTGCTGGACTTGTGTTTCGTTTCTGATCCTGATGGAATTACTCTTTCTAACTCTGAGGATCCATATCATCACACTCTTGAGGTTTTAATCGAAAACAATCGCTTAATTGACCTTAAACCTACACTTAAATCTCATAAAGTTTGTTTCTTCCGTAAGGCTGACTTTAAAAAACTAAATAAATTAATTTTTGAATTTGAATGGTCCGATCTACTAGCATGTGAAGATATAGATATATTTTTCGACGCTAGCGTTCCGTGGAAATATCCGTCTGCTTCAAATAATCCGTCTTGGTATACAAAGCACCTATACAATTTAAAGAACGTAATGAATAGAATTTTGTCTAGACACAATGAATAGACAGTTTCAGCTAAGCATATTATAATTTTTTTACATGCATTTTTTGGTGGCTACTTGGCCCAACAGCACCTTTTAAATTTTAAGAACGCCATGAATAGACTTTTAAATAAACATAAATCATCTGGCTGTACAGTTAGTTTTTCAAGAAACTTAGTAGCTCGGTTTAATTTCTCCGTGCATAACGCAGAATGTTATAGGAGTTATTTTCACCGCTGTCGGTTTCAGTTCACATAGGATCCGAAGCAGTTTAATAATTTTGTAAACACTAAGCGCAAACATGTATATTTTCCTCTTCTGCTTAAGTTTGAAAACTCATCAGCGAACACTGATCAGACAATGGACGATCTCTTTGCTCAGTTTTTTAAACAACGAATTCCGGCTTAGCCTTATACTTATAATATCAGCCAATATAATATTTAGCCAACCCTATCTTTTGATCAAATTTATTGTTTTATCCGATCTTCTCAAGGTCAAGCTCGTATATTCGCCAGGCCCTAATGGAGTACCAGGCTGTGTTCTGCAGAACTGCGCCGAGGCTCTGTGCAAACCGCTCCTTAAACTCTTTAATCTATCGCTCGAGACTTCGATCTTTCCCCTTATGTGGAAGGAATTTTACGTTATTCCGCTGCATAAAAAACGGAAAAATCCGACGCTGCACATTATAGAGGCATTTCTAAATTGTCAGCAATTCCAAAGCTTTTTGTAAAACTTATCACTCCACATTTGCAAAACCTATGTAGTTTAATAATATTTCCGTGCCAACATGGTTTCATGACGCGCCGCTCCACCACTACCAACTTATTGGAACTAACATCAGGGAGCCATCTTGGACCCTTACTCTTACTTTATTCATTAATGATTTTCCCCTTGCCTTAACAATTCACTTGTAGTTATGTAAGCTGATGACGTTAAGCTTTGTCTTCAGTCCGAATTGGATCAATTTTAAAATTTGTGTTTAGAAAATAACCTAAAGCAAAAATACTTCATCGGTCCGTCCTATTCTTGAGTATGGATCGTGTGTTTGGAGTCCTTAATACGGAGTACACCGAGATCACATAGAATCTGTACAAAAAAACTTTCTAATTTTCGCTCTTAGAGGACTTAATTGGGATGCAAATATTCACCTTCCCTCTTACCAAAGTAGACTTATATTAATCAACTTACAATCACTAACAAACCGTAGAACGATGATGGGTGTCGAGTTTTTAACTAAAACGCATTAACTAAAACGCTTAAATTAAAACGTTCCTAGTAGAAGGACTAGAAACTTTCGTCCTCTACTCCTTAGCCATTGTAGTTTGACATATGCCCCACGCGATCCTTTTGGGCATTATGTTCTGACTACTATGGACTCTACCATATTTTATCAGTTTGTTCTATGTATAACTTGAAACCTTTTATCCTTAACGTTTTATCTGTGCAACACCCTTTCTCGTCATATTTCCTACTTTTAGTTTCAAAGATTTATCCCCGCGATTCGAGCCATACGTTATGCGTCAGCGTCCCTCGGTCGGTTGGCAGGGAGGTGGGTGCTAACTGCACCAAACAAAAAAAAAAGAAATTAAAAAATAATAATATAAGTCTTTGATATTACGTGACGATTTCTACCGACGGCAAAACACTTTTGAAAAAATTAGCTGCAAATTGCTTTGGATAGTTCCGAGTGCGGTCTGGGTTAGTGGACGACGGCAAAGCGCCTACAGCGGTGAAAAAAGAAGCTGCAAATTGTTTGGGATATTTTTTTCGGGGTGCGGTCGCGCCCAGTGCACAGTGAATTCAATGAAAAATCGAGCGTTTTAAAAGTCGATTTTAACTATTGAATAAGTATAAAATAAGGTAAAACTTCGAAAAGCAAATAAAATCTTTTGAATGAGATTTTAAGTGCATCGGTGATCGGCTACGAGCTTTGAAACTTAACCTCTTTTCAACACGTGTGCATTCAAAGATTTCAGGCTGTTTGTGATCCATCTTTAAGCATCAAATAAAGGAATATATTTTAATTTATTAATAAAAATAACTTTTGTTTCCTTTAAAATAATATATACTTAATTTAATCGTATGTTCGTGACCTGTATTTCCATGTGCAGCTAACAATTGTGTTATTTGTAAGTTTCTTTTGCAAAGAATTGCTTTTGAGCAGCTTACTAACTTTATTGGACTATAACTAACCTTATTCAATCATATTCAAGCTAATTTAAGTATTTATGAAAAGTGTCAGTCGTTGCTGTGTGAAAATGTCCAAAATGAAAACCAACTACTTCCAACTCTTAAGTATGTTTAATTTCTTAGATGAAATGTCAGTCGTAAGCGCTTACTTTTTTCCATTTGACTTGGTAAAAATGTCGAATCAAAAAAGTTTTTAAGTGTTAAATGAATTTGGTTTTGGTTCAATTTTAGAGAACAGGTTTAAAGAACAGAAACTTAGAAAATGACATCTTCTAAGACTGCTTGTCAACTTCCAGAAACAAATAATGACTTTGATTATTATTCTGATTCAGATTACATGTCATATTAATATGTAAAAAAACTAACAAATTTCTTAAAATTATAAAAATATAACTTAAACTTAACAATTTAAAAAAATATCTCTCATTTACACTTTATTTACTATTTACTTTATTTACACTACTATTTACTTCAAATTTAAATAAAATAAATTAAATGCATTTATGTTATTTATTTATTCTATTTATTTGTTTATGTGCGCGAACTACAAAAAGAAAATCGGAAACAAAATTTGTTTTTTAGAAATTGTAATGCTATGAATAAGTACCTTAGGTTCACTGCTAGCACTTATCGGACTGTATCTGATAGCTACTACTTATTTGTGACAAAAATATGCTATATAGGTGTACAAAATTGCATATAAAAAGTATTCTTATTCGGCACGTGCCTGAATTTTTGTTTGTTTTTCTTGCACGTACCGAACAAGAATATTTTTTATATGCAATTTTGTACACCTATATAGCATATTTTTGTTACAAAAATAGATATAAGAAATATTGGATTTCGCATTCAGGTTCGTCACCGCTATTTTACCTCGTCAAGAGGTTTTTTTATATGATATCAGTTGTTTTTATACCCTTGCAGAGGTTATTATAATTTTGGTCAAAAGTGTGCAACGCAGTCAAGGAGACATCTCCGACCCTATAAAGTATATATATTCTTGATCAGGATCACCTCCTGAGTCAATATGGACATGCTCCGTCTGTCTGTTTCTACCCAAACTAGTCTCTCAGTTTTAAAGGTATCGAGTTGAAACTTTGCACACATCCTTCTTTCCTTTGCAGGCAGTATATAAGTCGAAACGATTTTAGCCGTGTGCTTGGTGTTTCCATCTTATTGAAAAAATATTTCTTCAGTGGGGTAAACACATAGTTGGCCGATCCTTATGAAATCTGGCATATCGAATTATTTTTTTATTTTATTCATATCAAATATCCTTACTTGAAAAACAACGAAGTTATGGCATTTCCGATCAATTAGTTATATGGCAGCTATAGGATATAGTCGACCGATCCTTATGAAATTTGGCAAATCAGATTATTTTGTCCAAAATAGAATCTGTACCAAGTCCCATCCTTCGAACTTTAAAAACACCAAAGGAGGTGATCCTGATCAAGAATATATATACTTTATAGGGTCGGAGATGTCTCCTTCACTGCGTTGCACACTTTTGACAAAAATTATAATACCCTCTGCAAGGGTATAATAAAAAAAAGTTGAATGTCATTATCTATCTTAATGATATTATTTAAGCTTAAAATAATTAAAAAAATTTAAAATAATTTATAAAATAACAAAGAAAGTAAAACTAAGAAAGCAAAAAAAAACAAGTAAAATTTACTTCATTAAAATGAGAAAATATTACCACAGTGAAAGTTTTATGTCAGCAATTGGAAATTTCCTCGCCATCCAGTGTACTCGCAACGTTTTCTAATTTTTGAGACAGGTTCATTTTTCGACAATTCATATCAGACTTAAGAGCTTCCATAATCTAAACATAAAAATTTTAATATTTTTAGAATTATTGCAAAACATACGTTTTATGTCTTACTTGATTTTTGTATTTCGTTACATAAATATATAGCTCCTTCAAAGCTGAAATTGTATCAAATTCTTCGAGCTGCCTTACCGACAGTTGTTGCATGGCTGTACTCATTTCCTGGTCGCTTATTTGCGGAAGACGAGAAACATCGCGGTAAAAACTCTTTACCATTATTCGATAGTTTGGAATATCCTGTAAAAATTTATATTTATTTTCTTCTGTTAGCAACAAAGGTGTTATAAAATCGTTACTACAAATTTCGTACTAGTCAATGTTTTTATATTCTAATATTTGTATGTCCACGTAAGTAATAGATTTTCAGGTTTATTTAATTGATTACGGTGTTTCAGGGGTAACAGTAAGACCTATTTTTACTTAAATTTTTATAAAGTAATAGTAAATTGTAAATTAAGTAGTTCTCAAAAAATCTTGTCATCTTGTTGAGAAAAATTGAAAATATGGGTAATTTTCAAGAAAGGTCAACGGCAACCAAAAAATTCGAAGTGAATGACAGTATGTTTTTTTCTCATATTTTTTATAGGGAATTTATTAAATTTCATTAATTTAACAACAATTTACAACACATTACATCTATTCAGAAAGATTAATTTTTTCTGCAATTTTTATAAAGTATTAGTAAATTTTAAATTAAGTAGTACTCAAAAAATCTTATCAACCATTTTGAAAACATAGTTATGAGAAAAATTGAAAATATGGGTAATTCTCCAGAAAGGTCAACCGCAAACAAAAAATTCGAAGTAAATTACAGTTCTTTTGTTCTTTTCATATATTCATTTCATATAGGGAACTTATTAAATTTCACTAGATTTAGAACATTAACCATTTACACAAAACTGTAAAAGTTCAGTTTTTTTTTTTTGATTTGTTTTGATTGATTTTGATACAAACATTTTGATTTGTTTTGATTCATTTTCTTAAAAAGAGTTACAATGCATTAATATTCACTATTTTTAATATCCTTTAATATTCAAAAAGTAAAAAAAAAAAGTACGGAAAACGATGCCATGCAAATTACTGCGAATTTCTTATCTGTTACTTTCCAAATGTTCCATTGAAAAAGAATATTTGTTATTAATGAGGCCACGAATTTATTCTAATATGAAAAAATATTTTGGATTGTCATCCTTTTTTTTAAACTGCGATCTCTCCATTTCCAGTTGGCCAACAAAATGCCGCATAAAATGTGTGTTTGCATGTATCATGCAAACTTTGGGTATATGTTGCAAATTTATTCACAAATTTTCAAATCTATTCCCATTGTAAACATTTTTTAAGGCTTTTTGGTGCGGTATTCAAAATGAAAATTAATTAGTCTTCAAGAATTAGTTGATTCCCCTTGCATATTGGCGTAATATGGAAGAGGCAGTAAACTAGCAGCAATGGTGAAAAATTTAATACCCTTAGGCTTATTAAATACTATAATAGGAAATACATAAAAGGATATGGAAGCAGAGATTTTGTTTTCTAAAACCACTTTTATGTTAAGCGGACCCAGCAAAAATATTTGAAAGTTATAAAAATGAACTATAATCTCTTTAAAGCTCGTTTGGAAATTAAATTTTCAGAGAATTATCGGTTGACCAACCACAATGAGATTGAAAGTGATCATTTTAGCTACCACTCTAAAGCTATTTTAGCTTTTAGGGTATTATTTTCAGCTGCGTAGCTTGGATAGCTGGCGCTTGAAAATTCGAAGTAGTTTTAAAGATACAGCAGTTAAAAGGTGGAGCTGTTCGTACGTTATGTATTCTGTTGTTAAACTGTAAACGAGTTTTTCTCAAAACATGGTTTTAAAAAACGTTCTTCATCGTATCTCAAAAACGGAGGGATCGAGTAACTTGACATTTTTAGATAAATAAATCAATGAAAAATTCCCATAAATGAAATTATTCCCCATAAGTAAATATGTATATATTTACAGTGGCGAGCTCATTTGGATACATGTTTGTCCCTTCTGAGTTTAAAGTGTTAAAAATTTTTTAATCGCCAAAATTCCTTTTTGTCAATAATCTATATTCATTTCTACAATACATAAAAACAAGAAAGGAAGGTTAACTTCGGGCGGAGCCGAAGTTGATATACCCTTGCAGTTAGGTAACAGTTTATATTATTACATATATATATCGAATCGTATATAGTCGGCCGATCCTTATGAGAATTTCACCATCAATTCCATTTTTAATAAAAATGTTGGAAACAAGCCCCAAGCATCTTGAAAAATAGCAAGGCTGGGCCATTTCCGATCGTTCAGTTATATTGCAGCTATAGAATATAGTCAGCCGATCCTTATGAAATTTGGCAAATCAATTTATTTTGCCCAAAATAGAATCAGTTCCAAGTCCCACTTTCTAACTTAAAAAACACCAAAGTACCATTTCCGATCGTTCTATGACAGCTATAGGATATAGTCGGCCGATCCTAATGATATTTTGTTCAAAAAATATTTGGGCCAAATATAACATCTGTGGAAAATCCCAATCCCTCTAACTTAAAAAACACCAAAGTTATGGCATTTCCGATCAATCAGTTATATATACTGGGATCTCCATTTTATTGAAAAATTATTTGTTGAATGCGGTAAGCACATTTGTACCCGAAGTCTGGGAGATTGGTCATGATACCATCGATTTTCACCATAAACAAGCCTGTAAGTGAGTGGACAGCACGCAGAGTTCTACACAGGATCGGCCTGACATCGTCAATTAAACAGAAGAAACCACCACCCTCCGAGGAAAATGTAGCAGCACGTTTTAAATAAGTCTTGGGCGAAAGAGGTCTAGAAAAACGTAATATGGTCAGACGAGACTAAAATAAACCGCTTTCAGTTCGATTGTACAAAATATTAGAAGCACCGGCCACATAAGAAATTAAAAAACATCAAGTTACAGAAACTATGAAGCATGGAGGAGGAGGTTTAATGGCGTGGGATTGCTTTACTGGGGTTGAAAATCGATGGTATCATAAAAAAGGAGCATTATGGTAATATTTTGAAAACCAGCATCTAAATTAAATTTTTCGTGACAAAAATAATTTTTCCAAACTTTTCTTTCCAAAATTGTATTTCTCATTACATTATAGGTGAGCGGTTATGTGTGGCTTTAGCTGCATAAGTATAGCATCGCGCAAACCATAAGTAACTATTTGGTTTTAAATTTGGTTTATACATACATATTTCTTCAGGTGACCTTTAAGCTCAATTCAAGATTTTTTTCTTTTTACAGCTAAATCTGTGAATCTTTACTTAATCAGCTTTCAAAACGATTCGTTGAGAATATGGAAACAGTTCTAGATAGCTATGACCTTTTGAAAAATATTAGATTAAAAACTCCAATTTAAAGGCGAAAATATTCTTAAACTAACTATAATAAATTCAACAAAATTTGTTCGAGCTTTTTATCAAATCCAAAATGAAAACATAGTAGGATCTACTGATTTAAATAAGAAAAATCAAATCTTCAATAGAAAAATTTTGAAAGCACAAAAATTGGGAGATTTCAACTTTGGATGAGTATTCCAAAGATATGGTAACTGCTAGATGCCATTTATAATTTTAGTTAGTGTGAAAATGACTTTCATGGCAATTACAGGGCCTACATAATTCAATATATGGTACAATTTTATGAATTTTTTCTCTTTGGTGTCTCACAGAAACTGTGGGTGATGAAACCTATGCTTGTTCTGAACTTTGGTTCAGTAGAGCCTAAAGGTTTTGGAACGGTTAAAATTATGCGTGGAGGAAAAAAATTGGAAATTGTCGGCCTGTTATGTTATTATTAAATAAAAAAATCTAGTATGTTTTGTAATTTTAAACGAAAGCCTAATATTAACAGTCTTAAAATGGTAGGCCTAAATTTCAAATACCCTTATTTAGGGATTTTAAATACGTGTTCAAAACTTTGAAGCGTTTTTCCCACAACTCATGTTTTCAAAGTAGCCATCATTTCTGAAAAACTACTGTTCCCTCTTTTTTTTGGAACGAAGTTTCTTTTGGCGCGGTGAGTTTGGCGGAGGAGGGGCTAGCCGAGAAAAACCGTAACGTAACGTTAAACGGCTCTCCGTCTTCTTCTCCTTCGTGGAGTGAGAGGATGAACCTTTTCTCCTCACTATCTCTCTGTCTCTTATTTGAAGAAATGCGACAGATGATTTTGAAATTATAATTCATATCTTCAGTTTTCTTTGTCCATCTCAATTTTTTCAATACTCAATTGTCAATTTTTTCAATATTGAATTGTCAGTTTCAATTTTTAAATTCAATTTTAATTTTCAATTTAAATTTAAAAAAAAACGAAATATTATCAGATTAACAACAATGGAGAAGCTGAAATTTTCTGGCCGCTGATAATTTAACCCTTGTTGCACTCGGTTAATATATCACACAAAATTATTTTTTTCAAAAATATCAGAAAACTAAAATATCACACGTCAAATTAGCTCTTATTAAAAGAAATGCGACATATGATTTTGAAATTGTAATTCATATCTTCAGTTTTCATTGTCAATCTCAATTTTTTCAATATTCAATTTTCTGTTTCAATTTTCAGTTTTCAATAAATTTTCGCGTAAAAAAAAAAAATTAAAAAAAATTATTTTCAATTTACAAATTCAATTTCCATTTTCAATTTTAATTTTCAATTGCATTTCATCTGTTTTCGCATCATTTCTCAGTTTTTTCGCATTTTGTGATATTTTTGTCGTGTGATATTTTGACGTACTGATTAGCTTTATATACCTAGAATAGATAAGTAGAAGTAAAAAACTTTTTTCACTTCATTCACTCCTGTTTTTCCTTCATTGACCTCACTCTCGTCATGCCTGCTAAACGTAAACATGCGAAAGAAAATTCATTCCTCACGCTGTTTTTTTTGTGGTAACGCTGGAGAGTTTTTTTTCCTTTGTCAATATATACATTTTTGTATCAAATTTTTTTTTTAATGGTAATCGTATCTCGAAAATATAATTTTAAAGTGCTCCCAAAAATCAAAATATTTTCAACTCATTTTATTTTATATTTACCTTTGCAAAGAGCAACTTGTTTGAAGGCGAATCCTTTCCAAGTCTATGTTCAGATGTTGAGCAGGCATCCATAAAGGTTTGTGCAATTACACTTAAACATGAGTCCACAGAAAACGTTTTATTTATATCAAATATAAAGTCGGGATTTTTTATAAAATTAACCCAAAATCTTAAAGGCAAACAGTTAGATTTCCACGCATGGACAATATCAGAATCGCTAATTCCATGTCTCGAAGCTTCTTCGTCCAACAAATCAAAAAGCCATTTTACCGCCGGTGGTAGTTCCTCATTAACTGTTAGGACAATTGAAAAGAAATCGTCGACAAATTTTTGAATAGTTCCTTTAGTGGCTAATAGACGAGTTAAGTATACTTCAGGTATAGTTTTGTTTATTCTGTCATTACAATAACTTGTAGAATGCGAAGTTTGCAATGCTGCCGACGGTCCCGATAAAGTCGAATTTTTTATATTCATATAATGATCAGGTATTAAAGGTTTAATCAGATGGTAAATCCGAGGCTGCTGCAATCCAGACTCAATGTCGTTATTTATAATGATATGGCTTTGGGAATTGTTTATGAAATAAACTGAAAAATGAAAGGAAAATATTTTTATGAATGTATAGTTGTATATTCAATGAAATAACAATAGGTGCGGGCTAACTTGGGGTAAAATAGACTTTTATTTAATATTAATGCAGGATAAATGGCCAATCTATGGGGTCAACCTTCAAAAAGTTCATGCTTTGTAAAATATATATTTTCATGTAGAAATTAAAAAAAAACTAAAAAGGGATCTACTTAAATCTTAAATCTTAACCCTTGCAGAAGGTATTATAATGATTTAATAATTTATAATGATCATAATTTCTAATGATAATTTGGTCAAAAGTGATGAACGCAGTGAAAGTGTTATCTCATATAGGTTTTAAGATTGCCCAAAATGTAGTCAGTCAAAAGTTGCATCTATCTGGCTTAAAAAACAATAGTCAATTCCGATCATTCTATAACAGCTACAGGATAAAGTCGATCGATTCCGGCTGTTCTGACTAATGTACTGTCTGCAAACAAAAGAAGTATGTGTGCAAAATTTCAACTCGATAGCTTTAAAACTAAGAGACTAGTTTGCGTAGAAATAGACAGACGGACATGCTTGTATAGACTCAGGAGGTGATCCTGATCAAAAATATATATACTTTATAGGGCCGGAGATGTCTCCTTCACTGCGTTGCACAATTTTGACCAAAATTATAATACCCTCTGCATAAATCTAAGCAAAAAAAAAAAACAAAATGGCACATTTTTTTTCAAATGTCGACCATTTCCCGCATGATTAGTATATTTATTTGATTCTAGTTTATTCCGTGATTTAGGTATCTAGATTAAAAAGCCGGAAAATTTTATTGTTTAAAATAATCCAAGAATCGTGGAGAAAATTTGATCACATTTTTTTGAGGTGTTTACAACGGTGTAATTCAGGTATTACACAATATTTTCAGTTCAAAACATATATTTATATAGTTAATGTATATATAGTTTATGAAAGCTCTACGTATTTTCTGGATATAAAAAAAATTCTAAAAATAATTGCTAAAAAAGGGTCACTACACAAGATAGAGGGAAGGTCTTCTAATCTAGAAATTAAAGTTGTGAAAGCTAAACCTTAGTATTGAGAAAAGTGCACCTGTTGAGCAGAGGACAGGAGACCTAAACAGGTTTTTGTTTGTTTTTTGCTTACGGTTATTAAAATACGAGGGTCGTTCAATAAGTCCTTAGAAAATCCGAGTGTAGTGTCGGTAAATTTTATTTTGTAAGAACCAATAGCTGTCCAAATTTCAGCTTGATCGATAACTTACTTAACTTTATCGTCGATCAAAGTTTATAAAATACACGTGTTTGTAACAATGGTCAAAAGCGAGTTCAGGGCTGTCATCAAACATCTCCATTTGAAAGGCTTAAGTAATTGAATGAAAAATTGAATGCCGCTTTTGCTCACAGATGAGAATAAGCGCAATCGTTTAGTGGACTCTAAGGTTATGTTGGCGCTCTTTCATCGCAATCAGGCCGAATTTCTTTGTCGGAGCCCGTTCACCCTTGAAAATCCACTGTGATGACTGTCTCTTTGTTTCTGGAGTGTAGTAATGTATCCTGGATCCATCCTGGTGAACGGGCTCCGAAAAAGGCAAAAACTGTGCCATCGGCCGGCAAGGTGATGGCCACGGTCTTTTGGGATTCGCAGGGCATCATTTTTACTGACTACTTGGAAAAAGGGAAAACAATAACAGGAGCGTATTACGCGTCGTTATTGCATCGGTTGAGCGAGGAAATCAAAGAGAAACGACCCAATGCGCGTGTTGACACCTGCGCTGCATGGCCAAAATCGAGAAATTGAAAATGGAATTGTTGCAGCATCCCCCTTATTCACCAGATTTGGCCTCTAGTGACTATTTTCTTTTCCCCAATCTGAAGAAATGGCTTGGAGGACGACGGTTCGCTTCCAACGAAGACGCCATTGCTCAAACAAATGAGTGCTTTGAAGAGCTTCCGAAATCCTATTTTTTGGACGGGATCAAAATATTGGAAAAACGATTGGCCCTAAAAGGGTTGTTGAAAAATATGTTGAAAACTATGACTATGTTGAAAAATAAAAAAAATTTCTGCAAAAAAAAGTTTTTTTATATCTTTTTCTAAAGACTTATTGAACAACCCTCGCTCAAACCAGCTCAATTCCAAATTATTAACTCCAAATATTTACACAAATTTTTTAATTATTTTTAAAAGTATTTTGGGATTGCTGGTTTAGGCAATAACAACTGATTAAAAATTCACCTTCGTTATATTTTTCAGAACCACAAGAGCCTTTTGCTTTCCTCCTATTTTAATGGTGCCAACTCCATTAAAAATTTATTTCGGAGAGGCGTAAAAATTTTAAACCTAATTGCACTGCGAGCTTATTATTAGAGTCTTCATTAAATATTATTCATTAGCACAGAGTCCTTGCATTCAACAACCTATATTTATACATAGTGATGATTTCTCTGATGATAATAGTGATGATTTTCTCTTCTATTTTAAATATTAATTGGAATATGTCCTGCTTTGTAAATCCTCTTTAACAGATAAAATTATTTATGCCTTGAATATAAATACAATACATTTTTATGGACAACATCAATTTTATAAATATCAAAGTTCAAAAGTTAAATTTGTTGCGCTTTTCACATTAGGACGCTTTAAAAAATAACTTCTGTCTTTTTTTTGGTTCAAGTCTAAACTATTTTTTGAATCAAGGAAATCGGATTCATAGAGATATTACTGACCAGAATTAACAAAAGTGGTTTCGAGAAAAACGCGATTAAAGTTTATTCGAACGTACCGCAGCGCACGTAACGTGGATACGTTCCAAATGCTCTAAATTGAGAAATGTTTGTTGCATCGAAATATCATATGGGAAGTATATTGAACATATAAGTATATTTCATTTTATGCAAAAATAAAAATAATAGGAAGGTAAATAAAGTGATATTTTATCTTAAAAACAACAAAAAAAACCCATAGGTAACAAAAAAAAACACATACACAACACATAACAACAAAAAAACACAACATAGGTAAATGATCGGCCGTCTCAGATTATAGTGAATTTGAATTTATAAGTTTTACCTATATATGTATAAATAAACCTATATATAAAAACAATTTTCGGCAATGATATTTTTATAATATACTTACAATTATGATATGGTGCCGCATGGTGGCCCTTACCGTAGGGTATATGATAACTTTCATTTTGTCTAGCAATAAGAGACATTACAGCCGATTCTTTGACTCCATAGTGAGCTAATGTGTTAAGACGTTTCCAACCGTTTATTGTTTTTGTGGTTAAGTCTTCATCTTGCAATGTTAGGTGACCCCCACGCCCATGTCTCCATTCTAAGTCAACCTCGTATATAGATGGTCTCATTGAAAACGGAGTGTTTTTAAAAATAGCATCTAGTATTTTTAGCTTCACTTGCGAAATCGTATCCCAATCGTTAACGCGGCACTGAACTTTTTCATCAAGATCATCTTGCAAGATATGCAAAATTACAACAGAATGAGTAACTTGCTCATGTAAAAGACGCTCTTCCGAAAGAGAGTAGCGCGCATCATTAGTTATGGCATCTACTAACCCTTTTTCAATTTGATGTTTTATGGCCTTAAACAGAAGAAATAAACTTGATCCAGCATATTCTTTTAAATAGTCGTACATACATATGGCCAAATAATTGGTTAACATTTTTTCAACAACACTCTCAGTACGTCGCAACATTAGATGAGGATGTTTGCTTTCCAGCGACTTGTCAATTAGCCGTAGTAAGAGTGACTTCAAAATCTCTGTTGCGTACTCCATTTTATTCATTAATACAACCATTAGTAAGGAAGCAACATTTACACGGTCACGAATCGAAAAAGACGAGCGTTGAGCTTCCAAAGTTTCTATGAATATTAGTAAAAAGTATTTGTTGCAAAGAAGTTGTTCAAATTGTACCATAGCAGCATCATAGTTGTTATGTGGGCAACTGTCATGAAATTTAGCTGAGTTTAAAATGGGATGATCTGACACACCAGGAAAGAAAACTTTCATTATGTAGTTCACATGGTCAAGCGTTGGAATTCCACTGCTCTCAAGATCTGCCGTCAGGTCAGTCATATCAGTTTGAAGCTCTGCAAAAGCTTGTTTACACTCAGAACGAACATTGCTTTCTAATGTAATCATCTGTATCTGGATGCGTTTATACTCACGTTCTGCCTGGGTAGACTTTCTTCGGAAAATTATTAAAACAATAAGTAAAACAACAACAAGAACGGCGATTGTAAACATAACACCAAACAATGCATGTGAGAAGGCGAACGGCTTATTTATATCATATTTGAGATGTCCAATGACAAAACGAAGATTACGACCCACTTTTACAACAACTAACGGTAAATCGATTGTCTGATCTACGCCATTTTCGTCAGTTGGGGGAGGCTGTTGCTCCGGTGGAATGCACAAAAGTTGTGTTAATGCCAGACTTGTAATATTACATTGGATGGTACCTATTGTAACATTTACATCGTATTCATCTGCTGCTAAATTTAAAAGTTCGCCTTCAATAACTAAGCTATCACCCTTGTAAAGTTTTATTCCATCGTTTGGAAATTGGAAATATTTCGGGTCAGTCAAATAAACAATCGTACTTCTTATATCATGAAAATATTTGTTTAAATCCCGAACTAGCTGCACATTGTCCATTACAAAACTAAGTTGCAAATTTAATTGCGTTTCATGAACTTTTACAAATGTTGTAACATCCATATTATTGCCACTTAAATATCTTGATGTCGTTTTTCCTGTTGTGTATGTATGAAAATCGTCCAATAAACGAGTTTTTCTTTTTCGTCTTTTATTTTGAAAATTATTTTCCATTGCAGAAAAGTTCCTTATGTCAAAATCCGAATCCAAAATTCCATTCAAATTTTTAAAACTATAAAATTTTAAGTTTACTGGAGGAGAAGGGCACTCCATTTGATTCGAGTTGATAACAACGCAAGAAGTTTTATTAATTCTCTCATTATCAAAAAATACTTCCAATTCTGGTTTTTGAATGGAGTCAAGGTACATTCCATGAACAGTAAGTACACGGCCTCCACTAACAAAACTCCTTAATGGTTTGATTTGCATTATCCTAGGATCCTGTGTGTAATTAAAAACAGAACAGATGTGGCGAGGGAATGTCCGGAACTGATATGCATTTAAATCACTTCGTAATGGATTTACAAGTCGATTTTGAATGGTAATGTTTTGAACTGAACTCTGGCAAGTTAATGTACGATTTGCTCCATCAATAAACAAACGGAGAGATTGAATAGGTTCTGGTTGTGTTGCCTCAGAAGTAGTACAGCTAACTTGAGAAGATGAAGATTGAGAAACGTTTACGTAACACTCATACTCATCTAAATAGGCTCGTATACTTGAACCAATATTTAAAAAGTTTCCTATTAAAGACAACTGCGTACCTCCCGACCTCGGCCCAATAGTCGGATACAAGCCAGTAAGTTGTACATTCTTAAAATGAAATTGTACGCTAGATTCAGTGTATCCGGCATCGTTTGCAACCTTAATTGGGGCTGACATTTCATACAATGCTGCTCCAGTTTGACATTCAATTTTTACAGATATTTGATAGCTTATAAGATGACATGGAATAGAACCAATAAATATTTTTCCGCGTACATCTTCTTCGCGAATACCCAAGTTACTTCCTTCAATTGTCACAAGAGTTCCTCCTTCAATAGGTCCAGATAGAGGTTTTATAATATCAATCCTAGGTAAAGGACAATCAATTTTTATAAGTGTTGGTGGCCTTGCATTGAGAAAACTACTGTCAGAACTACAGGTCTCATTGTAAACACAAGAATTCCCGCACCATGCACATTGGTATTTTGGTTCCCGAGTGACACACAAGCTACAATCTGCGTGATCCCTGTGAGAACCTAATACATCGCATTTATACAATGTAACCATAGCCGTGTCCACATAATGTTGAAAATTCCATGTAACAACTACTTTAGCCTGATACTCATGCGTATTGGTCTCATAGAAGTAAGGAGTTTTTTCACAAACTACGATTTTATTAGATTCAATATGTGCAGGCAAAAGCATTTGAGCAGCTTCAATATGAATCGTGCATAAAAAGCCGGCATGGGCATTTTTTGGTTTTGGCAAGTTTTCTATCTCAAGGCGAATTTCTTTCGGAACGCGTACAGGCAAAAGAATTGGATGACTATTTTTTTTTAAATGGGGGCACTGCATTGCCGTACTAATAGCTATTTCCATGTTTCGGCATTGTTGAGATTTGTGCATACATTTATTGTCATAAATGCACCAGTTACATCCCCATGAACTGACTACACATTCCCGACATTTTGCATGATGTGAGCAGTCAAAAAATGCGAATGATCTTGACACAAAGTCTTTATTAGTTTCCGAACTTCGCACGGATAAAGGAACTAACACATGATCAGTGTTAGTTGGAATAATAGGCCTCTGGTCCAGTGCGGGCGTGGCGCATCCAAGCCCATTTTCTAGAATTTCAGCATCAATTGGAGTGGAGTTTCCGAAAACACATCGATATTTAGCATTAAATGGCTCTGGTAATGTCCGAATAATTAAATGTAAAAGCGTAAGTTCAGTAATTGGAACTTTGTCTGGTATAATTGACTCAAAGTCAATACATTGTTGTCCACTACCCAACGAAAGCCACCGCGAAGCAGAAGTATCTCGTTGGCACGTAGATCGTATGGTGCACCTCTTTTCTAAAGAACACCATCCACAAAAAGGGTCACGAGATTCTAAGCAAGCTGAACAATTTGTATAAACCGAACAATGTTCAATTCTTAGCTTTGTAATTTTTCGTAGGGATAACACATATAAAAAATCTTTTTTCGGCGACATCATAGTATTTGGTAATATCCGGTTACCAGCATCTACGATTATTTCTTCATACTCTCCCGGATTTTGCCCAGACAAGAGGACTTTTTTCACAGCACCTTCATCTGTTCCAAGAAAAGCCAGCGAGTGTTGTTGATCTGTAGTTGACGTCGCGGTTACTGAAGTAACTGATACATTATCAAAATGAAAAAGTGCTTGCGTTGTTATTGGAGATACTCCGCTTATTTTAAGTCCTACAGAACAAAAGTTATAAATGTTTCCAAGGGAGCCAACAATGGGACATCTTCCATCGTTGATAGTGCCAGATATATATCCTAAGTTACGATCCTTTGTGGTTCCATTGAAACACATATGTATGTTTTCAATAAACATGTCCTCTATATCTTTAATACTGTATATACACATTGCAGATTTTCGTTCCGGTTGATCGCTAATTTCCTTTGACGGAGAAAAAACTGTAACTAATACATGGTCATCCTTTTTTATGCCCATTTGCTGAGCTAGCTTATAACTAGCTGGGGTTACTTTTGCATCCCGTAGAATATTATAGTCTGTATTTCTTTCAGTTGCGGTACACTGAATTGTTATTTCAGTGTAACTGTCATAATTAGGATCTGTGACGCAAATACGAGCCAACCGTGTTACATAGCCTGCCTCGTCTGCTAAATGGGATTTTTTTTGAACTATTATAAAGTATGCATAGTCTGAAGAATTAAATCCATAAATGTAGTTTACCAAAAAATGGTCTCGGTATTTAACATCGATATTTATAATTGACTGTTGAATAGAGAACTCGGCGTAATTTAAATCATCAAGGCGACGAGATGAAATGGCAGGGACATCATGGCGATAATCTCCAACGTTGGTAAAAGTGGTTCCAACGTACAATATATCGTCTTCTTTCCAGGAATATCTTGCTGGTCCCACAAATGCAAATGTTGAAGCATTTTCATCGTTTGCGGCCAATGGAACAGCAATAAACTGGGGCGTTGTTGGAAATCGGGGAAGACTATATATTTCGCAAGCACCTGCAAATATTCAAAAAAATTTTCTTTTAATTTTTCTGTCACGGAATCACAAAAACTAAGTCCATCTGCTTCAATTAATATTTAATCTTTTTTAATTCATAGATATTTTTATTCAAAATTTAGTTCTCAAAATGATTTTGATGGGATAGACCTAGAAAATACCTCCACGACGACGGAATATTTTCTGTAGTGTTCAAGTCAGACTGCTCAAGTCGCTCCATCACGTTCCCAGACTTTTCTCTGAATTCTTAGCGTGATACCCTTTGTATCATTGTCCTGTTTATCTACAATTACACTCTGCAAAATGTATCACGATGTCTTCAAGATTTTTATGCTTATACATGATGAGTTTTGTGCCATGTATACAGGGCCGTCGAGAGGGGGGTCAGCCTGAGCAATTGTCCCAAGGCCCGGAGGGTTTCGGGAACCTTGCGGAAAAAAAATTAATTTTCGAATGAAAATATAACATCGATAAGAGATTTGGAGAACAGTATTGATGTTTAAATGAGAAAAAATGCAAAAATTGATTTTGAAGTTTGTGTCTCAGCTAGTCCTAATGGTCCCCCATATGAAAAGAGACCCGTTTTTGGGGCTATGTAGGGTTGAATGTAGTTATGCACCAACAAACATCACCACCATGTAAAATAAAATGGTCCTACATATTTGGGACGTGCAATTTGGCGTTCCTAGAAAATCTGTCAATATAATTGAATTGGGAAAATTGAATTTGGGACCTTTTTGCAAAAAATGCGAATTTCGGTGACATTTGTTTAACATTAACATAAAGAAATCTTGTCAACCGACTTTGAAAACGTAGTTTTCAGAAAAACGCGGAATACATTAAAAATAATGAATATCAAATTAGGAGATTATAAGGGGAAATTTTTGTCATTGATTGTGGGTCATGAATGCGGCCTCATTTAGCCACGATTTTCAGCGCGGAATCTTTTCGGGGCTGATTCAGCTCTGAAATTCAGGTCTGTATCTGGGCTGATTTCGAGAAAATTTTCACTCCTGAATCCGGATTTGGAATCAGGGCTAATTACCATTATCACTCATGTCTGAAATCGAATTCAGGGACGAGAAGACATTTTCAAAAATTTCAGTACAAAATTCATTGCAGCGTGTTTTAGATGTCAGGGCTGATTCTGGGTGATCAGGGGGACGTACGGGTGATTTATAGGTGTATAATGAGTAACTGGTATTGCTGGGTATATACGCACACATATACACGCATTAATTTACCCGCGCAGCAGCATTCTAAGTTATGCAGCTCTCTGAGACTGAACAACCAAATGCGTTTAATAGAGAAACGGGTCAGGTTGGCTACACCTTTCAAACCTGTAGATCATAGGGTCAGGTCGACAGTTTTGTTTTGAGACTTTTCCTCATAAAAAGCCCCAAAAAATGTCCACTAAAATGACAACAGGTGTATTCCTGCCCAATCTTATAGCTCTATTTTTTATAGTCACTGAGATCACTGACCGAGTCTCGGTTGTTGATGCTGATATATACATGTTAAGGGGTCGAAGACACATTCACATGAATACAGAAGGTATTGTACTCTACGAGCACAGGGTATAAAAAATTGTATTTCGTTTACAAAAAAAAAGCAAATTCGATTTTGTCGGCCTGGGCATATAATTATGCTAATGAGAAGAAAAATCTACCAAAATCTTTAGTTCAAATGTAGGTTTGTAAATTTTTTGCAAACGGATTTGCCAAATTAGGACATTTTTTTGGCTGATATACTAATATTTGACATACATATGGCCACTATAGCTATACAAATACATAAATACAAAACCTTTTGGTTATTTTGACTTTCCCTTCCAATACCATCTAAAATAATTCTTCCACATGGAGTATTTTAAAATTACCTTGACGAATGCTACCACATGATATAAGAATCCCATCGTGAGAGTAGCTTACTACAAGGATTTTGTTGTAGTTATTAACTAGCGAAGTTTCGATGTCTTCGGGACAGCCGCCTGCATGACATTGAGGCGAATCGTTCACAGGTCCAGTTATAGCTTCAGATAGCACACGTAAGTTTTCGTTAAGTTTTAATATTTTGTTTGTTGCCCCAGCAAACAAGACATTATGCTTAAAATCAAAACTGAGGTGCGTGAAATAATTTTTTGATTGTGCGTCTCTTGCAACTTCATCACTGGACCGATTTCTATGATTCGTTACTCTTGACATATTGGTAATCTTCGCATCTAATCCAGCGGTATTCGGCAAGTTAAATTGAGCAACTATATCAATTGAAGAAAACTGCGTCTGGAGTAGCATTTCTTTAGCACAGTGTACAGTAAAATTATTTCGCAAAATGGCTAAGTTTGCGAAGATCGCGAAAATAAATGATATAACGCCTGAATCAAACAAATATTTTCGCAACATATTTTTAATTTAAAAGAAACTTTAGTACTAGTTTGTATAGTTGGTTGTTTATTGCATTTTAGCAGCCGCACTCTCATCTGATTGCATCGTTCGTCATTTTCCCAAAAGGTGGAATGTTTGTATTTGCTATGTCTTCACTTTTGAATTACATTCATAGGTAGTAATCTTTATGAGAATAAAATAAAACCGATTTAAAGTGAGATTGACAAATATGTATACATAGGCTCGGTCTTTTACCAACACTACAAAATTTACAAATAAAATACGCCAAATAATGTAATCGGTTTACGGGAAAACGCATATTTTAGTCACATAGATAAGAAAATATTCTGTTTATACCAACCGCATCTTTTTTTAATGAGACGCAATTTATTGCATTGCCCCAACAATAAAAATACCTTTCTTTAATTAAATATTCATTAAAATTTTTCTTGGAAAAAAGTTGATATAACGTTTTTAACCTAGTTATCAGTTACCTAGTACATAATTAGTATTTTTTTCACTGTTTAAAAAACTGGTGTCATAGTAGCAACCGTATATTAGCAATAATCAAAGAAAAAATTAGCAAGTCATTTACTTTTGATCATATATGTAAGTTGAAGTATGTTCGACAATCGAAGTCACATTATTTCTGATATTGATACTGAAGTTAAAACTTTATTAATTACTTTCACTCATCAGATGTTGTATATAAGTTCGGTTTCGGCTTAATTTTATATTAATTATTAACGATTAACATCATTTAAATGGGAAACAGCAGCACCAAATGTGGTTTTTTGTTGGAAAATATTATCAATAAAGAAATTATCGAATAATGCAATATGCAGTATATGAATTTTTTTTCGCGCTGCTCCAGCTGCATACATAGAGCAAGTACATCAACATTGATTGTGTAGAAAAACGACAAGCAGCATCATTCTACGGTTTGTTATGGGGGTAAAGTTTACAAGTAAGATACTGCTATAATAAGAAGGAAGGTGAATATTTGTATCCTAGTTAAAGCCCCTAAGATCAAATAGAAAGAAATTCTTTTGTACACGTTATATGCGGTCTTTATTTCCTTTAATCCCATATTGGGGACTTCAGACACGTGATGCGTAAGTATCGGACGGACCAAAGATATGAATAATTAGCACCCACCCAATAATTGAACACCATCAGCTTAATTAACCATTGAGGACATATAGTATGGTAATCTGCGTTAATTTTTTAATCACAATCTCATTTGAGGTCTAGAACGATATTAAGACATAAGTTTGCATATTCATCCTTTAAGTATCAAATCATTGATTACCACCCGGAACGGCTGGGATCGGTCCAGTATATCCTATAGCTGCCATATAAGTGAACGATACTTTCTTGTTTTTGAAGCTAGAATGATGGGACTTTCAACGGATTCCATTCCGTCCAACTTAACCCGATCTGTCAAATTTTATAAAAATAATGAGGAAGAGTTCGACGACGCGGTTAGAAAGGTTCGAGATTTGTATTTTTAATGTAAAATTTCTGTATTGCTAAAAATTAAAAATGACATCTACCCTAATATTATCCCTTTTGCCAGTCATAGCTTAAGGGAAGAAACGTTACTCTCGATCTTATAGGTTAAAGGTTTGGCTTTGACCTAGAGAGATTCCACTTTTATCTAATGGGCTTGAAGTTCGAACTTGTGACTGACCATAAGCCACTAGAGGCGATTTTTAAGCCTATATCCAAACCTCCAACGCATATTGACGTACTATTTAAAAGGATAATCTATAAAGCAGGCAAGAAAATATAGCTCGTTGTTTATCACGTTTGTGTGAGAGAGTACCTTCCACTTGTTATGATCTTTAGGGTGAACACAGCATACTGCGAGTTATTAAGAATGCCACTCCAACACTAATACGTATATTCAAAATATCCGAAAAGAGCGCTAAGGATGAAGAAATCGTTGACACACAACTTCAACCGAGTTCCTGGGAGCTGAAAACTTCTAATAAACTGTACCCATTTCCACATGAATTGTCGTTGGATTCGTTATAAGTGTAGTGCGCATAGTCGACTGCACGACACTAAGGCAGACGGTGTTGGTTCTAGCCTATAAAGGCCACCCTGGAGAATCGGCAATGAAAAGACTACTACGATCTAGTACCTACGATGGAGGTACTACATCGGAAGGTCAAAGATGCGATGCAGACCGACGATTCGACTATTCTGACCCTCGAGTCTATAAAGAAGCGTCTGCGCGATCGCTTCACCACGCTGCAGGAGGAATTGGAGGAGCCAAACTACAGCGAGATCGGAAGCAATTTATATTGGTGGTTCTCTCAGCTGGCTACGGACGTGCACGTTGACATCCAGGTGGAGGTGGCCAAGCGTTCCATGAGAGTTGCTGCTCCATACAGGCCTGCTCCCTCATTGCCCCCGTTGCCAATGCCAACATTTAGCCGCGGCTATGCCGAGTGGCCGGATTTGTGCGCCCTATTTAGGACAACCATTGACAGTCACCGGCACTTGACCAAGATGGCTCAGGTGGCTCATTTTCTGTCTGCGGGACTCAGCCCTGGAGACTGTGAGGGCGCTTGAGATTACCGACGCTAACTACGATGTTGCCCATAACCTTTTGCGCAACCGACGGTTAATCTTCCAGGCTCACATCAACGAGATCCTGCAGCTAAGGGTGGTTGAGCCGGGATCCGTTGCTACTCTTCGGGAGTTATCCGACCGATTCAATGGACATTTGCGGGCCCTCATGAGTTCCGGGACGTCAGCCGAAATTCAAGGGTGCCTCCTCATCCAGATCATCTTCCAAAAGCTGGACGCTGCCACAAAGGCCAAATAGGAAGACTCTCTGGCAGGAAGCACGGATGACAGCCTGCCAACTTGGGAATCTATGGCTCGGTTCCTGGACCAAAGGTGCCGTACCCTGGAGACGGTGGATTTGGCCTTAGCTCCGGGACATTTGTCAGCGAATCAAGCGAGCCGACGTAGACCATTTAACAACGATCCTGCATGCTCCTGAATGCTCCACCTGCTTCGTGTGCCCTGTGCGGTATCTTGGCACACGCTGTGCCTTCGTTCCTAAGGTTCCTCGCCTTGTCAGTTGAGGAACGATACGATGAGGTCCGACGTCTTACCCTCTGCATTGTGTGCCTTAAGTCTGAGCACTTAGCCCGCGGATGCTCATCCTCGCCGATATCATGCGCCACTTCCGTTCCCGCTTCCGGTTTAGATCCGGCCAATGTAGCTGTGGTTGCGACCTCTCAGGCTCCTCCTGCTAATACTCTTGTTGCCCAGGGTCGCTGCGCTGAAGTAGTGTTCTTGCCCACCGCCAACATTCTCGTCCGTGGCAGATCAGGAGCCTTTCTTCCTTGTCGAGCGCTACTTGACTCCGGCTCACAAGTTCATCATATCACATCACGTCTGGCCAGCCAACTTCAGGTTCATTGGTCCAAATATTCTGTAGCAGTGACTGGCCTTGGAGACGCTGCATTTACTACGGATGGAGAATCGGTTAACATTTGCCTGAAGTCACGCTTATCCACGTATTCTGTGTACATTGAGGCAGTTGTGGCGTCTCACATCATAGAGCGTCAACCTGGCCTGAAAATAGATGTGTCCAACTGGAAGATTCCCGCCAATGTGGTTCTAGCTGATCCGAACTTCCACAGAGCTCAGCGTGTGGATCTACTGATTTGAGCAAGCCTATTTTTTGAGACGATCTGCCTCTGGTGCAGAAGACACGTTTTGTTATGGGAGCTGTTAGGGGAATCCTACGCGGCGGTTCCATTCACTTGAGCGCAAGCTGGATCGTCATCCGAATTTAAGGACCTAATATACGCCTTTCATCAAGGAATGATTCCCTCCTTTTTTTAAAAGGAAGGAATACTTGGATCTGGGTCACATGTCTCTGGTGCCGCAGGAATTGCGAGGTAAGTGCCAGTATTTCCTTACCCATCACTGCGTCCTAAAGGAAGACAGTTCCACTACTAAGGTGAGAGTTGTGTTCGATGGTTCGGCTGCTACATCCTCTGGTTACCAAAGCTTTTTCATACGTCTCTTCGGTTTCGGTCTCACCTTGTAGCTTTGACTGGAGACATTTGCAAGATTTACCGCTGCTTAAGGGTCTTTCCGGATGATAGTTTGCTGCAGTGCATCCTCTGGAGAGATTCTATTCATGATGACGTGAAGGTTTTTAAGCTCGACACCGTGACGTATGGCATAAAGTCAGCGTCTTTTCTATCTGTACGATCAATGCACCAGCACCGGTTTTTCTGTTGGCTCTCGTGTTGTCCTCCAGGATTTTTATGTGGACGACCTCATATCTGGTGCCCCAACGAAGACTGAAGCGATTGAGATAATAGCTCAGAACATCGAGATTGTTGAACAAAGGTCAGTTTCAATTAAGAAAATGGTGCTCCAACCTCCCAGAGGTTTTGGAAGGCGTACCGAAGGTGATAGAGAGTCATACTTAAAATTTGACGATGGCAGTTCGTTCACAAAGTCTCTTGGATTAGCATGGATTCCTTCTGATGATTTCCTTTGAAGCCCTTCAGCCTACCGCCAAACCAACCAGGAGATCTCTACTATCTTCCGTCGCTTCCTGACCCGATGGGCTTGGTAGGTCCTGTCGTCACCAGGGCAAAGATCCTATTGCAGAAGCTGTGCCCAGAAAATTTGAGATGGGATGAAAGCCTTCCTCAATCCGTTCTTTCCGAGTGGTTGCCATTCTGTTCCAGTTTTGACCAAACTCAGCGAATTAAGTTTCCTCGTTTAGTTATTCCCTGGAGTTATTCCTTTATTACCGAGTTTAAGGAAGAGATAGGCTTACTAAAATCACGCAGATTGGTTACGCCCTCAAGCCCGCTGACCTCGCTTGCTCCCTTTGTGAATGATGCTGGTCTGCTTCGCCCGTCAAGGGTAATTGCGGAACTCTGCACTGGATTTTGATGGACGTCATCCGATCATTCTTCCCAGAGGCCATCCCGTCACTTCGGCTATAGTGACTCACTTTCACGAGAAGAACACACTTTTATCGGGTAGTTGGTCCCGCAGTTCTTAGCTTCGAGGAATTGAGGACTTCGAGGACTTTGTTGTGCCGCATAGTCTCAATCATTAATTCTAGACCCTTTGTGTCGATTTCAGAAAATCCTGCGGACCTAGATGTTCTAACTCCGGCTCATTTTCTAAATGGCGGGCCGCCTTCAACGTTTCAACGTTCAACGTGTATTTTTGGCACTAACTTGAGCGGCTGCGAGTTTGGTTAGATTGAACCTTTGAATAAAACCCTTGATCTTTGATTTAAATTGAATTAAATCCACTATTAAAAAATCTTCTCCAGCTCGCTGGTTTCGATATCCCCCTTTTTAGATCAGATTGAATATCGAGTAGACGGGCGGCTCAAAAACTCATCCTTGGATTACGATGGCCGTCACCCAGTAATTTTGCCAAGGACCTATCGTTAGCTTTTATGAGCAGAACCTGCACGCTAGATCTCGATCGAGAGTGGCAGGTTATCAGGTCTTTGATGTAACCGGCATTGATTTTAGCGGTCCTTTCTTCTATAAATCGGAGGCTCGCAACATGACCCCCATATAGTGTTACATCAGCGTTTTCATCTGTTTCACGAGGGTGCTAATGGATCTGTCCACCGCCACCACCAGATTCATTTCTATCAGGAAGAAGCCTCGACACATCTTGGTCCGAGAGAGAGTCCCTCTCACTGAGAACCCCACTGCTACAAGGCGGGCAGTCAATAAATTGTGCTTGTTGCCCCTTCCAACGGGGGAAATATCTTCCAAGGTCTCTCCGCATCAAGCGTTGAGGCGTGGCCCCGCGTTCTTACTTCTTCGTTCGGTGTTCAACCCTACAGACAAATCCAAATATGTACATCGTCCATTATCAAATCTGATCAAATAAATTGCGCTTATATTTAAGTCAAACAGAATTTGTATTTTATAAAAACTGTAATTCTAAACATTAATTGCAGCTGTCCGAAAACGCTCGGTACCTTAACACTTACCCACCCTAAAAATCTATGTAGTTTCTTAACATAACCTTGTGAATTGTGTTGAGGATAGTCATCATCCAACACGCTTACACTTTAACGTTCCTAATAGAATGACTAGGAATTTTAGTCGCCGTTCTTTGACCATTGTAGTTCGATATATGCCCAACATGACCCTTTTAGGGTAGAACTGACAAAACGATCTTTTTTTAAAAGGAATCTTTTTTAAAGGGGAAAAGAATGAACCAATACTAGATTTTTTTCCAAACTATATAAAAGTATGCAATTAAAAATGTTGTTGGCGAATCTATACATAGAAAGGTTAATAAACTTTTTTTGATAAGTACCGCGTATCATATAGTGGGGAATCTCGACTGAAACCATGTACTTTAATCACATTCTACTCCTAATTACGCGTCGATTGGTACCTCGACGATCCAGATCCGATTTTGTTCAGAAGTTATTCAATCAATTCGATTTTTAGAGGACTTCCCAAATTAAGTTTGTGAGTCTGTTTGTACTATGTGTTTCTGAGCAATTCTCATAAAAGTTTCTGAAAGAGATTTTTGTTACTAATATATGAGCAACTTTTGTTCTACATTTAAAGTTGGTGTAAAAATACCTTATAACAACGTTATAAAATTAATCAAACGTTAGTTAAATAACTTCCAAACTATCGATACGTAGTTTACTTCCTTCAATAGGTTTATTAAATTATTTTTCTCTTTCTTCAATACCAAATGTCTAAATAGTAAAAAAAATTACATACACTGAAAATAATTTTTCCTGCAGATAATAGGTGGAATAAACTGAAAAATTTCCAGTACTTCCTTTCAGCTTTTAGTTCATTTAAATAAATAAAATTCAGGGTTGAATGTAACAAAGAAAACTAGGACTTAACCTCCGGCTTGCTAGAAACCAGAATATAGAGCTATAAGATTTATCACGAAGATTCCTATGAATTTTTAGAGAAGTTTTTCACATTTATATTCTGATTTCCATATTGATTTGCATTATTTTGGAACGCTCAGATCGTTGGGACTATTTGAGATATAGGAAGGAAAAGAAGAGTACCGGGTATCATATAGCAGGAAAATATAGCCGTTCTTTTTTGTTTTAAGTATATTTTTTTGTACCTCCCGTCCAACCGGCCGAGGGACGCTGATCCGAGATAGTTTAAGCGAAGAGTAGGAGAAAGATATCATGAGGAAGAGTGTTGCACAGATAAGGGGGTTAATATAAGCGATTTAAGATTGTTAGTGGAGCAAAGTGACAAGATGTGGTAGAGACAATTGTAGTCCGAACATAATACCTTGAACGGATCGTGTTGGGCATATGTCAAACTAAAATGGCTGAGGAGTAGAGGACGAAAGTTTCTAGTCCTTCTACTTGGAACTTTAAAATTTATTTACGCATGTTAGTAAATGCTGGCTGTCTACATTTCCATAAATAAGATTATATAGAAACATGACACCCAGCATCGTTCTACGGTTTGTTAATGATGGTAAGTTGATTAGTAAAAATCTACTACGATAAGAGGGGAGGTAAAGATTTGCATCCCAATTAAGTCCCCTAAGAGCGAAAGTAAGGAAGTTTTTTTTTTACAGATTCAATTTGATGTTGGTGTACTCCATATTGAGGACTCCAGACACACGATCCATACTCATGAATCGGACGGACCAATGATCTATATAACGTTTTAGTGGATTAAACTCTTTTGACCATCTTTTAATAAAACCAAGCTGAGTTTACTTATAAGAAGCGAATGGTTATCATGCTTTACTGAAGTCAGTGTAAATGAAGTCTGTTTGTAAGCCATTCCGGAACCCATCCGTGATAAAAGATGTTAGCTCCAATAAGTTGGTAGTGGTGGAGCGGCGCTTCATGAAGCCATGCTGGCACGGAGTTATTATTGAACTACATAGGTGTTGCAAATGTGGAGTGATACATTTTTCAAACAGCTTTGGAATGTCTGACAATTTAGAGATGCCTCTATAATTTGCAGCGTCGGATTTTTCCCTTTTTTATGCAGCGGAATAATGAAAGATTCCTTCCACATAAGGGGAAAGATCGAAGTTTCCAGCGATAGATTAAAGAGTTTAACAAGCGGTTTGCACAGTGCCTCGGCGCAGTACTTCAGAACACATCCTGGTACTCCATCAGGGCCTGGCGAATACACGGGCTTAACCTTAAGAAGATCCGATAACACACCACTTTGATCGAAAGATGGGCAAAATATAAGGTTGGCTGATTGGATATTATAAGTGTAAGGCTGAGCTAAACTGCTGCTAGGTGAATAGGTAGTTTGAAAAAACTGTGCAAAGCAGAGGGGGAAAAGATACATGTTTACGCTTAGTGTTTACAAAGTTATAAAACTGCTTCGGATCCTGAGTAAACTGAACCCTGCAGCGGCGAATATAACTCCTATAACATTCTGCGTTATGCACGGTGAAATTGGACCGAGCTACTAAGTATCTTGAATAACTAACTGTACAGCCAGATAATCTATGTTTGTTTAAAAGTCTACTCAAACTATTCTTTAAATTTATAAGGTACCTTGTATACCAAGGCGGATTCGTTGAAGCTTACGGATATTTCCACGGCACGCAAACGTCGAAAAATATGTTCAAAGTGCAAAAAAATTGTTATAATACGATGTTTATATCTTCTCATGCCAGTAAATCAGACCAATAAAATTCGGAAATTAACTTATTTAATTTCATAAAGTCAGCCTTACGAAAGAAACGAACTTTCTAAGATTTAAGTGTAGACTTAAGGTCAATGGGTTGTGGGAGTGGGTTGATATGAATCCTCAGGGTTAGAAAGGGGCAAAGTTCTGGAAAGAGTAATTCCATCAGGATCAGAAACGAAACATAAGTCCAACAGCCGACCTAAACAATTTCTAACGTGGTTGATTTGCCCGAGTGACATGTCAAACATGCCCGCAGGGAAGTCGTAATGGGAGTTAAGCTGTAAAGACGGTGAATTTTCAACATTTAACCACATAAGTTCAGGGATATTAAAGTCACCCAGAGCTATCAGCTGGTCACCATCAGACAGACGATCGAAAACCAAACGAATAGCGGACAAATGTTGCCAGTGTATTGGCGGTTCGGACGAAGGTGGTATGTAAGAACAGGTTACATACAAAGATTGATCGGACAAAGTGATTTTGAAGCAAAAGAAATCATTGTCACCAAACTCTTGTGATTTTACCTCTTCAGAAGCGAGTTAGCAGTTTAGAAAGATTAACACTCCTCCTCCGCTTTGCAGAGTTCTATCACATCTAAAAGTGGTGTACCTACTAGGAAAAACTTCCGAGCTTAAGATGTCCGGCTTTAACCAAGTTTCTGTAAATACAATAATGTGAGATGCAAAGAAAGAACTATCAGAATACAGTTTGGGAAGTTTACTACGTAACCCTCTAGTATTCTGATAGGTAAGAGTTAGTGAAGACATTTTTTTTTGTTTGTTTTTTGAAACTGAGGAAGATGAGGTGGAAGGTTGGTCAGTGGCCGTAACATGTTGGAGTTTTACACCCACAGGTTTGGTTATTTTTTATATTACAAGACTCATTATAAAAGATTATTAAAAATTCGATAATTAATTTATTAATATTATTTGTTTTTCTTATTTATGAACCTTAAACCACAGTACAAGGGAAACGAAAGGGAGAGATTAAAGAGAGCAGTTAGTGCGAGTTAGTAAAATGAAAAGAAAAGAGATAAGAATTTCTCTTGAGCGAGAATAGAAGCAGTAGAATAGAAGCAACACCGTAAGAGATGAAGAAGCAGAGCTGGGCTATGTTTGGAAGGAAAATTAATCAAATTATTATTTTACCTCGAAGCGATACGGTTCTAAAAATTGCAATTTGTTTATTTTTTTTGTTTATATGTATAGAAATAAACACCGATTGTTTATGTTAAGCTTATAACAAATTTTATAAAAACGCAGTGCGCACAAAAAAAAAACACGACCGTCCGCTTTAAGATAAAGAGTGGAAGATGATTAAAATTAAAATGCCATATTCAATAATTCTTTTTTAACGAGAAAAGATGCTAATTAAAAATGCATCATATTTTGTGAAGCCAAATTATTGGCATTCAATATTATACATATAGCCGATGAATTAAAAATTTTCCCTGTGCGCCCTATATCATAAATGATACACCAATCGTAAGGAATTGTTTTAGTTACTTTTACTAAAAAAATTTGCATAAAATTATTAAGTTTAGGACCGTCAGCCAACGAGTACCGTCAAGTGTGGGTCAATCCAGATAATCAGTGCCATCAACTTATAGTTTGTAGAAATGATCCGTCTGAGGATCACAAGATCTTCATAATATAATACATACAATAAGTACAATACAATAATACATAAGTATTATTAACAGTCACGTATGAAAAAAAGACATCTTGTTGTTGGCCCCTATTTTCGGATCTTTTGGGTTAATTCAGGTGTAAAATTTTTGTCTATTTTGTTTAACAAAATCGAAGATATATTTTTTTTTCAAAAGCTACAACATTTAACTATTGAAAAACACCGAAAATTTTTAAATCGGTTGAAAAAAACGCGTTCAGGAATTTTTAAGCGCAAAGAAGTCCCGAAAAACGGTTTTTTAACCATAAATCAAGATTTTGAGGGTGTTACAAATA
This sequence comes from Drosophila ananassae, assembly GCF_017639315.1. NCBI lineage: Eukaryota > Metazoa > Arthropoda > Insecta > Diptera > Drosophilidae > Drosophila > Drosophila ananassae. The sequence goes on from NW_025319038.1 coordinate 1,790,726, forward strand.
ATTCAAACATGGTTTTGTGATGTACTCGACCCAATAAACAATTCCTACTATGTCACTTCAAAAGTTCAGAATCACTGTTACACTGTGTAATTTGTGTTGTTTACAGTGACTTGAAAAAATCAATTTGGAAGAAAATGGAATTTAATCGTGAACATTTTCGCGCAATAATTTTTCACGAATTTCGACGTGAATTCACACGACGAGAGTGCATCGATGAACTTAAATCTTTGTATGGCGATGAAGCACCATCTTATAGCACTGTGAAAAACTGGTATAATAAATTCAATCGTGGCCGACGCTCGCTCGAAGGCGAAGGTTGTGAAGGTCGTCCAAAAACAGTCGTTGTTGCAGAGAACATTGACGCCGTGCATGAGCTGATAATGCAAGATCGCCATGTGTGATACCGTGAGATAGAGGCATCCTTGGGCATTTTTTCCCCCAGCATACATTCGATATTGCATGAACACTTGGCCGCAAAAAAAATTTGATCTCATTGGATCCCGCACAATTTGACAATCGCACAAAAAAAGGCTCGTGTGGATTGGTGCAAAAAAAATTGTAAAAAATACAATCGCGGTGTTTCAAAAAACGTTTATAAGATCTTTACAGGTGACGAATCATGGATCTATGCCTTTGAGCCCGAAACAAAACAGCAATCGACCCTGTGGGTCTTCGAAGACGAGCCAAATCCAACGAAAGTTCTTCGTGGAAGAAGCACTTCGAAGAAAATGGTGGCCATTCATTTCTTTGGTAAAACAGGTCATGTGGCAACTGTTCCGTTTGAGCAACGTAAGACGGTCAATTCTGAGTGGTACACCACAATTTGTTTGCCTGAAATCTTCAGAGAAATTCGAAAAACGAACAAGAAAATGTCTTTCCATTCTCACTCATCAGCTCAAACCAGCGCCTTTTTGACCGGCCATAATGTCGAATTGATGGGTAATCCGCCATACAGCCCTAACTTGGCACCCAATGACTTCTTTTTATTCCCGCACATCAAGAGAAAAATGCGTGGTCAACGATTTTCGTCGCCAGAAGATGCTGTTAAAGCTTTTAAAAAAAAATGTTTTGGAGGTGTCTCAATCGGAGTGGACAAAAAGCTTCGACAATTGGTTTGAGCAAGTGTATAAGACTTGCTGGAGAATACTTTAAAAACCAATAAAACCATTTTTAAACATAAATATTGACATTTTCATTATTAAGCCGAAGTTTATATACCCTTGCAGTTGAGTCGCAGTCCGCTAGGTGGCGCCACGCATCTTATATTATTAGATATATAGCCGATCGTATATAGTTGGCCGATCCCTATGAAATATGGCATATCGAATTATTTTGCCCGAAAAGGAATCCATTGAAACTCCTATCCTTCTAACTTGGAAAACAACGAAGGTTTAGCATTTCCGATCAATCAGTTTTATGGTAGCTATAAGATATAGACGGCCGATCCAAATTAGAATGCATAGAAAGTCCCATCCTTCTAACTTGAAAAACAACGATGTTATGGAATTTCCGATCAATCAGTTATATGGCAGCTATAGAATATAGTCGACCGATCCCGGCCGTTCCGACTTATATACTGCCTGCAAAGGAAAGAAGGATGTGTGCAAAGTTTCAACTCGATAGCTTTAAAACTGAGAGACTAGTTTGCGTAGAAACAGACAGACGGACAGACGGTCAGACGGACAGACGGACAGACGGACAGACGGACATGCTTATATCGACTCAGGATGTGATCCCTCTCAAGAATATATATACTTTATAGGGTCGGAGATGTCTCCTTCACTGCGTTGCACACTTTGAGCACACATATTTTAAATAACCAACATTTGTTTCTATAAAGAATTATTAACAAAGAATAATGACCAAATATACTGGGAAATTTCTTACAACTTAAAAAATTTTAATTATAATTTTATCCCAATAATTACCAAGGAGAACAAAGAGGAGAACAAGTTAATAAGTTGGGAACTGTCTTGAAATTGTTAGCTGGCACCCTGGACCATTATGATGTATTACATCATTGTTATTAACAGTCGATTGATGAAATAAAACTACTATCATAAAATTTAAAAACGAGCCAAGAGTTACATTTAAAAAAGCACCGCTTACATTTAATTTCTTATGATTTACAAAACCTATTTGACACTATAAATTTGGCGAAAATTGATGTTTTTAACACCAAAATTGTAAACAATGATGATATTCAAGAAATATACAAACATTAATTGAATCCTGTAGTAATTACGGATTTAATGGACATTTCAGAATACAAGATTGCTTTACACAAAGAATTATTTGTAATTTACATATAGTACCCAAATTAAAAAAAATAGGTGCGACACATATTAAAGAGCTATTTCTTATAACGATGGAAAATTACTCTTAAACAATCATAACGCTAAATGCAAAAACACTTATAACGAAATAAATAATTTTAAAAAGGAACTCTTTAACAACTATTGCGCTTTAAGCAAGGAAAAATCTTGTTTCACTCGCCTGTTAAACGATGAAAATTAAGTATGTAGAATATAAGAAAAAAAAATAAACAAATTGATATAATCAAGAAGGTGACATTTTAGTAAATGGAAACCATATAGTAAATGATTCCTACATACAGGGATCATATCTTATAACGTTCAATAGCACCACTATAATTAATAACATAACATATATAAACTTAAAACAAGAAGGAAAGCTAACTTCGGGCGGAGCCGAAGTTTATATACCCTTGCAGCTGTGCCATTTCCGATCGTTCAGTTATATGGCAGATATTGGATATAGTTGGCTGATCCCTACGAAATTTGGCAAATCAATTTATTTTGCCCAAAATCAAAAGTGATTTTGATGCAGAGAAATATGGTTACTCAAAATCTCAAAAATGTACCCGCCACATTTCAGAGATGAATGAACAATCTTTTATAAGATCTTATCTATAAAGACTGTTTAGTTTATTTAGACGACATAATAATTTTTTCCATTTCATTGGAAGAACACATCTTGTCTCTAAAGAAAGTTTTTGAAAAATTACTAGGCGCAAATTTGAAACTCCAACTTGATAAATATGAATTATTAAAGACGGAAACTGAATTCTTAGGGCATATAATTACAGTAGATGGTATAAACCTAATCCAAATAAAACGGATGCCAATATTAAATTCCCATTACCAAAAACTCCGAAACAAATTAAATTATATCTTGGATTATATGGATTTTACCGAAAATGTATACCGAATTTCGCAAATGTAGTAAAACTCATGACCAGCCGATTAAAGGAAGGAGCAGTTATGGATACTAAATGTGAAGATTACGTAGAGTCATTTGAAAAGTTAAAGATACTTATTACTTCAGATTCGATATTAATCTACCATGATTTCAATAAGCCTTTCTCATTGACAACTGACGCTAGTAATATCGCTATTGGTGCAGTACTTTCACAGAATCATAAACCAGTGTGTAACGCCAGAAGAACCCTAAATAAACATGAAATAAATTATTCAACGATCATTAGCCCCTCATATGGCTAAATAATATAAAAAATCCGAATATGAAATTACAGAGATGGAAAATAAAGTTAATATAAAGGAATAAATCGAAGAAATTGAACTAGGAATGCAGTTAACTAGATTAGGAATTTTTAATCCAAAACTTTTAAAACATGATTATTTAAAACATGTGAATTCTGAGAGATTGTTAAAAATTAAAACAATCAGCAGCCACGGCATAAATTGAATCAATATAAATGTAATATATATATATAAATGTAATAATTATAGTTTAGCATATAATCATTTTTCTCATCGCTGTTGTTAGTCGCAAGCCGACTCTTCTCGGCCGCTCGGCTTTATTTTATCTTTGTCATTAAGTTAAGGGGGCAGGATGGTTTCAGGGGCTGAAAAAAAGCACATTTTTGCGATTTTTTTTCTCATTTCTGAGTGAACGAAATGATCCAATTTTTTTACACGATAAATGGCTATATTTGTAGAGTATTTAAGAATATTTTTTATTAAGAAATAATTATTATTTATTCCGTGACGGCAGTCGGCCGGAGTCGCTTCAAAAAATTGGTCTCTTGCGGTGCGTAAAGTCTGGCCTTACAGTGTTATCTAAAATCAAAAAATTGAATTGATTTACTTAAAATATTTGTTTCTTGTGCGGATGAACGAAACCATTTTGAAAAATATGCAATTTTGAATTTTTGGCGCGGTTTCAAAGTCAAAAGTGCCATTTTTACATAAAAATCCGCCCATTTTTGCCCCTAAAAAAAGTAAAAAATTTTTTTTTTAAAAAAAAGCGTTCGTTCATCCGCAAGTATTTATTGTATTAAAGATGTGTACAAAATTTTATTAAGATCCGAGCATTACTTTTTGAGTTACGTTACGCACCGACTTGAAAAAGTTGTTTTGAGCAAAACGCGTCTAAAGTTTTAAAAGCAATGGAAAGTATATGGAGAGAAAGAAACTAGAAAATCGGTATCTCAGCAAGTTTTAGTCCGATCGACATGAAACTTTCACAGGATATTCCTAAGATAATGTTCTATTATATAAAAAATTTCTGAAAAAAAATTTTTTTTGAAGCCTCAAACCATCCTGCCCCCTTAACGAGCTTTCGCCCGTCCTATGCTAAAAGGCGGGCCCACTTGTACTTCTATCTCAGTGCATACGCATTCTAAATCGGATCTATCTGGCACTCCATTTCATATGCGAATAAATAAACATTTTATAAAGTTGTGAAACAGATAATTCCCTTTTTTGTTATATTGGAAAAAAGGAAAAAGTCATTGAAAAGGCTCAATGACCAAACATTGGTGACCCCGACTTGATTTAATTAATAAAATTAATAATTCCACGAGCATAAAACAGTGCGAACATACCCGTTTCAGTTTTTGCGTTATCCGGTCCGCCAACATACATACATACATACGTTCCACTTGCAAGTGCATTCGATTCACACGTTCATATATATATACATTTCACAACTCAGTGTCCGGTTTTGAGCGCACAGTGGGATAAATCGTGTTCGCTGCGCTCAAATATAATTAAATATAATAAAATAAACAAGACCTATAATTTTGGCGCCAAAATTAATTTGTGCGTGTTTTTACCTAAATTGAGCGTATTTCAATTATAGTGGCGATGAACTGCAGCGGCGCCGTCACAGGAGAATCCACTCCATCTCGCAGTGCGATTTTAAAATGCAAGGCAAAGGGTATCCTCCAGGATTTGAAGAGGATCCAAGGCGCCCTGCAGCCAATGTCAATGGTGGCGGATTCTATGCTCCATGTGCGTCACGGCCAGTTGGTCGCCATGTACGAGGATTTTAAGGCCATCCACGGGGAGCTTGAAGAGTTAGACATTGCTGAGATAAGTGTCTGACAGTGTTTGAGCTTGTAGCTACGATGCATGCCGAAATCGAGCACGAGACGTCGTTGTGCTCTGCTCGAATTGCTGCCCATTCCACCCTTGCCAGCGAAGTTTCCAGTGTCCAGGTGGAACCAGCGCTCAGTCGGAGTTTTCAAGACTTGCCTCCTCTTACTCTTCCTACTTTCAGCGGAGGATATTCAGAGTGGGCTGAGTTCCATTCGGTCTTTTCGACGATCGTAGGCTGCAATCCTTATATAAGTAAGGTGGAAAAGTTTCAGAGGTTGCGATCTTGTCTTCGGGACTCCGCTTTAGAGGCAGTCCGTTCCTTGGAAATCTTCGAGGAGAATTATGATGTCGCAGTGCAGCTTTTGGAGAATCGATTTAATAACCGTCGGTTGATATTTCAGGCTCATGTGAACGAGATTCTGGACCTCAATCTATTGGATGGTGACTCAGTGGCAGCGCTTCGAAAGCTGTTCAATGCCCATATGCGAGCCTTAAAAAATTTGGGGTGACAGTTCAGATCGCCTGCTGCATCATTGTCCAGGTACTTCTTCATTGTTGGATCCAGCTACTCAGGCCAAGTGGGAGGAAGGTCAAAATGCCTCGAACTCGGATCTCATCCTTGCTTGGGAGTCGATGGCAGAGTTTTTGGAACAGCGTTGCAGGACTTTGGAGGCTATGGATGTGGCCTTGGCCGCTTACACGCCGGGCACTCAGGTGGGAAGACGTAGACTCGCAAACAACAGTAGAGCGTCCTTTATTGTTACTAATTCACCTGCATCTGCTTGTATATTATACGGTGGGTGGTCCCATGTAGCTTCTGCATGCCCAAGATGTTTGTCATTGACCCCTGAGAGCTGCCTTGGCGAGGCTAGGCGATTAGGTCTATGTCGGAAATGTCTCCAAACTGGCCATCACCTGCGTGAGTGCCTTGCTGATAATTGTCCCAGTTGTGGGAGGAGGCATCACAGTCTGTTACATTTTTTGGAGTTACAGTCTTCCAGCAGCCAGCCTTCTGCTGTGCCGTCTACATCAGCCGCAGCCGAGTGCGCCGAGCCAATAGGCGTTTCACCATACACGGCTAATGCGTTAGTTGCCCAGGGTCGCAGCGGTGAGATAGCCTCACTGGCCACAGCGAACATTCCCATTCGGAGTCGTTCTGGGGTTTTTGTTCCATGCCGGGCTCTTTTGGATTCTGGATCGCAGGTGCACGTCCCAACTGGCTAGTCAGCTGCAGCTTCGTAGACGCAAATCGTACGTGGCAGTGTCGGGCATTGGCGACACTGGTTTCGCGGCAGACGGATTCTCTGTTGATGTGCTCCTACGATCCTATTGCTCTGAATATTCGGCCCTCGTCAACGCTGTAATCGCCACCAACCATCACGGCCATCACGGACCTCCTAGTTTTAGCTTGGATGTCTCCAGCTGGAATATTCCGTCAAACCTCACTTTGGCTGATCCCCAGTTCTTTCGACCGCAGCGGATCGATTTACTTATCGGAGCCAGTCTTTTCTATGATATGCTGTGTGTTGGTCAAATTCAGCTCTCAGCCGGCCCTCCGGTGCTGCAGAAAACCCGGCTTGGATGGGTTGTGTGTGGCGGTGGTTCACATCTGGAGAGAAAGTCGTTCGTAGCCACAGCCCGCAAGGACGTTGTGAAGAGCCCAAGAGGATTTGGATTGCGAGACGCATTTCGTGCAGAATTCTGCTCGGCTGGAGTCAGGCGCCTACTCGGTGAAGCTGCCGTTGAAGGTCAGCTCTGAGTTGCTAGGTGAATCGTACTCACGAGCCGTGCGGCGATTTCTCTCCCTCGAAAGGAAGCTTTGCCGTCAGCCTCAATTAAAGGATCAGTATGCTGCGTTCATAAAGGAGTATTTAGATTTGGGGCATATGTCTCCAATACCGCCTAGTCCATGACCTGCCAGACAGTATTTCCTGCCACATCACTGCGTTTCGAAGGAGGACAGCTCAACAACCAAGCTCAGGGTTGTTTTGATGGTTTGGCTGCCACTACGTCTGGGTATTCATTGAATGACGTTTTGGTGCTTCAATTTTTCTGAATTGCTCTCTGACTTACCGGAAGAGGGCCAACTTTACGAAGGCTCTTGGCCTAGCTTGGGATCATTCTACTGATCTCTTGCTATTTTAGTTTGAAAGGCTTCAGTCACCCTCGAAGCCGACTAGGCGCATCATCCTCTCCTCAATCGCCCGGCTTTATGATCCGATAGGGCTTGTTGGACCTGTCATTACGAAGGCGAAGATTTTTCTTCAGAAGCTATGCCGTGAGATGTTGTCCTGGGATGAAAGTCTACCTCAAGCTCTTCACTCCGATTGGGACATGATTTGTTCCAGCTTCGCCATGGTGCAGCGTGCTGAATTCCCTAGATGGTCACTATCATCACAGTCTGAAGTGGAGATTCATGGATTTTGTGACGCCAGCATCGAGGCTTATGGTGCTTGAATTTATGTCGTATCGAAGGGTACAAGGTCGGAAAGTCATTTACTCTGCTCAAAGTCCCGAGTCGCTCCTCTAAAAACAGTTACGGTACCGAAACTGGAGTTATCTGGAGCAGAGTTGCTGGCTCGGCTTATGTCGGAAGTAGCTCAGTTGAAGGTCTACGATGGTAGGTATTTCTACTGTTGCGATTCAGCTGTGGCGCTGTCCTGGATTCGGGAGGAGCACGCTCGTTTTATTGTTTTCGTCGCCAATAGAGTTTCAACAATCCAGGAATTGACCAGAACGATAGAATGGCGTTATGTTCCTACGTCTTTGAACCCGGCAGACATCCTCTCGCGTGGTGCTCTTCCCAAGGAGTTAGTTACTGACAACCTGTGGTTCCATGGTCCTGCGTTTCTTCTTGGACTTCAAGACCAGTGGCCAGCAGCGGTTCTATCTGAAAAACTCACTCTGGAGCTAAGGGCAAGGGTTCTGCTAATCCCCGTACGTTGACGTGACAGCTGGTTCCAAGTACGCCAACTCTTTTCCAGCACTGCAGCGTGTGTTCGCTTATGTGCACAAGTTCTCACAGCGAGTCCGTCACAAAGGTGTCACTGTTCATCAAGGCTGGAACCCACCTACTATTGCGTCTGGTGCAGCGTGTGTATTTTTGGGATGACATAAAGGCGCTTCAGAATGGAAAGGAAATTTTGTCAGCCAGCATACTTGCCACATCCTCTTCTTTTTTAGACAAGTTTGGCCTGTTGCGTTTGGACGGTCGTTTAAGAAATTCTACATCGGATTTTGATAGCCGTCATCCAATTATATTGTCTAGAAGCCATCCAGTCACTCGGGCTATAATTTTTGATTTCCATAAGCGTAATCTACACACGGGGTCCGTGATCTGCTGGCTATTATTCGATCCCAATAGTGGCCGATCGGGGGAGGAAAACGGTGTTTTGGAGTTTTGCGCGATTGAGTCCATTGAGTGGCATTTTATTCCTCCTCGATCTCCGCATTTTGGTGGACTCTGGGAAGCGGCTGCCGCAAATCATCATTTTTACCGGGCTGTTGAATCCTCAGTTCTTGGATTTGACGAGCTGCGAACTCTGCTTTGTCACATTGGTGCTGTCATAAACTCACGGCATTTATTGTCTCTTTCAGAGGATCCTGCAGACCTTGATGTTCTAACGCCATCCCATTTTTTAACTGGTGGCCCGTCAGTCAGTTTTATCGAGCCTGATGTCACAAAGCTGAATTTCAACCGTATGGACAGCTGGCAGCGTGTGTCTTTTCTGCAGCAGTCTTTCTGGGCCCGATGGAAGGAGGAGTATTTAAGCCTTCTTCAGCAGCGCTCCAAATGGCGTGCGTCCGGCCCTGCCTTGGCGATTAACGATGTGGTGCTAGTCAAGGACGACCCCCCATGAAGTGGCCGTTGGCTAGAATTCTGGATCTAGTCCCTGGTCGGGATGGAGTGCCTCGAGTGGCGGTGGTTAGAACCACTTCTGGAACTACCAAGCGCGCAGTGATCAAGCTTTGCCTATTGCCCCTTAAGGATGAAGTTCTCCCCCCTCAACTGGGTATGTCGGGTCAGGCAGCAGCCACGGCGTAAATTGAATCAATATAAATGTAACATATATATAAATGTAATAGTTATAGTTTAGCATATAATCATTTTCTCATCGCTGTTGTTAGTCGCAAGCCGACTCCTCTCGGCCGCTCGGCTTTATTTTATCTTTGTTATTAAGTTAACGAGCTTTTGCCCGTCCAAAGCTAAAAGGAGGGCTCGTTTGTACTCTCTATCTCAGTGCATACGCATTCTAAATCGGAGCTTTCTGGCACTCCATTTCTTATGCAAACAAATAAACAATTTTTAACGTTGTGAAACAAATAATTCCCCTTTTTGTTATTTTGGAAAAAGGAAAAAAGTCATTGAAAAGACTCAATGACCAAACATATAAGTTAACACCCAAAATGTCAAACACTAGATAATATTAATAAAACGCTAAGTCTCAATAACAACTGCAAAAGAGCTTACATAAACGCATTGAGTGCACCGTGCACCGGATGCAATATGATGCCGTGGCACCAATAAGGGTCACACGGATCGAAAGACACGTGCGCTGAGTAAGCATTGATTATGCTTGCGATCGTGGGAAAGCCAAAAGAAAGAAAACACCCAAATATTTGGCAAAGCTCACTGAACTTAATGGCAAGTGCATCCACCAACAACACAATGCACTTGCATTGACCAATCAGCAATGAAGATATGGACTTAAGCTACAGCAACAACATCAGCTACCAATGACATCGAGGGACGCCAGCAGCAACAGCAACCGCGACCGAGATCGCGACAGCGATGGAGCAACGCATAGGTGTAATTATTAATTATAAGAATCACAATTGTCAGTTCTAATCGGATACTCAAATAAACAAAATGTGAAAAGAATTAATTTCTTTTTTTTAAAGAATATTAATAAAATCTTTTTAACTGGCGCCCGAGCAGGGACCTGGTGAAAAACCACGAAAGGATACAAGTTCCGAATCTCGTTCAGATCGGTAAAAAAATCCCGACGTTCGGCTATATCTTCAACTAATTAAGAAAACGCCAAACACCGCGATTCGGAAGTGCAAAAGTGCCGTTAGAAAAGAAACGCTACAACGCACTCCTAAAGGAATTGTACCTAGCGGAAAAACCAGGCTCCAACTTTTATCGCCGTGATCCCTTCAGTACCCGTTCAGAGGGAACGTGATCCAGGTATAGAGAAGGCACCGTAGTAAGCCCACACACAGGAGGAATCGTTGCTGCGTGGGACAAAAAGGAATCAGCCGAACCTATCGTCACGTTAGCACGCCGAAATGATTTTAATGTAAGCTAGTTAAGAAATATTTGAAAACATAAAAAACCCTAAGAAACCTTGAGTAAAACACGAACAAAAAATTAATAGTTCAAATCAAAAATAAGAGGAGAACCTCATTAAGAAATTAAACAAAAAAATTTTTTTAAGAATAATATTAAAAAGGATATAAAAATTAAGTTTAAGGAAATCCCAATCAAATCATACAAATTAATAACATATGCTCCAATTGAAACCTTACGAAGATCTAAACTAGAATTTTTAGAAAAAATTAAATATAATTCGTCTGACATCCAAACAACTAACCCTCATAAGACCACTAACGATCATCCATCAAAAACCTCATTAAAATGACTGAACAGGACTTAGTAGATAGGATGGGAAATCTTGCAGGACCTTCGTCCTCTGTAAGGACGAGTTCGAAACTACTGACGGAAAAAGACATTGAAGAGAAAATTAGGGACATACTTCAAGAGAACCTAGCTGGGTTAGTAAAGGAAATCATTAACCCAAACAAGGACTTTTCAAACTTTTCAGACCAAATAATTAAAAGGGAACTAGCCCACAATATTGGCGAGTTAGATAAACTACCGGACATAGTGCGGACACTTAGAGACTTTTCCGGAAACAAGACCGAATATTCGTCTTGGAAGAAAAGTGTAGAAAGGTTTAAAAATTTATGACAGTAAAAAGGGGTCCCCAAAATATTATGGCATAATTTTAGCGATTAGGAACAAAATCGTCGGTCAAGCAGATGCTGTCCTCGAGTCCTATAACACACCTTTAGACTGGGAGGCAATATCAAAGTGTCTGACTGCACACTTTGCTGATAGGAGAGACTTAAAGACACTAGAATATCAGTTGTATGCACTTAACCAAGGCAGCAACTCGATAGTCGAATTCTATCAAGCCGTATACCAACAACTTTCTTTGATTTTGAACCAAATTGGGAATCTTGAAGCATCTCAGGAAACTATACAAGCACTAACAGCACTGTATAGAGAGAAAGCACTGGATACATTTGTAAGAGGCCTGAACGGCAATCTTTCTGGCTATTAAAGAACCCCACGACTTAGGACATGCATTACATCTTTGCAATCTAATAGAGAATCAGAACACTAGGAATGGCCAAACACCAAAAAACATTTACCCCAGAAGAGATAACTTAGTACCCACTAGAGGGTATGCGCCACAAGCCCTACCTCGAATGACCAAACCAAATTTTCAACCAAATCTGTACTATTACCCAAGCCAAGTAAAAAAACCCGCAATCCCACCAAGGATATTTGAAACAACACCAAACCGACCTAACCCACTCAACCAAACTCAGACAAATCAACCAGGAGCGCAAGCTTTCTTTAACCCCAACCCACCTCCCAGACCCCAATCAACGCCAACACCCATGGACGTAGACCAGTCTATTCGTTCACGCCACGTTAACTATATGAATAGACCTCAGGACAACAATTTTGTAGGGAAACGACCCCTGAGCAGCACAAATGTTCAAAATACTAATAAAATGCAACGCCAGTTCAATATACAACCAGAAGTGGATGAGGAACAAGAATATTTTCAGTCATCGTAAGAGAATGGAATAAACGAGCTGGATGAAGAAGCTTCATGGCAAGCGGAATCCGAACAACAGGAATCCATTGATATGTCAGAATTATATTTTTTAGAATAAAACGCTACTCCTTACCCTATTTTAATGTAACTATCGGGAACGACAAAACTCTGAAATTCTTAATTGACACCGGCTCAAATCACAATTTTATTCAAGCGAAACTAGGACCAAGCCCTAAACCCAATAGTAACAACTTTACAGTAAATTCAGTAGGAGGAAATAATGAAATAAAACAACAAACAATAGTTAAACTTCCCAACATATCAGATACCCCAGATTCAGATATCAGATATCAGATTCTGCTGTTGGAAAATAATAGGAAAATTAAAATCCATCAATTAGAGGCACAAGCCGTAAACAAGATCAGACCAACAGACGAACATATGACAGAAAGTCAAAGAGAAATAATTAAAAAACTTACCGACACCCTTAAAAACCTTTTCGCCGATCCTGAAACTAAACTAACTTACACTACCAGAGTTGTAGGTGAAATTAAAACTTCCTCCGATACCCCTGTCTACGGAAAGCACTACCCATATCTGGCATCACTAAGACAAGAAGAGAACAACAAATTCAAGAAATGCTGCAGGATGGCATCATTAGACCCTCACGGTCACCCTATAATGCACCAGTTTGGGTAGTCCCGAAAAAAACCTATACTAATGAAAAACAAAAATACAGGCTAGTTATTGATTATAGAAAGCTCAATGAGGTAACAATATCCGATCGGTAACCCATTCCTGAAATAGGCCAAATAATCGCACAATTAGGAAACAACAGATTCTTCTCAGTACTAGACTTAAAAAGTGGATTTCATCAAATACCACTTAAAGAGTCAGACATGGAAAAAACTGCATTCGCAGTGAATGGAGGCAAATACGAATTTACCAGATTACCATTTGGATTAAAAAATTCACCAGCCATATTTCAAAGAGCTTTAGATGACATTTTGCGAGAACACATAGGGAAAATCTGTTATGTGTACGTTGACGACATCATCGTTTTCAGCAAAACAGAAAACGCTCATGCTGAAAACTTGAACAAAGTGTTTCTAACATAACAAAAAGCCAATATGAGGATACAAATCGACAAATGCCACTTTTTCAAAAAAGAAGTCGATTTTCTGGGATACACGATTTCAGAAGAGGGAGTTAAAACCAACATCGAAAAAATCAAGACAATTAAAAACTTCCCAATACCTAAAACACTAAAGGAACTTCGATCATTTCTAGGTATGACAGGCTATTATAGGAGATTTATTAAAGATTATGCGAAGATTGCCAAACCTTTAACTGCCCTTTTAAGGGGAGAAGAAGAACGCGTATCCAAATACAAGTCAAGCAGAATAGCTATTAACCTAGACAAAGAGGCAACGGGTGCATTCGAAAAACTTAAAAACACACTTATATCTAGGGATGTAACATTAGTGTACCCAGACTTCACGAAGGAATTTCAATTGACCACAGACGCATCAAATTTTGCCATAGGAGCCGTTTTAGAACAGAACCATAGACCAATAACATTCATATCCCGTGTCCTCTCGAAAACCGAGGAAAATTACGCAACGAACGAAAGGGAAATGTTAGCCATCGTATGGGCTCTCCAAAGCTTAAGACATTATCTGTACGGATATTCGAAAGTGACAATTTATACAGACCACCAACCTCTGACCTTTTCAAATAGTGCAAATAACCACAATGCCAAGCTAAAACGCTGGAGGGACATTATCGGCGAATACAGCCCAGAAATTAAATACAAGCCCGGTGTAGCTAACGTGTAGCTAACGTAGTAGCAGACGCCCTATCCAGAGCCCGACCAGAAGTTAATTCAATCCATTCAGACTCTACAATCCACAGCGACGAAAGTTCCTCACATAATCTAATATTCTCAGTAGAAGCCCCGATCAACGCATTTAAAAACCAAATTTTTTTATTAAAAGAAAACACTGATGCGTATAACTTCGAAATTCCATTTCCAACTTTTCATCGCCATATAATAAAAAAGATTTCTTACACAGAACAGGAAATCATTAATATACTCCGAGCCCGATTAGACCCCAGAATTATCAATGGTATCTACACTTCAGAAGAAATAATGGGAAAAATTCAAGCTATTTATCCTACGCACTTCAAGTCTTACAAAGTTAGGTTTACTAGTAATCAAGTTGAAGATGTACCATCAGAAACAACCCAGAATCAGATCATTACATTAGAGCACAAAAGGGCACACAGAGACGCAAAAGAAAACAAAATACAAATTCTTAAAAAATACTTCTTCCCACAAGCTCAAAAGAAAATTCAGGCAATAGTCCAATCCTGTCAAACATGTAGAGAATCCAAATAGGATAGACACCCACCGAAGGGGGCAATCCAACCAACTCCCATCCCTAAATACCCAGGAGAAATCATCCACATAGACATTTATATTACAGAAAAAAATAATCTAACTGGTCTCGACAAGTTCTCAAAATACGCCCAAATCAAAATATTAAAATCAAGGCCCTCCGAGGACATTAAAGCGCCTTTGAGAGAAATGCTGATAGCATTCGGCATGCCCAAGTGGGTAGTAATGGACAACGAACGCGCTTTAAACTCTGCAGCGATTCGATTACTTTTAGAAGATCAACTTAAAATATCAGTCCATACAACAGCCCCATACGCTTCAACCAGTAATGGTCAGGTAGAACGATTTCATTCAACACTTTCAGAAATCATGAGATGCATTAAAAAAGACAACGGGAGTATGACATTCGAAGACCTAATTTTCAAATCAGTCGAAGAATATAATGGGTCTATCCATTCAGTAATAGAGGAAAAACCAGTTGAGGTGTTTTTCAGGAGGTCCACTCCGAACACCACAGAAGACATAGAGAAACAGCGGACCGAAATCAGGGAAAAAATAAAAAAAAAACAGGTAGCCGACTTAGAATACCATAATCAGGATAAAATACAGCCAAAACAATGCGAGACAGGAGATACAATTCATGTAAAAATCGACAAAAGACTAGGTACCAAACTTACCCCACGCTATAAAAAAGAAACAGTCAAAGAAAATAATAACACTACAATAAAAACTCAATCCGGTAAAATAATACACAAGAATAACATCAGAAACTCACTTTCAGACTATTCATACCAACTTGCCTCAGCCTGTCCACGGTCCTTGATTATTCAAATTCACAAGTGATTTCACTTGAGACTGGACTTGCGGCCAAACAAGAGGGAACATTCAAAATCATCCATACATTCGACCTAAAAGAATACGACATTACATTTGACGAACTTAACAAAGGACTAAACAGCCTCACACCATCACACCATCTATACCCCTACCTGTCTTACGAATTAAATCAGATAAAACAAAACCTTCTCAAACTATAAACAAGCAATAGACAAAAAAGAGCAATAGAAATCCTAGGAACGGCATGGAAATGGTTGGCAGGAACACCGGACCACCATGATCATGAAATACTAAAGAACAAAATAAACGGAAAATTAGAAAATAATAATAAGCAGGTCATAATAAATAAAAAATTAAGTGAGAAAATTAATCAAATAAGTAACGTAACGAATGCCATTTTAAAAATAACTAAAAATTCAAACGAAATAATTAATGAAGAGGCAAATATCCTCAGATATAGAATTCAAATAGTAAAAGAAGAAATATCTAATATACGACATGCAATAACTTGGGCCAAAACAAATATTATAAACTCTTTTATATTCTCAACAATAGAAACCAATATTTTAGAACAAATTTTTAATAAAGGAAATAACCTGTTTATTAATATGGAAGAATTACTAGAATTTTCAAAAGTCAAACTTGCATCGAATAATAAAGCTCTTCTGTATATCATAAGTATCCCAATAATAAGTAATGAAATCTGTAGAACCCTATTAGTCAAAGCAGTAAAAAAAACCCATATAATATATGACATAAAATATGAAAACTTGTTAGAATGTAAGAAGGAACTATTCGCGATATCAAAACCAAGTGAATCGCATAATGATAGAACCATTTGTGTTAAGGATAAACTGTTAGACTTAAGCAACGACACTTGCGTAAGCGCTCTATTAAACCTAAGACCACCGGAATGCAAGGCAATCAACAGCCAACATGTGCCTAATTTTGAGGAATTACTACCAGGAACACTGATGCTGAACGACTTTAACGGAATGGTATCTTTGGACGGAAAGAACCTTAATCTTCAAGGATCCTTCATCATCCAACACAGGAACTCTACGGTACAGATAGGCGAAAACATCTACAGAAGGGAAGAGGTCACTGTGGTAGACCCCGAACCTCCGCTATTCCAACTGTCAGCGGTAAACCCTAAAATTAACGAAGTCCTCTCCCTTCAATTAATCAAAGAATTAAACATAAATAACACTAAGATTCTGGAAAAAATTAAAGAAGAGAAGACAATCGAGGCTTCCGTGAATTATACGTCAGCCACTATCCTGCTCATAATGATCGTAAGTCTGATCATAATGCTAGTTAGAAGGTGCAGACCAAAAGAAGCCGCCCCGAAAATCCCCTACCCCTATTTTAATGTAACTATCGGGAACGACAAAACTCTGAAATTCTTAATTGACACCGGCTCAAATCACAATTTCATTCAAGCGAAACTAGGACCAAGCCCTAAACCCAATAGTAACAACTTTACAGTAAATTCAGTAGGAGGAAATAATGAAATAAAACAACATACAATAGTTAAACTTCCCAACATATCAGATACCCCAGATTCAGATATCAGATATCAGATTCTGCTGTTGGAAAATAATAGGACAAGATCAGACCAACAGACGAACATATGACAGAAAGTCAAAGAGAAATAACACAGTGTAACAGTGATTCTGAACTTTTGAAGTGACATAGTAGGAATTGTTCACTGGGTCGAGTATATCACAAAACCATTTTTGAAATATTTCTAACACCCTCAAAATCTTGATTTATGGTTAAAAAACCGTTTTTCGGGACTTGTTTGCGCTTAAAAATTCCAGAACGCGGTTTTTTCAACCGATTTGAAAAGTTTTGGTGTTTTTTAATAGTGAAATGTTGTAGCTTTTGAAAAAAATATACATCTTCGATTTTGTTAAACCAAAAGAACAAAATTTTTACACCTGAAACTGAAGTTTTCGACTTTTGTTCGTGTTTTTCGGATTTTGATGCCAGTTTTTCGGTACAACTTACAAAAATTCTGTCATTTTTGACACATAGCAATGTTGTCTTATTAATTCTGAATAAAACGAGACAAATTTCATCAAAAAGTCATGAAAATTGGTGAAGTTATAACGCTTTTCCCAAAAAAAGTCAATTCAACCTTGCGTGCACTCCGGAGTACCTGTGTGTAGAAGACAGGAATATGCTCTTCTTCTTATAGTGCTCCCATGGTTTTATTGACTTTTTTTGGGAAAAGCGTTATAACTTCAACAATTTTTATTATTTTTTAATGAAATTTGTCTCGTTTTATTCAGAATTAATGAGACAACATTGATATGTGGCAAAAATGACAGAATTTTTGTAAGTTGTACCGAAAAACTGGCATCAAAATCCGAAAAACACGAACAAAAGTCGAAAACT
Source organism: Drosophila ananassae (assembly GCF_017639315.1). Lineage (NCBI taxonomy): Eukaryota > Metazoa > Arthropoda > Insecta > Diptera > Drosophilidae > Drosophila > Drosophila ananassae. The sequence continues at coordinate 1,808,590 of NW_025319038.1, forward strand.
TCAGTTTCAGATGTAAAAATTTTGTTCTTTTTGTTTAACAAAATCAAAGATATATATTTTTTTTTTAAAAGCTACAACATTTCACTATTAAAAAACACCAAAACTTTTGAAATCGGTTGAAAAAAACGCGTTCTGGAATTTTTAAGCGCAAACAAGTCCCGAAAAACGGTTTTTTAACCATAAATCAAGATTTTGAGGGTGTTAGAAATATTTCAAAAATGGTTTTGTGATATACTCGACCCAATGAACAATTCCTACTATGTCACTTCAAAAGTTCCTTCACTTTTGTCATTTTTGTAACACTGTGTAATTAAAAAACTTACCGACACCCTTAAAAACCTTTTCGCCGATCCTGAAACTAAACTAACTTACACTACCAGAGTTGTAGGTGAAATTAAAACTTCCTCCGATACCCCTGTCTACGGAAAGCACTACCCATATCTGGCATCACTAAGACAAGAAGTAGAACAACAAATTCAAGAAATGCTGCAGGATGGCATCATTAGACCCTCACGGTCACCCTATAATGCACCAGTTTGGGTAGTCCCGAAAAAAACCCATACTAATGAAAAACAAAAATACAGGCTAGTTATTGATTATAGAAAGCTCAATGAGGTAACAATATCCTATCGGTAACCCATTCCTGAAATAGGCCAAATAATCGCACAATTAGGAAACAACAGATTCTTCTCAGTACTAGAATTAAAAAGTGGATTTCATCAAATACCACTTAAAGAGTCAGACATGGAAAAAACTGCATACTGCAAACGAATTTACCAGATTACCATTTGGATTAAAAAATTCACCAGCCATATTTCAAAGAGCTTTAGATGACATTTTGCGAGAACACTTAGGGAAAATCTGTTATGTGTACGTTGACGACATCATCGCTTTCAGCAAAACAGAAAACGCTCATGCTGAAAACTTGAACAAAGTGTTTCTAACATAACAAAAAGCCAATATGAGGATACAAATCGACAAATGCCACTTTTTCAAAAAAGAAGTCGATTTTCTGGGATACACGATTTCAGAAGAGGGAGTTAAAACCAACATCGAAAAAATCAAGACAATTAAAAACTTCCCAATACCTAAAACACTAAAGGAACTTCGATCATTTCTAGGTATGACAGGCTATTATAGGAGATTTATTAAAGATTATGCGAAGATTGCCAAACCTTTAACTGCCCTTTTAAGGGGAGAAGAAGGACGCGTATCCAAATACAAGTCAAGCAGAATAGCTATTAACCTAGACAAAGAGGCAACGGGTGCATTCGAAAAACTTAAAAACACACTTATATCTAGGGATGTAACATTAGCGTACCCAGACTTCACGAAGGAATTCCAATTGACCACAGACGCATCAAATTTTGCCATAGGAGCCGTTTTAGAACAGAACCATAGACCAATAACATTCATATCCCGTGTCCTCTCGAAAACCGAGGAAAATTACGCAACGAACGAAAGGGAAATGTTAGCCATCGTATGGGCTCTCCAAAGCTTAAGACATTATCTGTACGGATATTCGTAAGTGACAATTTATACAGACCACCAACCTCTGACCTTTTCAAATAGTGCAAATAACCACAATGCCAAGCTAAAACGCTGGAGGGACATTATCGGCGAATACAGCCCAGAAATTAAATACAAGCCCGGTGTAGCTAACGTAGTAGCAGACGCCCTATCCAGAGCCCGACCAGAAGTTAATTCAATCCATTCAGACTCTACAATCCACAGCGACGAAAGTTCCTCACATAATCTAATATTCTCAGTAGAAGCCCCGATCAACGCATTTAAAAACCAAATTTTTTTATTAAAAGAAAACACTGATGCGTATAACTTCGAAATTCCATTTCCAACTTTTCATCGCCATATAATAAAAAAGATTTCTTACACAGAACAGGAAATCATTAATATACTCCGAGCCCGATTAGACCCCAGAATTATCAATGGTATCTACACTTCAGAAGAAATAATGGGAAAAATTCAAGCTATTTATCCTACGCACTTCAAGTCTTACAAAGTTAGGTTTACTAGTAATCAAGTTGAAGATGTACCATCAGAAACAACCCAGAATCAGACCATTACATTAGAGCACAAAAGGGCACACAGAGACGCAAAAGAAAACAAAATACAAATTCTTAAAAAATACTTCTTCCCACAAGCTCAAAAGAAAATTCAGGCAATAGTCCAATCCTGTCAAACATGTAGAGAATCCAAATAGGATAGACACCCACCGAAGGGGGCAATCCAACCAACTCCCATCCCTAAGTACGCAGGAGAAATCATCCACATAGACATTTATATTACAGAAAAAAATAATATTCTAACTGGTCTCGACAAGTTCTCAAAATACGCCCAAATACAACAGCCCCATACGCTTCAACCAGTAATGGTCAGGTAGAACGATTTCATTCAACACTTTCAGAAATCATGAGATGCATTAAAAAAGACAACGGGAGTATGACATTCGAAGACCTAATTTTCAAATCAGTCGAAGAATATAATGGTTCTATCCATTCAGTAATAGAGGAAAAACCAGTTGAGGTGTTTTTCAGGAGGTCCACTCCGAACACCACAGAAGACATAGAGAAACAGCGGACCGAAATCAGGGAAAAAATAAAAAAAAAACAGGTAGCCGACTTAGAATACCATAATCAGGATAAAATACAGCCAAAACAATGCGAGACAGGAGATACAATTCATGTAAAAATCGACAAAAGACTAGGTACCAAACTTACCCCACGCTATAAAAAAGAAACAGTCAAAGAAAATAATAACACTACAATAAAAACTCAATCCGGTAAAATAATACACAAGAATAACATCAGAAACTCACTTTCAGACTATTCATACCAACTTGCCTCAGCCTGTCCACGGTCCTTGATTATTCAAATTCACAAGTGATTTCACTTGAGACTGGACTTGCGGCCAAACAAGAGGGAACATTCAAAATCATCCATACATTCGACCTAAAAGAATACGACATTACATTTGACGAACTTAACAAAGGACTAAACAGCCTCACACCATCACACCATCTATACCCCTACCTGTCTTACGAATTAAATCAGATAAAACAAAACCTTCTCAAACTATAAACAAGCAATAGACAAAAAAGAGCAATAGAAATCCTAGGAACGGCATGGAAATGGTTGGCAGGAACACCGGACCACCATGATCATGAAATACTAAAGAACAAAATAAACGGAAAATTAGAAAATAATAATAAGCAGGTCATAATAAATAAAAAATTAAGTGAGAAAATTAATCAAATAAGTAACGTAACGAATGTCATTTTAAAAATAACTAAAAATTCAAACGAAATAATTAATGAAGAGGCAAATATCCTCAGATATAGAATTCAAATAGTAAAAGAAGAAATATCTAATATACGACATGCAATAACTTGGGCCAAAACAAATATTATAAACTCTTTTATATTCTCAACAATAGAAACCAATATTTTAGAACAAATTTTTAATAAAGGAAATAACCTGTTTATTAATATGGAAGAATTACTAGAATTTTCAAAAGTCAAACTCGCATCGAATAATAAAGCTCTTCTGTATATCATAAGTATCCCAATAATAAGTAATGAAATCTGTAGAACCCTATTAGTCAAAGCAGTAAAAAAAACCCATATAATATATGACATAAAATATGAAAACTTGTTAGAATGTAGGAAGGAACTATTCGCGATATCAAAACCATGTGAATCGCATAATGATAGAACCATTTGTGTTAAGGATAAACTGTTAGACTTAAGCAACGACACTTGCGTAAGCGCTCTATTAAACCTAAGACCACCTGAATGCAAGGCAATCAACAGCCAACATGTGCCTAATTTTGAGGAATTACTACCAGGAACACTGATGCTGAACGACTTTAACGGAATGGTATCTTTGGACGGAAAGAACCTTAATCTTCAAGGATCCTTTATCATCCAACACAGGAACTCTACGGTACAGATAGGCGAAAACATCTACAGAACGGAAGAGGTCACTGTGGTAGACCCCGAACCTCCGCTATTCCAACTGTCAGCGGTAAACCCTAAAATTAACGAAGTCCTCTCCCTTCAATTAATCAAAGAATTAAACATAAATAACACTAAGATTCTGGAAAAAATTAAAGAAGAGAAGACAATCGAGGCTTCCGTGAATTATACGTCAGCCACTATCCTGCTCATAATGATCGTAAGTCTGATCATAATGCTAGTTAGAAGGTGCAGACCAAAAGAAGCCGCCCCGAAAACGACAGAAACACCGGCGGATCCAACCCCACCTAACCCTGTTCTCTTCTACGTTGCGAACGAGGACGCCCGCGTTTAAGGGGGGAAGAGTTAACACCCAAAATGTCAGACACTAGATAATATTAATAAAACGGTAAGTCTCAATAACAACTGCAAAAGAGCTTACATAAACGCATTGAGTGCACCGTGCACCGGATGCAATATGATGCCGTGGCACCAATAAGGGTCACACGGATCGAAAGACACGTGCGCTGAGTAAGCATTGATTATGCTTGCGATCGTGGGAAAGCCAAAAGAAAGAAAACACCCAAATATTTGGCAAAGCTCACTGAACTTAATGGCAAGTGCATCCACCAACAACACAATGCACTTGCATTGACCAATCAGCAATGAAGATATGGACTTAAGCTACAGCAACAACATCAGCTACCAATGACATCGAGGGACGCCAGCAGCAGCAGCAACCGCGACCGAGATCGCGACAGCGATGGAGCAACGCATAGGTGTAATTATTAATTATAAGAATCACAATTGTCAGTTCTAATCGGATACTCAAATAAACAAAATGTGAAAAGAATTAATTTCTTTTTTTTAAAGAATATTAATAAAATCTTTTTAACTTATATAATAAAAATACTGGAAAAATAATATTTGTTATTTGTATCATAGGAATAATTAAACAAGAACCAACAGAATGCAAATATGTAAAAAAACATATGAATTTGCATTTAAATTAAATTGAAACTAACATATTACTTACTTGGAATATTCCTAAAACAGTTATAAACCAAAATTGTATAAATAAGGAAAAATCTATTGAACGAATAATATCATCAAAATTATGAATTGTACTGTTCAAGTAGATGAGTTTATACTATCCAATACTATGTCGAATTATACTCAAAACATTTATTTTAGCTATAATGTAGCCAAATTGGAACCACTTGCTTACATTCAAACCAAAGAAATAATAAATTCACATATTAAATATTAAAGTGTATTCCAAATAATTTGCATGACATCATTTGTACTTACAATCCTAAGCATAATATTGTATCTTATCTATAAGTTCAAAAATATACCTAAGCTATTCATTGTAAAATATTCTAAGCAAAATGAAAACACATCTAACAAGAAAGGAAAGCTAACTTTGGGCGGAGCAGAAGTTGATATACCCTTGCAGTTGTGCCATTTTCGATCGTTCAGTTATATGGCGGCTATTGGATATAGTTGGTCGATCCCTATGAAATTTGGCAAATCAGATTATTTTGTCCAAAATAGAATCTGTACCAAGTCCCATCTTTTTAACTTAAAAGACACCAAAGTAATGCCAATTCCGATCGTTCTATGACAGCTTTAGGATAAAGTCGGCCGATCCTTATGAAATTTTGCCCACAAGATATTTTGATCAAATATAACATGTGTTATATTATGGCATTTCCGATCAATCAGTTGTATGGCAGCTATAGGATATAGTCGACCGATCCCGGCCGTTCCGACTTATATACTACCTGCAAGGAAAAGAAGGATGTGTGCTTTAAAACTGTGAGACTAGTTTGCATAGAAACCGACAGACAGACGGACATGCCCATATCGATTCAGGAGGTGATCCTGATCAAGAATATATATACTTTATAGGGTCAGAGATGTCTCCTTCACTGCGTTGCATACTTTTGACCAAAATTATAAATCCCTCTGCAAGTGTATAAAAATGTAATTGATGATATACCGACTCAGATTAACCCAGAAGAAGAACTGACTTTATACCCAAACATTTCTTCTTGAGGACAGGCAAAATTTAAATACACATCCACATGTTTCCCATAACAATTCGATTAGCTAGTTCATACACATCCACATGTTTCCTAAAACAATTCGACCAGCTAGTTTCCCACAACAATTCATTCATTGTAATCTGAGACACTCTCAGAAACAAGCAGGCTTAGCAATTAGAATCAGGAGTCAGAGACTATAATAAATGAAACATGAAACTCCAGACTACTAGACTAAACAAGTAAATTTCAACCTTAAATTCAGACACGTTCTCACGTCCAAAATCCATAACAAATTTAGGAAGCCAGACATAAAATCAAATTTCAGAAGTCATAAAAACAAGTACATTCAAGAGAAAGAATACACTTGTCTTTTAAGAATAATTAAACAAAAAGGATTATTGATCAGCCAGATCACTAAGCAGCTCTCTCGGCTTTCTCAATGTGGAACCTATCAGATCCCTATATAAACCCTGCTCCCTAATCCAGTTGCAGGTGCAGTTTGAGACTTTCATTAACGATAAAGTAAGTGTATACTCAAAACAAAAATAAAAAGCATTTGAAATAGAATAAAGTTTAAAATAAAACAAAGATTTTTTTTCACTTATTCAATTCTAAATCGTGTAATCATATTTGTATATATATCGGATCGTATATAAAAGAAAGAAATATAGAAAATAGAAAGGTGACGCCAATTCCGATCATTCAGTTATATGACAGCTATAGGATATAGTCGGCCGATTCTTATGAAATTTCATAGATATGTTAGATATGCCAAAAATATCATCTGTGGAAATTCCAACCCTCTAACTTAAAAAACATCAAAGTTATGGCATTTCCGATGAATCAGTTATAAAGGCAGCTATAAGATATAGTCGACCGATCCCGGATACTGCCGGAAAAAATAAGATGTGTGTAAAGTTTCAAGTCGATCGCTCTAAAACTTAGAGACTAGTTTGCGTAGAAACAGACAGATGAACAAACGGACGAACGGACAGACCGATATGCTTATATTGACTCAGGAGGTGATCCTAATGAATAATATATAGCGGAGATGTCACTTTCACAGCGTTGCATATTTTTGACTAAATTTCCTTCTGCAGAGGTATAAAAACCCGACACACTTAGATACTTCGTCCCTGCTCCTGCAGCAGCATATCCATCCTTCCAATTCGACTGTTATTCAGTTGCCTGCGGTGTCCTTGTCTTTCACTTTGAAATGATGGTGCTGAATGGGGTTTGTTCCCTGAATATGCAATAATCTGTACTGGTTTGGATATGTACATAAGGGGTTGTTTAGTAACAGGGCAAAGTATTCAGTATTATTGGGAATCTACTGGAATCTACTAATTGCCGTTTCGGTTCTTGCCGTCTGCTTGCCGTCTGGAGGGTTGCTTGCTCTGAAGACCACCATGAGGGTGGTCCACCTTAAGAATATCCTTTTGAGGGCACGTTTCAAAGACTTCTGGTTCTTTGCTGTTAAAGTTAAGGGATATTTCGATGTTCCTGTGACCGGATAAGGAGTGTTTCTCTGGGACCTTCCAGAGTGTTACATGACTGATTACCTGTTTCGATACTAGCGTCAGGTCAATGGATTCCCTGCGAGTTGCAATAATAAAGGTGGGGTCATCTCCCTTATTGCAAAGAAAAAGGTTTGACCTAAGATTAAATTAAAAAGAGACTCACCGCGATCGTTTGTGTTGCACTTTCGCTGTCTTGTGCTAGTTTTAACACTAGCTCGTCTGGGGTTTCCGGCCTCTCGTAGACTACAGTACCTCGATTGGAGTCGTCTGAGGAAGAGGTTGAATGAATCCGCGAAAAATACATTCCCTCGAGCTGCTAAAGTTATTGGGTCTGACTTTTACGTCGACGACATGTTAACGGATGCTGGTTGCGTGGAGGAGCTAAATACAATTAAGTCTGAAGTAACTTAGGTTCTTCAAAACGCTGGGTTTGAATTAAGTAAGTGATTTTCAAACTCGCCTGAAGTTACCGCATTCGAGAGCACTGTTGAGCCAATAACACTTTCAGACTCAGAGCTGACTAACTTAAGAATCGCTTGGGTTCCCGAAGATGACGTGTTTAAATTTGAAATTGACACTTCGGTCATGGGTCAAAGGGCGACTAAAGCTATTCGACTCCCTTGGCTTATTAAGCCCAATCCTTATTAAAGGACAGATCCTAAGCTGTGGCTTAATAAGCTAGATTGGGATGATTGGGATTGGGAATACCGAGGTTTGTGATGAGTGAGCTGATGTCACCAATTCAAATTCATGCCTTTTCTGACGGATCTATGAGAGCCTAAGGAGCCAGAGCGAATCTGCAGAAGATATTAAAGTCTAGTTGTTGACTGCAAAGTCTAAAGTAGCGCCGCTCAAGGCAAAGACGCTCCCCCGTCTTGAGTAATGTGCCGCTCATCTTCTCGCAGACCTCTGCCGCAAAATAAGGAGACGGTGGAATCGATCTGTTTTACAGGTCCATCGTTTTTAACAGAGCCAGAAGATAAGTGGTCAACAAATCCCCGGTTTGATCCGTCACCAGAGGTGTTGCAGATGGAAGTAAAAAAGAATGCGGTCGGATTAATCGCAATAGTCTTCACTTCATATTTATTGGAAGTGATAGAAGAATTTTCCTCTCACTTAAAACTGGTGCGAGTGTTCGTTTACATGTTCCGCTTTATAAAGAAGCGCAAAACATTAGTAATTCCTTTTGATAGTGTACCTTCACCTGTCGAATATCAAGAAGCTTTCAATAAAATTGTCTAGATAGTTTAAGAGCACGAGTATCAAGATGAAATTAAAAGTTGTGAAGTCGTGAGGACAAGCGCTGGAGCGATGTTCAAGAGGGCGAGAGTGTCATCTCCTATGGATAATAATGATCCATAAATCGATGACACAGTGTCGATCAGATCGCTCAACGACGACGCAGACGGTTGGGAAATTTTCGGGAGGCTGAACAATTATCGTTACAACAATCGTTAGCGAAGACTCTTTTTAGACTAGAGATAGCTTTGTCTTAATTACTCTCGGTGACTTGGAATGCCTTGATAGTTTCTAAGGCTTCACCAGAGAGGCAAGAAATTAAATGATTAAATTTCTCAATAACAGCAATTTTCACATCTTTGTGTACCAAGGTCTCGAAAAGACTAATAAAATTTTTGAACTCCGAATAATTTTCACTGAATTTTGGTAATGCCAAACTGGAACGACTAGCTCGAGTTGGGGCTGCAGAAATTGCAGTAGCTGGGCGGGAGTCTTCAGCTGTATTGAAGGTATTACATAAGGACATAACCCTTGCCTTGGTTGTTATTGCTGATTCTGCCAACTCTGCTCCAAATTCATCCATTTCGTCTAATTGCTCGATCTGGTCTTGCAACTCATTTGCTATGGAAATTGTGTCATCTTAAACCTGAAGCCTGCATTCTAGCTCGGTGTTTTGTAGAGGAAGTGATCCATTTTCCAAACGTTCCCCTAACCGGCGAATGCTTTTTACTTTAACATTTAATCTTCTTTTTAAATCATTAAGGGTTGAGGAATTATGTTTGGGTTTATTACTCTCTATTCTATAAAAATTATTTCTTTTCTAAAAAGAAGTGAATTCGATGCAAATTTTAATATTTATAAATTATTTATTTAAATATTTTTTTTCATTAATTTCAGTACAAAACGCGAAAACGGTAAAAATTAATTAATTTAATAAATATTTCTTTTATTTTAAATTTTTATTTTAAAGTAATACTGCGAATTATATTTTTTTATTTTTTAAAATAAAAAAAATTTATTAATTTTCAACCAACAAAAATAATTAATTAATTAATTGATAGCCGAATAAATCTATAGTTGAGGCGATGAGTATTTAAATATTTGTTCGCCACTGATACCAAAAGCAATATACCCCACCAAATTGTAGGGTATCGCATCACTTGGCGTTCCATTGAACAAAAGGCGCCAAAAATGCATATACATATGTGCATCTATTTGTATGTACACCAAATTATTTATGCACAAAATATATAAAATAATTTTTGGCTGCACTTTATCTATTTTATTTGGCAAATATTTGCAATATCGAGAACGAGGGGGCGGCAGTGATTTTGGAATAATTTATGCGTACTTATTTTGTCCACAGGCAATTATTCATTTACAATGGCAATATTTTAATTAAATGTATATATAACTTTATTACTCACTTTAGCTCTACTATTTTGAAGTACGTATGCGCCAAGAATTGATAGGAGGGTGCAATATTCCAGCACAAGACGAATATTATTTTGTCTTTTCTCGACAAAATAACTCCAAAACAGTCTCATACTGCAGGTCATCTCTCTACGAGATGGCAAACCAGTATGAGATAAGCCTCATCTAAATCCCTGGTCACGAGGAGATCACAGGCAACTGCATAGCAGACGAATTGGCGGGCAAAGGCATTACCACACCGCTCTAAGGAGAACTAGAGGGTACTGGTGTAACTATAGCCTCTAACAAGCTCCAACTTAGGGAAGCCAACAAAACGGGGGGAACTGCTAGAACCTCCTCAGGATAAGACCACCAGCCGTCTAACCTAACCTAACCTGTCTTATTTAAGGGTCTGCTCGGATTGAACAGTCGCTTGCTGTTTTCAGGCTGAGGTTGATGTGCGGGAACGAGGGATTTGAGGTCCGTGTTGACTGGCCTCAGGTTAACTGGCCTCATTAAATATGTTGTGGCCTAATTATGATTAGCTAGTCAATGTTAATAAAAGTACTATTAATAAGGTCAATGTTAAAGAAAGTACAAATTATACTAAAGTTAATTAAAGAAAGTACTGGGTCTGGGTAGGTCTGGGTCTGCTAACTCAGTTCGTTTGGTATTGGGTTTCGGCTGAGCTTACTGGTTTTGCTCGCTCTGGCCAGTCGGTCATTCTTACCGCTGTTATTCTGTCTCTGGCAGGAACTGGGAAATCAGATAATGATGATAGGGTCAATACAGCCTTTTTTACTAATCTTTTAGTTATTCCTTCCAGGCCAGCAATGTTCAGGGTTAATGGCTCCAATTGGAATCCCAGTAATTCAGTCATTCTTCTGGAGATTATGTTAACCTGTAATCTAGAATCTAGGAGTGTGCGTCATTGCTGAGGGGGTCCGGCTGGTCCATGTAGTGCCCCTTGTGCGGTTGGTAACAGAACCGCGAGTTAATTTTTAAGAAGGGCTGAATTGGATCGGTAAACGTATTTTTCTGCATTGTTATTTGACTGGTTGCCTGACGCGCAAGGTGTTTTAACATCTGCTTCAGAGATTGTGGAGCGGTTGGATCGGTGATGGCTAATTTTAGATATGACAGCGTGTGTGGGTCCAATCTTCCCTCAATGATGTAAATCAATATTGGATCCCACTTAACTATTAACACATTGAGTGCGTTGAGAGTTGGCGACAGCTCGGAACACGGTTTAAGGCAAGCTGCGCAGTTGGCCCACTGATCTATTAATTCTAGAGTTTACCAAAAGATTTTGGGTCGTGGACTTGATCAACTGCCGTTCATTTGTATCGTTTCTTTAGCCGTCGCCGGACATCCTGGTAACTGACCTGTCCGCCAATTTATGTTGAGATTAGGTTGTTGGATTCACCTATTACTGTATCGCTAGTCTTTATTGTAGACAAATTTCGTAGAATCGGAGCCATTGCCGGTAGTCTCCTTCAAAATTTGGAATTTCGACTGGCGGCATTTGGAGTTGGAGTTGGACTTATTGGAGTTGTCGTTCCGATGAATCTTTTTTAAAATGTTTGATCAGCTTTTAAATGGCTGTATTGCCTTCCATTGAATTAGTCTGCATTAAGCTTCTTTTGCGTTCGGACTTTTTTTTATTCTGCTCATGTCACCTCTCGTTGTTACTGAGTGCAGTGGTGAGGCCGTGGTGCTCGTCGATTTGGCGCCATACCTACCATACCGCATGTGTCGAATTGACCTCTGAGTTTATTAAGCTACTTAGAAACATTCAAAATTTATTTTGGCAATGCGTTATTGTAAACTACTCGCTCACGAAAATTGATGAGTCTAATCAGAAGGTTCAGGATCTGGAATCCCTTTACCAGACCCTTAATCCAAATTAATTCTTGTCCTAGAAAGTTCGTCTGGACTCATGGCAACTTCAGAAGGGTCTTAAGTTGTGGCACTCCCTATTACCAGTGCTGGGAAAAGGCTATATCTGGCCAGGCCCCCACTGCATCAGTTGAGTCTCTCCCGAAGAACAAGCTGGACACCCTTAACCGGTGCTTTGTGGGACAAGCACACAGCTGTGCACCTGCACATTGGTAAATTTGCGTCGCCTTCAAAAATTTTTCGCGGATAATCTGATTCTTGTCCCCAGTAATTTAGCCTGTGCTTCGTTAAAATACATGCCGACATTAAGGCCCTCAAAATCGTAAATTTTAAGTTGAAAGTTCCATAGAAACATTTTCCCGCCGTCTACAAAGATGAATTTTGGCTCATATCGATAAAAGGCAGTTGTTTTGTTCAGAGCCTTCCATGGTATTGTATTGGCCTTCCGGCAAGACTTCCTCTATCAAACTTTGAAAAATTAAAAAAAACCCCCATTTAGCGTCCGCCGTTTGGAATATTCGGCCACATTCACCAGGATCCTGCCTGTACGTTCGCAATTATGACCCAGACGCCTAATTCCTACTGTGGACCGTATTGATTTTGCTGTAATAGGCTCTGATAAGAGCTTAAAAGTTTTATTCCAAAATATATTGGAAATGAGGACCAAGTGCCGCCTTGTGTTCTTCAGCCTTCGATGCCTTTATTGCATATTTTTTTTGGATGTCCGTTTTTTTGGATGGCTCGAATGCCGTTTGTTACACTAAGTTTTAGATTGCTCTGCCTCTGTTAGGGTACGAAGACCGCCCATGCATAAAAGTGACAGTAGGTCAGAGGCCATAAACTATTGTCATATCGCCAAGTTTTGCAATATTACCTAGTTACTTGAGGTTAACAAAAAATTTACATTTTTGATCCGTAACTTCCGTATATCACTTAACCAGCATAGATTTTTGCCAGGGCAACCACCACAACTAATATGTCGATTTTGTCTAAACTCTTTTGAACACTTAAGCATTTAAGCGGCGATTTAAGGCTGATGCTATATTTTACAAATATATCGGTCATATTGAAGCCATGCACGGTGATATTAATGAACTACATAGGTGTTGCAAATGTGGGGTGATAAATATTTTAAAAAGCTTTAGAATTGCTAACAATTTATAAAAGCCCTTATAATGGGCAATATTATAGATGTGAGGCTGAGCTGGAATGGTACTAGGTGAATACATTGTTTGAAAAAATTGTGCAAGGAGATCAGACATTGCTTGATCAGTGTTCGCTGATGTGTTTTCAATCGTAAGCAAAATGGGATTAGATACATGTTTACGCCTAGTGTTTACAAAGTTATAAAACTGCTTCGGAACCTGAATAAACTGAATCTGGCAACGGCCAATATAACTCCTATAAGATTCTGCGTTATGCACGGTGAAATTTGACCAATCTACTATCTTGAAAAACTTTACAGCCAGATTATGCATGTTTTAGAGGTGGAGAACAATCGATGGCGCTATCGACACTATAGATGGTTGGCCGCTATCGAGTCGCAATCGATAGTCTCAGACACGTTCGATAGTGATCCAACCACTATCGATGGTGCCTTCGATGGCGTCTCACATCGCTAAAATAATTTCAACATTCGCTTGTGTAAAAATTGAAAAATTTTGTGTCAAATTGACGGCAATTAAAAAGGAACTAATAAATATGAATCGCTTTTTAAAAAAAGGTATGTTTGATGTATTCTACAAAAGTATTTTGATGGATGTGGCGAATTTAAGGTACGCGTCGGAGGTCCGCAACGACTACTGCGCCAAGTCCAGAAAAGCAAGACTGCGATTGCACCAGCACAGACTTTGAAAAGGATTTTGTACCCAATAAGCAGAGTAACTCAAAAAGGATTAAGAGGAGTAAGAAGGGATTATTAACACACTCTTATTATTAAATCAAAACTTTTCATTAAATTAAAACAATTTTCTTGAAAACTTAAAAAAATATTTTAATGTCGGACGACTAGTATCGGTGACTATCGATGGCACTATCGACACTATCGAGGGTTTGCGAAAAACAATCACCGGCTATCGATGGCACCGACTATATATATTTCTCCACCTCTAATATGTTTATATAAAAGTATATTCATGACATTCTTTAAATTTAGTAGGGGAATTTTATACCAAGGCGGATTATTTGAAGGGGACGATTATTTCCATGGCACTTAAGCGTCGAAAAATATATTCAAAGTGTAATGTCAGTAGATTGGTCCAGTCAAATTCCAAAATGAATTTATTCAGTTTCGTAAAGTCAGACTTACGAATGAAACTAACTTTATGAGATTTAAGTGGACACTTAAAGTATTAGTTTATTAAAGTTTTATTTTCGATTAAAACCCCAAGAGTGGGATGATATAACATAGATCCTTCGGATTGAAAAAGGCAAAAGTTCTGGAAAGAGTAATTCCATCAGGATCTGAAACGAAGCATAAGTCCAGGAGCCGACCTAACGAATTTCTAACGTGGTTAATTTGACCGAGTGACATGTCAAATCAATAAAGACGGAAAAGACGTGTGTAAAATTTTCACTTGCCCTTTAAGGTTTGTGAATCCTCTTCCCTTGCCTGTGCATTACATTGGAGGATCAACGTACTGTGGCAGCACTGATTTTTGTCAATTATATTGTATTTTATTGTAATAATTCCAACAACATTGATTGGGATATGTTACTGGGACGTATTAACTTAAATGTGCTACCAATGGATCTTAGCACAATTTATGCCTTTCGAAGAACTTTAGAGATATGACTAGATGGAAAGCTAAACTAAAATGTAATCATACTAGAAACATCGAAGAGGGCCGTAGTAATTCCTGTTTTAGTACTGTTTTTTTTTGTGCGCACTGCTTTTTTATTAAATCTCTTATTTGATAACTTTAAACAATCCGGTGCTTATTTATATTTTTTAATACATTTTTTACATTTAAAATATCCATATCGCTACGCGTGTGCAGTGGTATATTTGGAGGTAAAATAATAAATTTATTAATTTTCTTCCAGGCATAGCTTTGCTCTGCTTCTTTATTTTTCTGTGTTGCGTGTATTGTCGATCAATAGGGATTCTTATCTGTATTCTTTACAGTTTTTAAGTCTTCGACAAGATTAAGTCTTGTAATACTGGACTGGACTGTACCGATCTACTGGCATTACACTTTGAATATATTTTTCGACGCTTAAGTGACATGGAAATATTCGTCCACTTCAAATAATCCGCCTTGGTATAAAATTCACCTATTAAATTTAAATAATGTCATGAATATACTTATATAAAAAAATATACCACTTGGCTGTACAGTTAGTTTTTCGAGATAGTAGCTCGGTCCAATTTTACCGTGCATAACGCAGAATGTTATAGGAGTTATAGTGGCCGCTTCCAGATTCAGTTTATTCAGGTTCCGAAGCAGTTTTGTAGCTGATCAAGCAATATCCGATCTCCTTGCACAACTTTTTCAAACAACGTATTCACCTAGCAGCATTCCAGCTCAGCCTCACACCTATAATATTGCCCATTATAGGGGCTTTTCTAAATTGATAGCGATTCCAAAGCTTTTTAAAAAATTAATCACCCCACATTTGCAACACCTATGTAGTTCATTAATATCACCATGCATGGCTTCAAAATGACCGCTATACCACTACCAACTTATTGGAGTTAACATCTTTCGTCACGGATGGGTTCCGGAATGGGTTACAAAGCCGTCATTTACACTGACTGCAGTAAAGCATTCGACTCTGTTAACCATTCCCTTCGTTTTTTTGGGATTCCCAACTGATCTCCTTAGCTGGGCATCGAGCTAAGTTGGGTACCTTCAGATAAGTAGGAAGAATCCAACGTGTTTTCTTTTAAAATATTGCCTCGCGTTTAGTCAACGTCTCACCTAATGCACCTCAAGGAAGCCATCTTGGACCCTTACTTTTTACATTATTCATGAACGATTTGCCCCTTGTCTTAACTGATTCACTTGAACTTATGTACTCTGATAACGTTAAGCTTTGTCTTCAGTATAAATTCACTAGTGCCCAATCTAGAGTTCAATCTGATTTGGATAATTGGTGTTTAGCAAATAACCTAAGGCTTAACGGATCGAAATGTAAACTCATGTCATTTTATCGCTCTAGCCATCACCAGGTTACGTCTTTATCTATGGGTACGCCTTGGAACGATTAACTCAGGTTAACGATCTGGGTGTCCTATTAGAATTGAAACCTAAATTTTGCGACCACATATGCACCATGGTTAATAATTAATGGGTGTGATTGGTTTTATTAAAAGATGGTCAAAAGAATTTCTTATGGTATTCTTATGGTATGTATGGATATGTATGGATCTCGTTCCTGGAGTTTTAATACGGACTACATCGAGATTACATAGAATTTGTACAAAAAAATATCCTCATTTTCGCCCTTTTACCATAGTAGACTTTTATTAATCGACTTACCATCACTAACAAACCGTTGAAGGCTGCTGGGTGTCGTGTTTCTATGTAATCTTATTAATGGAAATGTATTCAGCCAGTATTTAGGTTAGGTTAAACGGCTGGGGGTCACCTCTTGTGGCAACCGCCAAACTTAGACCGTATTCGGTAATCCCTTTGGTCGGATCAACATTTTTTTTATTCGCAGAGAAAGAACTTAAGGTCTAGCAGCTACCCAAGCCCTAAGGCTTGGGTGAATCTTTCTATCCTGTTTGTATCTATTTCTGACATCATTGAGATGTTATTGGGGAACATCCTAAGCCCCCCTGGGACCCAACGAGGGACGAAAAGGAGGAGAGGCGATGGGCGGGCAACAGGTTTTGAGTTACATTTTCATAGCATACTTTTAAGCATTGCGGCAATCGATTGCAGTCGTCGCATGCAGACGTGTTTTTTATTGTGCTCCGGGAAAAAATATTCAATAAAATCATAAAAGTGCAGTGACTGCTCTAAGAAATCTACAATAACGCGAAAAGACGCTTTTTGCGATGAAATCGCTAATGTTTATACTGATTAATTAATTAATTAATTAATATAAAACACAACACTTAAAACTCAAACTAAATCAACCTCGACTGCAATGAGTTCAAACGACGTTCGCACACAACGTCAACGTGAGCTAGACGAGAGACGGCTCTCAGTACAAAGAAACAACGCGTACTTCTCTTTTAAAGCAACCGAAAACCATGCAAGCTCCGATCAAGCTCGGTCAATTACCCCCAACTTGACCGAATTCTTAAACGTAGAGAGCGAGAGAGCGCGTTCCTGCTCCCCCTCGATACCATCGATGTCTCTGCAGCCAAAGAGTGCAGTAACTAGCACCTCAATTTCTTTGACAACGTCAACAGTAACAACAACAACAACCGCAATTGTATCACTAAGTTATTAATGAAAGTTAAAGCTGCCACAGTGCGCCGATCCTCAAGTGTACATATGTGGAGGAGAAGGCACCGGCTGTGATATGAGGGTAGAGGATCCACAAACCTTAAAGGGAGAAGTGCAAATTTTAAAAATTTTTTCTGCAACCGCTCAACTCTATTTGAACTTATTTTATTTGCGGGGCTCCAAATAATAGAGGCATATTCCAGCCTCGACCGGACGAATGCGGCGTAAACACTAAGCTTCACGTACGGGCTCTTGAATTGGTCTGTGTGCCGCTTCACAAAACCCAACATGGCATACGCCTTAGGCATTATAAAGTCTAAATGGCTGGAAAATTTAAAATTTGAGTCGAAAAGGACGCCAAGATCAACCACCTCCTCCTTGAGCTGCAGGTCATGGTTGCCAATTGCATAGGAGGTACATAAGTCTAGCGCCCTCTTACTGTAACGAATGAAATGACATTTAGCTAAATTTAGAGGAAGGAGATTGAGGGCGCACCAAGAAGAGACTCGGCGCAAATCATCCTGCAGTAGATAGCTATCCCTAATGCAGCTAATGGCCTTAAACACTTTAAGGTCATCCGCGTATAACAAAAAGTCCGAATAAAGAAAGCAAGAGGAGATGTCGTTGATGAAAATGATGAATAGGAGCGGCCCCAAAGAACTACCTTGCGGGAGGCCAGATGAGGCAATAAAGGGACTCGAGGTGGCATCACCAATGGGAACGTGGCATGGTCGGTCTGCCAAATAAGACTCCAACCAACTTAACATGGAGGAGTGAACACCTAATCTGAACAATTTAGCAAGTAGGGCTGCATGGCAAACTTTATCAAAGGCTTTAGAGAAGTCCGTATAAACGGCATCAACCTGACATCGGCGTTCAAAGGCTTCCAGGCAATGCTTAGAGAAAACCACTAAGTTGGTTGTGGTGGATCGCCCAGGCAGGAATCCATGTTGATTGTAAGAAATAAAGTTACGAATCAAAAAAGTTAGCTTTTTGGTGACAATACGCTCAAGTAACTTGGCAATATTACATATCTTGGCGATAGGCCTATAGTTAGTGACGTCTGCCCTGCTGCCACCTTTATGAATGGGCGAGATCGAGGTTATTTTCCATCGAGAAGCAAACTTACCCGAAGATAATGATAAAGTGAACAGAAGTTGCAGAGGTGTGGTTAAGGATGCAATACACTTCCTAATGAAGAATGGGGAGATACCATCTAAATCAGGTGTATGCGACTCATTAAAATGACTAGAGGCCTCAACAATGTCACAATCTAGAATGTCCAAGCATCCAACCTCAAGAAAAGGCAAAATTTTTTGAAGTACCTCCCGCTCATCCCAAGAGACCTTCGGCTCAAGGTTTGAGGCAAAATATTTCGCAAAAAGCTCAGAAATGCCCTTATCGGAGTTAGCTGCCAGACCACCATAAGACATGGCAGAAGGTATATCAGAGGATGATTTTTTCCCATTCACAAACCGCCAAAACGCTTTAGGGTTGGATATGAGGCTCGCTTCAACATCAGTAATATATTGGTTGTATAGAAATTTATTAAGGAATTCAAACTCCCGCTTATATTGCCGGTACAACCCACCAGCCATTAGTTCCCCTGTCTTTAGAAATCGCTTATAAAATTTATCCCTTCTATTCTTTAAGTTTTTTAGACCCTCAGTATACCAAGGCAGCTTGAACGACCTTCGAACCCTAACGGAGGCATTAATGTCGATAATATTGAAAAGAGCAATCAGAAACTTAGTATAACAATCATCAATCGTGCCATCCGAAAAAAGGGAAACCCAATCAAAACTTACAATAGCGTTATTAATAAGTGAAAGGTTAGACTCATTAAAGTGATAATAAGAAATAGGTGAGGGGGAAGGCAAAAAACTATAAAATTCGATGTGTATCAACAATGGCTTATGGTGCATATCACACGGACTTAATGGTACATTACAAATTTCTACTTTACTATGAACTACATTATTTAAAAATATCAGATCCAGAATTTTCGATAAATCGTTATAAATATTATTTACTTGGGAGAGGCCCATGCTAAAAATATCATCCAACACAACAATTTCATGCGATTGGTGAACATTGCTGGGTAACATGCCAACGGACTCCGGGTCCCAAGTCCAAACAATAGAGCTCAAGTTGAAGTCGCCAGCAACCATCAGAGCCATAGGGTCCTCCATGCTACCATAGACACTGGCGATATTTTCCATATGAGCTTGATAAGTACTGAATGCGCTGTTTGGCGGGATATACGATGCAATGATGATGAAAGGGCCCTGAATGCCCTGGATTGAGACGGCTAGCTGGTCCAGTATAGGGTCGCCAACCTTAAGGCTAACCACCGCGGCCAACATGGATCGGCGGATAGCAATAATCACACCACCTCCTCGCTCACAATGGGTGCTGGATGAATCACGGTCTTTTCTAAATACTTGAAACATTTTGGGTTTAAAGAACTCGGAGGAACTAAAGTTGCTATTGAGCCATGTTTCAACGAGGACGATTACATCAAAGTCACAGACTGAAGAGTTTAAAAGCACCATGCGGGATTTGGTCCGCATTCCAGATATATTTTGGAAGAAAACTCTTAAGCTCTTATTAGAGCCCAAGGCAGCACGATCCATGCAATCCACTGACGGAATTGGGCGGGAGTGTGGTATATGTGAAGGCACTGGCAGGGTCCTGATGCTAGAGGCCACATATCCCAAACGCATAGCTTCCAAGATAGCCAACGTGGACACACATAAATTTTCATTAATCTCCAGATTGGACATATGAATGTCCAGTCGCCCAACGAATCCAGTGGCAGGTACAGCTAACGATATAGAGCTCATAGAGTTTTGAGCATCCACGCGTAGCGATGCTCTACGCTCCAGACCATGATGTAAACAAACATTTCCTCCAGACGCCGAAAAGTGAGCACGAGTGGTCAGTCTCACAGTGGACCACCCATCCAAGAAAGATAAGATAAACAGAGAGGGGCTCACAATAAGACGATAACGAACCATTTGTTGTTGCTGGAGGTCCACAAGCGAAGATAATATGCAAACAGCCCACCTTGGGATCAGCTGTTGTTGTTGGAGCAAATAGTGCATTGGGAGCAGAATAACGTAGGAAGTGACATCAACAGTATCCATAACTGCCAGCGCCGAATGTTGTTGGCGGCTCAGGAGAGGGAGAATATGATGACCGGTCGAAGAGTATGAAGAGGGAAAAGTAGCGGCTCCAGTAGCGCCGCTTACTGGGGGTTTTTTGACTCTCCAGGGTTTGATCGAGGGAGTCTCGCAGGGAGGTTAATAACCTTAGCCGGCTCTCTATGAAGAAAACGAGTGACTTTTACCGACATGGGCCAGAAATCAACCTTGAAGACAGCGGGGAAATGTTGCTCGGGAACTCCCAATTTAAAGTTGACGAATTTTAGTGCGTTGATATCAGTATCTTTTTTAACCAATCTAGCACAGGCTACATCACTGGGGTCCAGTTGCAACTTATCAGCGACGTATTTGCATAGCGCCTCCGGTTGGGTAGCCGTTGCAAATTTACCAATGTGCAGGTATTTTAGAGAGGGAAGAACTTGGAGCTGCGCACAACTGGGTGCATGTCCGACAATGCGTCTGCTAGGGTTATTCCTCTTATTTCTTGGGACGGCCACTTTTGACCCAGTGGGGATCTGGGCCAATGATGACTTTTTATTTTCAGCATTAGTAGAAGTAGTAGGGGGTGTCACTCTCTGAGACCCCTCTGAAGCAGCCATGGGCCCAGACGAACTTTTAAGAGCACGATCCAATTTCGCATTAATGCTCATGTAAAGGGATTCCAGGTCCAAGACCTTCATATTCAGCTCATCAATTTTTGAATGAGAGTCGTTTCCAATGACGCAACTATCACATTGCCACAGTAAGTTTGGAATGTTTATTAGAAGTTTAATAGCCTCGGATGGTAAATCCACACAATCGGTATGATAGGCACGGCGGCAGATCGATGAGCACCGAACGGCCTAACACCCACGAAGCTGCGTAGCAGTAACTTCCCCACTGCACTCCGAACAAACGAGCGGCGACATAGCAAAAAATAAACGTCCGAACGCAAGGAAAGCTAGACTGAGTAAAGCGCGTTTAACGACGTCATCAGCTAGCAGCGCAAATAGTAATACGTCCGCGCTGCCCGAAAACCAAAACAAAAACAAAAACAATGACTATATTAAGCCGGCTGTGCAGACTGGCATGGATCGCTACATCCAAATCAAAAGGAAGCTGAGCCCCCTGAATTCCAAACGCAAAATAACCCGTGGCAATGCTAGCCTAGTAGCAAAAGAAACGCCCATTAACTCAAACCGATTTAAAATCTTGGCAGACGCCGATGAGGTTGAGGCGGTCGAATCCACTGAAGTTGGGAAAAGGAAGCCAAAACCTCCGCCTATCTATATACGCGAAAAAAGTTCCAATGTTCTTGTCAACAAAATTATTGAGCTTATTGGTAAGGATAACTTCCACATAATACCCCTTGTAAAGGGCAACATTCAAGAAACAAAAGTTCAAATGAAGTCTGAAGATAACTATAGAGTATTATCAAAATATCTTACCGAGAATAAAAAGAACTTTTACACGTACCAGCTAAAAAGCCGCAAGGGCCTGCAAGTCGTACTTAAGGGCATAGAGCCCGAAGTAACGCCTGCAGAGATAAAAAAGGCGCTACAGAAGAAGGGTTTTAGCGCCAAGACAGTCTTTAATATCCTTAACAGGGATAGAAAGCCGCAGCCACTCTTTAAGGTTGAGCTTGAACCAGAAACCAAGCTCCTGAAGAAATACGAAGTGCACCCAATATACAATCTTCAGTACCTGCTGCACCGCAGAATTACAGTTGAGGAACCGCACAAACGCAATGGCCCGGTACAATGTGCGAACTGCCAGGAATATGGCCATACAAGGTCATACTGTAAACTGCGCCCGGTGTGTGTAGTTTGCGGAGAGCTTCATGACTCCGCACACTGCCCAGCGAGCAAAGATGACAGCAACTCGAAAAAGTGCGGCAACTGCGGTGGCAATCACACTGCTAATTATAGAGGATGCCCAGTCTATAAGGAGCTGAAAAGTCGCATCCACCAGAAAGGAATAGCTGCCCGCACCCAAAATGGACAGTTCACGGCGTCCAGATCAAACCCTGAAGTCTTCTTCTCGACTGCAGCCAGATCCTCACTAGGACCCATTAACGTTGACAAAAATGTGACATACGCAAGCGCCTTAAAATCAGGACCGGCGACACCTGCCTCAAGAAGCTCATTTCTGCAATCAGCATATCAAGAACCGTACACGGCTCAGCAACATCAACCAACAGAGCAGCCAAAAAGCAACTTTGAAGCTATGATATGCAGCCTACAACAAAGCCTGACGGAATTTATGTCGTTTATGCGCACAACTATGCAAGATTTAATGCGAAACCAAAATCTATTGATTCAAATGCTGGTTTCACAACAATCCAAATAATGGCTTTCCTACGGATATCTACGTGGAACGCTAACGGCGTTTCGCAACATAAACTTGAGTTAGCTCAATTCCTACTCGACAATCACATCGATGTAATGCTGCTTTCGGAAACACACCTCACAAACAAATACAATTTTCAACTACGAGGATATTCATTCTACGGAACAAATCATCCAGATGGTAAAGCACATGGTGGGACTGGAATTCTAATCAGAAGCCGCATAAAGCACCATTATCAAAACAAATTTGCTAAAAACTACCTACAGGCAACATCTATAAATATACAACTAAATACTGGCAACCAACTTACACTAGCCGCCGTATACTGCCCCCCTCGCTTCAATATAGCTGAAGATGAGTTTATGCAGTTTTTCAACACACTTGGAGACCACTTCATAGCAGCAGGAGACTACAATGCCAAGCACACACACTGGGGATCCCGTCTCGTGACTCCAAAAGGGAAGCAGCTCTATAATGCAATTATCAAAGCCAAGAACAAGCTCGACTATGTTTCTTCTGGCACACCAACATACTGGCCGGCAGACCCAAGGAAACTACCAGATTTAATAGACTTTGCGATTACCAAAAACATCCCTAAAAATCTGATAAGCGCCAATTGCCTATCGGATCTTTCATCTGATCACTCGCCTGTCCTGTTTATTCTACTGCGACATCCAGGAACATTGGAACAACCATTAAAATTGACCTCACAGAAAACCAATTGGGTTAAGTACAGAAAATATATCAGCTCACACATTGAGCTAAGTCCTCATCTCCACGATGAAGCCAACGTAGACAGCTTTGTTAATTCACTTGAGTCTGTACTCGTCTCTGCAGCTCGAGCCTCAACATCGCAAACTATAAATACACAAAGCAATAAAAAGACAAATCTACAAATCGAACAGCTCGTCCTCGAAAAGCGGCGTTCACGTCGCGAGTGGCAATTCCACAGATCGCCATCTACTAAGCAAAGCTTTAGACATGCCTCACGTCAACTTACTAAAGCCCTACAGCAAGAAGAAGCTTATGTCCACCGCCGCTATATAGAGCAATTGTCAACTTCTAGTACAAAACACTCACTATGGAGAGCTCACCCAACTGTAAGCTCACCGAAAGAAACAGTGATGCCTATTAGAAATCCCACAGGCGGCTGGGCGCGCAGCGATGCAGACAGAGCCAGCACGTTTGCCAATCACCTCAAAAATATCTTCCAACCAAATCCGGCCACTAGTGCCTTTACTCTGCCGACTTTACCATATGAGCCTCAGCTTCAACATGAACCAATCGAGTTTCGCCCAAACGAAATCGCCAATATCATCAAAAACCAACTAAATCCGAAAAAATCACCAGGCTGCGACCTCATAACTCCCAAAATGATCATTGAGCTTCCATATTGCGCCGTCTGCACTATCACCCAGCTCTTCAATGCCATCGCAAAACTTGGCCACTTTCCAGCGAGATGGAAAAAGTCAATTATAATAATGATAGCAAAGCCGGGAAAAGACCACACAATTCCCACGTCGTATAGACCTATAAGCCTACTTTCATGCTTATCTAAACTCTTTGAGAAATGCATTCTGACTCGAATAAACACATACCTAAGGATCCAGGAAGGAATCCCGTCACATCAGTTTGGGTTTCGTGAAAAGCACGGTACAATTGAGCAGGTCAACCGGATAACAGCAGAAATTCGGAATGCATTCGAAAAACGCGAGTACTGTACCGCAATATTTCTAGATGTCTCTCAAGCATTTGATAGAGTCTGGCTAGAAGGTCTAATGTACAAAATCAAGACAATGCTCCCTTGTAATACCCACAAGCTTTTAGAGTCTTACCTCTACGACAGAAAATTTGCTGTGAGGTGCAACACTGATATATCTGACGAATTCACTGTTGGAGCTGGAGTTCCTCAAGGAAGCGTACTCGGACCAACATTATATGTTCTCTACACAGCAGACATCCCGACAAGCACACGATTAACAACATCTACGTTTGCTGATGATACAGCTATTCTTAGCCGCTCAAAATGCCCGATGCAAGCAACTGCGCAGCTAGCTCTTCATCTGGTGGATGTTGAAAAATGGCTATCAGACTGGCGAATTAAAGTAAACGAACAAAAATGCAAGCACGTTACGTTCACCTTGAATAGGCAAAACTGCCCGCCCCTTACGCTAAACAACACCCTACTCCCGCAAGCAAACGAGGTAACATATCTAGGAGTACACCTCGATAGAAGACTCACATGGCGTCGGCACATAGAAGCTAAAAGAACCCACCTAAAGCTAAAAGCCAGCAGCCTTCATTGGCTTATCAACGCTCGGTCTCCCCTTTGCCTTGAATATAAAGTCCTGCTGTATAACTCGGTACTTAAACCTATATGGATGTACGGCTCCCAGTTATGGGGGAATGCCAGCAATAGCAATATTGACATAGTCCAGCGAGCTCAGTCGAAGATCTTGAGAACAATCACCGGGGCACCTTGGTACGTTCGCAACGAAAACATACATCGCGACTTAAACATTCTTCCAGTCAAAGATGTGATCGCAGAACAGAAGGAAAAGTACTTTAGCAAGCTATTGTCGCACCCTAACCACCTGGCGAGAGGTCTAACAAGGTTGAGTAACCAATCACGACTTCGTCGGAATGACCTACCCACCCAGCGACCGTCTTGAGGAACGTGCAACCAGAATGCAGTCTTAGTTTACTGTTAGTTAAATGTTAATGTTAAGATTTGAAAACTTATTGTTAGTCTCAAAATTAAGAGAAGATCCAATAAATAAAAGCAAAGTTTAATAAAAAAAAAAAAAAACTTTTAAGCTGCTGTGATTCGTTGATATTTTTGGATGGGAGAATCCCTCCTGGGGGGTTCCTGGGGGTACCACAAGCAATGGTGTGTCGACCCTCCAAAGTTAGTGGGGGTCGTTTACATTTGGACTCGATTGGGGCACTCTAAATGGGCCAAAACATGATTCCTGCTACAAGTTAAAACGAGGGACATCAGTATTCATTTTAGAGGTATGTTTTCTTGTGCCCAGGCATTTTATTGACCCCCAAATAATCGAACCGCCCTACTGCGTATATTGACTCCTCTTTGTGTGGCGTTGTGTATGTTTAGGTATTTTAGTGCTTCTCTTATAGCTATCACTTCGCCTTGAAATATGCTGCAGTGATTGGGTAGTCTAAAAGAAGCTCTGATGCGCTCATTGTTTAGTTTGCAGCTATCAGTATAGAAGCTTAGTGCATTCTCAGGGCCTGGAATCTGATCCTTCCATTCCTCTCTATTTGGAATGAGGGTCTGGAAGGGTGTTTATGTGTACTTTGGAGAGCCATCTTTTTGACCATACCAGCACTCCATACAGTAGTATGGGTCTGACTATGGCTGTACGGATCCAACTTACAATACAGGGAGACATAACCCACATGTTTCCTATGGCTTTTTTCATCTTTCTTCAATAATTATTAGAATTAGCCCTAGGTATTTGGCGCTATTGCTGAAGAAGAGTCTTTAGTTGTGTAGTGTGGGGGGACGAGGGGCATAAGAGGAGGGGCGGCGCGTCCACTTCCGCGGTTTAACCTGGAAAATGGGTTTATAGCAGTGTAGCAAAAGATTTCTAATTTTTGTCTATCCAAATGTCATCTATTTTTTTGAGTTAGCCTTGAAGGAGGAAGAGCTATACAGAGACCTTGCATAGCTCTGCGGACCGCTAATCATAGCAGACTATCACCTTCGCACTGCCTTGGAACCATCCCGTCTTTGCAACCAGGAGGCATTTAGCTGCTAGGGCTGCTTCTAGTAGAAGCCTTCTACCCATCTCCACTTATACCTTGGGACTTTGCCGTCGGATTGCCCCTGCTTTTTGCCATCTCTACGAAGGACCGCTTTGGCTGTGTGCGCAACCGCTTTGAAATGTCCTCCCGGCACATCTTGGGATCGCTTCCTTTTGGGATGTGATTTTGGCTTCTGATTTAACTCTTCCATGGCAGCGCAGAATCTGCCCTGAAGTTCGTTTTTCGGCATAGGAAAATCTATTTTGGCCAAATTTGCTAGTCGCTTCAGGTTCGCTATCTTTTCTCGCACCGGAATGGGCATCATGGCACTTGGACTTACTCGTCAATGCCCTCGGGTTTTTTGGGTGATCCCAACTCCTTGTTTTTATTAATATTTGTTCGTTCTATTAGTGGAGACGGGACTCCATTAGAGAAGGGGCGGTCTACCCGGGCGAAGATCGACGACGCCCGGGTAAGGCTTCTTAGAACAGGGGGTCGCCAGGTACCCTGAGCCCTGCGTTTGGGCCGTGGCAGAATTTATATATCGGGGCTGTTTATTTGGCCCCCAAGGCACCCAAGGAGAGTCCTGCATGGGATCCTTCGCTTTATTCACAGCAACCCGTTCGGTAGTCCTAAGCTAGGCATCCTAGGGGTCTCTTTGCACCGAATTCAATTAATGTTAATAAAATCAATTTATTCCTGTCGGAGTACTCTATTGAATTTTTGCCACTAGATTTTGTTTTTTAATGCGAGGATGCCCAGGTCACTGTGGATGTTTTCGTTGCAAACATCGGAAAGAAGTTCGCCGGCCATAATTTATTGAATTCGTGACGTCACTTTCCTTTATATTTATGTTCGCGTCGCCCGCTCTCGTGCATTCGATCGGCCACCTGCATCTGCCGTAATGCGCTAGCGTTTGTGTCGCTCTCTCGTGGGATCTCTCGGTTGCTCCACAGCATCAAGAGTTGAGCCGCGCTCCCGCGTCATTATTCTAATTCGGTCGTCAACCCCACTCAGTCACATATGTACATTTATCATTTTTAGAAACCCCAAAAAAATTAAATAAATTGTATTAATATCTATATATCGAACTGTGCTTGTTTTTATTTACTCATACATATTTTACTCCGTTATATAGAAGTTGCACAGTGGGTCGTGAGCTGACAATAAATAAACGAACTAAAATAAATTTTTTGTCCGAGATGGATGTTGCAGAACTCAGGAGCGATCTGCCCGTCAACTTCAACGATGCAGCGAGGGAGGCTCGATTCATCCTGGATCAGGAGATCATGCGGCGCCCCAGTTTGTTGCCGGCGAGTTCGACGCTGATCAACGCATCTTCTGCCACCAATTTCGATGCGTCGTTTGGCAGAACTTTTCAGGCTTTGCTGCCACTTCCCACTTTTAGTGGAGGTTATACGGTCACTGTTCTCGACCATGGTGGACACAAACACATTCATCAGTCGGGTCGAGAAGCTTCGACGGTTGTGGTCCTTCCTTCGTGAATCTGCCTTGGAGACTGTTCGATCGTTGGAGCTCATGGACAAAAATTATGACGTCGCATTGAAGCTGCTAAACAATAGGTTTAGTAATCGCAGGATCATTTTTCAAGCTCCTGTTAATGAGATAATGCATCTGAGGACTGTAGAATCCGCATCGGCGACGAGCTTTCGTACAAATTTAATTCGCATATGCGAGCCCTTGCAAGCATGGGCACAACGAAGCAGATTGCCACCTGCATCATAATCCAAGTGCTGATGCAGAAGGTTGATGATGCCACGCAGTCTAAGTGGAAGGAAGGACGCAGACATCATAGTCTGCTGCATTTTGGTGGCAATTCGCCAGCTCAAGGCCAACACCCCTCTCCCGAGGTTTCTGCGTCTAGCGACGCTGTTTCTTGGTCAGCGTCCGCTCCCGTCAATTCTCTTGTCGCCAAGGATCGTTTTGGTGATGTGGTGCTGCTAGCCACTGCCAATATTCTGGTCAGGAGTTCTACTGCTCTGCCGAGCGCTGCTCGATTCTGGTTTGCAGCTGCATCTAGTCACCTCAAGGCTGGCGAACCAGCTGCAGCTGCGGAAGATAACCTCTCCAGTGTCTGTATCCGGTATAAGTGAAGCAGGGTTCTCTACCGATGGGTTTTCTGTGCAAGTCACCTTGAAATCCCAATGCTCTGACTACTCTGCGCAATTAACTGCGATCGTAGCCTCCAACATGACTGACCTTCAGCCCAATTTTGCATGGGACGTCAGCTCTTGGAAAATTTCCGCCAATGTAGAGCTAGCAGATCCTCATTTTCACCAGCCTCAGCCAGTTGATTTTCTAATTGGAGCTGGATTATTTTACGATCTGCTTTGTGTGGGGCAAATTCATTTGTCTCCTGGCTTGCACTCCACCAAAAAAACTCGGCTCGGTTGGATTGTTTATGGAGGCGGAGGCCCTGGCGATGGTAAGGTCCTCATGGCAGCTGAGCAGTCAGAGTTGCTCGTCCAGCCTCAGACGGAGCCAGTGAACGTGGAGTATTATTGCAGTTTTGTTTCCAAGCCAAAGAAGAAGCGCCTCCGAACAGTGCTCAGCGAGAAAGAGAAATATTACAGACACCGTCATCACTTCGAGCAGCGCATGGAGAAGCGTCTGGCAGGGATCTGCACAGTGGTGGCTAGTGTGATAGGTCATATGTGACCCTGTGTGGATGTGAAGCCGCTCTTGTACTTTGGCAGTCCGGAGCTACAAGGCGGTAATTTTTCTAATTCGGTCGTCAACCCTACTCAGTCACATATGTACATACATATATAATTTTTAGAAACCCCAAAACAATTAAATAAATTTGTATTAAAATCTATTAATCAAACTGTGCTTGTTTTTATTAAAGCTAATATTTAGAACACAAAAATAAAGCTCCCGAAAACGCTCGGTAACTAAACAGTGATCTTATCACAAAGAATATTGGTCTGACATGGTCTTGTTTTGCCTGTAGAGAGATTGAGTCTGAGTTGCGGCCCTTCATGAAGCAGACGCGAAATGGCTTTCTAGATGTCCGTACGCAATTTTATGCACTTAATGCGCAATTCCTTAGACTTGAGACTTAATTTTTTGGTCTCAAGTTATTGAGTGAATCCCCAAGGAGAATAATTCCGAACAACAACCCGATGGCGGTCAATTTATTGGGTACTCCTTCTTCTCATGTGATTCATTCGGACACATTTTTTACGCCTAATTCATCATTGCCTACTGTTGTTCCTGTGAAAGTGATCCGTTCACCGTTCACCAGTTCACCAAGCCAATGGAATCGTCAAGGAGTCTTGGTCCACCTATTGTCTTGGATCCTCCATCGTTGGAAAACCTGCAAGTTCCTGAGGTACCGTCTCCTAGGCCTCTCCTAGGATGATGTCAGGAGTCATCTCTTAAACCATCGTAAGGTAGCTCCTAATGAATTAGCAGTCTTTAAGATTAATTTTAAACATAAGCGTAGCATATCTTCTTTCAAAATTGTAATTCCTGAATCCTACCTTGAAAAAGCACTTGTTCCATCAGCCTGGCCAGCACAGTATTATTCATGAATTTTTAGCCAAAGACCCTCAAAATCCCAACTATGCCGATTCAGCTCCAAAAAACTGAGTAATAACGCATTTTCTTGCTGCTACCACAACGTTCAAATAAGTCGGGGTAAATTGAGCCATTTTCTTTCTAAGTGCTGCTTTTGATTTTGATGCTATTGCACTCACTGAAACCTGGCTTAATTCCTCTGTCTCTGATTATGAAATTTTTTTTCCAAAGTACACTTTGTTTCGAATGGATAGGCCATCTTTTGCAGGCAGTGTTATCATTGCTGTTAATAATAAATACTCAGCTGAACGAATCTCTTTCCCGAATCAGTTTGGAATCGAGTTTATCGCTGTAAAAATAGCTGTTGGCCCGTCTCATATTTTCATGACCTGTTCCTATATACCTCCATCGGTTGAGGATACTGTATATTTTCACCACCTTGAGGCTATTAAGTTCGTTTTATCATTAGTCAATGACTTTGATTTTGTCCTAATTATGGGTGATTTCAACCTCCCTCAAATCTCCTGGAACCCGTGTGAAGATGACAATTCCTTGCATGCCAGTTGTCATAACGATTTTATTGATGAAATAACTGAAATTGCACTTTTCCAAATTAACCCCATCCTTAACACACTTAGAAGATCTCTAGACCTCTAATATGATATCCTCTCTGACTGTAAATCGGTCTTCGCCACTATCGCTTTCTGAGGACGTACACCATGCTACACTATGGTGTACTGGTTTCGGTGTTAATTGATGTCCTTAATATTCATGCTAACTATAAGGCTCAGTATCGTACTAAAAGTTTTCCGAGAAACGGATTACAATGCTCTTCGCAATCATTTAGATGAAATTGACTGGGAATATCTTTCATCTTTTAACTCTATCGTTTCTGTTACTGATTATTTTTATGATGTAATACACAACGCGTTGGACAAATTTGTTCCTGTAGTTTCATCGTCTTCATCAACGAAGCCGCCTTGGTTTAATAAACACCTTTCCCTTCTCAAAGCAGGAAATCTACAGCTTACAAAATGTTTCTTAAGTCTGGGTCTTTGTTTCATCAGACAGTCTTTCTTTAAATTCGCAACCAGTTTATTATTCTTAATAATCAACTGTATAAGCTTTACATCGCAAATTGTAGGGTAAATTTCCGAAATAATCCAAGCTCTTTCTATTCGATTGTCACTATGAAATGAAAATCCAGTCTTTTTCTTTCTTCCCTAACTTATAAAAATATTTCTGATTCTTCAGAACAAGGTATTGCTAATCTATTTGCTTCATTTTTTCAATCAACCAATTCGTCCGATTCATATGATTTAAATTCTTCATCTAATATATAAAATTTTCATGTCACGGTGTTAGTAGTTCTACTCCTCCGAAATGGCTCCACCGATTCTCGTGAAATTTTGTGGGCATATTCGTTAGGGCTGAAGATCGGACAACATCTATTGTTCATTTTTATTTTATTTAATTTTTTTTTTATCTATTGTTTGATCTCCCGCCTTCGCCGGTTGATAATTTATCAACTATGAGTATCAATCGATCAGTTATCCCCGCTCCAGTTGTCTTTCCGGTCCCCTATCTTACTCACTATTAATTTTTTAGCATTTTTTTATTGTGTACAATCGTAGCAGTGACGGTTATACGTATTACTGTCACAATGCCAAGAAAAGGCAAAGGGGCCAATTTGAGTCGTCGAACGGTCAAATCCACAACCGCGAGAGATATAAGAGCACAAAGATCAGGCGAACAAAACGAAGAAGATAATACAAATGCGCGTGTGAGCATGGGGCAGTTGCGTCAATCAGAATCGCAAGAGGCACGAGATGAACGTAATCAAGAAAGACAACTGAATCGAAGAGAAGCACGCAGATTTATAGTTAATATAGCAACGCCAAGTTCATCGAGTATTTACATCAGGGGCATTTCTTCAACTAGCATTCCAGTATGAACCTGATGTTGAATATTCTGCTCATTTCAAAGTGATTATTGGTACTTTGGATAAGGAATGCCTGTATTGTCATGCACCTAAATTTAAATATGAGCCAATTGGGATGTGTTGCTCATCAGAAAAAGTAGAACTACCCGAAATTGAAACACCACCTGAACCATTGCGCGGTTTTCTTCTCGGTACAGATCCAGATTCTACCCTGTCAATTCGTACATTTAATTCATGCTTCCAGTAACGTCGTTTGGAGCAACAGAAACATTGCTGGAAACGATCAACATTTCAATTCCACGTTCAAAATCAAAGGCCAAGTATATCACATAGTGGGCTCATTGCTGCCAATGCCCAACCAATCTCATAAATTTTTACAAATCTACTTTAAGGGTGGCGAGGGCTCCACAAGTGCACTCGCCAATCGTGTGGATTGCTACTACCATAATCTCAATTGCTCAAGAGTTGAGAGCAATTTTTAGACCAAATGGTAACCGCGTGAAGCGGTAGGCGCCATTGTTTGTTGAAAAGGACGTAAAATATTATAAATATTTAGCTCTGCCTAGTTGATCCAATATGTCATCAATTCTTGGAAGTGGAAATTTGTCGGATAATAACTTTTAATTAATTTGGCGATAGTCAATAACTAATCTAGTCCTTTTTTCTTTTCGCTGTTTGGAAGTTCTTTTTTTGGTACTAAAAGAAGGGGCTATTATATATTTTGAGACGGACGGCTCAACTATTCCGTAATTTATTAATTTTTGCACTTGGTCTTGAATTTCTTCTACTTGTATATGAGGGTTTATATAGACTGGTGTTTCATCATTTAATCTCAGTTTTTGTTTGTAGAAATTATTTGTAGATATTTTCACACATAGACTTTTTGATTGAGTTTGGCATTGTGGTGAAATGTTTTTGGATAGTTTAGATAAGACTATTTTCATTCTGGGCTATAGATTTGTTTGAACAACATTATAGTTCGAAAGTGCTTCATGTTTGAGTTTATTTATTTGGACTAACTGTCAGTAGTATTTAAAAATCGGACGAAGGTGTTTTTAGAGGTTGCAATGGTATTTGCGACATAAATTCCATTCCGTTTTGATATTGTAGAACTGCCAACGGCCATGTTTCTGTCAATCTTAGCTAATTGTCCGACCGATGGCGAATGGATCTCCAATTATGCTAGTCGTATGGTGACGTCACTTATCACGAAATAACGTGACATGAACGTAGAGGAAATTGCAGTTTCGGTGACGCTTGCGAAGATGGCTCATGTTGATAACGTTTAACCTTTACTTCAAATATGCGCACCAGGAGTGAATTGAAAACCGAGCTTAAAGCATTCACGTTCAACAAGAGATAGAAAAATTTACAAGCGGAAATATCGTCACCTGACATTAAGCGTTCGAAACTTTCAACAATAAAGTGTCATTTCTGTGAAAAATTAGGCCAAATACAGCAAAATCATCAACCAGTAATGGCAGGAGTGTATATGGCCACCATCAAAAAGCGAATGTAACCTGCTTTAAGTGTGGAGAACTTGGCCATATTTCAACGCATTGCAGTAAGCCTAAAGTGGATAAGGTCAAGGATACACACTAGATGAAAAGAGTGGATGGTTCATCGAGGAGGGGCTTTTATAACAACGTTCGACTCTGGAGCGGAATGTTCATTAATAAAACAAAAGATTAAAAATACAAAAAAGCTGGTAGAAGAATTAACAATGTAGTGATGTTAAAGGATATTGGTAGTGGCGGCATATGTAGCCCATTGCAAATACTTAGCAACGTAAAAATTAACCAACATTTTATTGAGGTTTTGTTTCATGTTTTGGATAATGAGTATTTGAAGAATGACATTATTATTGGTCGAGAAGTACTGTCCCCTGGATTTAATGTTATAATATCACCAGGAAAATTCAAAATTGTTAGAATAAAAACTGTAAACAATTGTTCAAATGATGAGAAATTTTGTAAATTAAATACTGATCTTGTGGGGAAGATAAAGATAAATTACAAGATTTATTGGAAAAATATTCAGAATCTTTTATTAATGGAGACCCAAAAAAAATTGTCCAAAGAAGACCATATCGGCTTAGCCCAAATGAGAGAGAATTGGTACGAGACAAGATTGATGAATTATTACAATGTAATATTATACAGCCAAGTTGCTCACTATACGCAAGTCCCATAATGTTAGTTAACAAAAAAGACGGCACTCATCGTTTGTGTGTTCATTACCGTGAATTAAATTTAATATAGTTGCAGATAGATATCCCTTGCCCCCCATATCGGACCAGATAGCCATACTTTATGGAGCGAAATATTTTACATGTTTAGCACATACGTTACTGGACGTACTTCCAGTTACTGAAATTCTGGTTTACATGCTTGCAAAAACGTTTGTTGTCGTTTATATGGATGACGTAATGGTGGCTGCTGCAACAAAAACTGAGGCTTTGGAAAGGTTTCAAATTACTCTTGACTGTCTTACAAACTCTGGATTCTCTTTCAATATAAAAAAATGTTCTCTCCTTAAGTCAACATTTCAATATGTAGGATATAAAGTGAGTGCAGGTGAAATCCGTCCGAATTCGTTTAAAGTTACAGGGTTAATTACCTTGCCTCTTATTTCAGGCAATTTATGCAAGGATTTTCCTGTTTTATGAAACCGTTGTACCTTTTTACTTCGGAGAAGAGTGATTTTGTTTGGAAATCGGAACATGAAGAAATTAGACAGAAAGTTATTTCTTTTCTTACACAAAAGCCAGTCTTTGTAATTTTTGATCCGCACCATCCTATTCAGTTGAATACCGATGCAAGCTCTAAGGGATACGGTGCCTTGTTACACAAAATTTTGTTGCACAAAATCAACAACAAGTCTCATGTCATTGAATATTTTAGTAAGGCTGCTTCTCCTGCTGAATCACGGTATCATTCCTATGAATAAGAAACTCTTGCAGTTGTTTTGTCTATAAAACTATTTTGCCATTATTTATGGGGTAGAAATTTTGTTGTCTACACTGATTGTAACTCACTTAAAGTATCAAGAACTAAACAGGATCTATGTCAGGATCTATGTGCAAAGATGGTGGGTGTATTTACAGTCTTTTACATTCTATACAGTCTATAAAACTATTTTGCCATTATTTATGGGGTAGAAATTTTGTTGTCTACACTGATTGTAACTCACTTAAAGTATCAAGAACTAAACAGGATCTATGTCAGGATCTATGTGCAAAGATGGTGGGTGTATTTACAGTCTTTTACATTTGACATACAATATAAAAAAGGTAAACGAATGTCTCATGAAATGATGAATTCATGAATTCAAGAAATCTGCCTTCATCAGAGTTGACTTGCAAAATTCCAGAAAAACGAGTTAATTTGGCAGAAATATCGGACAATTGGCTTTTGGCTAAAAAACGTCAAGATTCTGAAATTGTTCATATTGTAAATAAATTGAAAGAAAATTCTCTTGCTGAGGACATTGCTAAAACTTACGAGTTGAGAGCAGAAATATTATGTTATGCTTGATCTTTATCAATTGTTCCTCGGTGGATGCCTTTACTAAATTTGTTTATTTAACCCACAAGCTTAAAATTGATGCTGAAAATTGCATAAATGCTGTCACGTCGGCTATTTGGCTATTCTGTTTGGAGTACCAAACCGCATGATAGCGGATCAGGTCAGATGTTTTGCCAGCACAAGACTTAGTGACTTTTTAACTGAAGTTGAAACTAGCAATCGATTTTGGAAAGATGCCTTAGGAGATGTTTAATTAGCTTTGAACTTTGCGGTTAGTCGAATGATCCTTTAGAATTGTTTATCGATAAAGTGCAGCAGCATATAACAAGGAGCAATTTGATAAAAACAAGGCTGAAGTTGTTGGATGCAAGGTTGGAGATTTCGTATTGTTAAAAAATGAAGAGAGGTATCAAACAAAGTTAAGTCCAAAGTTTAGGGGGCCTTTTCAAATAACTGAATTGTTAGAGGGGGATAGGTATATGCTCAGGTCTTTGACAAATAATAGAAAATATAAATATGCTCATGATGACATAAAAAAATGCCAGATGGACAAATACCAGTTGAATTTGAAAGTTGTAATAAGGATTTAAGTAAGAAAAAATTGAAACAGAAACTGTTGAAAGAGACAGTAATGAAAAAATTAAAACAGAAACTGTTGAAAGAGACAGAAATGAAAAAGACACTGTTGAAAGAGACAGTAATGAAAAAGAAGTTGAAAGGAGCAGTAATGAAATCATGTAAAGAGAAACTGTTGCAAGAGACAGTACAGGTGCTTTAAGGGTTAATAATGAAATTTGTAATAATAATGTAACCACAAGTGCAAAAAAATGTTCGATCATGAGGTGTGTCGCATTAGACAATATAATGTAAAAACTGAATGGTTAACGATAATGTAAAAATGAGCTATATCAAAGAAAAGAATTTTTATAGTTAAGAAAAAAACACAGAAATATGAAGCTGTAATTTGTAATGAAAATTCTAACGTTAGATGATAAATGAGAAGTTTTGTTTGAATAAACTGTTATAGGTTGATTAAATGGTAACAAAGCATTTTTGGAAAAATTGCACGAGGTCGTTTAATGGTCAGGATGGCCGTGTCGGCGCACACTAAGAGTGCGTGGAAGTTGGTATGAGTGTATGGGTATGCTGTTGTGGGAAATTCACCAGATGTTTAATTATGCATTATGGAAATTCCCGGCGTAGTGTCGCTGTCGCCGAGTGTGGTTCGGTGGTAAGCATAGAAAGAAGAAGGGACGACGCAGGCAATTGTATATAGGTCGTCGTGTGTGCGAAACCGAAACTCTTTGTGCTATTACAATGTCGGAAAACAACGGTGCTGCAATATTATATTATTTACTATATTATTGTATTGGACATTGATCTGGAACTGATCTGGATTTTTTTATACCCTTGCAGAGGGCATTATAATTTTGGTCAAAAGTGTGCAACGCAGTGAAGGAGACATCTCCGTTCCTATAAA
Source organism: Drosophila ananassae (assembly GCF_017639315.1). Lineage (NCBI taxonomy): Eukaryota > Metazoa > Arthropoda > Insecta > Diptera > Drosophilidae > Drosophila > Drosophila ananassae. Next base: position 1,845,845 of record NW_025319038.1, read on the forward strand.
GTATATATATTCTTAATTAGGATCACCTCCTGAGTCGATATAATCATGTCCGTCTGACTGTTTCTACGCAAACTAGTCTCTCAGTTTAAGAGCTATCGAGTTCAAACTTTGCACACATCCTTTTTTTTTCTTGCAGGTAGTACATAAGTCAGAACGGCCGGGATCGGTCGACTATATCTTATAGCTGCCATATAACTGATTGATCGGAAATGCTATAACTTTGTTTTTTTTAGTTAGATGGTTGGGACTTTCCATACAAGTTAAATTTGGCCAACATACCTCCCCTCTTATCGTAGTAGACTTTTACTAATCAACTTACCATCATTAACAAACCGTAGAACGATGCTGGGTGTCATGTTTCTATACAATCTTATTTATGGAAATATTGACAGCCAGCATTTACTAACACGCTTAAATTTTAACGTTCCTAGTAGAAGGACTAGAAACTTTCGTCCTCTACTCCTCAGCCATTTTAGTTCGACATATGCCCAACACGATCCGTTGAGGGTATTATGTTCGGACTACAATGGTCTCTACCACATCTTGTCACTTTGCTCTATTTATCTTAAATCGCTTATATTAACCGCCTTATCTGTGCAACACTCTTCCTCGTGATATCTTTCTCCTACTTTTCGCTTAACTATCTCGGATTCGAGCCGTACGTCACGCGGCAGCGTCCCTCGGTCGGATCGACGGGAGGTGGGCTGTATGTATGCAGTAGGAACCGCGCGATATCTTATCTACAAAATGTCATAAGGATCGGTCGACTATATCCTGTAGCTGTCATAGAACGATCGGAATTGGCATAACTTTGGTGTCTTTTAAGCTAGAATGATGGGACTGTCTACGGATTCCATTTTGGGCAATCTTATTTGTTTTGCGAAATTTCATAAGGGTCGGGCGACTATATCCTATAGCCGCTATATGACTGAACGATCGGAAATGAGACAACCTTAACTGCAAGGGGATATCAACTTCGGCTCCGCCCGAAGTTAGCTTTTCTTTCTTGTTTGTTAATCATTGTGTTTATAGCTTCCTTAGTACTAAACTTAACAGCATGTTCGAATGGTAAGCCTTCGTCAATATATGCCGTTTCTAGGAGCTATCGCAAATTGTCGATTTCCGCAGTAAATCTTTTTGCGGTCTTTTTTTCCTTTCTGGGATGTGCTTGCCATTTGACCTTTTTATTGCGTCAATGTTTGTTGTAATTTGTAGATTATTCCATTTATTGTATCTTCACTCTGAACTTTGTGTGAGTGTTGATCCAACTATTTTTGATTTTGGTATCTCAACAGCAATATTTTCGTATGGTCCTTTTGTTATGTTGACCAGTTTTAGTTATGTTGACCCAACTACCTCGTAGCTACGAGAAGTTGGGTCGGGTAAAATAATATTGTCCATCCGATTGTCCATCAAATAACCACGAATGACCATCAAGATTTTGAAATGACCACCTCCCGTTTGGAAAATATTCAAACATGACAATTTTTAAAAAATTTTCAAGCGTTTTAAAATTTGACTTTTTAATTTTCTTTTTCAATTTGAAATAAACGCGTTTGACCACCAATGGTCATCGGTTAGAATTTTGAAAAAACTTTTAGTTTTTAAAATGTTTAAGTGTATAGTTTTGGTCATTTTTTGGACAGGTAAAAAAAATTTCAAAAAAAACTACTGAATTCGTTTTCCAATAGTGTGATAAACAATGAAAATTGTTTATTTTTACAATCTATACATATATATAAAAGAAAGTCGTGTTAGTTACACCACTTATAACTCAAGAACGGCAGAACAGATTTGGCTGAAAATTGGTAGGGAGGTAGCTTAGAGCCAGGAGACGGACATAGGATACTTTTTATCCCGTTCGACAGCGTTCCCGTGTGACTTGGCATGAAACGTCAGTCACTATAAAACGTGGTATAACAAAAAAGAATCAGACTTGGAATAACAAAACGCAAATGACAGCTATGTAATTGACATTATCATGGAAGCAGCAGAGAGGCGTGGAGTCTGGCTTGAAGATCAACTGCAATAGATTTAATTCGCTCGCAAAGACATGAACACGATAGGACAAGGTCTGTTGAATTCCGTGCACAGATAACAGTAGATCGAAATCAGCAATTTCTTGCATTTCGATATGATCCAGCTGTTGATTATAGCTCCAGTCGCCATGTCGTCATTGGCCAGATGAGCCATGTCTGCACTTGCTGCCAGGCTCTGAAGTTCAATAATGAAACGAAAGAAATGTGTTGTTCTGGCGGGAAAATCAAATTACGTCAACTTGAAACACCACCAGAGCCACTGCGAAATTTGCTTGCTGGAACCACTGCTGAATCGAAGCATTTCCTATTAAATATTAGGAAATATAATTCTTTCTTCCAAATGACGTCATTTGGTTCGTAAATTGTAACTGACGAATTCATGGCAACTTTCAAAATCAAAGGGCAAATATATCACAAAGCTGGCGCACGGCTTCCGTTCTCAGACAGTGAACATTTTCATCAAATATACTTCAACATCAGGTATGGGAAAAGAACTGCGAGCATGTAAACTCATTGTTTGGGATGAATGTACCAAGGCACACAAAAAAGCGTGTCTGTCGTGTTCTTCATTTCTTGATCGTCCAACCATAATATGCCACAGAGAAGCGTGGCAGGGTACAGCTAGTATTACAATATTTACAATACGTATTTACTATATACAATACAACAATATTGTAATTCGCATATGCAAGCCCTGTCAAGCATGGGCAGATTGCTAACTGCATCATAATCTAAGTGCTGTTGCAGAAGGTTAATGATTCCACGCAGTCTAAGTGGAGGGAAATGCAAGCTGACTCGAATTCCTTGGATTTCATTCCATCGCCAGTTTTTTTGAGCAAAGATGCCGGACTTTGGAGAGCATGGATTTGCCGACGACATCACATGCACCAAATTTTGCGGTAGGACGACGTAAACCCTTTCATCCAGCTAACTCTCCATTTGTGATTACAAACTCTTTCGCATGCATGATCTGTGATGGCTTGCCCAAGGTTTTTAAGCTTGTCGCCTGAGGATCGTTTAGGCTAAGTTAGGCGATTGGATTTATGCCGTAAGTGCCTTGAATCTGGGCACCTATCTCGGCATTCAAATTCGTCAAGCTGCCGTGCGTGTGGACGCAGGCATCATAGTTTGCTGCATATTGGTGGCAATTCGCCAGCGCAAGGCGAACACCCCTCTCCATAACTCCGGTTTATTGGGTGATTCGTACTCACAGGCTCTACGTCGTTTCCAGTCGTTGGAGAGGAAACTGTCTTCTGCCGGAGTTGCATCGAGATTGCAAATATTTTCTGCCACATCACTGCGTGCTAAAGAAGGACAGCACCACTACGTTTCTGCTGTTACCACCTCCGGTTATTCTCTGAATGACATATTAATGGCTGGGCTGGTGATCCAACCTAAGCTTATTCACATCCTGCTGAGGTTTCGTTCGCATCTGGTAGCACTGACTGGCGACATTTGTAAGATGCTACTTGCAGTGCATTCTGTGGCGAGATTCCCCTCTGGAGGAGCTACAAACATATAAATTGGACTCTGTTACATATGGAACAAAGCCCCTAGCGACCTGGAATGTGTCTACATAGTTTCCAGGTCGCTAGGGGCTGAGTTGATCAGATCCAGGTTATGGTGTCAGGGGTTGCCCTATCTGTTAAAGACACAGGAGCACTGCCCTGCGACGATAGTTGTGGAGAATCCAGCTTTAGAGCTTCGCCCTTCAATTTTATTGGTGAAGTCGCCAAATACAGACCTCGTGGTGACATGCAAATACGTTAACTCCTTTCCAGCTCTTCAGCGAGTGTTTGCGTACGTCTATAAGTTTGGCAGACGGGTTCGTCATAAAGGAATTACCGTTCATGATCTCAAGGCAGGGACTCACATGCTTTTGTGGGCAGTTCAGCGGGCTCATTTGAGTGATAAAATAAGGGCGCTGCAGACAAAGGGAATGGTTGCTCCTCCAGTTCGCTGGCTTCGTTCTCCCCCTTTTTCAATCAGTTTGGATTGGTTCGAGTAGACGGGCGTCTCAAGAATTTATCCTTGGATTACGATGGTCGTCACCCAGTAATTATGCCCAGGAACCATTCGGTAACGCGAAGCAATATCCTTAGCTTTCATGAGAACAACCTGCACTATGGAGCTCGATCGGCTCGACTCGATTGGCTATGATACGTTCTCAGCATTGGCCCATTGGGGGGAGAAAAACTGAGCTCAAGGCGACAAATAAATGTTTGAGATGCTTTCGGACGAAACTTCGTTTGTTGGAGCATGTAATGGGCGATCTTCAGAAGGAGAGAGGTTAGGGTTATCAAGTCTTCGATGTAACCGGTCCTTCCTTCTATAAGTCAGAGGTTCCCAACAAGGCTCCCATAAAATGTTACATCAACGTCTTCATTTGTTTCACGACAAAGGCCGTCCAATTAGAACTGGTGAGGGATCTGTCCACCGCCGCCTTTCTGCATGCACTGAGAAGGTTTATTTCTATTAGGAAGAAGCCTCGACAGATCTGGTCCGACAACGCCACCAATTTCGTTGGAGCCAAAAAGACCGCCTGACCGCTGTTAAGACCGCCATGTATAATTTTTACATGGTCGTGGGCTCGGCTGTACTAAAGGCCGACGATTTGTAGACGCCGGTGTCTAATATTGCTGCAGTAATTAATTCGAGGCCATTAGTCCCTCTCTCTGAAAATCCTGCTAATCTGGATGCCCTGACTCCTAATCATTTTCTGCACGGAGGGCCTCCTTCTAGTTTCAGTGAGCCAGACCTGACGAAACTCAACATAAATCGGCTAGATGCTTGGCAACGCGTCGTCTTTCTTCAGCAGTGTTTCTGGTCCAGATGGAAGGACGAGTATTTAAACCCGTTTGCAGCAACGATCAAAAAGGCGTATCCCTGGTCAAGACATAGCAGTAAATGACATCGTGCTGGTGAAGGACGAAAACTTGACTTCAATGAAGTTGCCCCTGGCGATGGTGACGGAAATGGTCGTCGGAGATGACGGATTGTGTCGGGTGGCGCTGTTGATGACGGCGTCCGGAGCTACAAGACGGGCAACTTGTACCTGCTGTCCCTTCATGATGCTGTTGAAAGCCCATCTTCCAACGGGGGGAGTATTTCGGGTCAAGCAGCTGCCGGAAAGACGTTTGGCCAACAATAATTTATTGAATTCGTGACGTCACTTTCCTTTATATTTATGTTCGCGTCGCCCGCTCTCGTTCATTCGATCGGCCACCTGCATCTGCCGTCATGCGCTAGCAATTGCCTTGCTCTCTCGTGGGATGTCTCGGTCGCTCCGCAGCATCAAGCGTTGAGCCGCGCTCCCGCGTCATTATTCTAATTCTTTCGTCAACCCTACTCAGTAACATATGTACATATATCATTTGCACAAACCCCAAAGCATTTAAATAAATTGTATTAATATCTATATATCGAACTGTGCTTGTTTTTATTAAAGCCAATATTTAGAACACAAAAAATAAAGCTCCTGAAACATTTCAACATTTCAATTCCACGTTCAAAATCAAAGGCCAAGTATATCACAAAGTGGGCTCATTGCTGCCAATGCCCAACCAATCTCATAAATTTTTACAAATCTACTTTAAGGGTGGCGAGGGCTCCACAAGTGCACTCGCCAATCGTGTGGATTGCTACTACCATAATCTCAATTGCTCAAGAGTTGAGAGCAATTTTTAGACCAAATGGTAACCGCGTGAAGCGGTAGGCGCCATTGTTTGTTGAAAAGGACGTAAAATATTATAAATATTTAGCTCTGCCTAGTTGATCCAATATGTCATCAATTCTTGGAAGTGGAAATTTGTCGGATAATAACTTTTAATTAATTTGGCGATAGTCAATAACTAATCTAGTCCTTTTTTCTTTTCGCTGTTTGGAAGTTCTTTTTTTGGTACTAAAAGAAGGGGCTATTATATATTTTGAGACGGACGGCTCAACTATTCCGTAATTTATTAATTTTTGCACTTGGTCTTGAATTTCTTCTACTTGTATATGAGGGTTTATATAGACTGGTGTTTCATCATTTAATCTCAGTTTTTGTTTGTAGAAATTATTTGTAGATATTTTCACACATAGACTTTTTGATTGAGTTTGGCATTGTGGTGAAATGTTTTTGGATAGTTTAGATAAGACTATTTTCATTCTGGGCTATAGATTTGTTTGAACAACATTATAGTTCGAAAGTGCTTCATGTTTGAGTTTATTTATTTGGACTAACTGTCAGTAGTATTTAAAAATCGGACGAAGGTGTTTTTAGAGGTTGCAATGGTATTTGCGACATAAATTCCATTCCGTTTTAATATTGTAGAACTGCCAGCGGCCATGTTTCTGTCAATCTTAGCTAATTGTCCGACCGATGGCGAATGGATCTCCAATTATGCTAGTCGTATGGTGACGTCACTTATCACGAAATAACGTGACATGAACGTAGAGGAAATTGCAGTTTCGGTGACGCTTGCGAAGATGGCTCATGTTGATAACGTTTAACCTTTACTTCAAATATGCGCACCAGGAGTGAATTGAAAACCGAGCTTAAAGCATTCACGTTCAACAAGAGATAGAAAAATTTACAAGCGGAAATATCGTCACCTGACATAAAGCGTTCGAAACTTTCAACAATAAAGTGTCATTTCTGTGAAAAATTAGGCCAAATACAGCAAAATCATCAACCAGTAATGGCAGGAGTGTATATGGCCACCATCAAAAAGCGAATGTAACCTGCTTTAAGTGTGGAGAACTTGGTCATATTTCAACGCATTGCAGTAAGCCTAAAGTGGATAAGGTCAAGGATACACACTAGATGAAAAGAGTGGATGGTTCATCGAGGAGGGGCTTTTATAACAACGTTCGACTCTGGAGCGGAATGTTCATTAATAAAACAAAAGATTAAAAATACAAAAAAGCTGGTAAAAGAATTAACAATGTAGTGATGTTAAAGGGTATTGGTAGTGGCGGCATATGTAGCACATTGCAAATACTTAGCAACGTAAAAATTAACCAACATTTTATTGAGGTTTTGTTTCATGTTTTGGATAATGAGTATTTGAAGAATGACATTATTATTGGTCGAGAAGTACTGTCCCCTGGATTTAATGTTATAATATCACCAGGAAAATTCAAAATTGTTAGAATAAAAACTGTAAACAATTGTTCAAATGATGAGAAATTTTGTAAATTAAATACTGATCTTGTGGGGGAAGATAAAGATAAATTACAAGATTTATTGGAAAAATATTCAGAATCTTTTATTAATGGAGACCCAAGAAAAATTGTCCAAAGAAGACCATATCGGCTTAGCCCAAATGAGAGAGAATTGGTACGAGACAAGATTGATGAATTATTACAATGTAATATTATACAGCCAAGTTGCTCACTATACGCAAGTCCCATAATGTTAGTTAACAAAAAAGACGGCACTCATCGTTTGTGTGTTCATTACCGTGAATTAAATTTAATATAGTTGCAGATAGATATCCCTTGCCCCCCATATCGGACCAGATAGCCATACTTTATGGAGCGAAATATTTTACATGTTTAGCACATACGTTACTGGACGTACTTCCAGTTACTGAAATTCTGGTTTACATGCTTGCAAAAACGTTTGTTGTCGTTTATATGGATGACGTAATGGTGGCTGCTGCAACAAAAACTGAGGCTTTGGAAAGGTTTAAAATTACTCTTGACTGTCTTACAAACTCTGGATTCTCTTTCAATATAAAAAAATGTTCTCTCCTTAAGTCAACATTTCAATATGTAGGATATAAAGTGAGTGCAGGTGAAATCCGTCCGAATTCGTTTAAAGTTACAGGGTTAATTACCTTGCCTCTTATTTCAGGCAATTTATGCAAGGATTTTCCTGTTTTATGAAACCGTTGTACCTTTTTACTTCGGAGAAGAGTGATTTTGTTTGGAAATCGGAACATGAAGAAATTAGACAGAAAGTTATTTCTTTTCTTACACAAAAGCCAGTCTTTGTAATTTTTGATCCGCACCATCCTATTCAGTTGAATACCGATGCAAGCTCTAAGGGATACGGTGCCTTGTTACACAAAATTTTGTTGCACAAAATCAACAACAAGTCTCATGTCATTGAATATTTTAGTAAGGCTGCTTCTCCTGCTGAATCACGGTATCATTCCTATGAATAAGAAACTCTTGCAGTTGTTTTGTCTATAAAACTATTTTGCCATTATTTATGGGGTAGAAATTTTGTTGTCTACACTGATTGTAACTCACTTAAAGTATCAAGAACTAAACAGGATCTATGTCAGGATCTATGTGCAAAGATGGTGGGTGTATTTACAGTCTTTTACATTCTATACAGTCTATAAAACTATTTTGCCATTATTTATGGGGTAGAAATTTTGTTGTCTACACTGATTGTAACTCACTTAAAGTATCAAGAACTAAACAGGATCTATGTCAGGATCTATGTGCAAAGATGGTGGGTGTATTTACAGTCTTTTACATTTGACATACAATATAAAAAAGGTAAACGAATGTCTCATGAAATGATGAATTCATGAATTCAAGAAATCTGCCTTCATCAGAGTTGACTTGCAAAATTCCAGAAAAACGAGTTAATTTGGCAGAAATATCGGACAATTGGCTTTTGGCTAAAAAACGTCAAGATTCTGAAATTGTTCATATTGTAAATAAATTGAAAGAAAATTCTCTTGCTGAGGACATTGCTAAAACTTACGAGTTGAGAGCAGAAATATTATGTTATGCTTGATCTTTATCAATTGTTCCTCGGTGGATGCCTTTACTAAATTTGTTTATTTAACCCACAAGCTTAAAATTGATGCTGAAAATTGCATAAATGCTGTCACGTCGGCTATTTGGCTATTCTGTTTGGAGTACCAAACCGCATGATAGCGGATCAGGTCAGATGTTTTGCCAGCACAAGACTTAGTGACTTTTTAACTGAAGTTGAAACTAGCAATCGATTTTGGAAAGATGCCTTAGGAGATGTTTAATTAGCTTTGAACTTTGCGGTTAGTCGAATGATCCTTTAGAATTGTTTATCGATAAAGTGCAGCAGCATATAACAAGGAGCAATTTGATAAAAACAAGGCTGAAGTTGTTGGATGCAAGGTTGGAGATTTCGTATTGTTAAAAAATGAAGAGAGGTATCAAACAAAGTTAAGTCCAAAGTTTAGGGGGCCTTTTCAAATAACTGAATTGTTAGAGGGGGATAGGTATATGCTCAGGTCTTTGACAAATAATAGAAAATATAAATATGCTCATGATGACATAAAAAAATGCCAGATGGACAAATACCAGTTGAATTTGAAAGTTGTAATAAGGATTTAAGTAAGAAAAAATTGAAACAGAAACTGTTGAAAGAGACAGTAATGAAAAAATTAAAACAGAAACTGTTGAAAGAGACAGAAATGAAAAAGACACTGTTGAAAGAGACAGTAATGAAAAAGAAGTTGAAAGGAGCAGTAATGAAATCATGTAAAGAGAAACTGTTGCAAGAGACAGTACAGGTGCTTTAAGGGTTAATAATGAAATTTGTAATAATAATGTAACCACAAGTGCAAAAAAATGTTCGATCATGAGGTGTGTCGCATTAGACAATATAATGTAAAAACTGAATGGTTA